>NC_136424.1:161568333-162185000 GCF_052625555.1 Lactuca saligna | reverse complement strand
TCCCCCTCCTCACGAACTACTTAAATTCTCTGCTTTTTCTTCATGTTTTTTAGTATAACTCTTAAACAACATACTCCCCCTCTCCCTCTCTCTCTAAAAGAATTAGTATAGAAAAAAAAATTATAAATGAAGAGAAATGTGAAGAGAAATATGTCACCATCTTCTTCATGCAACAATGAACAACCATTGATGAATCCAAAATCCAAGAACAAGAAAAGGCAACCTGCTTCAGCAGAACCTCTGCCCAGAACCTCCATTTTCAGAGGTGTTACAAGGTATCAAAAATCTTCAAAAAATTTCAATGTAACTCTTCGTTTTTCTATAAATTTGTATGAAATTCGATTTGCATGCATGGAAAATGAACAGGCATAGGCTTACAAGACGATATGAAGCTCATTTGTGGGATAAAGAATCCTGGAATCAGAATCGCAAAAAGAAGGGGAAACAGAGTTTGTTAATTTCTAATTAATTAAGTTTGAATTTATTAAATTATTATTAATCAAGAGACAGAGATCTGCATTCTGCAATCTTTATCTCTTAATATATAATCTAAATTCAGTTACGAATTTTCTGACTTTGTCTTCTTTTTACTCTGTTTGGGTGGCATCCCCTGTTCCTCCATTGCTGCTTATGTAGTATATTTGGGTAAACTTTTACTCTCTCTGATTCTCTCCTCAATTTTTTTTTTTTTTTTTTTTTTTTTTTTTAAATTGAAATAGTTTTTCTTAATGTAATTCTTTTGTCATTTTTATAATAAAAAACATTATATTTATGTTTAAAAAGTAAAAATATGAGAATGTTACTAGGAAATAATAATAATAATAATAATTTTATGATGTTGATCGATGATCGATCCAACGAATAACCAATTGCAACTTTTCTTAATAACATTTTTTTTTTTATGAATTGGACCACTGAAATTCTTGTTCTGACCAATCTTTGTTTGTTGGTCTTGGTTTCCAGTCATGATAATATTATATTGCGTTGTAATAATGAGCATTTATATATATACAAAACATACATGCAATATTTGATATCTAAGAAAAATGTAAAATTTTGTTATTTAAAATAATAATTTTTTGTTAGTTGGCAATTATATGTAAAACAATTTGTTATAGATGTTATTTAACTTTTATTGAAATTGATTAATGATGGAACTTTTTACTATTGATGTGATCAATTAAATATTGAATTTATACTATAGCACTTTTAGTTGTAATCTTTTGTAAATGAGTTTTCGTATTTGAAAAACTATTCAATAGCATTGTAAACTAATACAGTATTTTTTTTAAACATCAGCTTCAATCATTTATTTATAAAATAATTAAATTCTAACCACTTATTCTGATTATTTGTTTTTTATTTATATTTTACCATCTACTTTTAGTAACATACCATTTGATGCTATAATCATATTTACTTATCAACATTTATTTTTTAATTACTCAATTTATTTTATTAAATATGCAAAACAATAATCATATATATATATATATATATATATATATATATATATATATATATATATATATATATATATATATATATATATATATATATATTAAAAAACCTTAAATAATACAAACAACTACTAGATTTCGTCCCAAAGTTATAATTTTTATTGTTAAAAATCCATTACGAATCTGTTGAAAATTCGTTCCAAAGTCGTATTGGACTATTTAGTGTAAATCCGTTAGTAAGACCTTTTGTTTATAGATTTTATTACAATAACTACTATCGAAAAGTTTTTCTAATAGTGTAATTCTTAAAACTTTTGTGTAATTCATTATTTTTCTTTCTTGACCCCACCATTGATAACACTATTCATAGAAAAAATATAATAAAGACTATACTCTTTTTGGGTATAATCCAAAAGGTTTATTTTTAAAATCGAGTTATATAATTTTATACTGAACTTCATTTTGGAGGCTAGTATAAAATAAGTTGTCATGCGCGGCGTCCGTGTGTCACTCAAAAATATTTTCCAATTTAATAAATTAATGGCAAAGTCTAATATCGTTTTTTTTTTTTTTTTTTTTACAAATAATTTCATGATGATATGGTTGATTTAGGGGCATATGATGAAGAAGAGGCTGCTGCTCACACTTATGATCTTGCTGCTCTTAAGTATTGGGGTCCGGAAACAACTCTGAATTTTCAGGTAACGATTTTATATTGTCTCTAATATTATAATTTATACTTCTTATGGGTATTTATCAATTGAGAGAGTTGCATATTAATTTGTATTTGTTCATTTTAACATAGAAAATGTTTGCATCTTTTTGTGGATTTATAAACTTTTTGTTTTTCTAAAGTTTATTTTACTAAATCCAATGCATTTTTTGCAAAAAGTTTGTCAAAAAAAGGGGGCTAGTGAACATATCAAATGTGTACATGCAAAAATGTGCTTTTTGTAACTCGAAATGGTAATCACAAAGATGAAAGATCTTCCATACGAATAGTTATATGGAAACTTATACAGTATGAATTAAAAGTTGTACACTATCATTATCTCAACTGATTCAATCTTGCAAATAATATGATAGCCGGAAATGTACAAAATCGAGATGGAAGAAATGCAAAAAATGTCTAAAGAAGAATACTTAGCCGTGTTAAGAAGGAACAGTAGTGGATTTTCTCGAGGCGTTTCAAAATTCCGAGGTGTAGCAAGGTAAATTGATTCTACTGGCTTTATATTGTTTCACTAATTTGCAATATTTTAAATGAGATTTGATATTTTCATTTTTTTTCGCTTAAATAATAAACGATTTGAATTTTATACTTTCAATTAAATTGAAGAAAGAAAATCATGTTGAAAAATATAAAAGTGATATCACCTGGTTGAATAAAAAATCCAAATAAAAATATCAAATCATTTTCGTTTTAGATATTTTAAATATTTATTATTAGTGTGAGAAAAAAACAAAACTTTTCTCTAATAATTCAGTTATGAATCGTGCGCAATATATAAATTTTAGTGCACGATATACAAGTGATTAAAGAAACCTTTTCTTGGATTAGTTAATGATTGGTTTGGAGAAAGTTTCGTGTAACTAAAAACATGGTCTAAAATGAAAACACATTAAAGGGGTCAAAATTGGACAAAGGTGTATTTGAATATAATAAACAAAATTTGGTAGTTATTATAATACATCGTTTTAATCATTTTTAATATATTTATATATTAGTTATTATGGAATCTAATAATCTAATAAGGTCAGACGGTGTTTGCGAGAGAAATGATGATAGAAGCTTTCCCTTTTCAACTGAACACCACATCTTGACTGAGAGAAAGTGGTGAGGGAACCGATTCCTTCAATCTCTCCCCTATTCCTATTGACCAACTTTTTTAAAAAAAATATATTTTTAATACTATTAAATTATATAACTACTAAAAATTATAAAAAATATATATATCAAAACTCATAATTTTTAATTTCCTACAAAATGAGTATAATATTTATAGGAAATATATTTAAAAATAAAAATAAAAAAATACTGAGAGAAGTTTCCCACCAATTCCTTGGATTTAGGTGAAGAAAATGAAAGTGAGAAAAAATATGTTGTGACCCACAAAAAGTAAGGGAAGTTTCCCATCCATATCCTCTGATCTTAACAAAGACCAAGATTTTTTTAAAACTTTTTAAAATGTTAATTGCTAACAGACATGCTATTCAACTATACCTTACAAACATTAACACAGGATACAAGTATGACATGCGTTCTCGTGTATAATTTTGGGTAAGTCATGTTTTGCATTTATTCTTGTCGACACAAATTTAAATTTGTATTTCGTGTCAGACAAGAATTTGAATGTATAAATACATATAAGGCACAAATAAAATAACATACAGTATAAAACACATATAAACATGATTAAGGTGGAAATTTTAAATTTCTTCCATTACCCCCTTTGACCTTTGACCCATTGATAAAGGGTCATTGATAAAACATGTTAGGAACGTAGATAGGAGGAGTTTGTACCTTGGATTAAATTTTTTTCAATTGTTTTCCGAACTTACCAAAATCGTATTCGTGTAAATTCATAAGTTCGTATAACACTACTAAAAAGTGTCGTATTCCTATTGTGTCATGTATTAAACATATTGTTTATGTGTTGTGTCCATGTTTCATAATTAGACACATTTTACAATTTATATCATGTTTCACAAATTGGTATCCTTTAAAATTCATGTATGGCCTGTGACATGGCACACATACAAATTGTCAAATCTATACACAACCAATCTTCTTTGTCATTTTATCACCTTCAATGCATCCTCTATAATTTCTTTTATTGTAATACGCTATAAAAAATGATCATATAAGTCATAATAAGATTAAATTTATTGACTTGTCTTTATTTATTTTATTTTAATGTCTTCAAATATAATAATAACTATTTTTATTATTTTGGGCCACTTATCTTTTAATCGTTTTCAACATACCAATATTTTTTTTTTTAGTTATCATTACACTATTGAAATAGAATTCAACCGAGAAATTATGTCATGTTAAATGTCATAATGGACGTAGTGTCATTAACGAATAAAAATAAATGAACAAATTATATCATATTAGATTCCACAATGAACATCACGTGTGCTATATATGATTCAGTGGTAGTTTATTCGTTTGAAATCCACCATTCTAATAGTGTAATGGAGATCCAAAAAAATTGTGTGTCGGACTATAGAGTATAATTTAAAGATAATCAACATAAAAGCACACTAACTATTATTAGTTATCATTTTATGAAAAAAAAAAAAAAAAAAAAAAACTCATCAAATGAAAAATTCCAGAAGAAACTATTATAATTGGTGCAATCTAATGATGTATGTTATTTTTGTTAGCATAAATTACAAATTTGGCTCTTCTATATTACACAAAATTACAAGTTCGGTCGAGATTTTAACATTATTCCAGTGTCGTCCTTAGGTTTGTATTTCGTTACACATATGGTCCCCATGTATTACTCAAAATTTGCATGTTTTAGGAAGGGATACTATGCAACCAAATGCAAACATAAAGACAACGCTGAGACGATATAAAAATTTGGAATAAATTTGTGAGTTTTTTAAACCATAAAGACCAAATACGTAATTTACTCTATTGTTTTATTTCCAAATCATAAAATTTTTGGACAAATTTGTTTTTTTCAAATTAACCGAATATACCATATAGAAATGGTTAATTTGAAATTTTATACGTTTCCTTCAACAAAAAAAATTACCTATAAAATATGATATAAGAAGTAAAAATGGTTAATTAAAAAATAATCAAAATATTAAAGATTTGATTGAGTTAGATTAAAATATTAATGATTAACAAGAAAACTGTTATAAATATAATCAGTTTTTTATTAGTTTTCTCCATCCAAAAAGTATAATTAAATAAAATAATCTGTTGGGGGGAATAATAAATAATAAGAGTATGCATCTTGTGAATATAAATATATCGTTCCATTGCATTAGTTTATATATACATATACCTTGGTTGATTTGGGATTAACAATCCCTTACTAATTATTTACAATTTTTGGAGTAAATATTATAATAAAATGACATACATTTGCTTTTAATTTTTAAATATCAAATAAACCCACGTTTCTATGATCATTTTTTTTTAAATAAACGTACTTATCATATTTTTACTTTAGCGCATGATTTTTCTGTCAATAAATATTAAAAATTAATTAGTTTTTAAAAGCTTTTAGCGTGCATCCTTGATCCTCCATTCAAGAAATTTCTCCCAAAACCCCTCGTCCAATCTAACCCGCTATATTTTTAACATTTGTGTCAAATATGAGTTATTATGTTTTTTGGTTGGTTTAGCAATAGGGAAGTGATTCGTACACAATCGTTTTTTTGCTATACACAACAATTTATGCATTATAGAATTGTATAATATAATGTTTTAAAACACCTGTTGTTGTGTATGGAGAAAAATTATTGTTTACAAATCATCTCCCTTAGCAATATTTATCATGATTATAAGTAACATTAGGTGTGATTTTACGGTAATGTCAAAGCATCAAACTTTTATGAGCTGTGTCGAATCATGTCGTTTATATGCGTGAGTTAAGCCGACAGTTATATATATATATATATATATATATATATATATATATATATATATATATATATATATATATATATATATATAAACTTAAGACGATATTTTATTAATGTTTGACATTAAATACAAGCTTTTGAAATATGACAAAAAAATAACGAATTTTTTAGAACTTTGATATTTACATAACAACTAATAATTAAGGGATATTTGAAAAATAAACACAACATATTTTTTAGGTCAAAATCATATCATACAAAGAATTAACCTTCTAAATCTCTTGGTAAAATAGAATTGATACTAAAAGATAGTATTTAATTTTTTATGCCTCGCGCAGACATCATCACAATGGAAGGTGGGAGGCACGGATTGGACGAGTCAATGGTAACAAATACATATATCTTGGAACTTTCGGTATGTATATACATTATCACCCTTATTTAGGAAAACAGAAAATTTTTAATATCATGAAAGTCCTTACAAAATTGTAATTTTTTTAGTAAATCATATACTCTATTTATTTGTTTATTTATTTTTGAAATAACTCACATTTTTTATTATTTTAGTTGACATTTTTAGCAGTTTTTTCCGAAAAAACTTGTTAAATGTGAGAGTTCTTTCGATAAAAAAAGTTGAGACTTTTTTTTCCGAAAAAAGTTAAAGAGTTTACGATTTTCTAGATAAAAGTTAAAAGTTAGAGGATTTTTCATAGAAAATGAAAAATAAAAGTGTATTTTTAGAAAAAATAAATTGAAGTTTAACCTAAAAAACTTATATATATATATATATATATATATATATATATATGACTGAATTATTGCGATAACTAAAAAAAATGTATGAATTTACAAACTCATAATCAATTCATCATTTTTCAACACCAATCTTTTACAAATTGTGCATCTAAGCCATAAAAAAGATTTAACAATTGTTATATATATATATATATATATATATATATATATATATATATATATATATATATATACACACACCTAGTCAATAGTTGTATGGACTGTTAATTGTGCTCATGAGCAATTCATACAACAACTGATTGTGTTCATCAGCAGTCATACAAAAAAATAAAAACAAAATCGTGATATATATATATATATATATATTTGAGCGTAGATATAATTTAGACGCACTATTTGAAGAAAATTGTTGTTTTTGGTGTTGAAAATTGATGAATTGATTATGAGTTTGCAAGTTATCACAAATCTTTTGGTTTTAAAAAAACATGACTCTTTCTCTTTCTCTCTCTCTCTCTCTCTCTCTCTCTCTATATATATATATATATATATATATATATATATATATATATATATATATATATATATATATATATATATATATATATATATATATATATATATAAACATGTTTTTAGAGCATCTTTAATTAGCACTTTTCTCTTTGTAACTTATTTCTATTATTTATTGACCTTAAAAGCTTTAGGACACATAGTTTATTTGTTTTTTATTAATCACTCAATTATACATAATGACTGATAAATATATTTTGATGTTTAATACAACTAACCCATTATTCTTTAATTATAATTTATTTTATTCTCTTAATTATATTTTAGTTTTAATCATTTGTTATTTATTTACTAAATATTTTTTCCGATTATATATTTAGTGATCGTTCATCTATGAAATATATATTTTATAATAATTATATAACATTTTAAATCATTTTATAGCATAATAGTTTTATATATATATATATATATATATATATATATATATATATATATATATATATATATATATATATATATATATAATTGAATTTATATAATTTATTTGTTTGTGTCATCTTAGATGTAATATACGTTTAAAAACGACTAAATAGAAGATTTTATAGAACATTTAAATAGGAATGATGAATAATTAGTAAAGTTTAAAGAAAAAATCTAGTGGAAGAAGTTGAAGATGTTATTTATTTGAAGATATTTTTACATATTGTTAGATTAAAAAGGGGGTATCCGAAACTTAATCCTATAAATAAGGGGGCGAAAGCATGAAGTTTTATATTAAAAAGGGTCCTAAAAGAAAATTGGAACCTGTCTAGTGTATAGTTTATGCTCATGTGTCACGTAATGAAATGGCATACAACGACATGGAATATTTAAGTGAAAATTACACCGTCCCTCGTGCATATGCCAGAAAGCGTGTTTAGTCCTTATTTTTAAAAATTAACTCGGACCGTCCATTGTTTTGTTTTTTCTTGCTTGCTTAGTCCCTCTGCACATAAAAAGACCATTTTACCCTTATTTATTTATTTTTTGATTTATTTTCTATTTACTTGTTATTTATTAATTATATATTGATTTTTTAATTATACAAAATAAATATTATTTCATTTAAAAAAGAAATGGGCTGGTACATTTAATCACTCGTCTAACCCTCCCTTTCTTCTTCTTCTTCTTCTTCAGTACATCTCATATCTACCGTCCCCACCCACAACGAGCGACTTCAATGCTCCGGCAACTCCTTCGGAAAGTCCTAAACATCTCCAATTTCATACAGAGGAGATCGACTGCAAGACACCGACCAAGTTCAGTCTCTATTTTACTCTTTTATCATGTTTCCCCTATTCTGATCTCATACTTGCATCTCTCAATTTTCATATTTGGAAATGGAACCATTTGAGTTTCCCCTTCTCAAGATTTTCCACAGATTACCCAACACCACCTATCACCGCTAGCACCTCTGACACCACCACCTATCACTGCCATGTCCTCCTCCAACCAAATCATAATCTGAAAACCTTGCACCTGGCTTCTTCCTTGATCTGAAACCTTAGGCGGAAATTGATATGAACATATGTGAAGAAGGAGATCAGTCTAAAAGTATGTCAACAACTTCTTCCTTGATGTAAACCTTGCACCCGTCTTCTTCATCAATCATCCCAGTATGCTTTCCATTCAACCTGACTTATGGTTTGTATGATTTCCTTACATGGTGCATCCAGAAATCCAAATGTAAAAGAGATCCAAAAAATCAATCTAGGTTAAAATATGATAATCATCGATTGTAAAATCTCCCAAACATGGATTGTTTTCTAATAAACAATCATAATTATAAAAACATAAAGAGAGAGAGAGAGAGAGCGAGAGACATTCCAATTCGACCATATCTGAAAGGCACTTGGTACCAATTTGAATGGATCTAAAATGGGCTTCAACCCATCTGCAACCCTGTATAACCATGGCGTTAGAGATAGTGTCTGCTTCCGCCTCCAATTATAACGCCTTCGCCTTTGATTCAAATAGAGAATTAAGAAAGAGTGTGACAGTTCTACATTGAGAACGGAGAAGAGGGAAAGATATCGACTATTCTTCATATCTTTCTGGTGATGGCTTCCCTCATCACAAAAACAGATCGAGAAGAGGTAACCTTGCTCCGATGGTGTTGATTTAAAAACAGATCGAGAGGAGGTAACCTTGCTCCTATGGTGTCTGATTTAGGTTTTGGATTCATGGTAGCTTTTGAGGTGTATATCGACTTCATGGGTATCTTGAACTTTTCCAGAAGCATATGATTTTGTCGGCGGGTTCTACAATACTAAAAGAAAAGAGAAATGGGAGATGTAGAGGGTGGGTGAGAGTGGGCCTGATTTCCTTTTCTAAAAGATAAATAATGATAAATAATATTAGATTAATTGAAAAAAAATACACAAGGGCATTATGGTCATTTTAAATCTGGTATGGACTAAACCTACAACAAAATCGTCTTTTAGGGATGAAACATGCAACTTTAAACCAAACGAGGGACCGTCCGAGTTAATTTTTAAAAATAGGATTGGCAGAAGAAAGTAGACTTAATTATTTATTTATACTTTTCAGTCAACTAGATCTCATATTAAAATAACGACTATTAAAATAAAAAAGAAAATGGATTAGAAATGTATTCTACTATTCTTTATTATTTTGTGTGTGATATTCTAACTTGGCAAATTGCTATTTCTTATTTAACCCAAAAAAAACAAATTGAAATTAGTTTGTTTGACCCAAGGGTCAAAGTATGTAGTCCGATTTAATCTTATGGCTCATGTCATTTCCAAATAGATCATGCAATCTTGACCACTATTCATGTTTGATGTTTACAGGCACCCAAGAGGATGCAGCCAGAGCATATGACAAAGCAGCCATAATGTATCGAGGAGAAAATGCTGTAACCAACTTTGATATTAGCAATTATACTAACGACTTCGATGATTCCCCACAAACTGAACAAGATCCATCAAATGCTGAACTGAGTGAGAACAATCATGATGATGGCATAAGATCTGAACAACAAGAACAACAACAAAACGAAGAAGAAGTTGCTCATGAAGTTAAAGAGGAGATGTTTCCTGAAACACATTTTGCATCTTCAGTTGATGAAGACCACCCTTGGAGACATTTTATGGATCCAGAACATATATCTCATCTTCCATTTGATGAGTCTAGTGAACGAATGGACTTGCTTTATGATTATGGCTTTGAGGCTAACCTTGACTCCATTTTCAATGACCCCATTGTGAATGGGAGTGGTTGCATGACTTTGCCAGAATCTTCTTTCATGTACTCCACATCCTCAATGATGAACCCCATTTCTGGCCCTTTGGTTTAGACCTCTGATCGATTAAGGATGAGTTTTGGAGTAAGATATTGGTATTAGAAAAGTTTTTATGTACTATTTCTTTGTTTCCGACTATAGTGGGCCTGCTTATGTTTTTAGTTCGTCATATACTTAGAGGAGCACAAAGATGGTGTCCATCTTGTAGTCTTTTTTCTTTCTTTGTCAAAAAAAACATGCTTTTTCTAGCTTATGACATCAATGACAAAAAAATTGTACATAGAAAATTGATAAGAACTTTCTTCCCTATGTTTTTTTTTATTTGCATGGTTCTCATATGCTTGCTTGTAAGGCCATGAGGTATGGTTAACTAGTGAACAAAGAGAGAGAAAGAGAAAAGCAAGAGAGAGATAGAGAGAAGTATGGGCAAATGAAATTCTATTGGTCGTAAGGAAGCTTAATCGGCATCAATCCACACCATATTTACTAGTGACAGGGGTGGTGTTCACACGCCAAAATGCGTGCCACCTCAGCCTTGACGCGTAAAAATGAGTCCCATACCCCTTGGCCTAAGATGGCTACAAGAAACTGCCGCTTTAGTCACCACATGTTGTAGCTGTTGTAAAAGTCCTTTGTGTGAACTAGTGTCATTTGTGAAAGTTTTTTAACAAAATTTGAAAATTTTCACTGTTAGGCAACAGACATATATATGTCACTAGAAGTTTTACCTATCCTAAACTTTGTTGATTGAATTTTATCTTTATGTCTCTAAAATATTATTTTAAAATACTTTTTATATTCATCTTTAGTTAAAAAATGTAGTGTAAGTTAAATTTTCTATCATCAAACTTACTAGAAAATTGGAGGTGTAGGTTATTGGAGGAGTACCTACAAGCTATTGCGTTGGTAATTTGTTGGAAATAGGGTTTATCAACATAGTTCCAACGAAATTGATTTGTTAGAACCAAGGCTCGTCCATATTTTTTTTTATATCCTGGGTAAAAAGATTAATAATGCCCACTTTTTCTATCATACAATGCATGTAGTATCTGTCACAACTAGAAATTTTGTGTCATATAAGCTATATACTCAAGTAAAGGTTGAATCAAAAATTTTAAAGCATGTTTGATGCCTATTATGTAACATCAAAATTTCAATCAAATACATCATACAAGTACTACACATAGTCGTCAAACAATTGGAAACCCTAGAAGTTCTTGTTAAATCCATTTTTGGACTAGAACTTCCTTATTGGACCTAAGTGGACCAATAAGCTTCCAATTTGACTATTATGGGCTTAGAACCCTTAAATGGGCTCTAATTGGACCCACATCTATTTATTTCAACATTTTGGGCCATATTGGGCCTAGAATGAAATGAATTAAAAGCTTTGATCCATGATTAACCTAATCTAGCTTAATAAAGCATAAAAATCACAATTTTATCTTATAAGGCCAATGATCACTCAAACTAACTCTAATATTGGGCTTAGGAGCAAAAATCCCAAAAACCTTTCTTCCTTTCCAAATTCTCGGCCCAAGGCCCAAACCCAAGGAAGGTGGAAGAGTTGACTTGCCATTGCCACCTCATTTTTATCTTTTGGACATCCATGCAACATATCACATATACCCATGCATACATCACCTCAAAGTCACTCTTCTCCTTCTCTCCCACTCACTCTCGGCCGAGCAACACCCACACACACACAAATCTCTCACAAACTCTCTCTAGATCACTCAAGGTTTCTTTCTTCTTCTCCATCCAAAATCTCGAGATTTAGGAAGCATTCAAGGAAGTTCTTCCACAAAAATCATCATCTAAGGTAAGGTTTTGCTTGGATCTATGACTTGTATTCCTTGTTTAATCAAAAATCTCTTCCTAATCCATGCAAAAATCGTGATCTTGCACTCTAGAAAACCCCATAAACTCGAAAACTTCATCCAGGAGTGCAAAGGCCAAAAATCACTTCATTTCTTCCATTCTTTCTTCAAAAACCGAATCAACACCCAAGGTGAGTTTCATACCCCCTTATTTTCGGTTTTTATAAGTTTTTGTGGGGGAGAATACAAGCAAAGGTGTAGATCCATCATTATGTGTATGTTGTGGTTGATTTTTATGCTTATATGTAGGTTTTGTATGATTTTGATGTTAGATCTAGTTATGAAATGCTAAAAACCGAGATATGTATTTCATTATAGCATAAAATATACTACTACATGCAAAGTATACTAAGAAAAATAGCCAAATGGCTTGACAACACATAATTTGGGCTAAAAACTCATTTTTTTGACATAAAATGTTGAAAATACAAAGTTGAAGGGCCTAAAATGAAATATTTCGAAATCTGATGGGTGAGATGAGTCAAAACAGTTTACATAATGTATTTTCTGAAAATATACTATTTGGAGGGTTAAAAACATAAATTCCAAGCTTATTGGGCTAAATATGACATTTTTGGCCCAATGAGGCCCAATATGCGAAATTTTCTAATTTGGAGGACCAAAACTGCATTTTTCTGTAAAACAGTGGACTATAAGTGTTCCATGTACTTTTCAAAGGTTTAAAATGCTTTTCAAATTTAAAAAGGACCAAAGTTGCAAAAAATTTCCAAATTGGGCCAAAAATGTAAAAATTGCGAAAAAGAGGGGTTATAACCGAGAAAACTGCAATTTCAAGGACTTAAGCTGTTTTCTATGAAAAATATGCTGGAAAATACTTATTTCAATAATTTTTGGTGTTAAAATGTCAAGAAAATTGATTTAAGGACCAAACCGGAAAGTTTTTAAATAAAGGGGTGAAAAGGGTAAATTTTACAAATAAGGAGGGACTGAAAACAGAAAACTCTCAAGGCTAGTTCAATACATGCAATTTGACCAAACGATGGTACCACGCATATCGACGAAATACAATACATTACAATACCAAAATTCGTTGTCAAACGAATTGGTTCGGTCTCGAACCAATAAAAATCCGAAACTACTAACACGACGACACTACGACATTACGACATTACGATTCATAACTAATAACGATTGGGAAGTCACTATACATGCGAGTGTGCACAGACGTCTACGCACCATCTTTGGGCCCCAAAAGTGTAAAATCTTGTTTGTTGAGCCTAGCTAGCCCAATGACCTGATCTTAAGGCCCGAAGACCTCTCTCTTACGAAGTGTTGGGTTTTACCGATCCGACATAACGTAAAAGGACTTTCAATGGCAAATATGCTGCTGGTCCCCAAGGGTCCTTCAGTGCTGCTAGTAAAGTCTGTAACTCACAATTGCGGGTTGGGCTTCGGGCCCTTCGCAATTGCAATGGTCTTGAACAACGTGGGGAAATACCGAGGGTTTCGCACCTTCTCTTCTTCCCTCCGGTCGTGGGACTACACAAGTCCGGGAGGATTGAGTTGTGTGAAGAATTACGAGTGACGCCTAAGGGATCGCTTGTAAGGTTGTCGATTGGACGTTTTCATTAACGTACGTCACAACACTTCACCACCCACTGTATTCTCAATGCCTCCGGAGCTCAACGGTTTCCTCTAACGCAACGAAACAACGGTACACAAACTAAGTAAAGCAAAGTGATAGGAAAACGTCGGGTTTTCCTAGGGTTTTCAACAATTACAATTATGAATTACCGGTCGAATTTCACAACTCTTACGCTTACATCTATAGAATTCAAACAAGCATACTCATGGATCATCACATATTTTTACACTATTCTATTTTTAGAAAATATCGGATTTTCTAATGGTTTTCAAACAATACATTGGATTTCAAACACTACTTATGAACTCACCAACATTTCATATGTTGACGTTTTCAAAATACTTGTATTCTCAGGTAACAGATAAGGTGAAGGATGATTTGTACTCTATGACGTTTTGCTGTGGTTTAAGTAGTATCAAACAGTTTTTTTTTTTTTTTTTGAGAATGTAATGTTTTGAACAATGTAATGAATGTAACATTACCAGTTGTATCATTCCAAATGTTGGTGATGTATAATGTTATGTTTCATGTATATGCATTGTGATGGTATTCAATGAGTCATGATAGCCGTCGGACGTTTCCGCCGTCTGGTTCGGGGGTGTAACAGTATCGAACTATATACAACATAATTTTTTGAAAACAAACTCGAAACTCATTTTTTTCGTTAAAATAATTCATAATACGTACAATAACTTGCAAAATTCATCTAAAACATTATCCCCATACTTTCTTTGAAACAAAAATATTATTTCCGTATTTTTTGGAATGATATCAAATTTTATTACAAAAAGCTAACATAATTACAACAATCAAATATAAGTAAAAAATTAGCAATAAACTTTAAGAGGGAGACACAAAATGGCAACAAACTTTAAGCAAAAGAATCCACCATGAACTTCTTAATACCTATTTCACTTTAGCATTCATCACATGTCCATATAAAATGGCAAAAAATTAGATAATTTGTAAAAGAAAAAAATACATAAATAAAGGACTAAACTAACTGCATAAATAAAAAAAGTCAAGGTTGAATGTTTTTTTACAAAGTAGTTCCTGTCATATATTCATATTCAGTAAAAACAACAACAATCAAAAAAATAAAAGTCAAAGAGAATCCAAGTTTAATTCACTACGGTGAACTTATAACAAATTTTGAGTGTCCAAATGTGTATAAACTAATACTATTTAGTTTATAATATTAGAAAAGTGTCGCATACATTAATTAAAAGGGTGTTCACATTGTTTTTTCTATTAAAGATTAAACTAATTTTCCACATTATCATTTTGATTCGGTTTAGTTGTAACACACAAATTGAAACCAAAACAATTTAACAACTTGCTCAACAATTACAATTTGGAGAAAAAAAATTGGTAATTGTGTTGGATTAGTATCTAAATCCATAACTATTTTGGTATGTACTTGACCCGATGGTGCATGGTCCTTTTGGGTTGCCTTCACCAAAGCAACTTGATTGGAGAAATAAATAAAGAGAGAAATGTTATTATGATTTATTAATATGTTATAAGAATAATATATTAAAGGAGAAATCATATTTGTTTAATTAATATTGGTCAATAACTAATTAGGAATTAATTTTGTGATCAAGTGTAATTAATTAAACTAGAGGGGCTGATTTGTAATTATGTGATAGTTACAAAATAAGGTAAGGATTATCTTAAATATATGGTGAACGAATTTGAGATGATAAGGCCTTAGAATTCGACTATGATAAGGATTCAAGGATTATCTTATGGGTTGCTTTGTGGATAAGCAACTAGATAAGGATAATGACTGAAACCCTATCTCTACACCTATATAAACACCCCTTGGCACATGAATTCGTGTATCCCTTCCCAAGGAGTCCTAAGGACGAATTCTAACCTCTCTTCTCTCTCTTTATACCTTCTCCATTTGCTCTTGATGTTTGTAAGCCATTAGAGGAGTGACACTTGTGACTCTAAGCCTTCCAAAGTCATTACAAGGAGATTTGAGATTGTTATTGCTACATAACAATCAAGGTATGATCTTAAACCTAATTACATATTAATATGATTACTTGAATACTAGAATTAGGGTTTATAATCTTGGATTCAAAGCATGTACAATGGAGAAACCTAGATCCAAGCTTTAGGG
Source organism: Lactuca saligna (assembly GCF_052625555.1). NCBI lineage: Eukaryota > Viridiplantae > Streptophyta > Magnoliopsida > Asterales > Asteraceae > Lactuca > Lactuca saligna. The sequence continues at coordinate 162,168,734 of NC_136424.1, read as the reverse complement.
TTTGTATGAGCACATATGATGTCTTATGACCAAAACCCATCAAATTGTTATAAGGGAAAATGACTTTTAAAAAGGGTAATATATTTTCATATCTTTAGGGATTTAATAGCTTTCTCTGGACTCTAATCACAATTAGACATAAAAAGAACACTTTATTCTTATCTTTAGGTTTTTAAAACATAAAAATTAAACAATCGGTAAGATGCTTACTATAGAGAAAGGCTTGTGGTCCTTAGGGAGAAACTCAAACAAATAATGAAATAAAATATTCTGAAGTATAGATACACAGGGGAAACTCGAAACTCATAAATCACTAACCATCAAATATTTCAGAAATCAGTAGTGGTTCTAGCCCTTCTCAAAATCGGAATCAATTACATACGCATGTATAATGATAATGCATCCCTAGGCTTGCTCGTCTCCTGTCTTCTCCATGGCTCCTCGAAATAGACGTGCAATTGGCTTTACCAAGAAGAAAGATAAGGCGTGAGTTTTTTAGGCGCTTTGATTGCCGCCTTCATCTTCAATTTTCAGAATCACGCCCTTGCTAGTTATTAGGCGTGGTTAGAACATAATTGTAGATCAGATCATATGTTCTTGACCAAAAAATAAATATACCCATAATAGACGGACAGGGCCTGATGCCCCCTGTTACCATGATGTGCTACGGGGCCTAGGTCGCCTTGCCCTTTGGCATGCCCTGGGTCCAAAAAAATTCCAACAAAATGTCTTACATATTTCGTACAAAATATTTCGTAGGAAATTTCCAACAAAGTACCAACAAGAATATTTCCAATAGAATACCAACATATCATGTTTTCATCCTATTTCCAACACAATTACAACAAAATATTCTATTTAACTAAAAAAAATCCAAGTTGATATCAATACATTAAACGTATAATAATACAAATTAAATATATTAGGCGTTGGTCGTGAGTCTTCATGCCCATGGTTGGATGATGACAAGAACGGTGTAGAGCCGTAAGTTTCTCATTCCAATGATTGTATGGTGTCACGACGAATCATGAACAAATATGAATATGACTTAAGAAAGAGAAGCATTTGGGTCTTGCTTCGTTACCCCTACATACACATACCTATACATATACATACATATGTATACAGATTAATAATAATAATAATAATTATTATTATTATTATAAGAAACCTAATATTAATAACAAAAAAATATAATTATAATAAACCTAATAATAACAAATAAAACTTTTAAAGACAATAATTATCAATATTATTATTATTATTATTATTATTATTATTATAATAAAATTAAGAAAAATATAAAACAATAAATTTTAAAATTATATTAAATATTGTGTGAAATAATAGTTATTATATTTATAATAATAATAATATAAAATAATATTAATAACAATATTAATAGAAAATGAGGGAAAGAAAAAAAAGAAAAGGGGGAGTATTTTCATTTCCCGCTATTTATGTTACCAATAGATTTTCTACAAAAATATAATTTTAAGTATTAATTAACAGTGACTTGGTTTTCTGTAGAAAATTTTCAAAGTTTTTCCGATGGAATTTTTGTTGTTTCTATAGTTGTCGCTATTTTGTTGGAATTTTGTTGGAATTTTTTTTTTTTTTTTTTTTTTTTTGCAATTTTGTCGGAATTTGGATGAAAATTTCCTACAAAATATTTTCGTTGGTAATTTTCGTAGCTAAAAGCAAATGTTCTAGTAGTTCTACAAAATGCCGTCCTTGACTTGTCGTTTGGGTAACACCTCTCGTGTTTTGTTTATTACCAAATGCAATATATATATATATATATATATATATATATATATATATATATATATATATATATATATATATATATATATAATGTTGTAAATTTTCAAACCAATATTTTCATTTTTAAACACAAAATAACACATGTCATATTTTCTCAAAAATCTCAAATATCAATATCAATACATATTTCAAAAATGGTTTATCACGAATCCAGGATCCACCAAAAATATAACTCCAACTCAGGTGTGTGTACAATCAAACCAGTACCTTCATGTAATCCTCAGAAGTACCTGAAACACATAACACATAACACGGTAAACATGAAGCTTAGTGAGTTCCCAAAATACCACACACAACTCATTAGCCAATCGAGGCTATAACTCAGTAAGACCCTCCGGTTAATGTGTCTCAGTGAGACCTTCTAATCTCACAGCTCGGTTTAGACCCTCTGGTCCTGTCTCGGTGGCAACCCTCTGGTCCCGCATCTCGGTAAACAAAAAATATAACATATATATCACACAGGCAACATGCATAATATCACATAACTCAATAAGCACATAAGACCCTACGGTCACATAGTCGATTACCACTCTAGGTAAAGTATACTGAGAAGACTCACGTCGTAAGTACTCGGATACTCTCGAACTCGAATCACCAGTCTAGCCTCTGACTAACACATATGATAATTATCCCTAACTAATAACGATTCTCATAAATCTAGCTAACCCTTCTATACTCACAAAAGGATAAAAGACCATTTTACCCCTCCATGGGCTTAATAGTCCACAAATTGGCCAAGTCCTAAAAGTCAACGACAGGGAGTACGCTAGGCGTACTCAATTGCCATGTAGGCATCAGGGATGCTCGGCCCCTACGTTGCGTGTACTAGGATTACACCTAACGTACGCCCCGATTTCACTTATTTCACTCATTTGGTCTTAATCAGTCAAGACCTTGGCTCATATCACAGATCTGGACTCCCTAATACCTCTTATTCCATAAAGTCAGTGACTTTAAGCTTTTGCATGGCTGATATGGTCAAAAACACACAAAACACTCACTCTCTTGTCTTAAAAAGCTCATAACTCATGCATGGCTTGATTCCTACGTCCAAGATTGGATTTTTATGACATTACTCCACTAAATACACTCAAAGGGTTTGATCAAAGTCTATGGAGCTCAATGTCTCATAAAGTCTCCAACTTTTAGGACAAAACCCCTAAAATACTCTTCTAAGATGCACAAAACAAAAGAGTAAGAAAGCATGACGCTTTATACCTCTATGTGAAGGTCTCAACACAGATATGCTCAGATCCAAGGGACTAGACTCTCACTCCTTCTTCTCCTTCACTTAATGTAACGATCGACTCTCGAGGTATTAATTAATTAATTATTCTTAATTTATGGTTGGGCCTAGTATAGAAAAAAAGGTCTATTGGATTGGACTTAAGCATTTTGGGCCAAAGATTTGGGCTTCCCATAAGATGTACGGTGGGCGTAGTCTGGGTGTATGTGGGGCATAATGGTCTGCATCGGATTCGGGGGACGCGAACACATACGCGCAGTGTACGTGAGCAGATAGCAAATGCTAATTTTTAGGGTTTAAGTCATATAAATACTCCATTATAGCCTCACCCATGGCTTCTTACCAGTCCCCTCATCCTCAGAAAACCCTTATTGCACCCCATACTCCATTGTTGTGTGTGTTTGACCCCTTGTGAGCTCATTTTGGTGAAGGAAAGCTTTGAAGAAAAAAAAGGAGAGGTTGGAGGAGAAGCCTTTGAGTGCCTTGAGCTCACAGATCTAGATTAAACTCATCTTTTGGCATCTAAAGGAGGTATAAAGCTCTTAACTTTCTTCCTCAAAGTCTAGATCTAAGGTTCTAGAAGTTTTGGACCTCTTTAGGTCCAAAGTTTGGATCTTGGCCATGCAACTTCGAATTTGAGCTTAGGGTTGTCACCCTTGAGGCTCAATGAGTTCCTTTATCTCTAAAGTTGCAAGCTTTGAGGCGATGCACGAGATCAAGCCATTTCTATAGAGTTAGTTGTCACTGTTTCATGTTTTGGGCTCATTTGGTGGGTTACATGTGACAACCGTCAAATTTCGGTCAAGTCAAAGTCAACTAAAGTCAGCAAGTCAAACCGTTTGACTCAATTTGCCCATGAGTACTAAAATTCACACTATGAAACTTCTACATAACTTCTATTCTAATGAGAAATCATAAAACAAAAAGTGCGAACATCTAGATCTCCTTAACCTAAAACTGTAGTACGTGGCGAGCCAAACCGATAAAACAATGATGCATACTCATCGGGAGTGTGTAAGTGTTGGATTAATGTCTAAGTCCATAACTATAATTGGTAAGACTTGACCCGACCCGGCATGGTCCATTTGGGTTGCATGGCATCATGCACTTGGATAGACTATAATGAGAGAAATAAGACACTTATGGTTATTAATATATTATAAGTTCTAGTATATTAATAATAAGAATAATAAGATTATTTAATTAGTATTGATCAAGAATTAATCTAGGATTAATTAAGTGATCAAAAGAAGACTAATTAAATATATGGGTTGATTGTGTAAATCATCCATACTTGTATAGTGGGCTAATGCTACATGGATTATCTAGTTGGGCCAAAACCCATATGATGCTCCTTGGATGCTCCATGGTGTATTTGAACCCATGGATCCAAGGAAATGGAAAGTCATGACAATTAGGGTTTGCCCTAATTGTAACATTATATAAAGATCTTATTCTTGACAAAATCGGCCACTAGATTATTCTAGAGAGGGCTAGCCGATTTTATGAAGTGTAGAATTCTCTCAAGTTATTCCAAGAGTATTTGGTGTTGTGTGAACCATTTGAGGTGTCACACTTGGGGCACTAGGCACTCAAGCTTCATGAAGACATTCTACATCAAAGAGGTATGTATTCTATCTTGTTATATTGATAGTTTTGTATGCTAGATTAGGATAATACCTTGGATGTTCATATTTGCATGTATAATAGAGAAAAACATAGATCCAAGGTATTTAGGGTTGCATGTACACTTAGGAGTGTTAGAATGCTCATAACCCAACAGTGGTATCAGAGCCTAGGCTTGTTTTCTTGTTATACCTGCAATAGAAGCTGAAAAATCGAAATTGGTGCTGTCAGCCCAGCAGACTCGCCGAGTCCATGAAGGGACTCGACGAGTCCAAGGCAAAATTCATCCAACTCGCCGAGTTGTGTTCATGCACTCGACGAGTTGGACCCCAGACAACATATTTTCGGAGTTTTTGGCTAGAAATGGACTAGGAACATTACCCTAAGTTGTTTTTGAACTTATAAACTTGTTTTTTGATGTGGTAATGTTCATGCTAATCCATTTTCAAAGATAATTGTCAATAGATTCATGTTTTGTATTAGTTTAAAGGTTAGACTAATTACATGAAAAAGTTTGATTTGAATTATCTTGTTCTTATGAGTTTCTTAGATTAATAGAAAAGTTGAATGAAATAGTTGTTTTCAATCCATTTTAATCTAAGAGTTGAGTATAAAATGTGTTTGTGTAACTTATCCTCAAGTTACATGAAGAGTCACATTAAAGACTCATAAAACTCATAAAGTTGGCAAAGGTTACAAAAATTAAGAGTCTAGTTCTAATTAATTGGAGTTATGACTCCATAATTTGTCCTCAAGTTATGGAGGACCAAGAGTCTCTTCATTAAATAAATATAAAAAAATAAAAATAATGTAACCTTAATTAATTTCATAAGTTATAAAATAAAGAAAAATTAATTCTTTATTAGTTTAAAGTCTTCCATAATTTGTCCTCAAGTTATGGAACTTGAAGAGTTTTTGGATTAAAACTACTTTAAACATATAAGTTATGGAATTAATTAGTTTTGAATAGTTTCAAAACTTGCCCTCAAGTTTTGGAATTTGTAAAGTTTTCTCTTATGAATACTTTAATTCCAAGTTAGCCCTTAGAATTTTAAAAGTTAAAATTCAACCCTTATACTTTATAATATTATAAGTTAATAATATATATATATATATATATATATATATATATATATATATATATATATATATGTATAAGAGTGAAATAAGTTTTACCGCTAGTACGCCTCATTCACAAAGCCGGTCTATAAGGTGGGTATAAGGTTGTTGCCTATAAAATGACAACTTAATGGGTGTCCATTCTCACCCACAGCTTGCTTGACTGGTGGAGGGTCGTTAGCCGAACGGGTTCGACAGGACTATAATTCTCCCTTCATTAAAAGTATTAATGATAAATACTAAGTAACTAAACTCTAAATAATACCCAATCTTAGTTACTTAGGAAAATGTGAATAAGGTGCTAATCCATGAAATTACACTTTGCACTTTGTTTAAGTCTGTTAGTGGAGCGTGTGTGGTTAACTGGCACACTAACTCGTATTTAACAAGGTAGGCGAAGGGTAACTTAATGTTTATCATAGTATCGATGGAGCGTGTGTGGTTAACCGGCACATCGATTGAGGGATAAACACTTAAGGGTACCAAGTAATTTGCATGGTTACTTCACACCTTGTTTTGTGATCCTCGGCATCCCAGTCACAAAACCTGAAGGGCACACTCGAGATTGAAACATGCCATTGAACAGTTCAATGAATCTCAAAAGATCTAGGAGTTTCCAAAACCAATTAAAACCTAATAATACATTTCGTTTATCTTGGTGGAAATTGGTGAATCGTCATTCACCTACCTTCAAATTGTTTTATAGCTTGGATTACGGCATACCTCTTCTAAGTTATAAAATAGTCTGTTGGATCCTAGCCTTAATATTTCATATTGGGTGTCATATTAAGGACTTTAAATCAATTATCTTGAATATCTCCCCAAAACATGTATGGTTTAGACATTTATGATCTTCCCAAATCTCTTGAAACAAGCTTTCCTAAATGAAGATGATGTCCCATGGAAATCATACTTCATTCACCTCCTCCAAATTACTCTCCCTACCCCACAAGTTCTTTAAAAGTTTAAAGTCACTCGAGCCCTATTGGCAAGTAAAGGTCTTGGTGTGATCCCATCTTGGAGATGTAGTCACATATTGACAAGCCGGGAGAGTTGGGTGTCAAAGTCTTGAGAAAGTTGGTGGTTCAATCAATTTCTAAGTCACATAGTGAGTTCTTTTGGAACACCTATGAAACAGACTATGACAAGACCCTTAATGATCTTATCTATTTGCTAAGATCAACTTCCTGAAACTTTATGGACATTGACAATGGTGACACTGGAAATACAAAAAAAACATTCTCTTCCCAATGGAAAGGGATCGGCCATAGTCAACTCGGTTGAACAAATGGTAAAGAGAAAAGCTAAGTCTGTAATAGTCCTGTGTACCATTATCAAAGGGTCCATATGTTTATATTGCCAAAGTAAGGGTTATTAGTTGCGAAGCTGCCAAATTTACCTAAGGATGTTAAAGTCAATAAGTTTGACTCTACTTCAGGTAAAGTCCACTATCTAACTCTGTTAAGTTTCTATTCTGAGATTCCGTATACATGATGTGACTGGGTCACATGGTGATGTTTTAAGAATCAAAGAAAAGTAAAGGAACTTAAAGAAAGAATATGTTGAATCTGATCGCATAGATGGATTTCTATCGCGTAGTTTGAAGATCGGATTCTTGAGCTACTTCTTAGGAGTTATGAGGTATTGCTTAGGAATAGATAGCAACAAGTTTTCATATGGATTGTAAGGATAAGTTTTTCCGCATAGCTTTAAAATAAAAGAAAATCTTTGATTTTATTTATTTTAAATATCCTTACAATGGCATTTGAGAAAAAAAATTGTTGCTTATATGATTCCATTAATAGCAAGAGTGGAAGTATGAAATTGATTCTTTCATTTGTGGTAATGTCTAAATTTATCAAATAAAGGAAACATTCTCATCACCCAAGTCTCAATTGGACCGGGACTTGGAATTATGCAAGTTGTATAGCATGATGAATGAGAACTTTCATTTATTGGAAAAATTAAGACTAATTACTTATTCACATGGATGTGTGAGTAAAGTAATGGACTAAGGGATCAAGTACATAGGCATGTGCACTGATTAAGTCCACCACAAAAGATATAAGGCTATTCGTCATAGTTTACTAAAGCTTAGTAAATATGATTATACTTACAAGCGTAAGTGTAACTCTGAGACATTGGAAAAGGTTCCAACGTATGGCAGAGCGAATAAGAAGAATCAAATTAGGCAGAAGGATAAAAGTTTCTCAAATCTGAAAAGATGGGAGAGTACTTTAGTATCAGTTTTGTGATCATCTTAATGATTAAGAAACCATAGCACAATCAGTTCTCTAAGGAAGTCTTAGTGCATTCTTATGACTAAGAAGAGGGATCTTGAATTGTTGAAATGGTTAAATCAAGAAGATGAGTCATACTTCGTTCCAATACAAGTCTTAGAGTCATACTCCAAGATTGTAATTTGAGTGACATGTCTTAAAGAAGGTTTAAAACACTTATCAAATGTAAGAGTAAAAGTTTTCTACTCTTGTACATTTGAAATTGGTAAGTTGTGATGTTTTGGATAAAACAAAGACCAACTAAGGCCAATTGTGTGAAGTGTTTGTCTTGATTAGAATCCGCACTATCTCTTGGATGTTTGACAAGGGAGTCTTATAGGTCAAGAGGACAGTGGGAGTCTTAAAGGTCTTGAAATTCTCAAGAACTAATCAAGAATGAAACCTGAAGTTCTTCACTAGCACACGACTTGAGGTTTATAACCTATCGTGTTGACATATTCTGTGCCCATTCTAGTTAAAGTTGGCTTTGCATATGAGTTCTTAGAGTTCTCAATGTGTTGCACAACAACTTGGAAGCAATGGTAGGCCCTTGAGCTGCCAGGTGGCAAGAAATTAAGATTGAGTTCAATCCATATGGTTTTGGATTTGTCATTATCCTTGTCTTGTGATTATGGTTTTGACAAATTCATATGGGTAGGAACTCATACACCAATAAATCTAAGTGTCATAAGGTTTCTCTCTAATTCATGAAAATGATGGTGAGGAAACACTTCCACTAAGTAGATTTTAGCTAGATAGCAATTGGGATATTTGCATTCTCAAAGTCGTTAGTGGAGCGTGTGTGGTTTACCGGCACACTAACTTGGACTTGTGAGAAGTGGCAAAAAGGTCTAACCATTATGATTACGGCATCCCTCTTCATAATTGTTTAGACACACAAATGTGCTATCTAAGGGAAGGTGTATGTTTTTGATAAAGTCTTATCAAAACAATCTAGTATCAGAAATCTGAACTTTGGTCAGAAATTCAATAAAGTATTGATTTCTAGAAGTCGAACTTTCTGAGTACATGTCAAAGTTAGTGGGAGCATAAGTGTTATGCTAATAATCATCATGTTAGTGGGAGCATGATAATTACGATAAGTATTGCAAGCTAGCAATGTTAATTATAGAAAACAAAAGGTTTCAATTGGGAAAAAGTTGTTTTGCTATAATTAAGGGAGAGGAAATTATACTTCATCTCAAATCTATAAGCTTAGATCGTGAGTTTTTAATCATTTAGTCAAGGATATATATGAATTTCATGTTGGAATGGCTCAACATAAGAAAATTCTGTATATGGGTCCATTATTTGCGTTCTTAAATTCGATTATGATTACGGCATCCCTTTTCATAATCTGAATTATGAGAACTTGGCAAATTGAAATGGAAATGTTATAGCAAAAGACTGGTTTAGTCTTTATGTGAGACATCATGAATCGTGTCCCATATGCTTCGGATATAGGATCGATTACATGTGCTATATTCATCATTTCTAAAAATTTCCAAATGCCTGGGGCATTAAGAAGGGAAAAGGTTTAGAACTGGATATGACTAAAAGGATTAAACAATTGTCGAGGACAATCTAAGGTTTACCAAAGATTGGTTGCTCAAGGATAGTTAGAAGTATAGTGATAATTCTGGAAGGACCATATTGACATAATCTGTAAGGAGGCAACTCTTGTTCAGAAGTGATAGTCGAAATGGAATCTGGAAATGTTTCAAAGTTAGAATTTTCAATCTGTGTAAGATTAAGGAAACTTAATGCAAGAAGGATGGTTCCAAGGACTTGATCTCCTTTGGAATGCTCTGTAATGATTGTTGTTAAGTCTTTCTGACTTTGTGCATAATCATTACAAGAGGATCGATGCATATAAGTTTAGAATCTAACAGATTTCAGTAAATGACATGAATTTGGAATTCTTGCATTTGCAGTAAGGATTTGGGAGTGTGAAAAGAGAATCATTGAAGTTATGTTCATTTGATCTAGTTCACAAAATAAAGATCATAGACAAACATATTATGCATACTTGGTGTATGGCATGACTAGTGTTTAGAAAACATAGTGTGCATGCTTGGAGCATGGGACAACTATTGTTTTAAATTCAAGAATAATGTTGATAGCTGAAACCGTATACAATGAATAATGTGTAATCATATGGTGATAAATAAAAGGTGTTTTATTTATATTCATAAGTTCTGAGACCATATTGGATTCAATTATTATTGTGTTTCACTTTGCATGTTTTGACTTCCCGAATAAACTAGGTTATTCTTCCGGAATGACTAAGTTATTCAAACCATCCACAGTCGGTCATATGTTGGAAGTAGATATGAATTAAGACTGTCATGGGTTGGCTTGTAGAGGTCTAAGATGTTGGACAAAGGGCTACAACACTCATGAGTGCTCATAAGTTCTGAGTATTGGATTCAAACCGCGCTCATTGGAATCACTTCATGGGTTTTATCACGAGTGATCATGAGACGATAATATCTTATATTCTTCAAACCTAGAGATATGAGTTGTTACTATGAGTTGATAGTACATTGATTACACGAAACGCATTGGTAACTCGATGTTATAAAACGTGTCTTTGTGTATGATTCAACAAGTAGTAGAACAAGCCATATGAGTCAAAGTTTATCCATTCCTTTTACCTTCGGGATGAAAGCAATATCTGTGGGCCCCTCGATGATTTGATGATGACAAATGGAAGTGCTTGGCCGGGCCAGGACTGATTTGATTTGTTCAATTAGTCAGTCATCATAAATTGGAAATCGGGAAACAACAAATGGACAGAGAGAATGATTATAATCCATGTCTCAGTCTATATGATATCTAGAATGGAGGAATATATGATCCCTTATCTAATGGACAAGTCATTGACAAGATCAGAGTTCATCTACAAGGTCAGAGTTCGACAGAAGCTTTTGAGAGCTACGATTGCCAGTTGGTTCCTGAAGTCATACGCAAAAATAGTTTTAGACTTATCCAAGTGGGAGACTGTTGGATTAATGTCTAAGTCCATAACTATAATTGGTAAGACTTGACCCGACCCGGCATGGTCCATTTGGGTTGCATGGCATCATGCACTTGGATAGACTATAATGAGAGAAATAAGACACTTATGGTTATTAATATATTATAAGTTCTAGTATATTAATAATAAGAATAATAAGATTATTTAATTAGTATTGATCAAGAATTAATCTAGGATTAATTAAGTGATCAAAAGAAGACTAATTAAATATATGGGTTGATTGTGTAAATCATCCATACTTGTATAGTGGGCTAATGCTCCATGGATTATCTAGTTGGGCCAAAACCCATATGATGCTCCTTGGATGCTCCATGGTGTATTTGAACCCATGGATCCAAGGAAATGGAAAGTCATGACAATTAGGGTTTGCCCTAATTGTAACACTATATAAAGATCTTATTCTTGACAAAATCGGCCACTAGATTATTCTAGAGAGGGCTAGCCGATTTTATGAAGTGTAGAATTCTCTCAAGTTATTCCAAGAGTATTTGGTGTTGTGTGAACCATTTGAGGTGTCACACTTGGGGCACTAGGCACTCAAGCTTCATGAAGACATTCTACATCAAAGAGGTATGTATTCTATCTTGTTATATTGATAGTTTTGTATGCTAGATTAGGATAATACCTTGGATGTTCATATTTGCATGTATAATAGAGAAAAACATAGATCCAAGGTATTTAGAGTTGCATGTACACTTAGGAGTGTTAGAATGCTCATAACCCAACAGTAAGATCCTTAAACAAGGCTGAACAGGGTTTACAAACCATGCATTGCGATGCCGGACACTCACAATTGTCACACATGGATCCTCTCTCAATCGTTTTCACTCTATCTCTCTCTATGTCAAATCTCTCCCAAATCTCTCCAAGTATGTGAAATCTCTCTCAGATATCTCTCTGTATTAGAAATATCTCCAAGAATGTCGAATCTCTCCCAAATCCCTCTAAGTATGTGAAATCTCTCTCAAATATCTCTCTGTATGAGAAATCTCTCCTAGAATGTCAAATCTCTCCCAAATCTCTCCAAGTATGTGAAATCTCTCCCAAATCTCCCTCAAATAGTTCCCGTAACTTTTTAGAATCATTCGGGTCATTCCGACCCTTAACCGGGTCAAAAACGGCTTAAAACGGGGTAAAAACGAGAAAACGGGACCTTAAGAACCGAAACCCTTCTTAAGGAGCCGAAGCTCCTTAAGGCCGAGATTAAACACCGAAGACCGAGCCTCTGGTGGCTAAGAAACCGGAGACCGAGCCTCTGTTGGCTAAGACACCGAACACCGAGCCTCTGTTGGCTAAGACGCGAGGACCGAGCCTCTGTTGGCTAAGACGCGCGAGGACCGAGCCTCTGTTGGCTAAGACGTGCGAGGACCGAGCCTCTGTTGGCTGTGGCACGCGAGGACCGAGCCTCTGCCTCTGTCGCTTCTCGTTCTGCTTCTTTTCTCGCTCTGTCTCTACCCGCCTCTCTGTCTCTTCCCTACTCTCGGTCTCTGCCCGCCTCTCTGTCTCTTCTCTCCTCTCTGTCTCTACTTCGCGCCCCTCTGTTCTCCTCCCTCCTCTCAGTTCCTTCCCTTCTCTCTTCTTCCCTCTCGGTTCTGCCTCCCTCTCTCTCTCGGTTCAGCACCAGAAGGCCGAACCTCGGCCAGACTTCGGGAAATTGTCACTTTTAGCCCATTTTTGATATTTTTAACATTTTAAGCCCGTTTTCATGATTTTAAAGCGGGATTTTCTCCAGAAATTATATTTTAACATAATAAACTCTAAATATTCATAATTTAAACATATTTTGATGAAAATCATTATTTAAATAATAAAAATCAAGTTGGTGAATTATTAAAGGTGGAGTGTTGACTTTGCCTTATCCAATGTCACAAGCAACCACCCCACACCCACTCTTTGACTAACCACACCTCCCCACCTTACCTAGGTCACTTCAATGTCCCTCACACCCAATTTACACTCATTCCCACGTTTTTGAGCTGGAACAAACATCCTCTCTCCTCATTTCTCTCATTTTCTCCCATTTCACTAAGTATCAAACACCACTTTTCTCTTAAACTTTTTCTCCACCAAACTCGAGATTCAAGGCTGATTATCAAGTGTTCTTCCACTCTTAGTAAGTATAATTCATCCTCCTTATGATTATCTCACTTATTTCCACTCAAATCATGGATATCTTACACAAACTCCATCATATTAGCGTTAGAGCTTCGAATCTTCAAGTGATTCTTCAAGTGTTCTTGGGTTGAACACTCCTCTTCTTCAACACTTATCTACTGAAATCACTCAAGGTGAGTTCATACCCCTACATTTTTATGTTTTCTCAAGTTTTCAGGGGGGGGAATACAAGTTAAAACACTAAGAACATAACTAAATTTTTCTAACAGCCTTCATCAGAAAAGTTCAACTCCATTCACGGACTGTTTTGGGCATCTTAAACATTTTTGTTTTCAAAACTGTACAAGGTGCAAATAGTTCAAGTTTTTAGCTTTAAAATGACTACTTGCACATCTCCATACGATTTTTCTACAATTTATGGTGATTTTTACAAAACTGCCTATCATTTCAAACAACAATCCGGACCAGTCTGTGATTGTGGACTTTTTCACCCAAGTTGGAGGTCATTAAAAATCGTGATAAAAATTATGAGTAAACTAGACACATTTTGTGAACTCTCAGAATTTACGTATCTAGTTTTTGACTTCGTATGATTTTTCTATGATTTTTCCAAAACAGGGCAGAATTGCTAAATTTAGCCAACAGCATGTAAATATCATAACACTTTGTAATATGTTGAGCAAAGTGTATAATCATAAGCTCTAATTATTGAATGTGTTTCTTTGTTAGTTTATCATCATGAACTGAAACTAAGTCATTCATAATAAATATATTTCATTCATTTTAGAACACGTATATTAAACTATAAAAAGTATAGTTTGATAAATTCATAACACTAATACATTTCTATAAAAGAATTCATACATATTACATACATTTTAGATAAATTATAATAGGTATAGTTTATGATACATCACTCAACACACTCGTACAAAAAGGGTACATTCATACAAGAAAGATTTATATTCACACATATTTCACGTAAAGTTGTTTACCTATAGTTTGATAAATTCACAACACTAATACATTTCCATAAAAGAATTCATACATATTACATACATTTTAGATAAACTATAATAGGTATAGTTTATGATACATCACTCAACACACTCGTACAAAAAGGGTACATTCATACAAGAAAGATTTATATTCACACACATTTCACGTAAACTTGTTAACCTATATTGTGAGACTCTCTCTCTCTCTCTCTCTCTCTCTCTCTCTCTCTCTCCCCGTACGTCCGAGTGCGGGATATAATTCCTGGTAGTTATAATCAGAATCTCCTTGAGGGAGAACGTGATACTTGTATATAGATCTATATTGGGTTTGACACCCCACACCTTGCTGCTAGCTACAGTTGGACCTGCAGGTCTACGGGTGACAAATGTCATTTTATTTTTCGCGACACTGAGAACATCGTGGCAGGTTCACATAGTCATAGTATGATTATAGCGACTCACATAGGGATATAACAATCCATAAGTTTACGGGATTTTATTTTTAAAACCTAAATGAGTTTTATGTCGATTTAAAAATCACTTTTTATCTCTATGAGTACAGATATTACTGTACACTTTTGGTTTTGGTAGTTACGACTACACATCATTTGAAACCACCTTTATACTTTTAAGTATGGTCAATACTTGTTATTTCTCGGTCCTCTAATTTAGGACTATATATATATATATATATATATATATATATATATATATATATATATATAAGTATTAACGAACATGAGAACATACAGAAATTTCATTTAATTCAAACGCGTCCATGTCCATTTAAGTACATAACATTTTCTAATTAATAAGAAAGGTTACTTATACATTTTGGTCTTCAGTCATAAGACTACGCAGATTTTAAAGAAAATATCGGATTTTCTGGATGCATATTGTAACGCTTTTACAAGGAAAACGATTTACTTTTCCAACGAAATTTCTTATGAACTCACCAACCTTTGTGTTGACACTTTTCAAAACTACTTGTATTCTCAGGAATTCAGTGAAAACAGGAAATCAACAACGTTTTGAGGATGGGACGATAAATCGTCAAACAGTTCATTTTGTATTATAATGTAATTGATGGGAATCATGTAAACATGTGCTTTGATGTAACGTTTTCAATTATATTTGTGTTGGTTGTATTTACTTTGAGCACTATTATACTCTTTGTTGTGATACTCTACATGAAGTCCTCCACCCCCGGACGTTTCCGCCATCCTTGGTTTGGGGGTGTGACATTACAAGCCACCAAGTGATCGACTTTATGGATTAGAATGATGAAAGGGACTTGGATCTGCAGCTGTAGCTTCTGGGACTGAGTATTAAGTGCTTAACGTGGAAGGGAAATTAACAAGGTAGTACGCTGGGCGTACCAGCCAGTATGCACAGCGTACAAGCTATACAGCAGGTACGCGCTGCGTACAAATAAGTATGCCCCGCGTACTCATCAGAATTGAGCCTTTGCATTTTGGGCCTCGGATTGGGTCAATTATTGGACTTTGTCAGCTATTGGGCCTCAGTAAGTCCATCAGAAGTCAGATTTTGGACCAAGGGCATGTTTGGGCTTATGTAGGGCCTATATGAGGAGTTAGGCCCAATTTTCTAAATTGGTGGGCCACTGGTGGACTTAGGAGGACTAGTTGGATTTGGGCCTTGGAGTGAGAGTCCAAAGTTAGAGCAAGGGTAATTTAGTTAATTTACCCTTAGTAGTATCCTCAACACTCTCACTATGTATTATTATATAGAGTCGACCCGGGAGACGTGGGAGCATCAAGCGGAGATTACCTCACTCAAGTTTTCAGCAGCCAGACTGAGAGGTGAGTTTTCCTCCAGTAGGAATGGGTCTAAGGCACCAATTCCATTCCGTTTAAGTAGTAGAGTATATCGGGGAAAACCCAATGTCGGGGTTAGCTCGATGCAGTTTATATGTTTCCGGATTTGGTCCAATGCTGGGGCGGTCCCGAGAAGTATTTATGTTTGCCTGATGTCTTTGTGTAACACGCAAAGTTGGAAAGCCAAGAAAAGAAAAGAAAACCCCAATTTTAAGGGGAGACTCATCGAGTCCAAGGAGGGACTCGGCGAGTCCAAGCGGGATCCGGGTCGAGGTGTAAGCGACCGACTTGGCAAGTCGAGCAAGGTGACTCAGCGAGTCTGGTCTGGGCAAGGAAAACCCTAAATCCAAGACTTGGAGCTTATTTAAACGCCTCATTCTCTTCCCTAAGGCTCCTTTAGTGCCTCTTTCACTCAGAACAATAAACCCTAGCCGCTATAATCATTTTGGAGCAAGATCTAACCCTTGGTGAAGCTTTTTGGAGCTTGAGAGAGAGGATAGTCATTGTGGAGCAAGAAGGGGGCCTTGGATCCAAAGTTGGTGGAGTATTCCGAGCATTCCTCGACGTGACATGAGCATGAAAGGGGTTCAAGAATCAGTTTTCTTTTTATAAGGGCTAAAATCACTTATTTTGGCTTTTTTACCCCATATTGTAGGGTGGATCTCGAAAGATATGAAAGATCTCCCTCTAAGCCGTACATACGACTTTCATCGAATACGGCTTTCCGCAGAATTCTATATGTATCTATGAGATCGAGTATGGAATTCTGTTTACTCACTTACCTTCCCTCTTTTGTTTAATAGATCAACCTTGGCTATGAGATTTGGAGCTTTTATGCCATGCTTAAGAAACTATTTTGAGTTAGAAGCCAGATCTGAAGTTACTACTTCAGATTTGAGTGTATCTTGGCCTAGAAAGTCATAAAGCATCTGTTCTTGGGTTGATAGTGAAGCTTCTTTGTCTTAAACCCTAGTCTGGATAGTTTTAAGCCTAGATCTATTGATCTACACGTAAAGTTTGCCACTTTACGTGAGGGATAGGCCCTAGAAGTATGGATCTATGAGTTAGAAGCCCTGTTTGGCTCGAAAAGCCACTGCATGGATTAAGGACTGAATAGACTCGGCTAGTAGTATGAAGATGGAGGCGAACTCGACGAGTTGGATGAACAACTCGGCGAGTCTGTTGAAGATTTCCTTGGACTCGGCGAGTCTATTCTTGGACTCGGCAAGTCAAGTCGCGAAACCCCAAACCCTTCGAGTCAAGGCTCAGTTTAGCGAGTTGAGTGGGGACTCAGTGAGTTGGACAGGTCTGAACTCGGAAATCAGTGAACTCGTCGAGTCAGTAGACAGACTCGGCGAGTAGGGTCAACATGGAAGGTTGACTTTGGCCAAGACTTTGACTTTGATCGAAGTTGAGTTAGTTGACTTTTCGAGGTCTGACAGGCTAAGTGTTTCTTTGTTATTGGTAGCTCGGAGAGTTAGACGAGCAGCGTTTCAGACGGTGGTTGGTTAGCAGTTCGAGGGTTACCAGCAGAATTCAGCAGTTCAGGTGAGTTTCCTTCCAGTAGGAACGGGTCTAAGGCCACAATGTCGGCCCGTTCAGTTAGCAGTAGTTTCCGGACTTCAGTCCGATGCAGTAGTTAGTATGTCTGATGCCTTCGTGGCTCAGACAGAATTTAGGTGTTATGTGTTATGTGCTATGTGTTCCGGGCAACGGCCCGATGCAGTATGCAGTATATGTGTTTATGCTAGTTGATATGTTATGCTATGCTATGTCCAGTCAGTTTCCGGACATCGGTCTGATGCCGGGGGCAAGGCCCCAGTTATCCGGACTTCGGTCCGATGCAGGGGACAAGGTCCCAGTCAGTTTCCAGACTTCGGTCTGATGTAGGGGGCAAGGCCCCAGTTAGTCCGGACTTCGGTCCGATGCAGGGGACAAGGTCCCAGTCAGTTTCCGGACTTCGGTACGATGTAGGGGGCAAGGCCCCAGTTAGTCCGGACCTCGGTCCGATGCAGTGGCCAAGGCCCAGTATGTGCTTTATATGTTATTGTATGGTATGTGGTAGTTTGGGGGAGATTACTAAGCTTCATGCTTACAGTTTCTGTTTTTGGTTTGAGGTACTCAGTTTTCAAAAGAGGAGCTCGGAAAGATTGCAGTGCACACACCATAGTCAGCTAGCCTGGGATGCTTTACTCTGATAATAAGTTTGTATTTCGAATTAATGCTACACAATTATGTTATAATTATGATACAAATTTTATGAATATGGTTTTAGTAATGTTTTAAAAAGAAAATTTTAGTCGTGATTTTTGGGATGTTACAAGTTGGTATCAGAGCCTTGGTTTGAGGGATTCGGATACACTTCAAATGTGTCTGAACTCAAACTAAGGAAATGGTAAAAGGTTTTCAAAAGAAAGACATTTCGAAAGAAATTTTTAGGAAAGAAAGAGTTTTTGGAAAAAGAAAAAAGAAATTTTAGAAAGGAAATAAATTTAAAGAGAGAAATTGGTGTGGTGCATGCAATCAGCCGAGCTCAAGTAAGTACTCCCAAATTACCCATGCAAGTTTATGTGATGACTATCAGTTTCAGTTTCAGTTCCAGTTCCAATTTCAGTTTCAGTTTCAGTAGAACAGTATGCTAGTATAGGACTAAGGATCTAGGAGGATGCCTTATGTGCCTACTTTATGTGTTTCAGCTTTACAAGATTTGCATACTAGTATTGAGTAGACAGTAGTAGGATAGCCTGTTTAGGTTATGCTTGATAGTATGAGCTTAGCATTGTATGCTAGTACAGTATCTCGTTATGAGAATAGATTTGCTTGAGTAGTTTCCTGTATCCGAATGCTGCTTGCTTTGTGCTTTGTGGGACTCTGTGTGATGGGAGTTGGCCATTAGGTGAATACGTCACATCACATGTGATCAGGGTTGAATAATCTCAAAGTGTTGGATTTGGCCCTATTGCGCAGCTCTTGTTTGAGTCTAACCGTTGTAGGGACGAGTCTTTTACTCGAAGGATTATCTGAGCCTCATTACATGTGATGGTATTCAGGTGATGACTAATTAGTATTACCAGGAGGCCTTCAGTAGCTGAGGACAGGTTTGAATGGAGTTAGAGGTTTCCCTAGGGCAAGCCTAGGATGAGAGTGGCAGAGATCAGTAGTAGTAGAGTGACTCGGTGGATTTGAGGTAACTCTTGAGGAAAGTACGGATAGATGTGGAAGGTAGTATGGGCCTGTACTACTGAAAGCAGAGGATCCGTACTCGATTTAAGAGGGGCCGAGACAAAACCAGGGAACTAGTAGAGTGTGTGAGAGATCCCTCAGCAGCGGTGTGTATATTGATCAGCAGCGTTTTATATTTTTCAGCATGGTGACTTTGCGCGAGATACCAGTTAGCAGTTCAGGTACCAGGGAGGGATCTGGCTCGGGCTTTGGAGCCGGGCAGCTTGACGATTAGATGAAGGAGTTCATTTTCGTAGAGATTATGCGCATCATTATCGATCAGAATCCAGTGATTTTCGGTTCAGTTAAAGAGGTCATTATGGAACTTATGTACAGTCATCTTGAGGCCTTTAGGGCCGAGGTGGTTTCAGGGCAGATTGGGGCTCGTCTAGAGCCCGATTCTTATGAGGTTCAGGGAGATCCCATTTCCAGCTTTCGCCATGAAGGGAGAAAAGTGAGTCAGGCACCCTGTCTTCAAGAGAGATCTCTGCATGATTGGATAGTTGAGGAGGTTTCGCGAGTCATTCGCGAGGGGTTGCCCGGCATGGTCACGGGGATTATTGATAGGTTGACTACGAAGCTCCATGATCAGACAACAGTTGTTCAGATGATGGATGGGGTTGATAGGGTAGCTCAGGAGCGAGAGCCGGGCAGGGAGTCGGAAAGGAAGAGATAAACAGATGGGTCACAGGTAGCCACAGGTTCGGGCAAGAGACCCAAAGGGTCGGATTGGAGATCGAGGTATTATCAGAGCCGCAGTCGATGCGGGAAGTGTGGTAGGTCGCACTTGGGTGCGTGCAAAAGTGGTGGTGGTGGTGATTTGGGCTGCTTCAGATGCGGCCGAATGGGTCGTTTCAGCAGGGATTGTACTACTACCATCGCCCAGGGGCTTGACCCGATATGTTTCCATTGCGGTCAGAGAGGTCACAAGAAGGTCTACTGTCCAGGTGTGTATGCAGCAGAGCAGGTGATAGCTCCTGCGTCTATGTTTTCGAGTATCACCAGCGGTTGCTGGGGTCGGGCTAGGGCGCCCACGGCTCGAAGCAGATTGTACCGGTTGATTGCAGCTAGGGTCCGGGCAGCGCCGGGTGTTGGAGGTATGTATCTGTTGCCTTCTTGTCAATTATTATTCATGATATTATTGTTATGTTGCTGCAGCGATATTTATAAGCGTATGTTTTGGGGTATCATATTACCTGTTTGTGATCGAGTTTTATGCCATCTGCATACCTTGGATTTTGGTTAGTAGTTAAGGGATGGGTTTTATCGAAAAAGGTTACTTAGGGTGCAGTAAGTGTAGCATGCCTTGGAGGGACTCGGTATGTCTCGCTAGTACGGAGCAGTATAAGTTTTAGAAATGGAGTGGTTAGATTCCTAGATATGGTAAGCGTGGGATTCCTCAGCAGATTAATTGTGGAATGGTAGCAAGGATTTGGATTTCTATTCTTTGAGCAGTGAGGTGTGAGCAGGATCGAAGTGGGGGAGAACCCTCCGAGTATGCTAGGGCAGGAGCACGCTGAACCGGAATGAGTGCGCAATCCTTGAAAAGAGAGGATAGTAGCATAGCAATGGGTGGATCAAGAAGTTCAGAATTGGGAGTTTGGGGAACTTCCCAGCAGTTAGTTCATGTAATTGATATGGTTAGTAGCTGTTTGGGAATCGAGGTTGGAGGACCGTCAATAGGACTCTATTGAGTCGGAAGAAGGATCTTGAGAAAGGTTAGCAAGAGATGTTCCCGTGTTAGTAGTCAGTGGTGGAGACAACATATAGGGTTGTGTGGATTCAGGAGTTGGAAGTTTGGAAACTTCCAATGTTAGTTTCATGTTCTGGATTAGTAGGCGGTGGATGTGGGGACCAAGTCGAAGAATTTCACGACGGAACGTTAATTTCTTCAAGGATATAATATGTCGAGGTAAATGAAGCATCCGATGATTGAGGGCTGATTTAAGAAGTCAGGATGAGGGATTGCTAGCAGAACTAGGGATAGTCAGGAAGTCCTCAAATTAGTGATTGGTAAGCAGCCTGGTAGTAGTAGTGTTGTAAGTATGCGGGGGTAGTCGTAGCATTCACTAGTAGTCAGATAGTAGTAGTAGTGTTGTAAGTCTGCGGGGGAAGCCGTAGCGTTCACTAGCAGTCAGGTAGTAGTAGACTGAGGTAAGCCTGCGGGGGTAGACGTAGTGTTCTCTAGCAGCCAGATAGTATTAGGGTGTTGTAAGTCTGCGAGTGTAGCCGTAGCATTCGCCAGGTTAGTAGACAGAATGAGCGCATCATCTGGACGCAGAGAGGGGAAAAGCAGTAGTACCCACCAGTTCGGTGCAGCAGCGAGCATATAGAAATCCACGGGTTGGATTTTGAATTTTCCAGAGTTTAGTCATGGTTGAGCCAGCCATGCGACTGATGGGTCGTCAACACAGTCACGAGATTAGGGAAGCAGTGAATCATTGGGATTCATGTATGTTAAGGGCTACCATTAGCCTGGGAGCCATCATTATAGTCTTGGATTTGTTGAGGTTTGGACCCGGTCGGTTGGATCGGGAGGTCGTTAGGACCACAGTAACAGGATGATTTGTGGAAACTAGTCCTAAAGAAAAGTTCGTTTCAGGCAGTTCAGTGTTTCAGGCAGTTCAGTGTCGCAGGCAGTTCAGTGTTTCAGGCAGTTCAGTGTTGCATGAAGTTCAGTGTTTCAGGAAGTTCAGTGTTGCAGGCAGTTCAGTGTTTCAGGCAGTTCAGTGTTGCAGGCAGTCCAGTGTTTCAGGCAATTCAGTGTTTTAGATAGTTGCAGTACTTTGGGCAGTATTAATTTGGTGTCGAACTGCAAGTTCAGCCATATTAGTTGGACCTGGGTGGTCTCAGTTCATCCGGAAACCAGATATGGAATAGCGGAATTTTCAGTCAGTAGCAGTGCGAGTATGCAGCGTATGGTAGGATTCAGTCAGTTGTTCGTGGGGGTGCGCGACACCGTATGATAGTAGACAGAATGCCCAGTGGATACTAGCGAAGATGACCCGTACTGGGAGTAGCGGGAGTAATAGATTTGATGGAGACAGGGTCTTCACAGTGACGAAAGAGGTAGGTAGTTATGGAACATCGCCTTGGGAAGTCAAGGAAATTGTGCAAGGAAAGAAGGGGTGAACCCCTACGGGGACAATGCAGTATTTGGAAAGTATCAGAAAGATTGTCGGTTGAGTGCGTTGCGTTTCCAGAATGTTCAGGGTCAGGATGGACCCGAGATTATTATCGGTAAGGATTGTCATTGGTCTGAATGACTGAGCAGAAGGCCAGCGAAGGTAGGCAGCTGGTGTTAGAATGAGCGGTGGGGTATTGGAGGCAGTTCGCAGTTGGTGTATTGTAGCAAATTTCGAGGATGAAGTTTAGTTTAAGTGGGGGAGAGTTGTAACACCCAAAGTTGGAAAGCCAAGAAAAAAAAAGAAAACCCCAATTTTAAGGGGAGACTCTGCGAGTCCAAGGAGGGACTCGGCGAGTCCGAGCGGGATCCGGGTCGAGGTGTAAGCGACCGACTCGACGAGTCGAGCAAGGTGACTCGGCGAGTCTGGTCTGGGCAAGGAAAACCCTAAATCCGGGACTTGGAGCTTATTTAAACGCCTCATTCTCTTCCCTAAGGCTCCTTTAGTGCCTCTTTCACTCAGAACAATAAACCCTAGCCGCTATAATCGTTTTGGAGCAAGATCTAACCCTTGGTGAAGCTTTTTGGAGCTTGAGAGAGAGGATAGTCATTGTGGAGCAAGAAGGGGGCCTTGGATCCAGAGTTGGTGGAGTATTCTGAGCATTTAAAGGTAATAAATCGTTACCTTCCCTCTTTTGTTTAATAGATCTACCTTGGCTATGAGATTTGGAGCTTTTATGCCATGCTTAAGAAACTATTTTGAGTTAGAAGCCAGATCTGAAGTTACTACTTCAGATGTGAGTGTGTCTCACTACAAGAAAAAGACCCTTTTACAACGCGCAAACTATGACACTCACTGATTTATGTTACGGAAAAGAGAGTGACATTAAAAAAATGTCATCTCTTCAAAAAATTTAAGGATTTATGTCACGCATTATTAAGTGCCCTTAAATTAGTGTCTCATGAAAAGAAATTAAAAACACGGAGGGTGCTTTAATTTAAAGGCGCGCCCTCTATACCTGTCGCTTTATAATTTTAATGAAAACGCGCGTTTAGTAGAGGGGGAAACGAAATCCTCAAAATTTTGAAAACCCTTCTTCTACCTTCTTTCTATCTTTCATATCCTCCCCTCTCCCTCCTTCTCTCTCATCTCCGGTCCGCTTCTCCGCCACTCCTGAACTCCTTATCGATCTCATCAAACATCGTGTACCCTCCTTAATACCTAACGGGAATCTAAAAATTAGAAAACCCAGTCCTCAAAAAGTTTAAGAAACTAGGGTTTTTTCATCCCTCAAAGAACAACCCACATCCTACATAGATCAATCTCTATCGCTTCATTTTCTCACAGGAAATCGAACACTTTACATTCATAGGGCTACAATTGCAAGGATCCTCACACACATTTCTAGAGAATCCCTTCGCATATATAACACGATCATCTTCACAAAAATGGCTGCCACCATTGCTTGAGTTGGCTCAAGCTACGATCGACAATCGGAGCTCAAAGCTTTCGTCCAAAAAAAAAAAAACAGGCGTCAAAGGCCTCGTTGATGCCGGAATTTGGAAAATCCGTCCCATTCTCTTCCATCCACGGGACACCACTCCCAAAATATCCATCGCTGCTGTCAAGATTCCAGTCATATACCTTCAATCGACCCATAGAGCATCGATGGTGGAGATGATTCGTGAAGCCACCGCGAACCTAGGTATTTTTCAGGTGGTGAATCATGGGATTCCTGTGAGTGTTATGGATGAGGCAGTTCCAGCAGTTTGTAGATTTTACGAACAAGATGAAGAGGTAAAGAAAGGGTTTTACACGAGGGATCTTTCGAGTACACTAGTGTATAACAGTAATTACGATCTGTATAGTTCCCCCGCCTTGAACTGGAGAGACACCTTCTTTTTCATTTATGCCTCCGTCACCTCCGCCGCCTGAGGAATTACCGGAGGTTTGCAGAGAGATTCAAATCGAGTACTCAAATCAAGTCATGAAATTCGGAGGCGTACTTTTCAGATTATTCTCAGAGGCATTGGGGTTGAACGTGAATCACCGGAGGTTTGCAGGGACATTCAAATCGACTAGGGTTTTTTTTCATACATCTGGTTCGAGATCAATTTCTCCATTTCCCTCTCTCTCTCCCTCTCTTTCTCTCTCTCTCTCTCTCCCCCTCTCTCTCTCTCTCTCTCTCTCTTTCTCTCTCTTTCTCTCAAAACATCAAACAATTTCTCAATTTCTCCTAGGTTTCCATCTTTCATCTTGTTTTCATCTGTGACTCCTTGATTGCCTCCTTCTATCCTCAGCGTTTCATCTGCCACCATCTGAGAAATTTTTACTTTTCTTGTTCCCTTCAATTTCAGTTTTAGCTTAAGTGATGTATAATTCCTTAACTGGTGCTATTTCATGCAACTTGATATGCTACAAGAAGAGAATGACAATGTCCTTGAGAAGGTGGGTTCTAATTATGTTATTCTTTGTTTATATATATATATATATATATATATATATATATATATATATATATATATATATATATATATATATATATATATATATATATCTGGTCTTCATTGTTGAATTTATATTGTGCAGCTCAGGTTTGCTGAAGAAAGTTGTCAGGATGTAGAGATGAGGGTTAAGGATCTTGAGAAGTAGGTGCTCACCCATATTCTTCTTATTCAATGTCTGTCATATATTGGGACCTAAAATGTTACATACTTTCTATTCCCACTGAAATAATAAATATGATCTAATCTAATCATTTCACTATTTTGAACTTAAGAGTTATGACACTCATATCCCAATTTGTTATTTAAATCTGAGCCCATTCTTTTATTCACTTCACTAGCTATTAGTTTTTCTGTTCCATTTTCAACTGTTTTTTTTGGAGATCCGTGTGAGTTATAATTGGAATATGGAGATCTTGTTGTGTGTATGCTGGAGGCTCACTGAAGTGAGGGTGATTTGGTAAATTTGGGAAATGATGGTTCTTGTAAGGTGGAATATTTTTCGATTTGGAATGTTGAGGTCTCGTTGTGGGTTCTTGTATGCATACTAAAGCGATATGAAATAAACTCATTAATTGTTTTTTTCATAAAGTAAAATTACTCATAAGAAGTAAACTATAACTTTGTAATTTACTTGCTCTAATATAAGAGTTTAAGAGCATATGGATTTACCTTTTTGGTAGTTTAACTGCTTCTTCACATCTTAAAAGCTCTGCATACAACCCATCTGAAGCTATAAGTTCATCATGTGTCCCAATCTCCATTAACTGACCTTTCTGCATCACAGCTATAAAATCAGCATTTTTAATTAACGAAATCCTTCTAGCAATTATAATGGTTGAACGACCCAACATTAACAAATCCAAAGCCTCTTGAACAGATCTTTCAGCTTCAAAATCAAGTCCACCTGTCACCTCATCAAGAAGAAGAATACAAGGATTCGAAAGCACTGCCCTTACAACCAAAAGTCTTATCTTATATTCTTCTGTTAAAGATAAACCAACCCTACCTGCCTGAAAGCAACACATGTTTTCTCATTAGGTTAAAAGGGTAAAACTGTAATTTCATATACTCTTTTGGTTTTTAGTTACATGTGTATCGTATCCTTTTTCAAGTAAGCTGATGAATGTATGTGCATGATCTGTTTTAGCTGCATCTTCAATTTGAAGTGATGTGACATCTCTCCCATAGGCGATATTGTCCTTGATACTTAAACTTAGTAATGTAGGCTCTTGAGTGACTAAACCAATTTGGCTCATTAGCCATTCCAGTTTCAGGTTCTTGATGTTCTCTCCATCTAGAAGAACTTCCCCTGAAAAAGAAAACAATAAATAAAAAGAATATAAAGAAAACAATAGACGATTAGGGAGTTAAACTGCAAAATGGTGATATTTCATTAATCCAAAGAAATAGTGTGAAGATAGAAAGAAGTAACATATTACGTACCTAATGTAGGATCATAAAACCTTTCCATAAGTGGAATAATGCTTGTTGATTCTTCTGGTTAGTATTCTCGGAAGGCATCAAACTGGATTGTAGAAGATTCATGTCCTGATTACATGTTGAATGTATATTCCATTATTGCCACTCCTCTTGGTTATAATTACTGTTGTTGGTATAGGGGATATTCCTTTTTTCCATTAAGAACTGTATTTCCATGATGGTTATTAATTACAATAAAACTTTTATATACATAAATTGTCTAACTTTTTAAAGGATGTTAAAAGGGTTAAAAAGACCATCCTGTCCCTATACATTAATCACTTTTTTTTGTAGGTTGTTTGACTGCAACATGTGGTTATATGTTCTAACTCGGGTAAAAACCTTAATGAATTAGCTTAATTGCTTTTATTATCAGAGAACTTTGATTTCCTTTAAAAAATCAACTAGTCATAAACCACATAGGTTACCAGTTTTTTGTTATTGTTGAGTAACTAACTTGAAGGAGAAATATTGACATCAATGAAGAGACTTCAAGGGATGCATGTCTCGTTCATTTTTCTTGATCTTAGAGATAATCTTGGTGGATTAGTGCAGGTAAACTTACATAAATCTAATGAATTTTTGTTTGTAAATCATCTGGTTGTATTGTTATTTCTTTTAGGAGTGTTCATTGTTCGGTTTGAAACCGTGAAGCCGGACATCGGTTTGGTTTCACGGTTTGTATTTCTATTTACGATTTGGCTCGTGGTTTCAAACATTCGAAACCGTAATCAACGGTTTGGCTAGCGGTTTCAAAAGTTTTAAACCGTATAAAAACCAGACCGGAACGTGTATTTAGTGTTGTAAGACTGTTGGTAACAGTATATGCCCTCCTGTTACCAATCTGCAAGAAATGAAGAATAAACCAACTTTACATACAAATATTTACAAGCTCATTCTATTTATAAACAAGATGATATTTTATTAGTTGTGTTTTTACGTGTACACCTACCGATACATGAGATTTTTCTTTTCTGTCACTTATTTTGGATTCAGGTTTGATGCAAACCTGAGACCAGAGACTAAGGTTCTGATAGATCAATGACAGGTTCCCTAGAGAGCATAAACCACAAGAAAAAGTAAGACGGTAAAGAGATATTTATGGGAGACATGACATCATCTTCTTTCATGTGGAAAAAAACTTACAAATTTTTTGTCCCATACTCATGGTAAGACCTCTTTCGCCTATTTTTGTTAGATCTCAATGACTATAAGCTTCTATATTCTTATCCAAAGCACATGTCTTTATGGCCTTTCTCGTATGCTTATCTTCAAAAAGATCTTCAGTTTTACAGTTTCTTATCTTTTTTCTTTCTGAATACGAATTTCAAGAAACCCCAGTAGTGGATTTTGCTTTTTCGTTTTTAGATGTTCTTTCTTTTTTATTATCCATAGCTTTTAGAATTGTAACTTTTGTTTAGTTATCAGTTGGTTGGAGTTCACTTTTAGTTGAAATCATGTTAAACTTGACTTATTGATAGATGTTTGGATTCCAACTTTTTTTTACTGATAAGGTTGTTCTTGTTGCTGAGAAGAAAATGCCATTTAAAAAATGATGTCAGACTTGGTTATAAAAAAATGATGAGGTTGTTGTTTTTGTTGAGAAGAAAATGCCATTTAAAAAAAATTATAATAACTATAGATTATAAAATTATCTCGGTCTAATTCAAATTATAACTTTTGTGTGCTTCTGATCTGATTCTTATCGATAACCAAAACTGTTGGTTTCTATTTTCTTGGTATGTTATATTTTAATTTCCATAGAAATGCATGTCATGTCAGGTATTGAGTTGAACAGAGTAGCTGAATGACTAAGGTCGTGCACAGGAGGTGGCTATAGAAGCAACAGTGTCAGCAATTATTCATCTTAAGGACAGTTTAAATTAGTGGGACAGCAAAGTGGGAGATGGTGACTATGGATCAACAGTAAGTCTAAATCCACATCCAAATTTTGGTATTATATATATATATATATATATATATATATATATATATATATATATATATATATATATATATATATATATATATATATAGGTGCAACAACTATTCTTCAAGACTAACTATGCACAGTGAAAGTGTGATTGGGTGATTATTATCTAGGTTAACTAAACGGGATATTTATCTAATTAATACCCAGATTTTTTCTACTTATGTTTGCTTGCAGATGATTCTCAAATATTCTTAATGATCTTTATATAACTTATTTGCTGCATGAAATCAGGGTGTTATGATCTTCAATATATTAAGTTTTGTAAAAATATAACTTTGTGCAGTTTCTATGAGTACTTAAAGTGTGGATACAAGGAAACAAGCTGCAACTGTGAAGCCTTATAAGTGAGTTGGTAATTTTAATTCTAGATAAAATTACAACTGTAGTTGTATATATAAAACAAACTAATGATTTATTAAAACAGAGACATGTGGGAGACATTAATGAAAGTTCCTGAATCTGGCTGAAGAGGTTTGTTATTTTTTGTTGCTAATAATTTTGATATGTATTATTTGCAGCTTGCTAGGACATGCTATAACTTTTATCAGTCCACACCAACAAAGTTGGCTGGAGAAAACTACTTCCTCCATTCAGTGCAGGTTAGTATTTTCTCATGATGATGTGTTGTTTCTTGTGTAATTAAAAGCTTTTTGGTTTCATCTTTTTGATTGTGTGATTAATAAAAGTTTTTTGGTTTCAGCTAATGTTCAAGTCATTATTTGTCATCTACACTCGATGGACAACAACCAATTTTTTGACATGGAGAATTTGTTTTTTACATGATATCTGAAACAAGTTGTCCCTTAATAGCAATGTAATAATAGGTTAGATAGTTAGGGATTGTATTTTATGCAATGGATTGTATTTTTTGTATATGATTATTTGTATGATATTAAATTTTGTGCAATGGATTGTATTTCTTGTATATGATATTTTATTTTCTATTATGAGACATTAAATACAAATTTAATTTGAAAATTAGTAAATCTATAAATAATATTTATTTTAAACATTTAAAACTATGATACGCAAAAATGTATGTCATCTTCATTTATGACATGGCCTTTCTTGACAGGTGCTTACTTGATACACATTGCGTGTCATTAACACGCGCGTTGTAAGGTTACGACACGCGAATGCGTGTCGTCTTCCTTTATGACAGGGCCTTTCTTGATACGCATTGCGTGTCGTAAATGTGCGTCGTAAATGCACGTCGTCTCTCTTTATGACAGGGCCTTCCTTGATGCGCATTTGTGCGTCATCTAAGCCCTTTACGATGCGCAATGAGCATCATAAAAGGCTGTTTTTCTAGTAGTGTCTTGGCCTAGAAAGTCATAAAGCATCTGTTCTTGGGTTGATAGTGAAGCTTCTTTGTCTTAAACCCTAGTTTGGATTGTTTTAAGCCTAGATCTCTTGATCTACACGTAAAGTTTGGCACTTTACATGAGGGATAGGCCCTATAAGTATGGTTCTATGAGTTAGAAGCCCTGTTTGGCTCGAAAAGCCACTGCATGGATTAAGGACTTAATAGACTCGACGAGTCCTTTGAGGGACTCGACGAGTAGTATGAAGATAGAGGCGAACTCAACGAGTTGGATGAAAAACTCGGTGAGTCTATTGAAGATTGCCTTGGACTCGGCGAGTCTATTCTTGGACTCGGCGAGTCAGGTCGAGAAACCGCAAACCCTTTGAGTCAAGGCTCAGTTTAGCGAGTTGAGTGGGGATTCAGTGAGTTGGACAGGTTAGAACTTGGAAATCAGTGAACTCAGCGAGTCAGTAGACTGACTCAGCGAGTCAGTAGACTGACTCAGCGAGTAGGGTCAACATGGAAGGTTGACTTTGGACAGGACTTTGACTTTGATCGGAGTTGAGTTAGTTGACTTTTAGAGGTCTGACAGGCTAAGTGTTTCTTTGTTATTGGTAGCTCAAAGAGTTAGAGGAGTAGCGTTTCAGACGGTGTTTGGTTAGCAGTTCGAGGGTTACCAGCAGAATTCAGCAGTTCAGGTGAGTTTCCTTCTAGTAGGAACGGGTCTAAGGCCACAATGCCGACCCGTTCAGTTAGCAGTAGTTTCCGGACTTCAGTCCGATGCAGTAGTTAGTATGTCTGATGCCTTTGTGGCTCAGACAGAATTTAGGTGTTATGTGTTATGTGTTATGTGTTCCGGGCAACGGCCCGATGCAGTATGCAGTATATGTGTTTATGCTAGTTGATATGTTATGATATCTTATGTCCAGTCAGTTTCCGGACTTCGGTCCAATGCAGGGGGCAAGGCCCCAGTTTGTCCGGACTTCGATCAGATGCAGGGGACAAGGTCCCAGTCAGTTTTCGGACTTTGGTCCGATGTAGGGGCAAGGCCCCAGTTAGTTCGGACTTCGGTCCGATGCAGGGGACAAGGTCCCAGTCAGTTTCCGGACTTTGGTCTGATGCAGGGGGCAAGGCCCCAATTAGTCCGGACCTCGGTCCGATGTATTGGGCAAGGCCCAGTATGTGCTTTATATGTTATTGTATGGTATGTGGTAGTTTGGGGGAGCTCACTAAGCTTCGTGCTTACAATTTCAGTTTTTGGTTTCAGGTACTCAGTTTTCAAAAGAGGAGCTCGGAAAGATTGCAGTGCACACACCATAGTCAGCTAGCTTGGGATGCTTTACTCTGATAGTAAGTTTGTATTTCGAATTAATGTTATGAAATTATGTTATGATCATGATACGGATTTTATGAATATGGTTTTAGTAATGTTTTAAAAAGAAAATTTTAGTCGTGATTTTTGGGATGTTACACTTTGTGATTCATGCATGTTTATGTGTTAGGTGTTCCGGGGTAAGCCCGATGCCGGGTAAAGCTTGATGTAAGTTAGTCATTATTCCATTTATTAGGCAGTTCGGGGCAAGACTGATGTATTCTAGTTTATGTGTTACATGTTGTTGTTCCGGGCTTCGGTCCGATGTCGGGGCAAGCCCGATGAAGATTATGTAATTATGTTATGTGTTATTATATATGTTTTGTTGTGTATGTGCCGGGGTAAGCCCAATGTCGGGGTGAGCCCGATGCCGGACAGCAGTCTGATACCGGGTAAGGCGATGTCGAGATTCGTGCTGATGCAGTGGGAGTAGTCCCAGAGTTATGTTGTTTGTTATATGTGTTTTGTATGGTATGTGGTAGTTTGGGGGAACTCACTAAGCTTCGTGCTTATAGTTTAAGTTTTGGTTTCAGGTACTTCAGCTAGTAAAGGGAAGGGATCGAGCTAATGACATTGAATACACCACCGTTGATCAGCTTGGGAGTTTACTCTGATTTCATCATGAGACTGTTATTTGTTATCAGATATTATGAGTTTTAAGATACTTGTTTTACGGTTTTATTTTATGGCAATGAGATTTATGTTTGATAAATGATTTTAAAAACAAAATTTTTGGCTTGTATTTTCGGGATGTTTAAAGTTGGTATCAGAGCCTTGGTTTGAGGGATTCGGGCACACTTTTGGGTGTGTTTGAACTCAAACTAAGGAAGTGGTATAATTTTTTCAAAAGAAAAGAGTTTTAGAAAAGCGAAAAGTATTTTTAGAAAGAAAATAAGCTTGAACGGAGAAAAATGTGTGGTGCATGCAATCAGATGAGCTCAAGTAAGTACGCCTAAATTACCCATATAAGTTTATGCTATGTTATTATTATCAGATTATTTAGAACATCATGCTAGATTAGGACTAAGGATTTAGGAAGGATGCCTTATGTGCCTAGTATATGTGTTTCAACTTTATGAGAACTGCATGCTAGTACATAATTTTCAGTATGATATCCAGAGTAGTATATGCTTGATTATGTGTACTCAATGCTTGAATGTTACTTGCTTTGTGCTTTTAGGAGTCTTAGTTATCTCTTACTAACTAGTAAATGAATATGTTACATTACATATTGTGAGTATTAAATAGTTTCAGAAGGTTAGGTCTAGCTCTATTGCGCAACTCTTGTCTGAGTCCAACCGTTGTAGGGTCGGATCTCTCATTCGAAGAATTATCTAGTCGTAGTGATATGTAATAGTATACACGAGTTAGTTAGGGGGAGGTAGTTGGGACTTCTTGTGCAGCTCATAACAGAGAGTGGGTTGGTGATTACTCTAAGGCAAGTCTAGGATGAGAGTTACAGAGAGCAGTAGTAGTAGAAGGGACTTGGTGGAGTCAAGGAAATTCTTGAGGAAACTACAGATAGACGTGGAAGGTAGTATGGGCCCATACTACTGAAAGCAGAGGATCCGTACTTGAATCAAGGAAGGCTGAGATAAGACCAAGGAACTTGTAGTGTATTAGATCCCTCGAGTTATGTTAAGTATGCTGATATTGTTTTATATATATATATATATATATATATATATATATATATTTCAGAATGGTGATTTTACTCCTTAGACCAACAGTCGATAGTTTAGGAGTCGGAGAGGGATCAAGTGCAGGCACTGGAGCCGAGAAACTTGAAGAGCATACGAGGGAGTTTCTCTCCTTAGAGATCACTCGCATTATACTTGAGCAGACCCCGGTGATCTTCGGTTCGATCTAGGAGGGTATTCTGGAGCTTATGGATGAGAGATTGGGTGCTTTCTGCACTAAGGTGGTGACCATGATGGGATCGCGCACGCTCACCTTTAGGGAGTTCAGAGCATGTGGAGCTCCTGATTATCATGGTGCTCAGAACCCCATCGCGAGTACCAGATGGTTGGCTGATGTAGCCAATGCATTCCACACCATCAGATGTCCCGAGGGGGAAAAGGTTAGATTAGCATCATGTCTTCTAAAGGAAAAGGCACGGGACTGGTGGGAGGAGGTAGGGAGAGCTATTGGAGATGATACGGTTTTGGATGCGATGACATGGTGTGATTTCACGACCAGGTTCAGGGCTGAGTTCGCACCTGTAATTGAGGTGCATCAGCTTGCTAGGGAGTTCCAGGATCTCCAGCAGACGACATAGACGGTGGCAGAGATTACCGCCAAGTTTAGGGAGAGGTCCCTTCTCGTTCCGCAGTATGTGGTGGGCGAGGAGATGAAAAAGGCCAGTTACCATGAGATGTTGAGGAGTGACATTAGACAGTTTGTGAGCCACTCCAGTTGCAGGATGTTGGAGGACATGATTGATAGAGCTTGAGAGAGAGAGAGAGAGAGAGAGAGAGAGAGTTGGATTTAGAGATGGAGAGGAAAAGGAAACCAGAGGGAGTTCAGTCAGGAGGTTCAGGAAAAAAGTCCAAAGTGTCATATCATAGATCTCGGAGCCAGCAGAGCCACGGTCATTGTGAAAAATGTGGCAGGGGCATGAGGGGGCGTGCAAGGCGGGGAGTCCGGGCTGCTACATATGCAGCCAAACTGGTCACATGAGTTGAGACTGCACAACTACTACCACCACCACAGCAGCTTCAGACCTAATTTGGTTTCAGTGCAATCAGAGGGGACACAAATGGTCATAGTGTCCGAGCTTAGCAGCAGCATGGAAGGTGGTAGCACCTTCTCCTGCCACCTTGAGGATTACAGATGGCCATCAGGGCCGGGCTGAGGCACCTATGGCATGGAGTAGGGATTTTCAGCTTATTATAGAGGAGGCACGAGCAGGTCCTGACGTGGTGATGGGTATTTATCTTTTCTTGTTTATGTGCTTGATATTGTTTATTTCTCACATTTATGTGTTTATGTATAGGGTCGTTCTTAGTGAACAACATTTCAACTATGGTATTGTTTGATTCGGGGGCGACCCGATCATTTGTGTCGCTCACACTCAGCAAGTGGTTTAGCAGAGCTCCAGGGGAACTGGATTGCCCACTTGACGTTGAGATAGCTAATGATAGGACCGTCAGGGTCATGAGAGTTCATAGAGGATGTTCACTGCGGTTATTTGATTAGCGGTTCTCAGTGGATCTGGTTCCTATTCACCTACGAGGGGACAAGGTTATAGTGGGTATGGATTGGCTGAGCCCCAATGGGGCAGTGATTGATTGCGAGCTGCAGTTAGTGGGGGTTCGTACTCCTAGCAGGAAGAGTTAGTGATTCAGGGCGAGAGGCCACAATGTGAACTGATTCTTTGTTCAACAGCGAGAGCGAGGCATTACTTCCAGCAGGGTTGTGCAGGGTACATCGCCTATGTTATGGATGCCCGGGATAAGGGAAAGACGTTGGTTGGTGATGTACCGGTGGTACATGAGTACCCGGATGTATTTCCGGAGGATTTTATGGGGATACCTCCTGAGAGACAGGTTGAGTTCCGGATCGACCTGGTCCCTGGTGCGGCTCCGATAACCAAGGCACCATATCGGTTGGCTCCTCTAAAGATGCATGAGTTGTCTACGCAGCTGCAGGAACTGCTAGACAAGGGTTTTATCAGGCCGAGCAGTTCGCCATGGGGAGCCCCGATCCTATTTGTGAAGAAGAAGGATGGGTCGCATCGCATGTGTATAGATTACTGGGAGATGAATAAGGTAACGGTGAAGAACCGTTACCCACTCCCGAAGATAGATGAATTTTTCGACTAGCTTCAGGGAGCATCTTGGTTTTCCAAGATTGATCTACGGTCCGGTTATCACTAGATGCGGTCCAGAGATGATGATATGCAGAAGACCGCTTTTAGGACCCGCTATGGTCATCATGAGTTTGTGGTGATGCCGTTCGGGCTCACCAATGCTCCAGATGCGTTCATGGACCTCATGAACTATGTGTGTAGACCGATGTTGGATCGATCAGTAATAGTCTTCGTTGATGACATCTTGGTTTATTCTAAGACTAAGGAGCAACATGAGGAGCCCTTGAGGGAAGTGATAGAGACCTTGAGGAGGGAGAGGCTTTTCGCAAAGTTCTCCAAGTGCGAGTTCTGATTGCATGAGGTGTAGTTTCTGGTCGTCTTGTCAACCAGAAGGGTATATTGGTTTATCTAGCCAAAATAGAGGTGATGATGCAGTGGAAGGTCTCGAGGTCTCCATCCGAGATTCGGAGCTTCCTGGGTTTGGTAGAGTATTACATGAGATTTATTCAAGATTTCTCCAAGATAGCAGTTCCGTTGACTTGACTGGCCAAAAAATCGGTAGTGTTTCACTGGGGTTCTGAGCAGCAGGCAGCCTTTGAGACGCTCAGCCAGCGACCGTGCGAGGCACCGATCCTTACTTTGCTAAAGGGGATAGATGATTTCGTAGTCTACTGTGATGCTTCGATCATAGGTCTGGGAGCAGTGTTGATGCAGCGCAGACACGTGATATCTTATGCTTCGAGGTAATTGAAGCATCATGAGGCTAACTATCCGACGCATGATTTGGAGCTGGGGACAGTGGTATTCGCCCTCAAGATTTGGCGGCATTACCTCTGTGGGGTCCGGTGTACTATTTGCACATACCACAAGAGTTTGAGGTACCTCATGGATCAGAAGAATTTGAATATGAGGCAGCATCAGTGGTTAGATGTGGTTAAGAATTACGACTGTGAGATCCTTTATCACCCGGGTAAGGCCAATGTTGTGGCAGATGCACTGAGCCGCAAGGCGGCGGTGGCCCTAATCCAAGACATTTGTCTAAGGATGATAGTGATGACTCCATTTTTGGAGGAGACCAGGGAGGCACAGGTTGAGGACCTGAAGGAGGAGAGACAGAAGTGTGAGAGGATCGTGGGTCGGGTGACCTCATTTGATTACGACAGTCGAGGGTTGTTGACCTTGCATGAGAGGGTCTGGGTGCCGTACTGGGGCGAAGTACGATAGGTACTGATGGATGAGGCCCACAAGTATTGATTCTCTATCCACCCAGGGGAAACAAAGATGTACAGAGATATTCAGCCCGATTACTGGTGATCATGCATGAAGTAGGGTGTGGCTTGGTATGTGGAGAGATTCCTGACCTATAGGAAGGTCAAGGCGGAGCACCAGAGGTCTCATGGAAAGATGCAGCTGTTAGACATCCCAGTGTGGAAATGGGAGGATATCACTATGGATTTCATTACCAATCTTCCCAGGACCGCACGTGGGGTTGATTCGATATGGGTCATCGTGGATCGGTTAACCAAGAGCGCTCACTTCATACCGATCTAGGTGAGTATCTCATCTGAGAAGCTGGCCGAGATTTATGTGTGGGAGATACTGGCACGTCATGGAGTGCCTGTCTTGGTGGTGTCAGACTCAGATGTCTGGTTTACTTCCAGGTTTTGGAAGCGGTTTCACGATGAGATGGGTACTCGTCTTCACTTTAGCATTGCTTTCCACCCTCAGATAGATGGGAAGAGCAAGAGGACGATTCAGACTGTAACGATGCAAATTTTCAAACAAAATTTTCATTTTAAATAAAGTGAGTTCATTCAACCAATAATATTTATTTCATGTTTCAAAACAAATACATATGTAAAATCCCCAAGATCTCAAATATCAGCAGTGTGTATGCATCATGCCGGCGCCTTTCCACGGTCCTCGCTAGTACCTGAAACACATACATAACAACTTGTAAGCATAAATGCTTAGTGAGTTCCCCAGTATACCACTTACACATATACGCCTTTCCAGGCCCGGACCTTCCGGTCCACAGTACAATGCCTTCCGGCCCATATGATAATCGCCTTCCGGCCCATAAGATAATTGCCTTCCGGCCCATAAGATAATTGCCTTTCGGCCCATAACATGATTGCCTTCCGGCCCATAAACATATATAACACTTAATACATTTACTCTAACACATATATCACATATATCATATATCATACCTGACCTTCCTGTCACATAATACATTGCCTTCCGGCCCATAGAAACATACATAGCATGCATAGCAACTATTCCTTTCAATTATAGCATATATATAACACATAACATATCCGACCTTCCGGTCACACAGTCAAACCCTTCCGGGTACAGTATAGTGAGAAGACTCACCTCGTGGTAATGTAAGCTATCAACTCTTGAAACTACTCGCGCTCGATCCGCCGATCTGCAGACTCCCTATAATACCATATACCCTTATTAATACTCTTATCATTCAAGACAACTGACCCTAAGAATTACATGCAGGTCAACTCTGGTTAATGGTCAACTTGACCGGACTCGTCGAGTACAAAGGCGACTCGGCGAGTCTAGACGTCCTCCCTAATTTTCCCTGTTGTTCTCCTTTCTACTCGTCGAGTATCCCTCATGACTCGACGAGGTCCTCGTGGAGGAATCGCGGGGCCACCCCGACTCCACTCGCCGAGGCCGAAGACGACTCGACGAGTTCCATTGAATCCTCAACTACTCGCCGAGTCTGAAGAACAACTCGGCGAGTCCCAGTAAATCTTCAAGCTACTCGCCGAGTCTGATCATTGGACTCGGCGAGTCCATGCCATGCAGTCGATCATCTGCTTCCTGAAATACGCATGGTCCCGAGACATGCACCCATGGGACTTTCTGGACCTCTAAGCATCCTATTACTGGGGTATAAACGATTGGGTAACAACATAATAATCTATCTAATCCTCAAATGGGTCTCATAAACCCTAGATTCGTGTACAACACCAAAACAACAGAAATGATCTGAGTATTACCTGGAAAACGTGTTCTCTGTGTCCCCAACCTTCAGAGCTCAATCCTCTTGATCCTCCTTTGACCACAACCTTGCCTCTTCTTGCCTAACAACTCCTTCAAGTTTCCACTAGCCTTCACTCCTGCTCCAGATGCCCACAGACGTTTAGGTTATCCTCAATCGGCCAAAAGTCGAGAAATGACGGCCCTAAAGACGTTATATACGATCCAGAATCAAACGGCTAGGGTTTCTGCTGAACAGCGTCGACTCGCCGAGTCCCTAATGGACTCGTCGAGTCCAGTCGCGAATCTGTGACCAAGACCGTGGTCCTACTCGGCGAGTCAGGCACCAACTCGCCGAGTCCCCTCCTAAAAATGCCCCAAAAATAGTTTTAAAGCAATACCTGAAATTCCGGGCTGTTACAACTCTCCCCCACTAGAACTAGACTTCGCCCTCGAAGTCTCACTCTGCGAATAACTCCGGATGTTGCTCCCGCATTTCACGCTCCGGCTCCCAAGTCATCTCCGATCCCTTCCGGTGTTGCCACTGAACCAACACCAGAGGTACCTCCTTGTTCCGCAGAACCTTGATCTTCCGATCCCTGATAGCTACTGGTCTCTCAGCGTAATTCAGGCTCGCATCCACCTGAATATCCTCTAACGGAACCACCGCCGATTCATCGGCTATACACTTCCTTAACTGTGATACGTGAAAGGTATTGTGAATCTGTCCCAACTCTGCTGGCAACTCCAACAGATAAGCTACCCGACCTACCCTTGCAATTACACGAAATGGACCTATGAACCGGGGCCCCAACTTGCCCCTCTTTCTGAACCGGATCACTCCCTTCCAAGGAGAAACCTTCAGGAGAACAAAGTCGCCCACCTGAAATTCCAGCTCAGACCGGCGTCTGTCCGCATAACTCTTCTGTCGGCTTTGGGCGGTCAATAACCTCTGCCTAACCTGCTGAATCTGCTCTGTCGTCTGAAGTACGATCTCTGTACTGCCCATCACTCTCTGTCCCACCTCTCCCCAACAAATGGGAGTCCGGCACCTCCTACCATACAACAACTCAAAAGGTGGCATACCAATGCTCGAATGATGGCTGTTGTTGTAGGAAAACTCAGCCAAAGGCAAATACGCATCCCAGCTACCCCCGAAGTCTAACACACACGCTCTAAGCATGTCTTCCAATGTCTGAATCGTCCGCTCGCTCTGACCGTCTGTCTGGGGATGGTATGCGGTACTAAAATGCAGTTTAGTACCCAGCTCCTCATGGAATTTCTTCCAGAACCTGGAAGTGAAACGTACATCACGGTCTGAAACAATCGAGATCGGCACCCCATGCCGAGATACTATCTCTCTCACGTATAACTCCGCCAACTTCTCCGCTGATGAACTCTCGCTAATGGCAAGGAAGTGTGCACTCTTCGTCAACCTATCCACAATCACCCAAATTGCATCGACTCCTCTGGCAGTTCTCGGCAATTTGGTGATGAAATCCATCGTAATCTGTTCCCACTTCCACTCAGGAATCTCCAAGGGCTGCAACTTACCATGCGGTCTCTGGTGCTCGGCCTTAACCCTACGGCAGGTCAAACACCTCTCAACGAACCAAGCGACGTCTCTCTTCATGCAAGGCCACCAACATTCCTTTCTCAAGTCCAAATACATCTTCGTAGCACCGGGATGGATCGAGAATTTCGATCTATGAGCCTCCTCCATCAAAGTAGCACGCGTACCGCCCACGAATGGTACCAAAATCCGACCCTGAAACGTCAGAAGTCCTCGTCCATCCTTAATTAACTCTGAAATTAACCCAACGACTCTCTCTTTCTTCTGCATCTCGGATCTCACAACCTCGGCCTGCGCCCCACGAATAGCATCCAATATCGGGGTCATCACTGTCAGTCTCAAACATACGTCTCGCAATGGAGTTCTCTCCGCTCTACGACTCAATGCATCGGCTACCACATTAGCCTTGCCTGGGTGGTATAGGATCTCGCAGTCATAATCCTTAACCACGTCCAACCATCTCCTCTGACGCATATTTAGGTAGGGTTGATCCATCAAAAACTTCAAACTCTTATGGTCCGTGTATATAGTACAACGAACCCCGTACAGGTAGTGACGCCATATCTTGAGAGCGAACACTACTGCCCCCAACTCTAAATCATGCGTGGGATACCTCGCCTCGTGAGGCTTTAGCTGCATCGATGCATAAGCTATCACATGGCCCCTCTGCATCAACACTGCACCCAGTCCCGAAATCGACGCGTCGCAATATACGACAAAATCCTCCATCCCTTCCGGGAGAGCTAATACCGGGGCTTCGCACAGTCTCTGGCGAAGTGTCTCGAAGGAAGTCTGCTGCTCGGGTCACCATGAGAATGTAACACCCTTCCGGGTCAACCTGGTGAGCGGTACCGCGATCTTGGAGAAGTCCCTAATAAACCTCCGATAGTATCCCGCCAACCCAAGGAAACTCCTGATCTCGGAAGGGGACTTCGGTACCTCCCAACTCATCACTGCTTCCACCTTGGCCGGATCGATCAATATCCCTGCCTGATTAACAACATGTCCAAGGAATTGGACCTCCCGCAACCAGAAGTCACACTTGGAGAATTTTGCATATAGCTTCTCCGACCTCAGTACCTCAAGGACCTCCCTCAAATGTCCCTTATGCTGCTCTCTAGTTCGCGAGTAAACTAGGATGTCGTCGATAAATACAATCACAGACCGATCCAGCATCGGCCTGCATACCCTGTTCATGAGGTCCATGAACACTGCCGGGGCATTGGTGAGCCCGAAAGGCATCACCACGAACTCGTAATGCCCATACCGCGTCCTGAACGCTGTCTTCTGAACGTCCTCATCCCGCACTTTTACCTGATGGTACCCTGATCTCAAATCGATCTTGGAAAACCAAGATGCCCCTTGCAACTGATCGAATAGATCATCGATCCTCGGTAACGGATAGCGGTTCTTGACCGTCACCTTGTTCAACTCCCGGTAATCAATACACATCCGGTGTGAACCATCCTTCTTCTTGACGAACAGAATCGGTGCTCACCACGGCGAGCTACTCGGCCGAATAAATCCCTTCCCCAGCAACTCCTGGAGTTGCGAGGACAACTCTTGCATCTCTGGAGGTGCAAGACGATAAGGCACCTTTGCAATAGGCGCAGCCCTCGGAACCAGATCGATACCAAACTCTACTTGCCTCGCAGGAGGTACTCCCGGCAAATCCTCGGGAAAAACGTCTGGAAACTCGCGCACCACTGGAACCTCCTCCACTGTCCTCGGTCTCTCAGAAGTCTCCCGCGTATCCATCACATACGCCACAAAACCTCTACATCCCTGCTGTAGGCATTGCCTCGCCCTAGCGGCCGAACAAAAAGCTGATCCCGAACGGGTACCCTCGCCGTATACCGTAAGAACTCCCCCACTGGGGTCTCGCATAGTCACCAGCTGACGCTCGCAGTCGATGACGGCGCTAAATCGACTCAACCAGTCCATGCCCACGATGACACAGACATCTCCCATCGCAATAGGAATTAGGTCAATCGGAAACGCAACCCCGAAAATCTCTAGCACGCATCCCCGAAGAACCTCTGTGGCACAAACCACCCTCTCGGCCGCAATAGAAACGCTCAGAGGCCGACTTAACGGCTCTCGACTAATGCTGATATGCTGACTAAAAGCTAACGATACAAAGGATCTACTCGCACCCGAATCAAATAACACTAGAGCAGGCATAGAGTTCACAAGAAAAGTACCTACACATACATCAACATAAGTATAACATTTCGGCTTTAAAGTAAATACGTGAATGATAGCATACCTGCTACAACATCGGGCGCAGCGCGGACCTCCTCCGCAGTCAGCTGAAAAGCTCTCCCGCGAGCCTTCGGAGCCTCGACCTTCGCCGGTCGCGTCTCGGTAGTCCTGGTAGTATGTGTAGATCCCTGACGAAGCTGCGGGCACTCGGCCTTCCGATGGCCTGTCTGGTTGCAATGAAAGCAAACCATAAACCCCTTAGGACAATCCCTGGCAATGTGTCCTTCCTTGCCACACTTGTAGCAACCACCCGCTCGACACGCCCCCTCATGACTCTTGTCGCACTTTCCGCAAGTGCGGCCCTTCGAACCTCCCGTCCTCGAATCAGCGGACTTGAACCTCTTGGCTGCCGGCTGAGACTGAGCCGGTCGCCGGTCCACCTGCTGAGACTCGGCCTCCTCTCTGGCCTGGGTCTCCAACTTGATCTCGCGCTTCCTGGCATTCGCCTGAAGCTCAGTAAAAGTACGATAGGTGGAGTTTGACACAAACTCCTGGATATCCCTCCTCAACACGCCCAAGTACCGGCTCATCCGTGACTGCTCTGTAGACACCAGCTCGGGGCAGAACATCGCCCTCTCATGAAACTTCCGTGTAACCACCGCAACGGAATCAGTACCCTGCTTAAGGGTCGAGAACTCCTGGATCAATCGTTCCCTCTCCACTGGGGGAACGTACTCGTCCCTGAACATCTCAGTAAACCTCTCCCATGTCACCACTGAAATCTCCGCCTGAGTGAAGTTCGCCGTCACGAACTTCCACCAATCCTTCGCTCCCAGATGGAGCTGGTTCAAGGCGAACCGTACCCTCAGGTGCTCCGGGCATGAACAAGTGTAGAAGCACCCCTCAATATCGGCGATCCACCTCATCGCAGCAATCGGATCCTGCGTCCCATCGAACTCAGGGGGTTTCGTGTTGCTGAATTCCCGAAATAGCAACGAATCACCCCCTTGCGGCCTAGCAGCGGCCACAGCTGCGGTAGCGGCAGCGACTGCAGCTTCAGTCAGTGCGGAGTACCGCTCCTCAAACTCCTCCATCAGGGTGGTCTTAATGGACCCAAACATCTCTGGGATCTCAGCCCGAACCGCCGCAGCTACCTCCTCCTGAATCATTTGACGAATCTCCTCGTCACTCATACTGCTCGAATTCGCTCCGTGGCGTGTCGTAACCATGATGTCTCTGAAATACAACATAAAATTATCAGAGACTCCATCAAGTACATTTGTACTCGATAACGCAACCCTACTCAGTCTTCGATATCCAGGGATTCTTACTTGGGTCTTCCACCGACCCGGTGTCTTCGGTAGTACGGGCCCAATACTATCGACCACACCGTGTCAGTATTCGTCCCAAATCTTCCTCCCCAAACCCCGAATAG
Source organism: Lactuca saligna (assembly GCF_052625555.1). Classification (NCBI taxonomy): domain Eukaryota; kingdom Viridiplantae; phylum Streptophyta; class Magnoliopsida; order Asterales; family Asteraceae; genus Lactuca; species Lactuca saligna. The sequence continues at coordinate 162,125,615 of NC_136424.1, read as the reverse complement.
TGAGTACTCTACTTCTCGTATGCACTATTTACCTGCACGCTACCGAATATCTCATACAAGCAACTTCCCTAGACTAAGGCATCACAAAACAGGCCATTCTAGTCCTATCATGTATACCTAGTCTTCTAGCATGCATAACAATTCATAATTCAATGCATAACATAACATTATAAGGTATTCTGGGGATCTTTACCGTTCGGGCACTGGCTGATCGTACACACTGCTTCTTTCTTGTTTACCACTTTACCATTTATAAAAGTTTATGTATTTATTATTTTCAAAAGATTTTTCCTTAAATCCTCGGTTTGAGTTCAGTTACACCCGAATCCCTCAAACCAAGGCTCTGATACCAATTGTAACAACGCAAATTTTCAAACAAATTTTTCATTTTAAATAAAGTGAGTTCATTCAACCAATAATATTTATTTCATGTTTCAAAACAAATACATATGTAAAATCCCCAAGATCTCAAATATCAGCAGTGTGTATGCATCATGCCGGCGCCTTTCCACGGTCCTCGCTAGTACCTGAAACACATACATAACAACTTGTAAGCATAAATGCTTAGTGAGTTCCCCAGTATACCACTTACACATATACGCCTTTCCAGGCCCAGACCTTCCGGTCCACAGTACAATGCCTTCCGGCCCATATGATAATCGCCTTCCGGCCCATAAGATAATTGCCTTCCGGCCCATAAGATAATTGCCTTTCGGCCCATAACATGATTGCCTTCCGGCCCATAAACATATATAACACTTAATACATTTACTCTAACACATATATCACATATATCATATATCATACCTGACCTTCCTGTCACATAATACATTGCCTTCCGGCCCATAGAAACATACATAGCATGCATAGCAACTATTCCTTTCAATTATAGCATATATATAACACATAACATATCCGACCTTCCGGTCACACAGTCAAACCCTTCCGGGTACAGTATAGTGAGAAGACTCACCTCGTGGTAATGTAAGCTATCAACTCTTGAAACTACTCGCGCTCGATCCGCCGATCTGCAGACTCCCTATAATACCATATACCCTTATTAATACTCTTATCATTCAAGACAACTGACCCTAAGAATTACATGCAGGTCAACTCTGGTTAATGGTCAACTTGACCGGACTCGTCGAGTACAAAGGCGACTCGGCGAGTCTAGACGTCCTCCCTAATTTTCCCTGTTGTTCTCCTTTCTACTCGTCGAGTATCCCTCATGACTCGACGAGGTCCTCGTGGAGGAATCGCGGGGCCACCCCGACTCCACTCGCCGAGTCCGAAGACGACTCGACGAGTTCCAATGAATCCTCAACTACTCGCCGAGTCTGAAGAACAACTCGGCGAGTCCCAGTAAATCTTCAAGCTACTCGCCGAGTCTGATCATTGGACTCGGCGAGTCCATGCCATGCAGTCGATCATCTGCTTCCTGAAATATGCATGGTCCCGAGACATGCACCCATGGGACTTTCTGGACCTCTAAGCATCCTATTACTGGGGTATAAACGATTGGGTAACAACATAATAATCTATCTAATCCTCAAATGGGTCTCATAAACCCTAGATTCGTGTACAACACCAAAACAACAGAAATGATCTGAGTATTACCTAGAAAACGTGTTCTCTGTGTCCCCAACCTTCAGAGCTCAATCCTCTTGATCCTCCTTTGACCACAACCTTGCCTCTTCTTGCCTAACAACTCCTTCAAGTTTCCACTAGCCTTCACTCCTGCTCCAGATGCCCACAGACATTTAGGTTATCCTCAATCGGCCAAAAGACGAGAAATGACGACCCTAAAGACGTTATATACGATCCAGAATCAAACGGCTAGGGTTTCTGCTGAACAGCGTCGACTCGCCAAGTCCCTAATGGACTCGTCGAGTCCAGTCGCGAATCTGTGACCAAGACCGTGGTCCTACTCGGCGAGTCAGGCACCAACTCGCCGAGTCCCCTCTTAAAAATGCCCCAAAAATAGTTTTAAAGCAATACCTGAAATTCCGGGCTGTTACACAGACTCACAAGGACATGCTCTGGGCATGTGTACTAGATTTCGGTGGCAGTAGGGATACGTACCTTCTGTTAGCAGAATTTTCGTATAAGAACAGTTATCACTGCATTATATGTCACACCCCCAAACCAAGGATGGTGGAAACGTCCGGGGGTGGAGGACTTCATGTACAATATCACAACAACGTGTATAATTGTGCTCAAAGTAAATACAACCATCATAATTATAATTGAAAAAAGTTACACCAAAGTATATGTTTACATGTTTCAAAATCAATTACATTATGATGACAAAAATAAATTGTTGATGGTTTAACATCCCATCCTCAAAGCGCTGAAGTTTTCCTGTTTCACTGATTTCCTGAGAATACAAGTAGTTTTGAAAAAGTGTCAACAATTAAGGGTGAGTTCATAAGAGTTTTGTTTGAAGTAGAAACCGTTTTCCTTGTAAAATCGATATAGTTTGATTTCCAGAAAATCCAATATTTTCTTAGTTAAGTGTGAATAGAAATATTCCTATATGATGCATTAATGAACCCTAGAATGACCCGTAGAGTTCCTCTATAATCGTCCAGTGTATATAAGTTATATAAGGTTTAAAGTAGACAAAACGTTGAATATATGACTCAAACATATACGCTCAACGATTATAGTTGATGTCTAACATTTCTAGATGAAATATAGTTTTAATATCATAATAACTATCTTAAGTGAACCTGGTACTTTGTATCGGTACCCCCTTTTTGTATAAAGACCCGACACTTTGTATTTGTACCCTTTTTGTATAAAAACCCGGTACTTTGTATTTGTACCCCTTTTTGTGTATAAACCCGACACTTTGTATTTGTACCCCTTTTCGTATAAAAACCCGGTACTTTGTATTTGTATCCCCTTTTGTATAAAAATCCGGTACTTTGTATTTGTACCCCCTTTTGTATATAACCCGACACTTTGTATTTGTACCCTTTCTTTTTGTACGAGTGTGTTATGTAAATGATCATAAACTAAACGTATTATAGTTTATTAAAATGTTTGAAATGTATATGTACCCTAACTATACCTATTATAGTTTAGTATGTTTTTTTGTGGTGTTTAAGAATCCCATTCTATGTAAGTCAAATGTATAGTACAATATAGCTATGTTTAACTTGCTTTGTTTTGTACTAATGATTATGATGGAGGATTCTTATAAATTCAGTAAGTAATTTCCTATTATACAAATATATCATAACAAGAAATACATGTAATATATGAAATTATCAAAGATTTAACACTTTGCTCAACATGTTACAAAGTGTTTTGATAGTTAGAAGCTGTTAACTAATTCTTAACCTTTCTGCACTGTTTTATAAAAATCATAGAAAAATCATACGAAGTCGAAAACTAGATCCGTAAATACCGAGAGTTCCTAAAATGAGTCTAGTTTACTCATAATTTTTATCATGATTTTTGGAAGCCTTTAACTTGTACTAATATACTCATATTCACAGACTGGTCCGAATTTGTGTTTGAAAGGACAGGCTGTTTTGTAAAAATCACCATAAATTGTAGAACAATCGTGTGGAGATGTGAAAGTAGTCATTTTAAAGCTAAGAAGTGGAAATACTTTCACCTAAAAAAGTTTTGAAAAATAAAATGTTTAAGCTGTCCAAAACAGTCCGTGAATGGAGTTGAACTTTTCTGATGAAGGCTGTTAGAAAATTTTAGTTATGTTCTTGGTGTTTTAACTTGTATTCCCCCCTTAAAAACTTGAGAAAACATTAAAATGTAGGGTTATGAACTCACTTTATGTGATTTCAGTAGATAAGTATTGAAGAAGAGAAGTGTTCAACCCAAGAACACTTGAAGAATCACTTGAAGATTCGAAGCTCTAACACAAATATGATGGAGTTTGTGTAAGATATCCATGATTTGAGTAGAAAGAAGTGAGATATTCATAAGGAGAATGAATTATGCTTACCAATTATGGAGGAAAACCCATGATTAGCCCTTGAATCCCGGATTTCTATAGAGAGGAAGTGAGAGAGGAAAGAGTTTGATCTTCTTGGTGAAATGAGAGAAAATGGGAGAAGTGAGGAGAGAGGGTGAATGTCCAGCTCTCAAAAACGTGGGAAAGGGTGTTAATTGAGTGGAAAGAACATTGATGTGACCTAGGTAAGGTGGGGAGGTGTGGCTGGTCATAGAGTGGGTGTGGGAGTGGTTGATTGCGTCATAAGGTAAAGCAAAGTCAACACTCCACCTCTTTGTACTTTACCCATTAGCTTTTATTATTTAAATAGGGATTTTCAAGAAAATATGATTAAATTATGAATATTTAGGGTTTATTATGTTAAAATATAATTTCTGGAGAAAATCCCGCGTTAACATCACGAAAAACGGGATTAAAATGTTAAAAATATCAAAAATGGGTGAAAAGCGTCAAAAATCCGAAGTCTGGTCGGAGGTTCGGTCCTCTGGTGTTGGAACGGAGAGAAGAGAAGAAGAACCTAGAGGTGGGGAGAAGAACCGAGAGAAGGAAGGGAAGGAACCGAGAGAGAGAAGGGAAGGAACCGAGAGGCGAAGAAGAGAAGGGACTGCGAGCCGAAAGAAGAGAAGGGACCGAGAGTGGCTGAGAAGGCGGAACCGAGAGTGAGGTTCGGTCCGAGAGACCTCGCCCCATCCCAGTTTCGGCCCAAGAGACTTTGCCTCTTCCTAGATTCGGTCCGAGAGGCTTCCAGGTCTCGATTTCGGTCTCGGCTACAAGCAGTTTCGGCTGTTCAGAGCTTCGGCTCCATGAGAGGTTTCGGTTCCTTGAGAGGTTTCGGTTCCTTGAGAGGGGTTTCGGCTCCTTAAGTCTGTTTTTCTCGTTTTTACCCTGTTTTAAGCCGTTTTTGACCAGGTTAAGGGTCGGAATGACCCGAATGATTCCAAAAAGTTACGGGAACTTTTGAGAGAGATTTCACATACTTGGAGAGATTTAGGAGAGATTTGACATTCTTGGAGAGATTTCTCATACAAAGAGATATTTGAGGGAGATTTTACCTACTTGGAGAGATTTGACATTATTGGAGAGATTTCTCATACAAAGAGATATTTGAGAGTGATTTCACATACTTGGTGAGGTTTGGGAGAGATTTGACATTCTTGGAGAGATTTCTCATACAAAGAGATATTTGAGGGAGATTTCACCTACTTGGAGAGATTTGGGAGAGATTTGACATTCTTGGAGAGATTTCTCATACAAAGAGATATTTGAGAGAGATTTAGTGAAAACGATTGGGAGAGGTTTCATTTGTGACCTTTTTGAGTACCCGGCTTCGCAATGATGGGTCCGTAAACCCTGTTAAGCCTTGTTTAAGGATCTTACACACTCCCGATGAGTATGCAACATTGTTTTATTGGTTTGGCTTGCCACTTACCTCAGTTTTAGGTTAAGGAGATCTAGTTGTACGTACTTTTCGATTTGTGATTTCTCATCAGAATAACGAGTTGTTTAGTAAATACATAACGTAAGCCCTAGTACACAAGGGTTAGTTGAGTTGACCGGTTTGACTTGTTGACTTTATTTGACTTTGAATTGACCAGAATTTGGCGGTTGTCACATCATCCCCCCGTTAGAGGGAATTTCGTCCCGAAATTTGCACTTCGAATGGGGATCCAAGAATTCAGAGGAAAGATGGGGGAAACTTTTTGCAGTACAAGAAATTGATTATGGTGAGGAATCACTCGCCCGATGTCACATGACAGTCTTGGAATGTCTTATTGTTGACGCTCTCAGTCTAATCCTTGGCATTACTACTATGCATGCTTTAATCGATGCTAGATTTAACATATAAAGAAATTTAGAATTTAAATGTTGATGTTAGAAACACGTACTGATATTTGCGGGCAGTTCCGAGGTGGTTTCTCCTTCAGTGATTGCAAGCACCCTTCCACCACCACCGGCATCTCTTGTTCTTGGGCAGTCCCTTTTAAAGTTTCCCGTTTCTCCACACTTATAAAAGGTTGGGCTTACTCCAAAGCCAGGGACCTGGTTGATGGGTCGTGCTGGTGCCTTACAGAAACGAACAGTGTGCCCCTCTCTGTCGCAGTTTTTGCAATGCATCTTCCGGCAAGCACCAGTGTGATGGAAGTTACACTTGTTGCATTTCGGAAGGGTTCTGGCGTATGGTTTCATGGGAGTTGGCGTGGTGAGGGTTGTGACAGCATGAACAGCAAAGATCTGTTGCTTCATAGCGAGGCTTTGGGCTGATTGGTCCTTCTTGTTGTCCCAAAACTTTCTTTCGTTGTTCCCTCCTCTTGCTTGGGTAAGGGTGGTTGTTATAGTGTCATGGTTGGCATGATGGTCGATGAGTTGTTGTGCCAACTCCTTGGCGCTGTCGAAGGTAGTTGGTCTTGAGGCCAGCATGCTATCTTGAATTTCGGGGGACAATCCCCAGAGGTATCGCTCCAACTTTTTGTCTTCCGGGGTGACCATAGCGGGACAAAGGAGTGCTAGATCACAAAATCGGTTGGTGTAAGTTGTAAGGTCGGAGCCTGCCATTATGAGATTCCACAGTTCTTGCTCCAGCTTTTGCACTTCACCTCTTGAGCAATATTCCTTCAGCATCATCTTCTTTAAGTCCTCCCAACTTAACGAGTTAGCCACTGCAAGCGTAAGTGACTTAACTCTGCCGTTTCACCAAGTGAGAGCTCTTCTGATGAAGGTGAATGTCGCGTACTTGACTTTGCTCGCTTCGGGGCAAGCACAAATCTCAAAGATTGCTTCGGTTCTCTCGAACCATTGAATTAGTGCGAGGACACCCCCACTTCCATCGAAGGAATCGGGTTTGCCATTTGTGAAGTCCTTGTAAGTGCATTCCTTTGTGCGTCCTGTACTATCCCCGTGGTTAGAGTTTGTGGCTCCAGATCCAGCACCACCAGTGCTATTTGTACCAATTTGTGACATTGCAGCTACCACGGCTGCTGTTACTGCAGCTTGGAACATTGCGGGATCTAACTGAGGAGGTGGCACTGTGCTGCCGGAAGGTCTGGGTCTTTTCCTTAGTGGCATCGTTCTGTCATGAGTTTGCAAAAAAATGATCAGATGGTAAGTTTCTACTAGCAAAGACAAGTCAGTTGTTATAGAATTAGATTTTTCTGCATTGTTCTTCGATTTAAGAATGCCTTATATGTAATTCATAAAGGAAGTCCATATGAATGAACTTCATGAGTTTAGTAGGTTTTGTATCCAAGTGAAGCCTTATACTTGACCCAGGCTAGGTCCTTATTATGACCTATTGAAATATGTTCTCGAAGGTTTGACCTACATCCCTATGATGCAGTCTCATATTAGAGTAGGAGTAAGTTCGGAGAATGATCTTATGACGTTTGTCGTTTCAAAATTGGGTTCCATTGGTTGGTGAATAACATGATCCAACCTTGGAAAGAAATTGGGAACGATCCCGGAGCTAAATTACTCTAGTCCAACAACTTGACTAAAGTGGGTTTCAGATAGACTCATAAGGAAGTATTCGAACAAAGAGTGTCACAGAATTTATCTGACTGACAACGTCATTGATGTTTAAGATGTAATAGGCTTGGGAAAAATTGACTTTGTAGAGGGTCTTACATCACATCCGGAGCAGGAGAGTTTGGCTGCCTAAAGGCCTAACTAAATGTACTTACAGTACAAGATGGTTTCATAGAGGATGCCAGATAGGACATAGATAGGAAAAACGATTCCTTTTTAACAGGGAAGAAAGTAAGGCATCTACTACTGGCGGCGGTCATCCCTTTGGTGAACCCTCATTTCAGCTAGTTGCCGCTCCATATCAGGCAGGTGCCTTTCGTATACCCTCTGGCGTACTCAGAGTTCTATGACTTCGGTTCATGTTTGAGTCAGTTCTTCTAGAAGGGTTTTGTGGTCTCTCTCAGATTTTTCGCGATCGTGCTCAAGGCGATTGGTGCAGATCGTATGCATTCACACATTTGCATCAACCTCTGCGGTACGATGGAGAGTTGCTTTGCTCTGAATCTCGTTTCGGGTAACCCTACGAACCAGGATTGGAAGAATTCTATCTGCTGAGCTTCCTTCGCTTATGTTGTAGAAGCTTCGGTCTCCATTAAACATCATAGGTTGGTCTTGTTCTTCGCTCCATGTTTCCAAGCACTCTACCCAAGGAGGCGTCGGGCCTTGAAAAGCCGGATGAGGGTTAGGATTCGGAACAAGAGTCATCGGGGTTAAGTTCTCCACTTCAGGATCGGAGTCAGAACCATCAGCATAGCCTTCAGCTTGGTGACCATCCACAGGGGTTGGGTGATCATTCTCTGGCTCCTCTCCGAGTCATTCAGTATCGTCGTGGTTAGGGTAGTACGGGTCGTCGTGGGGATGGAATACAACCATGATATCTTCGCGAGAAATGGGGATATAAGAAATAACTAAGTAGACATACTAATTAGATAATTATAAGATGATCTTTATCAGGTAATTCAACATATTGTTTAGTGCATACTAGTTATATGTATTTGGGACAGGATAGACCTTCGAATAAGTGACCCTAACTCTAAATCCCCAATCCAACGAGAACAGGAAGTAAAGCAAAGATCCACAAATTCTAAGTCTATGACGTCCTGGATACATAAAATTTTAATGTATCCACTAAGCAACTATTGACCTATCGATAAAAATCTATTTAGTTTTCAGATATGTAATTATAATAACACCAAATACCCTTATGGTATTTCATTGTGGTAGTGTTGGTAAGTTTTTAGACTTGTTGCCACATCACAACCATTCTTAGGCATATGCTAATCACTCCTCGGACCAGCATAGTTGATCAGGCTATGCCACTCCCAAGACTAACCATACATCCCCAAGCTTACCTGTGATATCCAACAATCATTACTTTTGTTTTGTTCTAGAATGATGATGACCTTAGTATGTATGCATGCATGTATACTTTTAACAAGAAGCTATTTATTTCTAAAAGTATAGTTGTTTTGAAAACTTTAAATCAGAGACCTTAGTCCCAATGCATTTATAGTTTGTATATCTTATGTGGTTCGATATACTTAGTTCACTATAAGCAATGCTCTGATACCAATCTGTCACATCCCCAAACCTAGGATGGCGGAAACGTCCGGGGGTGGAGGACTTCATGTACAGTATCACAACAACATGTATAATAGTACTCAAAGTAAATACAACCATCATAAATATAATTGAAAAAAGTTACACCAAAGTATATGTTTACATGTTTCAAAATCAATTACATTATGATGACAAAAATAAATTGTTGACGGTCTAACGTCCCATCCTCAAAGCGCTGAAGTTTTCCTGTTTCACTGATTTCCTAAGAATACAAGTAGTTTTGAAAAAGTGTCAACAATTAAGTTGGTGAGTTCATATGTCACACCCCAAAACCGGAACGGCAGAAACGTTCTGGGGTGGATGACGTCATGTCAAGTATCACAACACATGCATTATAGTAATCAAAGTACAACAAAACATTGCATTAATAGTAATAGTTTTACATGGTTACATTACAAGTATTCAAAGTATGCAAGTAAATATAATAAATACGGCAAGGTACTAAGCCATCTTCATCAACAGCTCCGAGGGTGTACCTGTCTAATTGCTGACTTGAGAATACAAGTTATTTGAAAAGCGAGTATCAGCATTTTTACAAATGCTGGTGAGTTCATAAGCATTTAGTGACATTTCATTCAAATAACTTAAGAAAGTAATAGTTTAAGAAATTTCAGTGTATTAGAATCCTTTCCAGAAAATCCTATATTTTCTTTAATAAAAGCAGCCTTCTACCAAGACTAGTCAGTGATGTAGGATATAAAGTAGTTTTCCCTAAATTGCTATCATTATCAAAATACTGAATTTGATTATTGAGGAAAGCAACGACTTCAGGGAATATCATATGCCTCAGCAGTGAGGACTGCTGACTAAGGCAAAGAACCATAGACTCCAGGAAAGTATCAAACATACGATACGCCTGGTTTAGTCTAACAAGTGGAGACACAGACCCCAGCAGGTACCAAATGAAGGGTACAACTAGTAGAGTCTAAACAGTGAATACAGACAGCAGACAATATCTAATGAAAGATGCGTCTAGCAAGGTCTAAAACGGTAAACACGGTGAATACCGTGAATATAGTGGATTCTGTGAATACAATGGGTACAGACCCCAGACAGTATCAAATGAAAGATACATCTTGTAAGGTCAAACAGAGATAACAGACCCCAGATACTATCAAATGAAAGATACATCTTGTAAGGTCAAACAGAGATAACAGACCCCAGATAGTATCAAATGAAAGATACATCTTGTAAGGTCAAACAGAGATAACAGACCCCAGACAGTATCAAATGAAAGATACATCTTGTAAGGTCAAACAGAGATAACAGACCCCAAATAGTATCAAATGAAAGATACATCTTGTAAGGTCAAACAGAGATAACATACCCCAGACAGTATCAAATGAAAGATACATCTTGTAAGGTCAAACAGAGATAACAGACCCCAGACAGTATCAAATGAAAGATACATCTAGCAAGGTCAAAACAGTGTGACTCTGAAAAAGGTGGCATCAACATACAGTGTAAATAGCTGACGAAATACCGTTACCTTAAAGCCATGAATTATAAGGTAACCCAGGATACTCGTAACCATACTGAGTAGAGTTCTAGACGCCCTACAAGCATCTATATAATGTGACATTTGTCACCCCTTGGCTTGGTAGGCCGTGGACTGTAGCTAGCAGTCAGGGTGCGGGGTTGTCAATCCCGTATAGGCCTATACACACAATGTACACTCTCCCTACAGGAGACTCTGGTTACTAACTAGACGACGGAGAAGGCCGCATCCTGAAAATACATCCCAAATAGAGGATATTGTGTTTCTAGAGGGGAGTGGATTTCTGATGCAAGTGACATATTAGAGATAGAGACTTCCAAACAGTGGGTAGTGTGTTTCTAAAGTAAGTGTAGAATAGAGGTAGAGACTCTCAACTGACTTGACTAGAGAATTTCCTGTATGTCCATACTCATATACATAGTATATAACTAATGAACCAAACGACTTTCGGACGGCCACCCGATCCCACCAGACCACATCTCAACAAAGAAAAGGAAATAGGGCGGATGAGCCTTCCTAAGTCTTTCAATCGTTACTTATATGTATCTATATAAGCACAGACATACATCTAACTACGAATGAGTGTGTAATAATTGAAGACATATCATCGTGGTGTGAATTCATACAGTGTGGAATAACAGAATCGTGAAGTATAAGTGTGTCAAGTATAAGTGATTCTTGTGAAGTAGGAGTGTCTAACGAGTGAAGTAGAAGTGTCGAACAAGTATAAGCGTATCACGAAGTAGAGGCGACAATAAGTGAAGCGAGAGCGTATCGAGTATAAGTGAAATAGGGTCCACATCAAGCATAAGTGAAGTAGAATCGATATCAAGTATAAGTGAAGTAGAATCGATATTACTAAGTGAGAGCGTGAATAAGTATAAGCGTCATCAAGTATAAGCGACTATAGGTATAAGTGAAAGTGTTACCGAGTCAAAGTATAAAATAAGTATAAGCGAAGCAGTAGTATTTAACAAGTAAAAGTATACGTCTAAAAGGGAAATCTTTAATGAAAAGCTTTTATGTACAGAGAAAATCACAAATTGTAGTCTTTTGTAAAATATGTTTAAAAACCTTAGAGGATCCTTCATAAACCAATTTAGAATGAATTTGGATAAATCAGTATAAGTAAAAGTTATGAAATAAGTAAAAATCATTATAGTGTCCCACTCGGTAAAATAGTGTAAAGTGGTAAAATCTTGTGCATCGGGGTTATCAATCATATGTGATTGATATGATAACTGGCATGTTTAACTTGTATCCCCCCCTATAAAACGTTTATAAACATTAAAAGGTTCATTCAGGGGTATGAACTCACCTGGTGTAAGTAGGTCCAACGAGAGTGCTGTTTGGGCGTTCGGTGCCACATAAGGACTCGAACACACTCAATGACCTATTTAACATATGATAACATATGTTTACATACAATTAGTACATTTAATGCTAATTACACAAATATACATGCTCAAAGGAGCGGAAAACTCTTTTGGTTAAGTGTTTGGGGTCTCGGGTAGCGTTTAAGGGTGTTATAGGTCTCCTATCAGTTGTGGAACTTTGCTAAACTCAAATATCAAGTGTGTGAATGGGTTTAAAGAATTAACATGGACCAATTTGGAGTTTACGGCCTAACTCAAGGGAGTTTACGACCGTAAACTCCCAAGGTCATAATCTTGGGTGTTTAATGCTTCTAGCTTGCTCATTGATTTATTCTAAGCACTTTTCCCAAAAGGCATGAGTGGGTTTGAGGCCTCTAAGGGCTTGATCTATGAGTTTACGGCCAAGGAACCACTCCTAAAGGAGTTTATGGCCGTAAACTCTAATCCTTAGAGTTTTGGGATGTTTAAAGCCCCTAATGCCTTTCTAGTGATTTCTAATGAAGTATGATGCTATTTTGGAGGATTAAAACCATCATTTGAGTGGGTTTTGGGGAGTTTACGGCCTAGACAATTTCTTGGGCCGTAAACTCCTTTTTATCCCTCCATTTTTTGTGTTTAAGTCCTTAAATCCTTCCTAGCATTTTATAGAAATAGTCTAAGGTCATTTGGGGGAACAAAAACCAACATTTTGGGCATGTTTGGGGAGTTTACGGCCTAAGCATGTGCTTGGGCCATAAAATCATTTTTATCCTTCATTTTGGTGTGTTTTAGTGATCTAAACCCAAAATACCAAGTCCCTAAATTATGTATGAAGCCCTAGGATGAGTTTGGAGTGCATTTGGGACCTTTTAACATGATTTTGAGGTGTTTACGGCCTAAGCTTGTGCTTGGGCCGTAAACTCTCTTTTAACCCCCAAATCCATGAGTTTTAATGTTTAAACACTCCTAGGCTAATACCTTAATTTATTTCCAAGCGATTAGGGACAAGTTTGGGTCATTTTGGCCTTGTTTTGGGTGTTTACGGCATAAGGAGATGCTTAGGCCGTAAACTCCTTTTTCATTGCTTCTAAGTCCGATTTTTGGGCTATAAACACACATCAATATGTTTAGAATATGCTAGGGTAAGCGGACTTACAATTTGGAAGCGTTTGGTTGCAGATTCGGGGCTAAAACGAGTCTAGAGAGAGAGAGAGAGTATAGAGAGAGAGAGTGTAAAAAGTCTCCAATGGACTCCACTCACCCTTACATAGGGTTTTGAGTCGGGACACAGTGGAATTCTACCCGATACTGCCGTTAAACGGGGCTTTTGGTCGCACTCGATTTAGTGGTCGTAATAATAAACTAATATTTTCCAAGTAAATGGAAATATGTGCTATGTATTTTATTTCCTTTTATCACGACTTAACGGCATATAAATATGCACAATTGAAATGTTTATTAAACTTGACGACTTCTCATTAACGGAACTTTTGAATAATGGAATATTCCGTTAACGGTAACGGAGAAATGTAACGGGGCAACTTGGGTTGTCACATCATAAGAGTTTTGTTTGAAGTAGAAACCATTTTCCTTGTAAAATCTATATAGGTTGATTTCCAGAAAATCCAATATTTTCTTAGTTAAGTGTGAATAGAAATATTCCTATATGATGCATTAATGAACCCTATAATGACCCGTAGAGTTCCTCTATAATCGTCCAGCGTATATAAGTTATATAAGGTTTAAATTAGACAAAACGTTGATTATAGTGGGTCTGCCCTAGGTCAACAACCCAACGAGGAACAGGAGATGAGGCGGGCCCCACCAATTCTAAGCCAATCGAGACTAAATTCTTATATGACTCAAACATATACGCTCAGCGATTATAGTTGAAGTATAACAATTCTAGATGAAATATAGTTTTAATATCATAATAACTATCTTAAGTGAACCTGGTACCTTGTATCGGTACCCCTTTTTGTATAAAGACCCGACACTTTGTATTTGTACCCTTTTTGTATAAAAACCCGGTACTTTGTATTTGTACCCCTTTTTGTGTATAAACCCGACACTTTGTATTTGTACCCCTTTTCGTATAAAAACCCGGTACTTTGTATTTGTATCCCCTTTTGTATAAAAATCCGGTACTTTGTATTTGTACCCCCTTTTGTATATAACCCGACACTTTGTATTTGTACCCTTTCTTTTTGTACGAGTGTGTTATGTAAATGATCATAAACTAAACATATTATAGTTTATTAAAATGTTTGAAATGTATATGTACCCTAACTATACCTATTATAGTTTAGTATGTTTTTTTGTGGTGTTTAAGAATCCCATTCTATGTAAGTCAAATGTATAGTACAATATAGCTATGTTTAACTTGCTTTGTTTTGTACTAATGATTATGATGGAGGATTCTTATAAATTCAGTAAGTAATTTCCTATTATACAAATATATCATAACAAGAAATACATGTAATATATGAAATTATCAAAGATTTAACACTTTGCTCAACATGTTACAAAGTGTTTTGATAGTTAGAAGCTGTTAACTAATTCTTAACCTTTCTGCACTGTTTTAGAAAAATCATAGAAAAATCATACGAAGTCGAAAACTAGATCCGTAAATACCGAGAGTTCCTAAAATGAGTCTAGTTTACTCATAATTTTTATCATGATTTTTGGAAGCCTTTAACTTGTACTAATATACTCATATTCACAGACTGGTCCGGATTTGTGTTTGAAAGGACAGGCTGTTTTGTAAAAATCACCATAAATTGTAGAACAATCGTGTGGAGATGTGAAAGTAGTCATTTTAAAGCTAAGAAGTGGAAATACTTGCACCTAAAAAATTTTTGAAAAATAAAATGTTTAAGCTGTCCAAAACAGTCCGTGAATGGAGTTGAACTTTTCTGATGAAGGCTGTTAGAAAATTTTAGTTATGTTCTTGGTGTTTTAACTTGTATTCCCCCCCTTAAAAACTTGAGAAAACATTAAAATGTAGGGGTATGAACTCACTTTATGTGATTTCAGTAGATAAGTGTTGAAGAAGAGAAGTGTTCAACCCAAGAACACTTGAAGAATCACTTGAAGATTCGAAGCTCTAACACAAATATGATGGAGTTTGTGTAAGATATCCATGATTTGAGTAGAAAGAAGTGAGATATTCATAAGGAGAATGAATTATGCTTACCAATTGTGGAGGAAAACCCAAGATCAGCCCTTGAATCCCGGATTTCTATAGAGAGGAAGTGAGAGAGGAAAGAGTTTGATCTTCTTGGTGAAATGAGAGAAAATGGGAGAAGTGAGGAGAGAGGGTGAATGTCCAGCTCTCAAAAACGTGGAAAAGGGTGTTAATTGAGTGGAAAGGACATTGATGTGACCTAGGTAAGGTGGGGAGGTGTGGCTGGTCATAGAGTGGGTGTGGGAGTGGTTGATTGCGTCATAAGGTAAAGCAAAGTCAACACTCCACCTCTTTGTACTTTACCCATTAGCTTTTATTATTTAAATAGGGATTTTCATGAAAATATGATTAAATTATGAATATTTAGGGTTTATTATGTTAAAATATAATTTCTGGAGAAAATCCCGCGTTAAAATCACGAAAAACGGGATTAAAATGTTAAAAATATCAAAAATGGGTGAAAAGCGTCAAAAATCCGAAGTCTGGTCGGAGGTTCGGTCCTCTGGTGTTGGAACGGAGAGAAGAGAAGAAGAACCTAGAGGTGGGGAGAAGAACCGAGAGAAGGAAGGGAAGGAACCGAGAGAGAGAAGGGAAGGAACCGAGAGGTGAAGAAGAGAAGGGACCGGGAGTCGAGAGAAGAGAAGGGACCGAGAGTGGCTGAGAAGGCGGAACCGAGAGTGAGGTTCGGTCCGAGAGACCTCGCCCCATCCCAGTTTCGGCCCGAGAGACTTCGCCTCTTCCTAGATTCGGTCCGAGAGGCTTCCAGCTCTCGGTTTCGGTCTCGGCTACAAGGGGTTTCGGCTGTTCAGGGCTTCGGCTCCATGAGAGGTTTCGGTTCCTTGAGAGGTTTTGGTTCCTTGAGAGGGGTTTTGGCTCCTTAAGTCTGTTTTTCTCGTTTTTACCCCGTTTTATGCCGTTTTTGACCCGGTTAAGGGTCGGAATGACCCGAATGATTCCAAAAAGTTACGGGAACTTTTGAGAGAGATTTGGGAGAGATTTCACATACTTGGAGAGATTTGGGATAGATTTGACATTTTTGGAGAAATTTCTCATACAAAGAGATATTTGAGGGAGATTTCACCTACTTGGAGAGATTTGGGAGAGATTTGACATTCTTGGAGAGATTTCTCATACAAAGAGATATTTGAGAGAGATTTCACATACTTGGAGAGGTTTGGGAGAGATTTGACATTCTTGGAGAGATTTCTCATACAAAGAGATATTTGAGGGAGATTTCACCTACTTGGAGAGATTTGGGAGAGATTTGACATTCTTTGAGAGATTTCTCATACAAAGAGATATTTGAGAGAGATTTCACATACTTGGAGAGGTTTGGGAGAGATTTGACATTCTTGGAGAGATTTCTCATACAAAGAGATATTTGAGGGAGATTTCACCTACTTGGAGAGATTTGGGAGAGATTTGATATTCTTGGAGAGATTTCTCATACAAAGAGATATTTGAGAGAGATTTAGTGAAAACGATTGGGAGAGGTTTCATTTGTGACCTTTTTGAGTACCCGGCTTCGTAATGATGGGTCCGTAAACATTGTTAAGCCTTGTTTAAGGATCTTACACACTCCCGATGAGTATGCAACATTGTTTTATCGGTTTGGCTTGCCACTTACCACAGTTTTAGTTTAAGGAGATCTAGTTGTATGTACTTTTCGATTTATGATTTCTCATCAGAATAGCAAGTTGTTTAGTAAATACATAACGTAAGACCTAGTACACAAGGGTTAGTTGAGTTGACCGGTTTGACTTGTTGACTTTATTTGACTTTGAATTGACCAGAATTTGGCGGTTGTCACAGTATAGACCGACCTCCTTTTGAGATGCTCTACGGGAGGAAGTGTAGGACCCCAATTTGCTAGGGTGAGATCGGTCAGAGAGTCATGAGGAGTACTGAGGTAGTAATCAAGACCATGGAGCTGATTCAACAGGTCCGTAGCAGGCTCCAGACTGCTTGGAGTCGGCAGAAGAGTTACGCCAACAGGAGGCGTTCGGACTTGGAGTTTCAGGTGGGTGATATGGTCCTCCTGAAGGTGTCACCCTGGAAGGATGTCATCAAATTCCAAAAGTGGGGCAAGTTGGGCCCCAGATTCATTGACCAGTTCAGGGTTTTAGACCGAGTGGGTCGGGTTGCTTATCGGTTAGACCTTCCAGCAGAGCTTAGTCAGATTCACAACACGTTCCATGTTTCTCAGTTGCGGAAGTGCTTGGTGGATGATGTCGCAGTGGTACCCCTTGAGGATATTCAGGTCGACGGCAACATGAATTTCATTGAGAAGCCAGTGGCGAACCTGGATCACAAGAAAAAGGAACTGAGGAATAAGAAAGTCAATTTAGTGAAGATTTAGTGGCAACACAGAAAGGGTTTAAAGTGGACCTGGGAGTCCGGGGAGGAGATGAGGGAACACTACCCGGAGTTATTTCCAGAAGCAGCAGACTTCGAGGACGAAGTCTAATTCAAGTGGGGGTGAATTGTAACGATCGACACTCGAGGTATTAGTTAATTAATTCTTCTTAATTTATGGTTGGGCATAGTATAGAAAAAAGGACTATTGAATTAGACTTAAGCATTTTGGGCCAAAGATTTGGGTTGCTTATAAGACTTACGATCAGCATAGCCTAGGTGTACGCGAGGTGTAGTGGTTTGCATCGGATTCAGGGGACGCGCACACGTACGCACACACATACGTGCAGCGTACCAGGAGTACGTGCAACGTACGTGAGCAGAAAGCAAACCCTAATTTTTAGGGTTTAAGTCATATAAATACCCTATTTTAGCCTCACCCATGGTTTCGTACCAGTCCCCTCATCCTTAGAAAACCCTTATTGAGACCCATACTCCATTGTTGTGTGTGTTTTACCCTTGTGAGCTCATTTTGGTGAAGGAGAGCTTTGAAGAAGAAAAGGAGAGGTTGGAGGAGAAGCCTTTGAGTGCCTTGAGCTCAAAGATCTGGATTAAACTCATATTTTGGCATCTAAAGGAGGTATAAAGCTCTTAACTTTCTTCCTCAAAGTCTAGATCTAAGGTTTTGGAAGTTTTGGACCTATTTAGGTCCAAAGTTTGGATCTTGGCCATGCAACTTTGAATTTGAGCTTAAGGTTGTCACCCTTGAGGCTCAATGAGTTCCTTTATGTGTAAAGTTGCAAGCTTTGAGGCCATGCACGAGATCAAGCCATTTCTATAGAGTTAGTTGTCATTGTTTCATGTTTTGGGCTCATTTGGTGGGTTACAAGCCACCAATTGATCGACTTTATGGATTAGAATGATGAAAGGGACTTGGATCTACAGCTGTAGCTTCTGGGACTAAGAATTAAGTGCTTAATGTGGAAGGGAAATTAACAAGGTAGTACGTTGGGCGTACCAGCCAGTATGCACAGCGTACAAGCTATACAGCAGGTACGCGCTGCGTACAAATGAGTATGCCCCGCGTACTCATCAGCATTGAGCCTTTGCATTTTGGGTCTCGGATTGGGTCAATTATTGGACTTTGTCAGCTATTGGGCCTCAGTAAGTCCATCAGAAGTCAGATTTTGGACCAAGGGCATGTTTGGGCTTATGTTCGGGGGACGCGAACACATACGCGTAGCGTACGTGAGCAGATAGCAAATGCTAATTTTTAGGGTTTAAGTCATATAAATACTCCATTATAGCCTCACCCATGGCTTCTTACCAGTCCCCTCATCCTCAAAAAACCCTTATTGCGCCCCATACTCCATTGTTGTGTGTGTTTGACCCCTTGTGAGCTCATTTTGGTGAAGGAAAGCTTTGAAGAAAAAAAAGGAGAGGTTGGAGGAGAAGCCTTTGAGTGCCTTGAGCTCACAAATCTAGATTAAACTCATCTTTTGGCATCTAAAGGAGGTATAAAGCTCTTAACTTTCGTCCTCAAAGTCTAGATCTAAGGTTTTGGAAGTTTTGGACGTCTTTAGGTCCAAAGTTTGGATCTTGGCCATGCAACTTCGAATTTGAGCTTAGGGTTGCCACCCTTGAGGCTCAATGAGTTCCTTTATCTGTAAAGTTGCAAGTTTTGAGGCCATTATGAGGCCATGCATAAGATCAAGCCATTTATATAGAGTTAGTTGTCATTATTTCATGTTTGGGCTCATTTGGTGGGTTGCAAGCGACCAAGTGATTGACTTTATGGATTAGAATGATGAAAGGGACTTGGATCTGCAGTTGTAGCTTCTAGGACTGAGTATTAAGTGCTTAATGTGGAAGGGAGATTAACAAGGTAGTACGCTGGGCGTACCAGCTAGTATGCGTATCGTACAAGCCATACAACAGGCACGCGCTATGTACAGATGAGTATGCCCAACGTACTCATCAGAATTGGGCCTTTGCATTTTGGGCCTCGGATTCGGCCAATTATTGGACTTGTTAGCTATTGGGCCTCAGTAAGTCCATCAGAAGTTTGATTTTGGACCAAGGGCATGTTTGGGCTTATGTAGGGCCATATGAGGAGTTAGGCCCAATTTAGAAAATTAGGCCATTAGTGAGCCTTTAGTGGGCCATTGGTGGACTTAGGAGGATTAGTTGGATTTAGGCCTTGGAGTGAGAGTCCAAAGTTAGAGCAGGGGTAATTTGGTCAATTTACTCTTAGTAGTATCCTCAGTGTTCTCACTATGTATTATTATATAGAGTCGACCCGGGAGATGTGGGAGCATCAAGTGGAGATTTTCTCACTCGAGTTTTCAGCAGCCGGATTGAGAGGTGCGTTTTCCTCCAGTAGGAACGGGTCTAAGGCACCAATGCCGTTCCGTTTAAGTAGTAGAGTATACCGGGGCAAGCCCAATGTTGGGGTTAGCCTGATGCAATTTATATGTTTCCAGATTCGGTCCGATGCTGGGGCGGTCCCGAGAAGTATTTATATTTGTCTTATGTCTTTGTGATTCATGCATGTTTATGTGTTAGGTGTTCCGGGGTAAGCTTGATGCCGGGGCAAGCCCGATGTAAGTTAGTCATTATGCCATGTATTAGGCAGTTCAGGGCAAGCCCGATGTATGCTAGTTTATGTGTTACATGTTGTTGTTTCGGGCTTCTGTCCGATGCCGGGGCAAGCCCGATGTAGATTATGCGAGTATATTATGTGTTATGATATATGTTTTGTTGTGTATGTGATGGGGTAAGCCCGATGTCGGGGTGAGCCCGATGCCCGATACAGTCGGATGCTGGGGTGAGCCTGATGCTGGACAGGAGTCCGATGTCGGGTAAGCCGATGCCGGGATTCATCCTGGTGCAGTGGGAGTAGTCCCAGAGTTATGTTGTTTGTTATATGTGTTTTGTATGGTATGTGGTAGTTTGGGGGAGCTCACTAAGCTTCGTGCTTACAGTTTCAGTTTTGGTTTTAGGTACTTCAGCTAGTAAAGGGAAGGGCTCGAGCTGATGGCATTGCATACACCACCGTTGATCATCCTGGGAGTTTACTCTGATTTCATTATGAGACTGTTATTTGTTATCAGATATTATGAGTTTTGAGATACTTGTTTTACGGTTTTGTTCTATGGCAATGAGATTTATGTTTGATAAATGATTTTAAAAACAAAATTTTTCGTTTGTATTTTCGGGATGTTTCACTTAAAGAACACACAAAGAGCTTCAAAGGCTCTTAAATGCACTTACAAGCTCTAAGAACAAAGGTTAGGGGACAAGAGGGTTTGTTGTCTGAGAATGGTGGCTAGGAATGAGGCCATCATATCCTTTATATAGGGGACTCACCCTAAATTAGGGTTTTCACTCTGGGCGTAGTACGCCCAGTATATCGTCTGGTACGCCCAGCGTACTAGGTGGCTTCCACATCAAATGCACGCATATGAGTACGTTGATCATACACTCGTGTATGCCCTGCGTACTCATTTACTACCTTTTCTCAATAAAGGACTGAAATGGACAAGTGATTAAAAGATCAAGGGTTTCAAGGTATACCTTAACTCGGGATGTTATAATTATCCCCTACTAGAACCAGACTTCACACTTTAAGTCATGCTCTGGAAATAACTCTGGATGCTGCTCTCATTTCTCAGACTCTGGCTCAGAAGTCACCTCGGACCCTCTCCGATGCTGCCACTAAACTTGAACTAGGGGCACTTCTTTGTTTCTCAGAAATTTGACCTTTCGATCCAAAATTGCGATCGGCCTCTCATTAAAATCCAGTCTTGCATCCACATGAATGTCCAATAAGGGTTCCACTGCCGTCTCATCAGCCACACACTTCCTCAACTGGGACACATGGAAGGTGTTATGAATCTAACTCAACTCTACAGACAGCTCCAACTGATGTGCTACCCTACCCACTTTGGTGGTCACTCTAAAAGGACCGATGTATCGGGGCCGTAGCTTGCGCTGTCTACTGAATCGGATCACCCCTTTGCAAGGGGATACCTTCAGGAGGAAAAAATCTCTGACCTGGAACTCTAACTCAGATCGTCGTCGGTCTGTATAACTCTTCTAGAGACTTTGGGCCATCAATAACCTCTGTCTGACCTGCTGAATCTGCTCAGTCGTCTGTAGCACTATCTAAGTGCCACCCATCACTCTCGACCCCACTTCTCCCCAATAAAATGGGAGTCCGGCATCTCCTCCCATATAGAAGCTCAAAGGGAGGCATACCAGTACGTGAATGGTGGCGGTTGTAGTAAGAAAACTCATTTAGGGGTAAATAGGTGTCCCAACTTCCTCCGAAGTCCATAACACATGCATGCAACATGTCCTCAAGTGTATGAATCATCTGCTCGCTTTGCCCGTCCTTCTGTGGGTGGTATGTATTACTGAAATGCAAACACGTACCCAACTCTTCATGAAATTTCTTCCAAAACCTGGAAGTAAAATGTACATCTTGATCTGACACTATCGAGGTCGGAACCCCATGCCGTGTTACCACCTCTCTCACATAGATCTTAGCCAATCTCTCTGTAGAAGAGCTCTCACTAATATCAAGGAAGTAACGAATCTTTGTTAGCCGGTCCATAATCACCCAAATCGTGTTAACTCCACCCACAATCCTTGGTACCTTGATGATAAAGTCCATAGAGATCTGTTCCCACTTCCACTGAGGAATCTCCAGAGGCTGTAATGGACCATGTGGATGCTGGTGCTTTGCCTTAACCCGTCAGCAGGTCAAGCACCTCTCAACTACCCATGTCACATCGCTCTTCATACCGAGCCACCAATAATCTCTCTTAGTAGCCCCGAGATGGATCGAGAATCTTGATCTATGCACTTCCTCCATCAGTATATGTCAAGCTCCACCCATATAGGGAACCTAAATCCTCCCTCGGAAAGTCATAAGCCCTCGACTATCCGTCATAAACTTAGACACCTGCCCAATCACCTGCTCCCTCTTGCGGTTCTCCGGTCTCACAACCACCTGAGTCTCTCGAATGGTATCTAAGACTGGAGTCATCACCGTCATCCTCATACACACATCTTGGATCGGAGCACTTTCTGCTCTACGGCTCAGGGCATCGGCTACCACATTATCCTTGCCTGGATGATACATGATCTCACAGTCATAGTTTTTCCCTACATCCAACCATCTCCTCTGTCTCATATTCAGGTTGGGCTAATCAATGAGATACTTCAGTCTGTTGTGGTCCGTGTATATGGTACACTGAACCCCATACAAATAGTGGTGCCAGATCTTAGGGGAAAACACCACCACCCCCATCTCCAAATTGTGGGTGAGATATCTTGTGTCATGAGGCTTTAACTGCCTTGATGCGTATGCTACCATGTGCCCCCTCTACATCAGCATCACACCCATCCATGAAATAGATGCAGCGCAGTAAACTATAAAGTCCTCCACTCCATCAGGGACGGCTAACACCGGTGCTTCGCACAATATATGGCGAAGAGTCTCAAATAAGGCCTGCTGCTTGGGACCCCAAATAAAAGTAACACCCTTCCGGGTCAACCTGGTGAGAGGGATAACAATTTTGGAGAAATATTTGATAAATCTCTGATAGTAGCCGACCTAACCCAGAAAAATCCTGATCTCGGTGTGGGACCTCGACACCTCCCATCTTATGACCGCCTCGATCTTGGTTGGGTCAACCAATATCCCATTCTGGTTAACGAGGTTCCCCAAGAACTGGACCTCTCGTAACAAGAAATCACACTTGGAGAATTTGGCATAAAGCCTCTCTGACCTCGAAACTCCAATAATCTCTCTCAGATGCTCCTCGTGCTGCTCTCTGGATCTCGAATACACTAAGATATCATCGATGAACATGATCACCATTCGATCCAACATAGGCATGCACACCTGGTTCATGAGGTCCGTGAACGTTGCCGATGCGTTGGTGAGCCCGAAAGGCATCACCACGAACTCGTATTGCCCATAATGAGTCCTAAAGGGCATATTTTGGATAGTCTCCTTGCAGACTCTCATATGATGATACCCAGACCTCAAATCAATCTTGGAAAACCAAGATGCCCCTCGGAACTGATAGAACAAATTGTTGATACTCGAAAGTGGATAGCGGTTCTTGACCGTCAGCTTGTTTAACTCCCGGTAATCAATACACATTCAGTGTGAAACATACTTTTTCTTGACAAAAAGGATCGGTGCTCCGCACGGCGAGCTACTCGGTCTGATAAATCCCTTTCCTAACAGCTCCTGAAGTTGTAAGGATAACTCCTGCATCTCTGGTGGCGCAATGCGATAAGGTGCCTTGGTGATAGGCTCCGCTCCCGAAACCAAATCAATCCGGAACTCCACTTGCCTCTTGGGAGGCACACCCGATAATTCCTCAAGAAAAACATTCGGAAAGTCACTCAATATCGGAACCTCAGTGATAGATCTCGGTCTGTCAATAGCAACCCTTGTATCCATAACATATGCTAAAAAGCCATCGCAACCTTACTGCTCTGTCTCACTCTGGCCACCGAGCAAAAAGCTGACCCAGATATGGTACCCTCACCATACACTATAATCACTCCCCCATTAGGGTCTCGTATGGTCACCATCTGATGCTCACAGTCGATCACAGCCCCGAATCGACTCAATCAGTCCATGCCCACAATGATACATACATCCCCATTGCGATCGGCACCAGATCTATCAGAAACTCAACACCAAAAATATCAAGCACACATCCCCGAATTACATCTGTAGCAAACACTGCATGCTCATCGGCTATAGAAACTTGTAAAGGTCGACTTAACGCCTCGCATCGGATACTGATGTGGCAACTAAACGCTAATGACATGAAGGATTGACTCGCACCCGAGACAAATAACACCAAGGCAGGTACATAACTCACAAGAAAAATACCTATACACTGCATAATATAAGCACAAATATAAATCGAAAATAAAATAAGTAAAAGAACACATACCAGCCATGACATCTGGTGCTGCACATACCTCCTCCGCTATCAACTGAAAGGCTCTCCCACGAACCCTCTGTCTCTCGACCTTCACAGGCTGAATCTTTGTAGCTTGTACAACAGTAGGTGCAGATCCTTATGTTGATCCCTGAAGCAGCTGGGGGCACTCGGCCTTCCGATGGATAGTCTGTTTGTAGTGGAAATTGACTGCAAACCCCTTGGGAAATCTCTCGCCATATGCCTCTCTTTGCCATATTTGTATTAAATATCCATTTGACATGATCCATCATGACTCTTGTTGCACATCCCACAAGTGAAGCCTTTTTGACCTCATGATCTTGAATTAGCAGGCTTAGCCCGCTTGGCTGCCGGCTGCGACTGTGTCGGCCGCCTGTCTCTTGCCTGAGAATCCGCTTCCTCCCTGGCCTGAGTCTCCAACTCAATCTCCCACTTTCAGGCATTTGCCTGAAGCTTAGCAAATGTCTGATAAGATGAGTTTTCCACGAACTCACGAACATCCCTCCTCAGAATGCTCAAATACTGGCTCATACATGCCTGCTTAGAAGACATATGCTCTGTAACACCCCAAGTTCAGAAGCAAGAGTTCAGGGGTGTAAAGTGTTCTTGGAGGGTGGATTCGGTGAGTAGGTGCGATTACTCATCGAGTCGTAGCGGGATTTAGTCGCGAGTTAAGTGACCAACTCACCAAGTCGGTAGCTGGACTCCACGAGTTGGTGCTGGGAAGAGAAAACCCTAATCATAGGGTTTGCACCCTATTTAAAGGACTTTATGTCATCCCCTCATCCTCCTTATTGCCCTTGAGAGCCAGTAAACCCTAAAATTGAGTGTGAGCCTTTGGTGTGAGCTTGGAAGCTTTGGAAGGAGGTTCTAGCAAAGGAGACTTGTAGATCAAGTATAAAGCATCAAGGGATTCATGGAGATTTGGAATCTACTCCATCTTGGGTACATTTCTGAGGTAACAAGTTGTTACCTTGAGCTTTTCTCTTCTAGATCTATTCTTGGGTGATGATTTGGGGCCTTTTATCATGTTTGGAACCCATTTCGGGTTATAGGACTAAATCTGAGGTTGCAACTTTAGATATAGGCTTGTTATGGTCCATATAGTCGGAAAGTATCAGCCCTTGGCATGCTTGTGAGCATTCTTGTCTTAAAACCTTAGCCCTAGATTGATTTGGGCCTTTAGCCCTTTGTTTTCACTTAAAGTTTGCAACTTTACGTGAGAGTTTTTCCTTAGAAGAATGGATCTACAGTTTGGAGCCCTTGCGTGGCTCGAAAAGCCTCTGTATGGATAAAGAACTAAAGAGACTCGGCGAGTCGCATGGGTGGACTCGACGAGTCATATGAAGATGAGCTTAGACTTAGCGAATTGGAAGAACAACTCGACGAGTCTGATGAAGATTTTCGTGGACCTGGCGAGCCATAGCGCAAAACCCCCAACCTCTTATGGTTAAAACTTAGATCAGTGAGTTGAGTGGTGACACAATGAGTCGGGCAGGATAAGGAGTCGAAGATTTTTGAACTCGACGAGTCATGGGGTGACTCGGCGAGTTGAGTCGTGATATGAGAGTTTCCTGAATTTAGGAACTCGACGAGTCAATGGGTTGACTCGGTGAGTAGGGTCAATCAGGAAGGTTGACTTTGACCAGTTTGACCTTCGGGGGTATTATGGTAATTCAGATATTTATGTCAATGGATCATTGATGGCTATAGGTGTTGGAGTTTGGGGCAGAGCTTCAAGATTGTGCTTTTGTGGTTCAGTTCAATAGTTGCAAGGTGAGTTATCCTCACTATATCAATAGGGTCTAAGGCACCAAGGCCGACCCTTTATCGGATGGGAATCCTGGTATTTGTTTGATATGTTATTGAGTTGCTAGATCTACATCCTGGTAATTAGGATGGTATTATGTTAGTGACCTGGTTAAGGTCGGTATCCTGGTATATAGAGTAATGTTACCTGATATATAGAGTATGTTATGTTAGTGACCTGGTTAAGGTCAGTATCCTGGTATATAGAGTAATGTTACCTGGTATATAGAGTAATGTTATGTTAGTGACCTGGTTAAGGTCAGTATCCTGGTATATAGGGTAATGTTATGTAAGTGACCGGTTAGGATGTTTTTATGCTGCATGATCTGGTTGAACCGTTTATTTGGCTGAGGTTTTTTATGTGATTAACTGTTTTATGTGCACATGGTTGTTTGAATGGGGTTGGGTTGAGGCGGGTCCTGCTTTGTCCTGTAGGCCAACATACCCAGGGCGGGCCGAATATACCATAGGCCCAACGAGCGGCCCTGATAGGCTGAAGGCCCCAAGAGGGTGTTCCAGACATGCCGAGGTTCGGAGAGTGGACCAGACCGATTGAAGGCCCGATGCGAGCGGACCAGTCATACTGTAGACTCAGAGGGTGGATCAGGTGGATTGAAGGCCCAGTGCAAGCATACCAGTCACACTGTAGATTCGATATGCATGGTTGTTATGTATTGAGATATGATATGAGTATGGTTATATGTTGTTGGTATTTTGCGGGTAAGTCACTAAGCTTTCGGGCTTACAGTTTTAGTGTTTTGGTTTCATGTACTTCAGGAGATCGTGGCAAGGCGAAGGTGTGAACGTACCGCTCCTCATTTTTACAATGATGTTTCTGGGATTCTCTGATAATAAGCAAACTTAAAACCTTTTTTTTAATAATTAATGGATTTGGGTTGTTTTTGAAAAGTTTAAATTTATTGGAGATTTTATGGATGTTACAAGTTGGTATCAGAGCCTTGGTTTGAGTGAATTGGAGGAACATTCGTGTGAATCCAGTCTCAAATCAAGGGGAGTTTTTAAAGTGATTTCTAAAATGATTTTCAAATAAGAAAAGGAGGAGGAAGAGTGTACGATCAACCGGAGCCTGTAAGTTGATCCCAAAATACCATACAAGTTATTTGATTATGGGATACGTTAGAACAACATGATAGTACTAGGCTAGGGATCTTCAGGGATTGCATGATAGAATTGCCTGATTACATGATGTCTGCTAGCCTAGGGTTTCCCTTATATGAGGTATTCAACATTCCTCTTGGAGTGAGGATTGAGCTCTTGCGGTGTGTGCATATATGGTTAGGGTGTTGTGGTGATAATTGAGACAAATATAGGTAGGTGTGGAAGGTAGTATGGGCCTATACTACTGAAAGCACAGGACCCATACGCGTATTAAGGAAGTCAGAACTCCCTAGGGTGCTGGTTATAATTTAGTTCTTGGGCGGGTATGTGTTATATCTAAGGGTCTTGTTGGTGTGTTGTAGTGTGGTGGTTATGCGACGCTTCGAGGCAGGATCTGGTTCAGGATCGGGATCAGGAGAGGATGGTTAGGGTGGATTAGCACCACCCGAGGTCATTGGTCAGAGGAATATGGATGAGTTGGATACCAGGATTTGTGAGATCCTTCATGATGAGGTTGCCACTATGTTTCGAGCTCAGTTGCCGGAGATGTTTGGGTTTGGTTGAGTACTTTGATGAGCGCTATGCAGCTCTTGCGGAGACGCTGCCGCGGTAGCTACAACGACTGTAGCATCGGCAGGGGGAGTAGCCGGTCGAGGTTTTGAGTATCGGGACTTCGATAATACGAAGCCCACTACCTTTGATGGGTTTCAGGATCCGATCATTTCTATGAGATGGTTTTCAGATGTGGAGGGTTGTTTCTTCACGTGTTCATGCCCTATGGATCAGAGGGTGAGGTGTGCTTTGAACCTTTTAAGGCTCGAAGAAAAGGATTGGTTGAGGTTGACTATGGGATCTTATTCTGATGCGTAGCGGGTGGCGGTTACTTGGGATCAGTTTTGGGAAATGTTCAGTACTCGTTATGTTCAACGGGTTGAGAGAGAGAGGTTGGCTCAGGAGTTCTTGGAGCTGAAGCGGGATTCAGAGTCGGTAACGAAGATCACCATGATGTTCATGGAGAGGGCGATGTTTTGCCCTGAGTTTGCTTCAGAGTAGGCTTAAATGTCCCGGTATCTGAGTATGCTCAAGAAGGACATCCGATAGTTTGTGTCCATGCAGAGATGTGATACATTGTGAGAGTTGCAGGAGGCCGCCAAGCGGCGTGAGCTGGAGATTGAGTTGTAGTTGCGAGAGAAGAGGCAGGCCCTGGTGCAGTCGCAGCCGGCCCTGGCGCCTAAACGACCCAAAACCGTTGACTCTATGATTGGAGGTCAAAGCAGCCACACTTGCGAGAAGTGTGGGAAGGGTCATGTCAGAGTTTGTAGGTCCGGTGGTGCGTGTCGCAAGTGCGGGAGAGAGGGGCATTATGCGAGGGATTGCCGTCAGTCGGCCCTGGTTCAGGATATGAGGATTTGTTATCATTGCCATCAGGTTGGACACTTGAGGGTCAATTTTCCACAACTTGTTGCAAGACCGGTGCAGGCTCGAGCACTAGCCAATTTGAGGATTACGGACAAGGGTCAGGGTGGAGCAGAGCCTCCAAGGGCTCAAGGACACGCTTTCCAACTTATAGCAGAGGAGGTCAGGACAGAGCCAGATGTAGCTGCAGGTATGTTTCCATCTTGTTATCTTGTTATCTTGTTATTTGCGTGGTATTGTAAACCTATCCGTCTTTCTGCATGATTCATAGTAGGATTGAGGATCTTAGTAGTTAGGAGTGGCAGTCGATTAGCGTCTAGGAGGATTGATGATCGGAAGATAAGATATATGATCTCTTTTCTAGGAATAGAAACTATGAGGTAAGAAGTGTTTAGTTGAGATTCGAACTTCCTTGGAGTTTGGGATGTACGATGACGGGAGAGTTGTTATGTTGAGGTTGCTTAGTCCAGAGGGAATCAGTTCATGGAGAAGGGGGACTATATCAAGTGGGGTCGATCGAGCCATGTCAGTTTCGTCATCGGTAGTTAGTAGTTGGTGCACTAAGTGGGGAGAATTGGGAAATTATTAGGTGAATTAGCAAGCATCCTGGGTTGGTTAGCTGTTTGGATTCAGCACTGTCTTTAGCCGAGAGTGTGAACTGGTTAGAGCAGGTGATAGACATGTGGGTTAGGGAACAGACCATGGTTTCAAATAAGGTAGTTGATCGACATGAGGCCTGGGATTAGGCTGGGGTTAAAAATTCATGAGATAGATCTGGAGTTCGGAACCCCTGGAGGGTTATTCATAATGCATGGGAGAGATTCCCGGGAAGAATGGTTCAGGGTGGTGTACAACACTTTTGAGCGGTTTGGAGAGACTAAAGGACGGTGGGCATACCAGTCAAGCCGAAGGCTCGAAGAATGTTCCAGACAGGCTGAAGGCCCAAGAAGGCGGTCCAGGCATGCTGAAGGTTCTGAGAGTGGTCCAGATAGGCTGAAGGCTTGGTAAGGCTGTCCAGTCATGCTGAAGACTCTGAATGTGTTACTAGACCTGTATGCGGGGAATGAGTGAGTATGTCACCATGCAATGGCGATCAATAGGTCTGGCCTCAAGTATTGATCATGAAAATGGAGTTAGCTAAAGGCCGTGTATGGGATTTGTTAGTTATGTGATCAAATTTGGAGTATATGGGAGTTATGGAATAGCAATTGCTCTACAATGGGTAGTGTAGAGTGGAGTTTCAGCACCGTGGCACTTGATGATGTGGTAAAGGTCGTCGAGTAGACTTCCTTGAACAATGGAAAGGAAATGTAAGTTGTGTTGGGTAACAGAAGTGAAAACAATAGTGTGAATGGATGATCGGAAGTATTTTAGTTATGGATAGTGAGCACTAAGATTGTACCAGTTGTATTGAAGCACATTCGGGTTGGGTGTCCGTTGAGGTTGTGGAATGATTATCGTTGATGTCGAATCAGCGGAGTTCTGAAGTGATGCATGGATA
The DNA here is from genome assembly GCF_052625555.1 of Lactuca saligna. Taxonomy (NCBI): domain Eukaryota; kingdom Viridiplantae; phylum Streptophyta; class Magnoliopsida; order Asterales; family Asteraceae; genus Lactuca; species Lactuca saligna. Next base: position 162,095,250 of record NC_136424.1, on the reverse strand, counting down.
GATCCTTGGGTTCCAAGTATGGTTGTAGTCATGGGTTATGTACGTGGTGGTGTTCTATACAAGGGATGGTTGGACCCGTCGTAGATGTACCTAGAATCTCAGCCCTAGGCTGATTGGGCCAAGTATGAGTGTTTATGTGATTTAGCTGGTTGTCCATAAGAGTTGTTTGGACAGTGAAGGATGTGTTATCTTAGCACAGAAAAGGGATTAGATTCAGCAGGAGAACTGGATGAGTTGTTTGGAAGGTGAAGGATGTGTTATCCACAGGCTCTTAAATGCACTCACAAGCTCTAAGAACGAAGGTTAGGGCACAAGAGGTTTTGTTGTCTGAGAATGGTGGCAAGGAATGAGGCCATCACATCCTTTATATTGGGGACTCACCTTAAATTAGGTTTTTCACTCTGGGCCTAGTACGCCCAACATAGTAGGTGTCTTTCGCTTCAAATTCACGCATATGAGTACGCTAAGCGTACACTCGCGTACTCAATTACCACCTTTTCTCAATAAAGGGCTAAAATGGACAAGTGCTCAAAAGATCAAGGGTTTCAAGGTATACCTGAACTCAGGATGTTACATACTCTCTCTCTCTCTCTCTCTCTCTCTCTATTAATAGTATGCATAGCATTATGTGTGAGACTGTTGTTGCGTTGTGAAGCCATGTATGCATTTGACCTCGTAGCCATTAGAAAGACCCAAAAGAGCTGGTAGAGGTCAAGGGGAGCCGCCCCTTGAGGGGGCCAAGGGCCTCAGAAGAAATTCTTTCAGGGAAATTCTTATATCGTATTCGTCCTTTAAATGTGTCATGTGATGGATTTGTAAAAGTTCCTAGGCTTTAACTTACTGGCCTAATTTATGTTAGTTTGCTCCTATAAATAGATTAGGGATGCCAACGGAGGTAAATAGGATGAAGATTAAATCCCCTATCCACACCTCTAAAATTTCCTCATGACCCCGTCCCACCTTCGCCCTGCCCCCGAAATTTCCAGCCTCGCCACCATCGCCCCCATCCGCAAATTCATGGATTACCCCCCACCCCCAATTGATTGCAATATTTTTGAATGGGCTAAAAGAAGTTTTTTGAGCTTAAAGAAACTATTTTTTAGTTAAAAATAGTTATGTATAAAGTAATTTTATAAGATAAAAACAAAAATATTATTACATCTCGAAAACATTATACTAACAACTTAAAAACATGTTTTTTTTTGTTGACTTTTGGAAGCTCAAAATCATTTTTATTGTTTATAATATTTATATGACTAATATTATATATATATATATATATATATATATATATATATATATATATATATATATATATATATATATATATATATATATATATATATATATATATATATATATTAACAGGGACCTCGTGGGGGGTTTAGGACGGGACTACCTACCCTCGTCCCCACTTCCGAAATTAAGATGGGGGTAACCTTGGCCCCTCCCCTGGTTTGTTTTAACAAATATCCCTCCATATGGGATCGGGGCCCCAGTGGTTCGGGATCCTACGAGACTTTTTGACATCCTTAAAATCGATAATTGAATTTGTGTAACCTAAGTTAAGCAAGCAAAATTTTAATTTGATAGTCATGAATAAAATCTTTCTATTTATCTGTGTGTGTGTATATATATATATATATATATATATATATATATATATATATATATATATATATATATATATATATATATATATATATAAACCCAATGCTTTAAAAGTTTGCAAAGTGGGATAAGGTGGATGACTGTGGAATAAGTGGGGATTTCTATGGATTTTATGGGTTTTTTTTTTGTTTTTAAGCAGACTATTTAACAGGGTGTTTCTTTTCTGTCGGGTCGGGTCTTCATGAATGGGTACCATGGTGCCTCATTTTTTTTGCTTGACTTTGCTGAACATTACTTATTGTTCCACTAAATGGGATAATGTACCAGCATTGAAGAGTCATCAAGTCTTCACCTCCTCCACCGCTTCCCTGCTTTTCCGATACACTACTACATTCATTATTCTTTTTGTACGCAATAACCCAATATATACTGTCGGAGACTCACCCTACCCATTAATTTTTACCATACCAGCACCACTCCTTTCTAATGGACCAATCGATGGCTTTCATTGCTGAGAAGAAGCATAACCATTGTTCCATATTGATGCGCTGTTAACTCCATACCATCTACTCTATCATCACTTATAGCGATTTTCTAGCATCTGTTTGCTCCCTGCATTCTACTTTAGGATTCGATAACTGACAACCCATTTGTTTTTCTCTTCAGATTACCAAGAAACCCTGAAAGAGATTATCTGATTCAGTTTTAATTCAGCCAGGTGACTTTATTGATCAATCTTTATTTTAATGGTTGTTTATTTTTTGTTTTTGATTCTAAGGTCCTCAACTCATAAGGGTTTCAAAACTTTCCCTCATTCCTAATTTTCGTTTTTAATGAGAAATCATTTGCTTAAAAGCAGGGTTTTTTTAAGGAAAGAAATGTATAATCTGAAACCTCTCCGTTTTAACGATCCCCCCTTTGTATATTCATCATCAACAAAGATCATATTGTTTTGCTTTCTAATCTCATTTTTTGTTTTCTCTCAAAATAAACACTGTTAATATTTCCAAATATTAACTTCGTTTTCTTACATTCCATAAAAGGGTAAAAAAAGAGAAAATATACGTGTTGTTTAAAATTTTGTGTTGCTGCGTCTTCTTAACCCGACTTAGGTCTGTTTTAGCTTTTTTCCTGCTTATAAATTTTATATGGGAGACTGTCTGTTTTTCTGGTAGAAAACTAGCCCTTGTACATTCAACTGCTAGATATAGAGCTAAGAAGCATAAAGCCATAATTATGCTCAACTCAGAACAAGAAGTATTGAATATTAAAACTGAAACTAATAATATTTTCTTAGGAGATGTATACTACCGGAAGTAGTATATAAGAGAAGCTATTATAAGATGGAGTAAAAAAAGAGGTAAATGTCCTATTATACGTTATGATTTTGTTGACAAGAGGCAATATAAAAGACATGCTATTATAAGATGGAAGTTAAAGAGAAATGGATGGTGTGATTTCATATATGGGGTTAGTCTCTGTAATTCCTGTAGATTTGGGCTAAATAAATAAGATATAATAAGCGATAAAAACGAATTTTTTATAGAATATTATTTAGGATAACTAATCTTAGCCCAATTTATAGTATATGGGACAAGGATTTCATATATATAAATGTAACGTCCCAAAAATCATGACATATATTTTTTGTTTTTAGATAAATAATTCGTTAATACATATCCTTCCCATAAAACCAAGGTAGCCAAGATTTAACAAAACATAATCAAATCAAAGTAATTCAAAGAATGCAGAAACTTTTAGTGTGTGCTCTGCAATCATCCCGAGCTCTTCCATTTGAAAATCGAAGTACTTGAAACATAAAATGAAAACTGTAAGCACAAAGCTTAATGAGTTCCCCAAAAATACCACATAACTTACAACCATAGAATTGTTGGATTAGTGTCTAAGTCCATAACTATTTTGGTATGTACTTGACCCGATTATGAGCATGGTCCTTTTGGGTTATCTTCACCAAAGCAATATGTAGGATGATTTAAGGAGAGAAAGGTTTAAATATGATTTATTAATATATTGTGAGAATAATATATTAAAGGAGAAATCATATTGTTTAATTAATATTAGTCAAGAATTAATTGATAATTAATTTTGTGGCTAAAAGAGATTAATTACACTTAGGGGACTGAAGTTGTAATTATAAGATAATTATAATTGGGCTATGGATCACCTAATAATATATAGGTTGGACGAAATCTATGGGAAGCCCATTAGAAATCGTCCAAGGGATATGTTTAGGGAGTCCATGGGCTGCTTAGGGCCTAAGCAGTCAGATTAGGGTTTCCTAGTTGTAAACACTAATAGCCTACATGTATATAAAGGACCCTTAAGCCCCAAAAACGTGGACAACACTTCCATTAGGGTTTCCAGCCGTTTTTGGTGCCTCCCCTTTCTTCTCCTCTTCATCTAAGTTGCATATGGTGTTTGTGACTCCATTAGAGGTGCAGCACTTGAGGCACTAAGCTTTTGAAGCCAATCCAAGCAAGGAATTGATTGTTATTACTATATAACAATAAAAGGTAATTCTATAAACCCTAATTCATTTTATAATATGTTAGATCTAAGTTTGTTAGTCTTGGATTCAAAGCATGTACAATAGGGAAACCTAGATCTAAGCATTAGGGTTTGTATGAGCACATAGGATTGTTCTTATGCATAAAACCCATCAGTGGTATCAGAGCCTTGATTGGTTTCAGTTGTATGTGATGCTTAACTGTTTTGATTGCTGAAAAACGAATTCTTGGTCTCTGCCTGATCTGACTCAGCGAGTCAATGGATGAACTTGGCGAGTCTGTCTGACTCGGCGAGTCCAGTCCCTGACTCGACGAGTCCAGGGGTCAGACAGAGGGAATATCAGGCTTTCTTGCAGTTTTGCTGAAGGATTAACACCAAAAACGTATTTTGATGATAAAATCCGATTTTTATTATATTTGGGTGATTATCCTTCATAAAACAAAAGATAATTTCAAATTATTTAAATAACAGTTTTTTTATATGATAAATATGGATTATTAAAATTTTTTTGGTAATTATCTTATGAATAAAATGAGACTAGGTCAAATATAGATAATCTCCAAAATTAATTGTTTAATTTATGTTATTTGTTATTCGATCCCTTATGTTTTGTAAAGTTTCAAAACTTGTACTCAAGTTTTGGAATTTAAATTTTTGATTAAAAAGTTTAATTTTGAAATATTTAAATTCTAAATCCTAATGTTTTGAAATGTTTCAGAGCTTGCCCTCAAGTTTTTGGAATTTAAAAGTTAATTAAAAGTTTAATTTTGAAATGTTAAATTCTAAAACCCTAGTATTTTGAAAAGTTCAAATCACACCCTTATGGTTTTATTAATTAATTAAAGTGTATAATTAAAAGTGATTTAATAAACCCATAAAGTTTTGGTTCACATTTAATTAAATTAAAAGTATAATTTTACTAAATTAAACCACCTAGTATTTTAAAAGTGTAAAATACACCCTATACTATATATAACATTAAAAGTCTAATATTATATATATGTATGAGTAAACAGTCAGTCTTGCCGTTAGTAGGCCTCATTCACGAAGCTGGTCTATAAGGGGTGTTTAAGGAAATTGCCTATAAAATGGCGATTGAATGGGTATCCACTCTTACCCACCGACTAGTGGAGGGTCGTTAGCCGAACGGGTAGGATAGGACAGAAACCTTCCATTATAAGTATAATGAAGTACAAAGTAACTAAATGCTTTTTCAAATTCCCAAATCATAGTTACTTTGGGAAAAATGTGAAATTGTATGCTAACCCATGGAATTACACTTCGTACCCTTGTCAAACGTTAGTGGAGCGTGTGTGGTTAACCGACACACTAATTTGGGGATGACATTGGTGGCGAAGGGTGGCTCAATGCTTATCATAGATCAATGGAGCGTGTGTGGCTAACCGGCACATTGATTAGGTGATAGTAGCATTAGGCGCACCACGTGATTCGTATGGTTATTCACACCTTGTTTGTGATCCTCGGCATCCCAGTCACAAATAGTAGGGCATAATCGAGATTAAACATGCCATTGAAAAGTTCAATGAATCTCAAAAGATCTAGGAGTTTCAATTCATTTAAAACTTAAACTTATTTTTCATTTTTCATGGTGGAAATTGGTAAATCATCATTTACCTACCTTCAAATATTTTGCAACTAGATTACGGCATCCCTCTTCTAGGTTTTAGAGTATTGTGTTGGATCCTAGCTTGATGTTTCATTTGGGTGTTGCATCAAGAATTCTAATCAACTTAACTTGAATTTTCTCCAGTTTTGTAGATGTCTACATCTTACAATGGTCTTCCCAAATCCTTTGGAACAAGCTTTCCAAATGAAGATGACGTTCTGAGATACGATCAAGGAAATGAGAGTCATGCTTCACTTCCTCCACCTCCTCCAATTGTTCTCCCTGACCCACAAGTTCAAAGGCTTGAAAAGTTCAAGCTCACTCAAGCCCTTTTGGCGAGTAAACACGAAGACAGGAAACCTATGTGTGCACACGTCTTAGAGATGAAGTCACACATTGATATGTTAAGCATGTTGGGTGTCGAGATTTCAAGAGAGTTGGCTGTTGACTTGGTTCTTCAGTCACTTCCTGAATCATATAGTGAGTTCGTTAGAGAGTACTATATGATGGACCACGACGTGACCCTAATTGATCTCACCTATTTGCTTATAGTTGCTGAATCAGCAATGATTTGGCATGCTGGTCAAGCAAATTTGTCTAGTGAATCAAACTCCCAAACTTCAATGGATGCTGGCAACATTGGAAGTCCAGAAATAACTAAGTCTGTGATTGTCCGATGTGCTGTGCCAAAAGAGTCCATTTGCTTTTATTGCCAAGAAAAAGGGCATTGGAGACGAAGCTGCCCTAACTACCTGAAAGATCTAAGAGATGGGAGAGTCAAGACGTATGGCTCTACTTCAGGTAAAATCCATTATCTAACTCTTTTGAGTTCCTATTCTAGATTCTTAATACATGATGTGATAAGATTACATTTTGATGTTTTGTAGGATCGTAGAAAAGAGAGGAATCTTGAGAAAAAGAAGTGAGCTGAATCTAATCATGAAGAAATGGATTTTGATCGCATTACTTGAAGAATGGATTCTTGAGCTACTACTTGGAGTTAGAATAGATTGTTAAGAAATATGTAATAATATAGTTTTTCAATTGAATTGCATTGTAAGGACAAATTTTTTCCGCAATAAAATGAATTTTGATTTTATCTTATTTATTTATCCTTGGAATGGCATGTATGAAAAAAATTGATGTTTGAAGGTTTCTATTATTAGCAATAATGGATTTGATTATTAATTGTATTATTTGTGGACATATCAAAAGTTTACCAAATAGGGAGAGTTTCTCATCACCCAAATTTCAATTGGACAGAAACTTGGAATCATGCAATGTGTATTGTATGATGAATGAAAAACTTTCACGTTTGGGAAACATAGATTAATTCTTTGACAAAGTGTCAATTGAAGGACTAGGAGATTAAGTACACTAGGTTGTGCGTTGATCAAGTCCACCACAAGAGTGACAAAGATATTCGTCATGATTTACTAAAGTTTAGTAAATATGATTATACTTATAAGATTAAGTGTAATTCTGAGTTGATTGAAAGAGTTTCAAAGAATAGTAGAACGAATAAAGAAGAATCAAGTAGGCAGAAAGATAAAAGTTTCTCTACTCTAAGAAGAAGGGAGAGTACCTTTTATTGTGTTTTATGATAAGTCTTAATAATTAAGAACCATGTCTCAATTGATCCTCTAAGTGAGTCTTAGTGCAATTGCTTGTCTAAGAAGAGGAATCAAGAATTGTAGAAATGGTTAAATCAAGAAGTCAATCATACTTCGTTCCAATATCAAGTCTTAGAGTCAAGACTATGACTTGAGTGAAAAAGTCTTTAGTAGGTTTATAACACTTAACAAATGTGGAATTTGAAAAAGCTTTCTTATTCTTGCACATTAGAAATTGGTAAGTTGTGATGTCTTGGATAAGATAAAGACCAACTAGGACCAATTTGTTAAGTGTTTTGTCTTGATAAATGCTTCACTAACTCTTGAATATTTGTTTGTCAAGAAATGTTACTTGACAAGAGAATCTTATATATCAAGGAGTCAGTGGGAGTCTTAATGGTCTTGAAAGGTTTCAAGAACAAATCAAGAATAAACCTTATCGATCATCACTAGCACACGACTTGAGGTTTACAACCTATCGTGCTGACATTATTTTGTTTCTATGCCATTCCAATTGAGTTAATTGTGTATATGAGTTCTATGAGTTCTCATTTGAATGCATACTAAAGCCTTAGTCGATGGAAAGTACACTGATATGTAAGGACAAGTTACTAAACTACTTGGAAGACATGGTGGGCACTCGTGTTACCATAAGGCAAGAAATCAAGATTAAGAAAGTTCAGTTCATATGAGTTTGGATTTTTCGCAAACCTTGGTTTTGGCAAATTCACATGGATAGGAACTCATACACCATAAAATCTAAGTGTCATAAGATTCCCTCATTCATGAAAATGACTGTGAAGAAATGCTTTCACTAAGAGAGGTTTTAAGAAGATAGCGATTGTGAAAATTGTATTCTCAAATTCGATTATGGTTACGGCATCCCTTTCCATAGTTCGAATTGTGAGATTTGGCAATTAGTTTGAACATTTGGAACTTAGTAACATAAGTTCTAGATTGTTTAAACACACATATGAGCTATCTAAGGCAAAGGTGTATAAGTTTAAGAAGCTTAGATAAAGGCTTATCGAAGCATCTAGTATTAGAAATATGAATTTCAGAAATTCAATAGGCATTGTTTTCTGGAAGTTCATTTGTTTTCCGAATACATGTCAAAGCTAGTGGGAGCATAAATGTTATGTTTATATGATAATCATCATGATAGTTGGAGTATAAGTGTTATGCTTGTATGATTATTATGGCGAGTATTGCAAGTTAGCAATATTAATTATAGAAAAACAAAGATTCCATTTGCAAAGTTGCATGGGTTGAAAAGTTGTTTTGCTATAATTAAGGGAGAGAATATTATACTTCATTTCAAAATCTAAAGCTTAGATTGAGAAATTTTAATATTTTCAGCCAAAGGATACATTGTGTGTTCTCAAATTTCGATTATGACTACGGCATCCCTCTTCATAGTTTGAATTGTGAGAACATGACACATAAAATATTATGGCAAAAGATGGGTAAAGTATCATATCTTTATGTAAGACATACGCTTCGGGTATAGGATCAATTGCAAATGCTATAATATTTTACCATTCTAAAATTTTCCAAATGTCTAGCGCATTAAGATGGAAAAAGGACTAGAATTGGTTTTGACTAAAATTAAACAACTATCAAACGACGATCCAAAGTTCGCTGAGGATTGGTTGCTTGTGAGTAGTTGGGAGTATGGTATTGGATGGACCGTATCGACATTATTATGAATAGATAAGATTCTATTAAGAATGAGTTGTCGTATGGAAAATGTGGAAATGTTTCCATATTGGGAGTTGGATATTGAGAATCTATGTCTATATTAGAAAAACTTTATGCAAGAAGGATGTTCAAAGGAATGTACTTTGAATGTAAGACTTCACGTCTATGGAATTTTCTTGTAAAAATTTCTAAGAAAGTACTTTGAAATTTCATTAGCCAAGTCTTGGTGACTTTTGAGCTATGATTTTGCAAAGGAATCGTTGCATAAAATGTTAGAATCTAGCATATTCTAGTAGTGGCAAGAACCTTGTGTTCTTACACTAACAATGGGGACTAAGGAATTGTGAAATGAGCATCATTGAAAAAGTTTTTCAATTGATCTATTTCACAAAGTATGGACCATAGGAAACAAGGTGTGCATGCTTAGAGCATGGGACAATTGTTGTTATAATTCAAGTAATGAGTTGATTATCTGAAACATTAAATGATAAATAATGAGTAATCAGTATGGTGGTTAAATAGAAGTGTTTTATTTACTCTCACAAGTTTGGGGCCATATAGCATTAAGTATTATTATTATGTGTTAGTTTGCATGTTTTGACTTCCAGAATAACTAGGTTATTCAAACATCCACAGTCGGTCATACGTTGGGAGTAGGTATGAATAAAGACTATCATGAATCTGTCTGTAGATTGTATGAAGTGTTTAGACATGGCACAAGTTTGTTGAAGAGTTCGTGAGTGCTTTGATAAGATTAGAGTATTGGATTAAACCCACACTCACTTGGATCATTTCATGGATTTATCACGAGTGATTAGTGAGACGATAATATTTTATATTCTTGAAACCGAGACATGTGAGTTGTTATTTTTTGGTTGGTTGCACATTGATAATAAGTAAACGCACCAGTAACTTGGTGTTATAAAACTTATTGTTGTGTATGATTCGATCAATAAATGCAAGCGAGCATTTGAGTCGAAGTTTATCCATTCCTTTTACCCAAAGTTGGATAAAAGCGATATATGTGGGCCTCTCGATGATTTAGTGATGACACCTAAGCGCTTGGCCAAGCTGGGAATTGTAGTCTATTGTCAGTCGTCATAAATCGGAAGTCGAGAAACAATATAGAGAGAATGATTGAAATTCATGTCTTATGTTTATACGGTATCTTGAGAATGGAGGAATATATAATCCCTTCTCTAGAGGGCGCGCTATCTGATAAGATCAGAGTTGACAACGACTTTTGAAAGCTACGATTGCTGATCAGGTTGTGAAGTCATACGGAAAATAGTTATTAGACTTATCCAAGTGGGAGACTGTTGGATTAGTGTCTAAGTCCATAACTATTTTGGTATGTACTTGACCCGATTATTAGCATGGTCCTTTTGGGTTGCCTTCACCATAGCAATATGTAGGATGATTTAAGGAGAGAATGGTTTAAATATGATTTATTAATATATTGTGAGAATAATATATTAAAGGAGAAATCATATTGTTTAATTAATATTAGTCAAGAATTAATTGATAATTAATTTTGTGGCTAAAAGAGATTAATTAAACTTAGGGGACTGAAGTTGTAATTATGAGATAATTATAATTGGGCTATGGATCACCTAATAATATATAGGTTGGACGAATTCTATGGGAAGCCCATTAGAAATCGTCCAAGGGATATGTTTAAGGAGTCCATGGGCTGCTTAGGGCATAAGCAGTCAGATTAGGGTTTCCTAGTTGTAAACCCTAATAGCCTACATGTATATAAAGGACCCTTAAGCCCCAAAAACGTGGACAACACTTCCATTAGGGTTTCTAGCTGTTTTTGGTGCCTCCCCTTTCTTCTCCTCTTCATCCAAGTTGCATATGGTGTTTGTGACTCCATTAGAGGTGCATCAATTGAGGCACTAAGCTTTTGAAGCCAATCCAAGCAAGGAATTGATTGTTATTACTATATAATAATAAAAGGTAATTCTATAAACCCTAATTCAGTTTATAATATGTTAGATCTAAGTTTGTTAGTCTTGGATTCAAAGCATGTACAATAGAGAAACCTAGATCCAAGCATTAGGGTTTGTATGAGCACACATGATTGTTCTTATGCATAAAACCCATCAAGAATATCATGAACATACATATAGTTGCTATGGGCTCCCCCATGTTATTTACCTAAAATGACATGGGCTCCCCCATGGTCTAATATCCAAGTGCCATGGGCTCCCCTATGGTCTTTACCTGGAATGCCATGGGCTCCCTCATGGTATGATATCCAAGTGTCATAAGCAACCCACATGGTCTTTCATGCATTTATCATAGAGACAACTATCATTCCACATAACACGTAATGGGCCGATATTGGTGCCTTCGACCCATGTGATATAGTGAGAAGACTCACATCGCACTGCTGGATCGTACGGATAAATTTTTGGCTATTGGCTAACTAAACCTAGAACTATCAATATCAAAACAATACCCAATTAACAATTGGGTTCCAATCCATAACCATATATCCATACTTGGGGTAAAAAGACCATTTTACCCCTAACCTAGCTTAGTCCAAGACTTAGGCCGAAACTCACAATCTGCAAGACTCAAAGGCCAAATAATCAACCAACACCCAAATATGGCCCAATTTTCAAAATTGGGCCTAAACCCCTTACATGGGCCTTACCCTAAAGTCTAACCATTCTTCCTAGTCCAAAACACTTGTACTCAGATGGACCATTAATAATTGAAACACCCAAGCCGAAAAGAAAGCCCAAACTTGAGGCCCAAAATGAAAAACATCATCTAACTGAGTATGCCTTTATACTTAGTGAATACGCTAAGCGTACGCCCAAGAAACCTAGTAATTCCCCATGTACGCGGAGGTACGTCCCGCATACTGACCGTGCCTACATCCAAGCTAGAAACGTCTTAATCCCTTAAGCCAAGATGTCCAAAACCTCAGAATAGCTAAATATAAGTGACTTGATCCATAAAGTTGAAAGCTTTAAACCTTTGCATGGCTTAATGAAGCATAACACCAAAGATGAGATCCAAAGGTAAAAATCACTCCAAAATGTCTTAAAAGCTTCTTAATACCTTAACACCTTAGTCCAAGCTTCCATATCTGAATCAAAGGAACTTCTTAAGTCATAAAGTTCCTGACTTTATGAATTAGCATGACTTAATGGCACCTAAATATAAACCTTAAGTCCCAAACTTCACCAAAAGACTTCTAAATCGTGCATTGAAGGTTATACTCATCAAGATCCAAACTTTATGACTCCATAACCCTAACAAGGGCCAAAAATGAAGCTTAAAGGTTCTAGAGTAACTTCTACTAACAAGAACCACCACAAAGGGACCAAAATCATACCAAAGTGCCACCTAGCTAGATCTACAAGAAAGAGTTGTCAAGGTTGAGACTTTATACCTACAGAAGTTAGATCTAGGCGAACAAAGCCTGGATCCAAAAGCTCTAAATCAAGCAATGACTCTTCAAGAAGTTCCTTCTTCCTCCTCAAGCACTAAAACACACATAAATCACCTTAAAGCTCAAGAATCACTAAAATGTGGGCTAAGGGTCAATTTCTAGGGTTTAGAGGGATGGAGGCTGAAGATATTAGGGTTACATTATGAGATAAGGAGCTTATATAGGGTAAAATAGGGTTTCGGTAAGGACCCTAAAATAAGGAGTAAGCCTAACGTACATATGGTACGCCCAACGTACTTTGTAGAGCAATCGTGACCATCCTGATCAGTACGCCTAACGTACGCTGAGGTACACCCCACATACTTCCCTTTTCATTAGTACACTACGCGTACACCTGTGTATGCCCCATATACCCGGTTAAGCCCTAAAACCACCAAACTTCCGAAGGCCATAACTTCTTTGTTATTAGTCCATTTCCAACGAACTTTATATCCATGGAAAGGTGACGAGAAGCCCTACGCTTCTATCAACTCACCGCCGCCAAAGAAATTTCCGAAAAAAATCACAAAATTTATAAAGGACTGAGATATCAAATTATGATTATACCCTTGGGATACTAAATCCTTTCTTCCCCAAGGCGTAAAGCCTTATGATGACTGATGAGCAGGCCACAATCCCGAAAAATGAAATGATTTAAAATCGAGCGTTACAACTCTCCCCCACTTAAATTCAATTTCGTCGTTGAAATGATTCCTTACCATTCCTAACATTGCCCGACATCCCGAGGGATACAATCATAACCTGGTGCATACAACAGACTTCCCAAGGTAACTGATCCCAACCCAAGCAGAAATTTTACAACTCGAAGAAGACGAATCCAAAACCCCATGCAAAAACATGTTGGGTTTTATACAAACAATCCTATGTATACATGCAACCCTTACATTGGATCTATGTTTTTTCACTATTAGATACACAACATTATGAACACATAATAAAACCCTAAAGATGATTAATATTTTCGAAATTAACCAAGAAGGTTAGATTACATACCTCTTGTTGTTATATTATAATAACAACTTGAATCTTCAAACCCTAAGTCTTGAAAGCAAGCACCACAAGTGTAGTGCCTCTAATGGCTCACAAACACCAACAACAAATGGAGAAGATATAAAGAGAGAGGAGAGGTATAAAAATTCATCCCTAAGAAGCCTTGGGAAGGTATGGACGAATTCATGAGCCAAAGGGTGTTTATATAGGTGTAGAGATAAGGTTTCAGTCCTTATCCTTATTTAGTTGTTTGCTCACCAAGCAAACCATAAGATAAGCATTGAATCCTTATAATGGACGAATTCTAAAGCCTTATCACCTTAAATTCGTCCAACCTATCCTTAGGATAATCCTTACCCTATTTTGTAACTATCACATAATTACAATTCAGCCCCTCTAGTTTAATTAATTACATTTGATCACAAAATTAATTCTTAATTAACTATTGACCAATATTAATTAAACATATATGATTTCTCCTTTAATATATTATTCTTATAACATATTAATAAATCATAATAACCTCTTTCTCTATTATTTCTCCAGTCAAGTTGCTTTGGTGAAGGCAACCCAAAAGGACCATGCACAACCGGGTCAAGTATTTACCAAATATGGTTACTGGTTTAGACACTAATCCAATAGTCTCCCACTTGGATAAGTCTAGTAACTACAAATGTAAGTACACCTCGATTTGCAATCGCAGCTCTCAAAGATGCTGTCAAACTCTGATCTTATCAGTAACCTGTCCTTCAGATAAGGGATCATATATTCCTCCATTCTAGATATCGTATAGACACGAGACATGGATTGAAATTATTCTCCCAGTCTATGTGTTGTTTCTCGTTTTTCGATTTACGACGACCGACTAATTGAACAAATCAAATTAGCCCTAGCCCGTCCGAGCATTTACGTTTGTCATCACTAAATCATCGAGGGGCCCACAAATATTGCTTTTATCCCATTTTGGGTAAAAGGAATGGATAAAATTTGACCCAATGTTTGCTTGCACCCACTCACCAAATCACATACAACAATAAGTTTTATAAAACCGAGTTACTGGTGTGTTTACTTATTATCAATGTGCAACCGATTTGCAAGTTACAACTCACATATCTCGGTTTCAAGAATATAAGATGTTATCGTCTCACCAATCACTCATAATACAATTCATGGAGTGATCTAATTGAGCGTGGATTTAATTCAATGCTCAAATAAGCAGTCATGAATGTTGCAACAAACATTTACTTATGTCTAATACTCTTTTAGACAATCCACACACCAATTCACGACAGTCTTCATTCATATCTACTTCCAACATATGAACGACTGTGGCCCGTTTGAATAATTTGACTGTTCTAAACCAATTAAATTATTCAGGAAGTCAAAACATGCAAAGTAAGAATAATACTAATCCCATATGGCCTCAAACCTTTGAGCATAAATAAAACACGTTTTATTTATCACCATATTGATTACTCATTATTTGTCGTTTCGGGTAATCGACTTCTTACTTGAATTATTACACTTGTCCCATGCTCCTAGCATGCACACAATGTTTACCTATGGTTCTTTCTTTGTGAAATAGATCAAATTGAACACATTTCCAATCATTCTCATTTCACAACTCCCAATCCTTTTCCATAAGTGAAAGAATATCAAATTCTTGCTACTTATAGAATATGCTAGATTCTAACATTTTATGCAATGATCCTTTCATAATGTCACTGCACCAAAGTGACAAAGACTATTGCCAATGATATTACAAAGTCCTCTATCGGATATTGTTACAAGACAATTCCTTAGATATGATGTCTCTCACTGAAATTACATTCCTTTGAACATCCTTTTGCATAAATGTTTCTAATCTAGACATAGATTTTCAATATTCAATTTCCAAAATGGACACGTTTCCATATTTTCCATATGACAACTTATTCTTAATAGAATCTTATCTATTCATAATAATGTCGATATGGTCCATCTAATATGGAAACATTTCCATATTTTCCATATGACAACTCATTCTTAATAGATTTTTTTCTATTCATAATAATGTCAATATGGTCCATCCAATACCATGCTTCCAACTACTCACAAGCAACCAATCCTCGTCTAACTTTGGATTGTCCTTTGATAGTTGTTTAATTATTTTAGTCAAAACCGATTCTAGTCCCTTTTCCTTCTAAATGCGCTAGACATTTGGAAAATTTTAGAATGGTCAAATATTAAAGCATTTGCAATCGACACTATACCCGAAGTCTATGGGACACGGTGCATAATGTTTTATTTGCTATGTTCTCAAAATTCGAATTGTGAAGAGGAATGCCGTAATCATAATCGAAATTTTAAGAACACACTATGTACCTTTGACTAAATTTATTAACATTTGTCAACCTAAGCCTTTATATTTGAAATGAAGCATAATATTCTCTCCCTTAATTATAGCAAAACAACTTTACAACCCTTACAATTTTGCAAGGTATAACTCTTGTTTTCTATAATTAATATTGCCAACTTGCAATACGTGCCTTAATAATTATACAATCATAACATTTATGCTCTCACTATCATGATGATTACTATAAAACATCACACTTATGCTCCCACTAGCTTTGACATGTATTCAGAAACAACTTAACTTTCAGAAAAACAATACTTATTGAAATTTTTAAGTTCATGTTTCTAATACTTAGTGCTTTGATAATCTTTTATCAATGCTTCTTGAACTTATACACCTTTGCCTTAGATAGTTCATATGTGTGTCTAAACAGTTAAGACTAATTGCCAAACCTCACAATTCAAATGATGGAAAGGGATACCGTAACCATAATCGAATTCGAGAATGCAATTTTACAATCACTATCTTCTTAAAATCTTTCTTAGTGAAAGCATTTTCTCACAATCATTTTCATGAAGGAGGAAATCTTATGACACTTAGATTTAAACGGTGTATGTGTTCCTATCCATGTGAATTTGTTAAAACCAAGGTTTACGACAAATTCAAACTCATATGGACTGAACTTTCTTAATCTTGATTTCTTGTCTTATGGTAGCACGGCTGCCCACCATGTCTTCCAAGTAGTTAAGCAACTCACCTTTTCCTATCAATGTACTTTCCATTGATCAAGGTCCTTGCCTTTTATGCATTCAAATGAAAACTCATAGGACTCACATGCATAATTAACTCAATTGGAACAACACATAAACAAAATAATGTCAACACGATAGGTTGTTAACCTCAACTCGTGTGCTAGTGATGATCGATAAGGTTTATTTGATTTGTTCTTGAAACCTTTCAAGACAATTAAGACTCCCACTGACTCCTTGACATATAAGATTCTCTTGTCAATAAACATTTCTTGACAAACAAATATTCAAGAGTTAGTGTAGTTTTTATCAAAACACTTCATAAATTGGTCCTAGTCGGTCTTTGTCTTATCCAAGACATCACAACTTTCCACATTTGATGAACGTTGTAAACCTTTTAATACTTGTCACTCATTGTCACAATCTTAACTCTAAGACTTGTTTTGGAACGAAGTATGATTGACTTCTTGATGTAACCATTTCTTCAATTCTTGATTCCTCTTCTTAAACATACAATTGTACTAAGACTCATTTAGAGGATCATTTGAGATATGGTTCTTAATCATTAAGACCTATCATAAAACATAAAAGGTACTCTCCCTTCTTCTTAGAATGGAGAACTTTTTATCTTTCTGCCTACTTGATTCTTCTTATTCGTTCTGCCATTGATTTAAACCTTTTTAATCAATTCCGAATTACACTTATACTTATCATATTTACTAAACCTTTAGTAAAAATCATGACGAATATCTTTGTTACTCTTATGGTGGACTTGATCAACACACAACTTTGTGTGCTCGATCTCCTAGTCCTTCACTTGACACTTTGTCAACGAATTAGTCTAATTTCCAAATATGAAATTTCTCATTCGTCATGCAACCAAGTTCCGTGATTCCAAATTTCCGTCCAATTGTAATTTGGGCGATGAGAAACTCTTCTATTTGGTAAATTCTCGACATTTCCATAAATAAGAATCATATCCATTCATTGTAGAAATATGTAAACATCAATTTTCATAACGATTTCATTGCAAGGATATAAACAAATAAATAATTAAGTCAAACAAAATTTATTTTATTTATAAAAGCAGCGGAAAACATTTGTCTTTACAATGCAAAATCCATTGAAAACTATGTAGTCGAATATACCTAACAATATATAAGCTCAAAATCTAATCTTCAAGTCCATGCGATCGAGATCCATTTCTTTGTGATCAGACTCATCTTGCTCTTTCATCAAGCTTCCTTTCTTTTCAAATGCAATCTTATCACATCATGTATTAAGAATCAATGAATAGGAACTTAATGGAGTTAGATAGTGGATTATTACCTGAAGCACAACCATACTCTTTGACTCTCTCATCTTTGGAATCTTCAGGCTCTTGGGACAGACTTCTATCCAACGCCCTTTCTCAAACGCACGTCGCTTCTCTTAGAACAACCTCGGAAGCATGGTTGGTTGTCTTTCCCAACAAATACGCTCCATTGCTTCGCCAAATCTTTTCTGATTCAACAGCAATGAGCATGTAAGTTAGGTCAATGAGGTTATTGTCATGATCCATCATATAATACTTTCTTTGAACTCATTATATGATTCAGGGAGTGACTGTAGAACCCAGTTCACAGCCAACTCATCGGGAAATGACACACCTAACATAATCAACCTATCGATGTGTGATTTCATTCCTAGAATGTGGGCACACACGGATTTACCATCTTCATGTTTCATTTCCAATATGGCCTTAGTGATATTGAACCTTTCAATTCTTCGATCTTGTGGGTTAGGGAGAACAATTGGAGGAGGTGGAGGAAGTGAAGCATGATTTCTTGTTCCTCGATCGAATCGTGGAATACAATCTTCATGTGGAATGCTTGTTCCACGGGATTTGGGAAGACCATAGTTGTCGAACTTTGACATCTACAAAACGGGAGAAACAAATTCAAGTTAGTTGATTGATTGAGTCCTTAGTAAATCACCCAAATGAGATACTAAGGCTAGGACTCAACACAATATTCCACAACTCGGGAGAGGGATGTCGTAACCCTAATTGCAAAATATTTGAAGGTAAGTGAATAACGATTCACTAATTTCCACCACGAAAAACGAAAAAGAAATTTAAGTTTTAAATCTATGAAAACTCCTAGATCCTTTGAGATTCATTGAACTCTCAATGGCATATTTAAATCTCGATATGCCCCTCTTGTTTGTGACTGGGATGCCGAGGATCACAAAGTGGGTGTGAATAACCATGCAAACTTACATGGTGTCGTCACATGTTACAGTCACCTATTCGATGTGCCGGTAAACCACACACGCTCCACCGAACTATGAAAACATTGAGTCACCCTTTGCCACCTTTTCTTAGAACCATTTAGTGTGCCGGTAAACCACACACGCTCCATTAACGTCTTCGGAAGGGCGCAAAGTGTAATTTCATGGAATTTCATCAATTCACTTTTGCCTAAGTAACTAAGATTGGGATTTTGTAAAACATTTAGTTAGTTTTGTACTTCATTATACTTATAATGGAAAGTTTTGTCCTATCCTACCTGTTCGGCTAACGACCCATCACTAGTCAAGAGTGCGGTGGGTAAGAGTGGATACCCATTCAATCGCCATTTTATAGGCAATTTCCTTAAACACCCCTTATAGACCAGCTTCGTGAATGAGGCCTACTAACGGTAAGACTGAGTTTTACTCATACATATATATAATATCTATCGATAACTACCCATATAGTGTCGTAACCAGTAGCAGTCTTGGGTAATTTGGTTATAAAATTCATTGCGATCCGCTCTCACTTCTACTCGGATATATATCTGGTTGTTGCAACAATCTCGAGGGTTGTTGAAGTTCTTCCTTGACCTTGGATCATGTTATACATTTACTTACGTATGTCGTGATCCTAACCTTCATGTTTAGCCACAAATAAAGAGATTTTAAGTCTACATACATCTTGTCTGCTCCATGATGTATGGAATATCTAGTCCTATGGTTCCATCTAAAACTAGTTCCTTGACATCCCTAAACTGCAGAATGCATATTCGGTTCATGAAGTATCCTGTTCCATCATCCTTAATCTCTAGTTGCTTTTCCATTCCTTTGAGGAGTTCTTCCTTAATGTTTTATTCTGTTAAAGCCTCGAGCTGAGAACTTCTAATATGTGAGATTAGGCTAGATTGGATAGTCATCATAAGTGCCTTTAACCTACGAGGTTTAACTCATTCTTTACGGATTAAGGCATCAGCCATGACGTTAGCCTTGCATGGATGATAACAAATCTCACAATCATATTCATTCAGCAACATTAACAATCTACTTTGTCTCATGTTGAGTTCTTTCTAATCAAAGATGTGCTATAGACTCTTGTGATCCATGTACACTATACACTTTGTTCCGTAAAGATAATGAAGCTAGATTTTCAACACAAAAACTATGGCTCCCATCTCTAAGTTGTGGGTGGTGCAGTTGTTCTAATGCACCTTGAGTTGTTGTGAGACGTAGACTATGACTTTCTCCCTTTGCATCGGTACACATCCTAGTCATTGACGTGAAGCATTGCAATATACTATGAAATCATTAGTACCTTCTAGAAAGATTAGTAGTGGTGCACTACACAACATTTCCTTCAACTTTTGGAAAACTATTTCTTTTTGGTCTCCCCAAAAAAAATTATTTCCTTTTGGGTCAATGTGAGAGGGGATTGGCTATATGGAAGAAATTCTCTATAAATCTTCAGTAATAGCTTTCCATTCCTAAGAATTGACGAAATTCAATTGGTGACTTAGGTGCTTACCAATCCTTCACAACCTCAATCTTGGGGGGGGGGGGGGGAGGGGGGGTCAACATGAATACCTTTCATGCTTACCACATTCCCAAGAAAATGTACGTCTCTTATCCAAAATTCACACATAGAGAATATTGCATACAACTTTTCTTTCCCTAATAGCTCTAGGGTTATTCCAAGATGCTACCCATGCTCTTCCTTTGAGTATAACTAGATCAAAATATCATCGATGAATATTACCATGAATTGGCCTAAGTAGGGCTTGCATACTCGATTCATGAGATCCATAAAAATAGATGGGGCGTTGGCTTGTCTAAAAGGAATGACCAAGAACTCATAATGGTCGTATCGAGTTCTGCAAGGAGTATTTGGAATGTGCTCTCCCTATACTTGGAGTTGATGATATCCTAATCTTAGATTTATCTTAGAAAAGTAATTGGATCCTTGCAGTATATCGAAGAGATCGTCTATTTTTGTAAGTGGATATCGATTCTTAATGGTCAACTAATTTAAGTCTCTATGGTCAATGCATATCCAGAAATATCTATCCTTCTTTTTGAAAAACAGAACATGTGCTCCCTAAGGTGAGAAGCTTGGTCTGATAAAACCCTCATTAAGAAGTTACTGTAGTTGGCTCGACAGTTCTTGCATCTCCCAATGTGCCAATCTATAAAGGGACTTTGCTACTATGATGGCTCCTAGAATTAGATCAATATGAAACTCTACTTTTCTGGATGACAATAGTCCTGGTAGATCTTCAGGGAATACATCATGGTAATCGCACACTTAAGGTACCATTTTGATCCTCTTCTTGTTATTCTGTTATATCGACAGCATGGGCTAGGAAGGTTTAATAATTTTTCTACAAATATTTTTTGGCCTTCATGCATGAGATGATTCTAAGATTTCTACTAGGTTTATAGTCGTAGATGGTTAAGGATTCTACGTTTGATAGGGGTAGATTTAATGGCTTTTCAAAGCATAAGACTTCGATGAGGTTAGGGGATAACCAATCCATACCAATGATGGCTTAGAAACTTCCAATGACCATAGGCATAAGTCTACGAGAAAGGTATGATTATGTAACATTAATGTACAATTCTTAAGTATTTACTGGGTACTAATGACTTGGCCGTTATCCATTTCTACTCTATAGGCTTCCCTAAGTTTACTACATGGGTGGTTTTGATAACTTCCTAAACTCAGGATTTACATGGCTTCTATCGGCACTGGTATCGAAAACTACATTTTCATATAAGTAATAGATTAGAAACATACCAATAACTATCGTTAAATCTTGGATGGCTTCTCTAGATACTTTGAAAAATTATTGATGCCTATAATCTCCTCCTTGTCCCTTCAATGTTGGATAATTCTTCTTGATATCTCCAACTTCGTTCTACTCATTACATGCTCGACCTTCTGATGTTGTCGTTCCTTGGTTTGGTGGGGTTCTGCATCTATTAGCAAGATGACCTTTCCTTCTGTAGTTAGTGTAGATCTAACAGGCTCCAGTATATTGATACCCACACTGATTGCATTTTGGACTATTTCCAGTGGTAGTCGTTAATTGGGGTTGTTGTAAATATAAATACCTAAAATACATCCCATTTCTTTCTACTAATATCCTAGCCCTTGCCTTGGATTCCTTTCTAAACTTCCTCTTCCTATTCTCCACCCTTGGGAGATCAGCCTTCTGGACCACTATACCGCAATATATCTCTTGATTCGTCATGATGAAGTCTAGTTTATTAGCATTATCATAGGTTCTTGGCTTGGAGACAATAAATAAACCTTGAATGGCTTGGGCAGACCCCAAATGTACCTTTCTATCTTATTATATTCTAGAGTGACAATTCAGGGACATAAGGTGGCAAGGTCGTTCAAACGGTTTGTATAAGAAACAAATTCGGGTTCCTTTATTATCAAATTCCACGACTCCTGCTGAAGCTTCTACACTTCTTCGCAGGGAAAGTATTCTTCAACATAGAGTTGCTTTAGCTCACTCCAGGCCATGAAATTTGCTACATTAATGCCCATGGTTTTCATATAACTGGCCCTCAAAGTTAGAGTTGTGTCTACCAAGGTACAAGTGGTGAACTTCACCCTGTAGTATTTAGCACAAAATCCAATCTCAAAGACAGACGCCTCTCTTTCCATCGAGTCAAACCAACTACAACTTCGTTTCCATGGAAGGATTTTTCTTTATAGTTCACAGAGTCTTTATATTAACAAACCCTTGTAGGACCTCGGTTATCTCCATGTGACTCTCACCTCCATTACCCCTGGATCCTTCTTTCCTATTGGTTTCTAAGTTTGCAATTGCATTGGTGACATATTGGGTTACTAAAGCTTCACTTTCAGCCGAGTTTGTAGGTTTGGAGTTAGTTTCGGGTTGTACCGGGTTTCTCATTATACGAGGCATGACTTTATATTTATTTTATAAGTTAGTTGTTATGATAAGTTAGGGTTTTGATTTTGAGCAATTAGTTAAGAGAGTTAACTATAACAAGAAAACAAATCAAACAAGTAACACACTACACAATAGGTATATATATATATATATATATATATATATATATATATATATATATATATATATATATATATATATATATATATATATATATATATAACATTAATTTTCAATAATTTTTACATCAAGATTTTCCAAAAGTGTACAATGATGTCGTTTGAAAAAGAAAAGTTTATATTTTACATACCAAAGATATTGCAACATCCTTTAATAAGGGAATTCCAAAAAGCTTGGAGAAATCCCTGTTCGGTATCGTGCAATAATTACTGAAAAAGATGATTGGAACAAATTCGTGACATATACGCAATCTGAAGAGTTTAATGTTACAACTTTTTCCCAAAACTTCTTCATTTATTTATCATAAAATTACGAAAAAGTGCTTGACAAATCTTTTTTTTGACAGGTTGTTTCACAAAAGACTATCAAAGCGCGAAAGATGTCAAAGTACACTCATCGGATGGGATGAGGGGGGTATACTACTCTTAGGAGGAAGTTGGTAAGCTTTGTTTTTAGCTATATGATCTATTATATTACCTTCATAGTATTGTACTTAACATAATTTTATTTTATATTGTTTACAATTTAATTTTTTTTATCAAGATTTAAGAGAAAGTGATTTCAAAGGAAGAAATGCTCCCAAGGTCAATTATGTGGTGTAAAGGACGTGAAAGTAATGGAGTATTTAAGGATGAAGATGTTAAACTCATGGCGGATAAACTAGTAACCTCAATAAACATTTTTATTACTATTACTGTAAAGATTTTAATCAATTTTATTAGGACAATAATTATTAATATTTTGTGTGCTAGATTGAACAAGAAAAGAAGATAAAAAAAGGACAAGTTAATGTTGAACCGGGCACAAATGCCATGACCTTAGTTTTTGGCAAGGAAAAGGGAGGATTTTTAAAGGGTGTCAGCACAGGAGTCACTTACAACAGATATTTCAATGTTCCTCACAACAAAGGATCATCTAAGGAAGAAATTAAAGTTCTTAAAGTTGCACTACATAATGGAAAACTTGAGCTTGAGAAAAAGATGTTGAACTCAAGGCTTTGTGTACATAGGTTAATGAACAAGATCAAACACTAAAGCTAGTTTTGGCTCATCTTTATGCAAAAGGAGTTGACTTTCAAAATCTATCTCATACTGTTGTAAGTAATCTTATTAACAACATGTATTTTGAATGTTACTTGTAAATTGCATTTTTAGCCATTTTCCATGTTTCTTTATATTTGCTAGGGTATTTCATGTGACAATATTGTTGAAAGTAGTGAAACAACTCCTGCTAGTCTCAAAACCAAGCAACCTTCAGAACTTGTAACACCAGTATGTTATCATCTTATAAGATCATCATTGATATACTTTTTTCAGTACTAATTTCTGTTTTTTCACTTGGAACTTTAACTTGTTTAGGTTATTGGAAAACCCACCAAGAAACAAGTTCAAACCAACTCTGCAACTGCAACTCCCGATACACAATTGATTTCCATGAAATATGCATTAGTAGTATATACTATCTTTATAGTTTTCAACACGTTTAATTTATTGTTTATATTAAAATATAATTTTACATATAGGTCTTAAACCTTTATATTAGGCAAATACAAAACCCTCCAGAAAAGTTGTTGACTCTAAGACTGTCACTATCAATCCTAACATACCAACAGTTAGGGATGTCAAAAGGTCCCGTGGGTCCCCGATCTCAAATGGGGAATATTTGCTTGAAAAATCGAGGACGGGGCGGGGACGGGGGCAATGTTAACCCCCGTTTTAGTTTCGGGGGCGGGGGCGGGGTGGGTAGTCCCGTCCTGAACCCCCAATGGGGACCCGTTAATATATTATTTATATTAATATATTAATTATAAAAATATAATAAATAATAGCAATGATTTTGAACTTCCAAAATTCAGTTAAATATCATGTTTTTAAGCTTATAGTATAACATTTTAAAGATGTTATAATATTTTTATTTTAAATATATAAACTTATGCTATAAATAACTATATTTATCCAAAATAGTTTATTTTAGCTCAAAAAATAAGTTCTTTTAGCATAAAGAACATCTTTGTTCACCCAAAAAAACGTCAACCCAAATGGGGGCAGGGAAACAGGGGCAAGGGCGGGGGTAATCCTGTGATTCAGATGGGGGGCTGGGGAGGCTAGAGATTTCGGGGGCGGGGGCGAGGGAACAGAAAATTTTCGGGGGTGGGGGATGCAATCCCCGCCCCGTTTTCCCCCGTTGACATCCCTACCAACAGTTTCACCAAATAAACCCCTTCACCAGGTATGTGTTTTTTTACATGTTTAATATACATTTATGTTTTTTTTTTTTTTTTTTTTTTTTCTGATTCTAATAGAACTTATCATTGTAGCCAATCAAGTGTAGTCTACCACATCCGTATAAAAGGAACATCGTTGCTCTTGGTATCATTTATTTATCATCAGAAAGACAATTCATTCATTGAGTTCCTCTACAAGATGATTTCTATAAAGTTTCCATTGATGAAGTGGTAATGAAACAAGCATTTCCACCCCATAAAACAGGAGAATTCACATTAGTTGAGGATGCATATAAAAGTTTTGTTCCATCACCAAAATACCTTGTGCAAACCGAGTCACAGGTTTGTTTAATTATGTTCACTAATTTGTGCACTACACTTTATTTTCTTCGTAAAGTAGTATACTATGGTTTAGATAAACTCAATTTTTTTTGCTTCAATGTTGTTGTTATAAGTATCATAAATTATATCACATCAAGAACATCAACATCAAAACTCAAAGAAAAGGAAACCAACTTACATATCATCTAATGCCCTTGTCAAGAAGACAATGAGAAATACAAATAAGAAGAATGGCTAGTTATGTTTAGGTTTTGGTTTATGATGTGTTTGAATTTAATGTATGGATTTGGATTTCAATTATTACTAATATCAAATTATGAATTTTGCTTTTGTTTCATATTATTGGGTTTGGTTACTTTAACTTAAATTATTTTGATGTGTCTTAAATTGTAGAAAAAGTAACAATATATATTAAATTGAAGTGGCTTTAATATAAATTTGGCCATGTTTTATTGGTTTTCAATGTTTCTAAAATTATACAATAGTTACTTTACATCATTTTCTAACGTGTGGCTAAATGGTTAACAATAGCCATAATATACAAGAATTATGAGTTTACATTTGTTTTAAAATGATGCTTCTTCTAAAGTTTTTGTGACTAAGTTAAACAATAACAACATCAAAAACAATTTATGTGTCAAATAAATACCATAATTGATTGTTATTGTGACTAAGTACTAGCAAATCATCACTTATAAAATTAATTATATGTGTTCATTTACCGAACATGGTCATGTTCACCATAATTATATGTATTTAAAATATACCCAATAGTCTTATTATAATACCGAATAATCCTTAATTTTAACAAAATGTGTCTTTATAATACTTATGATTGTATTTCATTTAATTGTGTGTCTCTATACGATAGGCTATAGTCACAAAATTTGATTGTTTTTTGTGACTAATTATTAGCAATTCGCCACATATGGAATTAATTATATGTGGCCATTTAGCAAACACGGTCATGCTCACCATAATTACATGTTTACAAAAGATACACAATAGTCTTAACAAAATTTAAAATGTGTGACAATATAAAAGAAAACAACTACACTAAAACATCATGAATGTCGCAAGTTGGTGATATACAACAACCACAGTTACTAAATAAGTGTGTCTATTGACGGTTTAATGCTACAATATTGTATATTTAAGGAAAAAAATTCCATACACATTTGCCACACTTTTATAATACAGCCACATGTTTTCATCTCATACAGATACTAGATTTTAAAGTGACCATAACACTCATACAATGACGTCACCTTCCGTTACACTCAGTGAAAAAATAAATGTTAGTATATGCATATGGTCACACTTTTTTTGATGTGACTATAAGTCATTTTTCTTGTAGTGTCGATTTCATGGGATGACCCCTCGAAACAATACCCATCCCACTAACATTAGTCAGCTACACCAGGAGAGAGAGCGGGAGAGGAGCAATAGAATTCTCCATGATTTGCCACCTAGTAGAACAAAACATACTGTTAGGGCGCCTAACACTCTTCGAGCTGCAATCTATGCCATCAACAATTCACAGCACACGGTCCAAATTAGCAACCATTGTCGTTGACACTCCGCACAAGCGGACGTGTCACCAAATCATGGCAGCATTAGACCTGGTCAGAGCCCCCATCAAATCTAAAGCAGACCAGCCACTAGAAAATCACGTAATACATGGTGAACACCCTGAACAAGCAATAAAAATCGGAGCCGACCTATTTTCATAAACCAAAATTCAACTAGTGGCTCCACTAACACGCTTCACGGGGGTATTCGCATGGCAGCATGCATATATGACTGGAGTGGACCGAAAAATCATCTACCACAGTTTAAACATCATATCCAGTAGTGATCCGATAAAGCAAAAAAGGAGCGGGCAGACAAGTGATACAAACAAGGAAATCAATGAAGAGGTCTCAAAGCTTGTGGATGTAAGGATCCTTCGGGAAGCAATGTTCCTTACATGTAATGGTAAAGAAACATGACGACTCATGGAGAATATGCATCGATTATTTCGACCTGAATAACGTATGTCCAAAAGACCATTACCCCCTCCTGGAAATGGACCTGAAGGTCAAATCTATGGAAGGCTTCCAACTCAAATGTTTTCCTGACACCTACAAAGGCTATCACCAAGTCTAGATGCGATGGGAAGACGAGGAAAAGACCGCCTTCCACACCGATCAAGGCACGTTCTACTACCAGAAGATGCCATTCGGCCTTAAGAACGTCGATGCGACATACCAGCGCCTGATGGATAAAGTCTTTGCAGAGTAGATCGGAAAGAATGTTGAAGTATATGTCCACGACATGGTCATTATGATTCGCAACGAAGCAACGTTTCTCCAAGACGTCGAGGAGACCCTTTAGACCCTGGCGCAAGCATCGATGAAACTCAACCCGAAAAATGCGCTTTCTGGGTAAAAGAGGGCCAATTCCTAGGATAATGAATAACTAGAGAGGGAATCAAACAAACCAAGTTAAGATTTAGGAATTCTGCGATTCCAAGACCCCACACAACATAAAAAGGGTCCAAGAAATCAAGAGGAGGTTGACCGCACTAGGCAAGTTCATAGCCAAATCAGCAGAAAATTGATGGGTTTTGAGCATAACAACAATTCCTATGTGTGCATGCAACCCTAATGTTTTAGATCTAGGTTTCCTCTAATTAAACATGAAAACTTGAACAAAAAAAGGAAAAACCATAGGAAGTAACTATAGTTTTCTAAATCAACATAAAACTACGGTTAGGTTACATACCTTGATTGTTATATTGCAATAACAATAATTCCCTTGTAGATCTTGAAGCTTGAGAACTTAGTGTCACAAGTGTAACACCTCTAATGGCTCACAAACACACAATGATGAAGAATTATGATAAAGGAGGAAGGAATTTTTGGTTTCTTCTACTTAGAATCACTGTCCGAAAATCATAGGGTTTAGAACCCTTTATATAGTGCACCACGGATGTTATGGATAACCCTAATCTGAATAAAATTTCATTATCTCAAATATGGTAATTATCTACCTCCTTTGATTATCCATATATAATAACATATTCAAGAAATTCTAGAATAATCTTATATATACATATAAAATCATCCACCACCTTCCCTAGGAAGGTTCTGGACCATTTTGTTGAACTATTGAACAATTTCACTTTTATTCCCTACAATTCTAATTAATTCCTTTAATCTTAAAATTAGTTCTAAATTAATTTTTGATTAAATATTAATTAATAATATGATTACTAATTAATATATTATTTTCATAATACAATAATAAATCATTCATTCCAATTTGTTAATCAAATTAATAAATGCTTCCTCTTCCTCAATTAATCATCCTGTCTAGTTGTAAGTGTAAAGACAACCCAAAAGGACCATGCCCCTATCAATTCAAGTACATACCAATTATAGTTATGCGCTTAGACACCTAATCCAACAGTCTCCCACTTGGATAAGTTTAATAATTATAGTTGCAAGTATGACTTCAAAAATTGACAAGCAATCGTAGCTCTCATAGCTTTTTGTCGAACTCTGGCCTAGTCAGTTGCATGTGCTAAGATAAGAGATCATATAATCATCGATTCTACAAGGTATCATGTGAAGAAATGACATGGAACATAATCATTCTCATTGTCAAATAGTTTGTTTCCTGATTTCTAATTTGTAATGACGAAGAACTTAATTGAACACAATAACTCAGTCCAGACTTGCCCCAACACATGAGTCAACACCAAATCACCGAGGAGCCCAAGATATCAATTTTCCCCCTTAGGGAAACAGGAATAGATAAACTTTGACTCATATGCTTGTACTACTTACTCATCAAATCACGTACACCAATACGTTTTATAACACCAAGTTACTGATATGTTTACACATTATCAATGCACAACCAACTCGTAAAAAACAACTCATATATCTCGATTTAAAGATTATACCATACTATCGTCTTAGAATCACTTGTGATAAATTCCATGAAGTAATTCACTGAGCGTGAGTTTAATCCAATACTTAAATCCCCATTTCAAAAGTACTCATGAATGTTGCAGCAAACCCTTTCTATGTCTAAACACTTAGACAATCTACAACCAAATTCATGACAACCTTAATTCATTATTTACTTCCAAAGTATGATTTAATAAGGATATTTGAATAATCCAATTAATCGGGAAGTAAAACATGCAAAAGAAACACAATGATAAACAATTGACAAAAGATACTAAACAATACTTATAAACAAATATCCATTTATTTAATCATCAAATGTTAATTATATTTATTTGTTACAAATTTCTAAATATCTATCTAATTACTAAAACTAATAATATCCTTAAGACCAATGCTCCTCGCATGCTGAACATGCTTAATCCTACTAAGACCCTTTGTGAGGGGATCGACATAATTCTCTTTTGATGAACCCTCTTAACGACGAGGCTTTGTTATTCAACACGATGTCTAATAAAGAGATATTTTCTATCGATATGTCTTGATCTACCATGCTCTCTTGGTTCCTTGGGCAAGGAAACCGCTCCTTCATTATAGCAGAAAATCTCTATAGGCTCCTTGATGGCTTGTACAACTCCAAGATCTCTAATGAAGTTCTTCAACCATATAGCCTCCTTCATTACTTCACTCATAGCTATATATTGTGATTCACATGTTGAATCAGCCACGGTTTCCTGCTTGGAACTTTTCCATGTCACTACTCCTCCATTAAGGCTAAACATGCAGCCTGACTGAGAACGAAAGTTGTCTCTATCTGTCTGGAAGCCGACGTTATTATACTTAGTAACTCTTAAGTCATCACTTCCACCAAGCACAAGGACTCAATCCTTAGTCCTTCGCAGATACTTAAGGATGTTCTTAACCGCTATCCAATGAGCTTTACCCAGATTTCCCTGATATCGACTAACCATGCTCAAAGAAAAAGCCTCGTCAAGGTGAGTACATATCATATCATACATGATCGATCCAACGGCGAACACATATGGGACTCGACTTATTTCTACTATATCTGCATTGGTACTCAGACTTTTAGTCTTACACAGCTTGGTATTACTTTGGATAGGTAACTCCACTTTCTTTGAATTCTCCATGCTAAAACATTTTAGCACCTTATCCAAATATATGCTTGGAATAGGTCCAATTAGTCTTCTACTCCTATTTCTTTAGGGCTGGCAATTCTCGACACGACACGCGACACGACACGAAATAAATGGGTTTGGGTTGAGTTTTTCAACCCGCCAACCCGTTAACCCGCCAACCCATCAACTCGTTTATTAAACGGGTCATATATGGGTTTCTCAAAAAATAAACAGGTTGACCTACCAACCTGTATATATTCTTAATAAAAAAAATTATTTTATTTTTAAATGTATTTATGTATCAAGTATTAATATTTAATAACTATTATATAATATATACCATTTATTAATAGACCATTTGACTGTTTTGACATTATGACTCGTGGTGGATGATCTAAGGTCAAAGTCGTAACCTATAAGGCTAAGTCTGTAACATGTTTATATGAATGTTTTTAATTTTCATTTTGATGTTTAAGACTTAAATATCTAAAATTTGGACCCACGAACCCAAATCTGACCCACGAACCCGCCAACTTGTGAACCTGTATAAATAAATGGGTTGGTGGGTCATATATGGGTTTATGTTCCAAACATGCAAACTCGTGACCCGCCAACCCGTGACCTGTATATTTAAATGGGTCGTGTTTGGGTTGACATATTTTGACCCGCTAACCCACGACACGCCAACCCGAACACAACACGATTGCCATGCCTATATTTCTTAAAATCTTTATTCCTAGAATATAAATAGCCTCTCCTAGATCCTTCATAATGACACACTTTCTAAGTCAGTACATAAGTTCCTGCAAGGATGGAATGTCGTTTCATATAAGTAGTATGCCATCAACATATAATGCCTGGAAAGTCACTATACTCCCACTAGATTTGAAATACACACAAGATTTATTTTCACTTCTAGAGAAGCCAAACTCTTTAAAATTCTTGCCAAAGCAAACATTCCATCTGCGAGAAGCCATAGATTGATTTCTCAAGCTTACACACTCTATTGGGGAAATTTGGCATCCACAAAACCCTCTGACTGACTCATGTAAACATCCTCATCCAACTTTCCATTAAGGAAAGTGGTTTTGAAATCTATCTGCCAAATTTCATAGTCATGAAACGCAACTATGGCTAACATAACCCTAATAGATTTAATCTTAGCTAATGGTGAGAAGGTCTCATCATAGTCAATCCCTGGGGTTTTAGTAAAGCCCTTCACAACTATTCGAGCCTTGAATGTGTGCACCTTTCCATCCATGTTGGTCTTCTTCTTGTAGATCCATTTACACCCAACTATCTTAATACCTGGTACATTGTCAACCAAGTTTCATACTTGATTGTCATACATGGACTTGATCTCGCTATCCATTGCCTCTTTCGATTTAGCAGACTCAGGTCCTGCCATGCCCTCCTTGTAGAAGGCTCATCCATATTTACCAGTGTAATATCACTAATACACATATCACCATCTGTAGTTATATGGAAACCATAAAACTCTGTGTTATTCTAACTCAAGTGGAACGTCTAAGAGGTAATGAATTGTCAATAGATTCAATAGGAATTTCTTCCTCGGGTTGAGTTATAGTGTTACAGGTTCCTTCAATTCTTGGCTCTTGACTTTATTCAAGATCAATTACACTCCTACTCTCCTCTTTGCATATGATCTCTCTCTCTCTCTCTCTCTCATGAAAGACTCCCTTTCGTGCTATAAAGACCACATTCTCACTTGGTCTGCAGAACAAGTATCCAAAGGACTTTTGTGGATAACCGATGAAAATACATCGCTCACTTTGAGGTTCAAGCTTATCATGAGTCTCTCATCTAAATAAAGCTTCACAACCCCAAAATTTGATGTGTGCCAACGAGGGAACCTTCCTTGTACACATCTCGTGAGGTGTTTTGGCAACCTTCTTTGTTGCAAATAGATTAAGAATGTGGGTGGAAGTCTCTAAGGCATACCCCCAAATGAGATTCGAAGTGAGGCTGGACTCATCATGGAACGAAGCATGTCCAACAAGGTTCGATTACGCCTCTCAACCACACCAGTAAGTTGTGGTGTCCTAGGAGTTGTCAATTGTGAAACAATTCCACATTCGTTGAGGTAGTCATGGAACTAGATACTAAGATACTCACCACCTCTATCAGGTATGAGCATTTAGATCTTCCCGCCTAATTGATTTTCAACTTCATGTTTGAACTCTTTGAACTTTTCAAAGTTTTCCGACTTATGCTTGATTAAGGAGATATATCCATATATGCTATAATCAACGGTAAAAGTCACATAATATCGATTTTCATCCCTTATGGTGGATCTGAAGGGCGCACACACATTTGTGTCTATGAGATCCAAAAATCCTTCACCTCTTTCACAAGAGCCAGTGAGAGGTGATTTGGTCATCTTACCAAGTAAAAAAGATTCACATGTATCATCTGACCTTAAGTCAAATGATTCCAACACTCCATCCTTTTGGAGTTGGGCAATGCGTTTCTTGTTGACATGTCCAAGACAATAATGCCACAAGCATGCTTTGTCTAAATTATTAGATGAATCATTTTACAACACACTATTTCCTAAATTATATACAACCATTATAGTTTCGTACACGCCATCACAAGGAAACGCTTCAAAATAAAATACACCATTATAATAAGCATGAATAGAACCATTCTCATTATCAAAAGAATATCTAAAAACTTGTCTATATGAACCATGAAATGAAATAATATTCCTTGTCCTTTCTGATGAGTAGCAACAATTATTTAATATAAACATAACTCATTACTAAGCACTAAAGAATAAACACCAATCTTGGTAACAAACGACGATATCGTATTGCCCATAATTAGGTTCATCTTCCCATGCTCCATATTTGCACCTTCTTTTTAGTCCCTCCGAGTCATAGTGAATGTGAAAACCACATCTTGTATCAAGAACCCAAGAATTCAAATGCGATGAATTTTTAGATAGAATAGTGTAAATACCTATCTATCAAGAACCCAAGAATTCGAATGTGATGAATTTTTAGATAGAATAGTGTAAATACCTATCGAGGTTGGCTTAACCTTTCTTTCCTTTATGTATTGAAAGTACTTGAGGGAACTTCTCTTCCAATGCCCCTTGTCATGGCAGTAAAAGCAAATAGGCTCCTTCAGATCAGAGGCAGGGGAGCTTCGGAACTAGATTTTCCTTTGGGGCCATTACTTGAGGACCCGACTTGAGACTTTCCCTTATAGTTCTGTTTTGAGGGAGCTTTCCTATTCTTCCATTTCCCTTTCCTTATGGCCAAGATGGGAGCAACAGAAGTAGTAGGAGTGGAGGCAGTACTCTTTCCCTTCATTCCACTCCCGGTGGTTCTCAGCAAGCTTTGGAGTTGACTCAATGTGGTTTCCTCTTTGTTCAGATGATAAGTCATAACAAACTGATCATAACAACTAGGCAATGAGTGCAAGATCATGTCAATAGCCAATTCCTCAACAAATTTAATATTGAGCTTCAACAGATAATCCACATAACGTTGCATGTGTTGCAAGTGGGTCATGACGGACTCTCCGTCCTTCACCTTGTTGGTTAGGAGTGACTTGACTATTTTGTACCTTCCTTGACGGGCTCGTTGATGGTAGTTCTCCATCAAGTCCTTGCACATCTCATAAGGACAATAGTCCCTATTTAACCTTTGCAGTTTGGGAGTCATAATAGCCACCATGATGCATGCCACTTTGGTAGCATCATTACAGTGTCTCCTATATTTAGCAATTTCTTCAGGAGTGGATTTAGTTTCATGAATCTCGTTTAACTCCTTTTTAAGAACGCATTCTTTGTCCTCGAAGCTCAAGGCCATTATGATGTTACAGATCCAATCATTAAAATTAGAACAATCAAAAGTGACCTTTGAGAAGAAGCTCAAGAGCGAGAAGTGGTTGGAGGAATCGAAAGCATTCTTTGAAGTTGACATCTGAAAAAGAACAAAGATAAGTTTTTGATTAGATAAGAAAATCCTCAATATAACATCCAAATGAAATATTAAGGCTATGACCCAACTTAATAATTCATAATTCTGAAAAAGGATGTTGTAATCCAATTATAAATTATTTAAAGGTGGGTAAATGATTATTTACCAATTTCAGCACCACGAAAAATGAAATTTAAACGCATTAAGTTTTAATTGAAATTCCTAGATATTTTGAGATTCATTGAAGTATTCAATGATATTTTAATCTCGATTATGCCCTTTTTATTTGTCACAAGGATATCGAGGATCACAAGCAAGGTGTGAATAACCATGCGAATTAGCTCGGTACTCTCGTTGTTATTTATCACCTAATTAATATGTCGGTTAACCACACATACTTCATTAATCAATGATAATTTACGAGCTACCCATTACCACCATTTATTAGTCCATATTAGTGTGTTGGTTAACCACACACGCTCCACTAACGACTTTTATAAAGTGCAATGTGCAATTTCATGGATTAGCATCAAATTCACATTTTCCTAAAGTAACTAAGATTGAGAACTTTAAAAAACATTTAGTTATTATATATATATATATATTGCATTATACTTACTAATGAGAGATTAGTGTCCTATCAAACCCGTTCGGCTAACTACCCTCGTCTAGTCAAGAGAGTGGTGGGTAAAAGTGGATAACCAATGATGGTCATTTTATAAGCCGCTTTCTTAAACTCCCCTTATAGACCAATTTCGTGAATGAGACCTACTAACGGTAAGTCTGACTTTTCTTATACATATATATATATATATATATATATATATATATAAATATTAACTTTTAATTTTATAATATATATATAAGGGTTTAATTTAAACATTTAAAATACTAGGGTTCTATAATTTAAAATTTCAAAATTAAACTATTTAATTTAAATTTTAAAACAAAGATATTTCAAGGATGTATTTTTAAAACTTTTTAAAAAATACTAGGCTTTTTTTTAACAAATTAACATTTTTTTTTCTTTATCAAAAATTTAACCCAATCATGAATTCATGATAATGATACAAATTACTGATTAAAATATCCAATTTTAAACAATTAAAACGAATTTAAGGTAATAATCCTAATCAATCCATGATATAATTATCAAAACCAAAATTATTGGATCTAACAATGCAACACATCGAGTTAGGAAAATACCATGTCGAGTTGCATATCAACTTGTTGAGTTTAAAGACCAACTCGACAAGTTCGACGAACAAAATGTCGATTATGTTCCCTTCTCCTGTGAACAATTCAAAGTTGCGTCAATTAAATAGAAAACTAGTCCTAGGCTCTGATCCCATTGATAAGTCTTACGCATAACAACAATTTCTATGTGTGCATGCAACCATAATGCTTTGGATCTAGGTTTTCTCTAATTGAACATGCAAACTTAAACAGAAAGGAAGAAACCCTAGGAAGTAACTATAATTTTCGAAATCAACATAAAACTAGGGTTAGGTTACATACCTTGATTGTTATATTATAATAACAATAATTCCCCTGTAGATATTGAAGCTTGAGAACTTAGTGTCACAAGTGTAATACCTCTAATAGCTCACAAACACACAATGGAAGAAAATGAGGAGAAAGGAGGATGGAATTTTTGGTTTCTTCTACTTAGAATCACTTTCCCAAAATCATAAAGTTTAGAACCCTTTATATAGTGCACCAATGATGCTATGGATAACTATAATCTGAAGAAAATATCATTATCTCAAATGAGGAAATTATCCACCTCCTTTGATTACCCATATATGATAAGGTATTCTAGAAATTCTAGAATAATCTTATATATACATATAAAATCGTCCACCACCTTCGCTAGGATGGTTATGGACCCTTTTGCTCAACTATTGAATTATTGCACTTTTAGTCCCTACAATTTAATTTAATCCTTTAATCCCAAAATTAATTCGAAATTAATTTCTGATTAAATATTAATTAATAATATGATTACTAATTAATATACTACTTCCATAACATATTAATAAATCATTTATTCCAATTTATTAATCAAATTAATAAATTCTTCCTCTTCCTCAATTAATCATCCTGTCTAGTTGAAACTGTGAATGCAATCCACAATTACCATGCCACTATCAATTCAAGTACATACCAATTATAGTTATGAGATTAAACACCAAATCCAACAAAAAAGCCCTACCAATTTTCCTCACCCTGAGAGGTATGTCGACAAGAGTCACTTTAAAAGGACGAAAGAGGCCGATGCAGCCCTCCAATGCTTAAAGGAGGCCCTTTGTCAGCTACCATCAATGGTGAGCCCCCTCCCGGGAGAAACCTTACAAGTATACCTCATAACAGCCATTGAAGCCATCTCATTGGTACTAATGGTAAGGAGAAACAAGAAGTAGTCACCAATACATTTCGTAAGCATGGCATTGCGAGTCCCCGAAATCAACTACCTAATCTTGGAAAAAATGGTATTGGCCCTAATTTACACGGCTAGACAGCTGCAGCGCTATTTTCAAGCACAAAAAATTCAAGTGTTTACCAGCTTCCCAATAAAACAGGTCGTACTGAGACCTAAAACGTTTGGATGATTAGCAAAATAGGCAATAGAAATAGGGGAGCACGACATAGTTTACCACCGGCTAACCAGTATCAAGGCGCAGGCCTTAGAAGATTTTTTTAGTAGAAATTATGGATGCACTTAGAGAGATACCATAGGTCTTGCCAGTAGACCCACCGCTCATAGCAAATTGGTAGAGGTCCTCGGAGAAATAAGCATCGACAACAAGCAATTCGATGTCATCGCAGAATCGACGGACTGGACAAAGCCATACTTAGACTACCTGTGTCATGGGATTGTCTCGGATGACCCGGAAGAGGCCAAGCAGATAAAACTCAAAGCCCCCTAATTTTTTGTAAAAGGCATAAAACTGTACACGAGAGGGTATCTAGCACCATGGTTCAGATGCATATTGAACAAAGAAGGCCAAGTTCTCCTAAAGGAAAGCCATTCGGGAGAAGTTGGAGCACACGAGGGGGCACGAGTGCTCATGGGCAAAATACTGCGTTTAGGGGTATATTTGGCCCAATGTGTACTAATACGCGGTGTAGTCACAAAGAAATTACTGGAATGCCAGACATTCACCCCGTTCCATTAGCAGCTAGTGACAACCATGACCAGAATCAGCAGCCCATGACCCTTCCACTAATGGGGCATCGATATCATAGGATCGTTCATGATATCCCCACACGGATTGAAGTTCCTACTGGTCGCAGTTGACTACTTCACGAAGTGGATTGATGTGGACCCCCTAGACAGATGATCTTATTCATGTGGAAAAACATCCTAACTAAGTTCGACACCCTCAAGGTCCTAATAAGCAACAAAGACACCGAGTTTGAGGGAAGTCCCTTAAAAGATTGGTGCGAAGAGAAGTAGATTCATCATTGCTTTACCTTAGTCGCACACCCCCATGCGAACGGCCATTCCGAAGTATCAAATAGAACCATCGTGAACAGGCTTAAGAAATGCCTGATGAAAATAAAAGGGGCATAGACAGATGAACTACCAACAATATTATGGTCATGCCGTACTACCACGAGGTCAGGGACAGGAGAGATGCCCTTCAACCTGATATACGACATGGAAGCAGTGCTCTCACTCGAGATTCTAAGTGAATCATTATGGGTAACCGGTTTCGATGTGTAACAGCCCGGATCCCCAGGTATCTCCATTTCCTTATATTTTTGGCATTCTGTGAGGGGACTCGGCGAGTTGGTGGTTGAACTCGTCGAGTCGGGTCGCGGTTTTTAGCGGGGGTTCGCGTCCGGACTCGGCGAGTCCAAGGGATGGACTCGACGAGTCCGTGCTGTTTAATGAAACCCTAATTCCCCGGCCCTAAGCTCTATTTAAAGGACCTTATGGCCCTCATATGCGGCCACCTTGAACCCTAAGAGCCTCCATACGTCTGTAAGCCCTTGTGTGTGTGTGTTTGAAGGCCTCTTGTTCTTCATTTTGTGTGTTAGTGCAAGGAAAGGAGGGAGAGGAGCAAGCTTGAAGTGTTGGGGAGCTTAGATCTGTTGCCATTTCATCAAGGGGGTCTTCTTGAGGTAACTTTCTGAGCCAATCTTCGTGTTTTGTGTTGATGGGCCAAATCTAGGGTTTCTTCTTGCCTTTCTTGGCTTGAATAAGAAGTATGAGAGGTCCCATGGAGACATGGAACCTAGATCTGGACTTTAGCAGGTCCAGGAGACCCCTTATGACAAGCTTTTTGCCCATCCATTTGAGTTAGAAGCTATACTTGCCATATTGAAGGTTGTTTCTTCAAAATAAGCCTTGTATGCATTGAATGGCAACCAAGACTGAGACTTTACGTGACAAATAAGCTTGGGAAGGCCAGATCTATGTATTTATGGAACGGATCTGACCGCAAGAGCCAGTTTTAACTGGTGCATGGCATGGACTCGCCGAGTCTGAAGAACAGACTCGACGAGTCACTTGAAGATTGTCCTTGAGACCATCTTGTGTGTAGACTGGACCGAGTTGTGAGCGACTCAGTGAGTCGCAGAGAATTGGAAAGGTTTTGACAGGTGGACCGAGTCAGGATGGGACTCGCCGAGTTGGCCTTGGACTCGGCGAGTTGAGTCGCGGTGACCCTACGATTCAGGCCCAGGTGGAACTCGTCGAGTCAGGGGAGTACTTGACGAGTCAAAGGGAAAATTCTTGAGAGTTGGTAAAAACGCGTAGACTCGCCGAGTCACTATTGTGCACTCGCCGAGTCTAGTCCAAATTAACTAAAGACTGCTGACCGGGTCAACCGGTGTTGACTTAAGTTGAATGGTCCACCTTAGTGGTACAAGTAATATTTATAGATTTATATATATATCGTAGGAGGATTTCAGCTCGAGGGTTCGAGCCCGAGTGATTCCAGGATTTACGGGTAGCAGCTTAGCAAGGCATACGAGGTGAGTCTTCTCACTATACTGTACCCGGAAGGGTTTTGACTATGTGACTGGAAGGTCGATTATGATACGGAATATATGCTTTATGTGTGTTAAGTTATTTGCTATATGTGACATGTATGATATGTTTGATATGGGCCGGAAGGCGTGGTCATATGGACTGTGAAGGTTGATGTGGGTAGGACCGGAAGGTTTACCCAGTCGGGACGGAAGTCCCCTGAAATACATGGACCGGAAGGTCAAGGCCTGGAAAGGCGTATGTGCGTATGTTGTATTTTGGGAACTCACTAAGCTTTATGCTTACAGTTGTTGCTTATGTGTTTCAGGTGCGAGTGAGGACCGTGGGAAGGCGCCAGCGTGATCGTACACACACTCGGGGAAAACTATTTATCTTTTGTTATGTAATTGTTGGAGACTACAACGTTATTTTGGAAATCTAAATTAATTGCTCATGTCTTAATGGTTGTAAAAATGAAAATTTTTGGTTGGAAATTTTATGACGTTACAAGTTGGTATCAGAGCCTTGGTTTGAGGGATTCGGGTACACCTTCGGGTGTAACTGGACTCAAACCGGGGATTGGAGAAAATTGTTTTTACAAAAAAAAATTTAATTTAAATAATCAAAATTTAAATCTTGAAATGTGAGACAACCGAAGAAGAAAAAGTGTGTACGGTCAGGTAGCGCCCGAACGGTAAAAATCCCCAAAATACTCTTATTATATGTGTTACGATATATGATATGATATGATACGCATGCTAGTAGACTAGGTATACATATTAGGGCTAAAGTGGCCTGATTTTGTGATGCCTTAGTCTAGGGAAAAACTTGCTTCTTTGGGGTGCTCGAGAGCGAGTGAGTAACAAGAGTATGAAAAGAATAGAGTGCTCAGGATTCGAGGTTGGGGAGGATGACTTGGGTGAATACTGACGCGGTGTAACTGGCAGTATTGGGCCCGTACTGCCAAGGACACCGGGTCAGTAGGCAGCCAAGTGGGAACCCCTGAGTACCGAAAACTGAGCAGGGCTGCGTTATCGAGTGCGATTTTTGCCCGATAGGGTCTCTGATATTCTTTTGTTGTATTTAAGAGACATCATGGTTGGACCACGACACAGACCTGGCACGAGTGGGGTGACTGACGAGGAGCTCCGTCAGATGTTCCATGAGGAGGTAGCTGCAGCGATCCGGGCCGAGATTCCGGAAATGTTTGGGTCTATCAAGACTACGCTGATGGAGACGTTTGATGAGCGGTATGCCGCGTTGTCTGAGGCTGCCGCTGCTGCAGCTACCGCAGCTGTGGCTGCTGCCAGGCCACAGGGGGTGACTCGTTGCTGTTCCGGGAGTTCAGCAACACGAAGCCACCAGAGTTTGACGGGACTCAGGATCCGATTGCTGCAATGAGGTGGATTGCCGATATTGAGGGATGCTTCTATACTTGTTCATGTCCGGAGCATCTGAGGGTGCGGTTCGCCCTGAACCAGCTCCGCCTGGGAGCGAAGGATTGGTGGAAGTTCGTGACGGCGAACTTCACTCTCGCGGAGGTTTCAGCCTTGACTTGGGAGAGATTTACTACTATGTTCAGAGACGAGTATGTTCCCCCGGTAGAGAGGGAACGGTTGGTTCAGGAGTTCTTGACCCTCAAGCAGGGTAATGATTCGGTTGCAGTGATCACGCGGAAGTTTCATGAGAGGGCGATGTTCTGCCCCGAGCAGGTGTCCACGGAGCAGGCTCGGATGAGCCGGTATTTGGGAGTGCTGAGGAGAGACATCCGGGAGTTTGTATCGAACTCATCATATCAGACTTTTGCTGAGCTTCAGGCGAATGCCAGGAAGCGGGAGATCGAGTTGGAGA
This sequence comes from Lactuca saligna, assembly GCF_052625555.1. NCBI lineage: Eukaryota > Viridiplantae > Streptophyta > Magnoliopsida > Asterales > Asteraceae > Lactuca > Lactuca saligna. The sequence continues at coordinate 162,053,791 of NC_136424.1, read as the reverse complement.
CCCAGGCCAGGGAGGAGGCCGAGTCTCAGCGGATGGATCGGCGGCCGACGCAGTCGCAGCCGGCAGCTAAGCGGACCAAGTCCGCTGATTTGAGATCCGGAGGACAGAAGAGCCGTACTTGTGGGAAGTGCGGCAAGGGTCATGAGCGGGCGTGTCGATTGGGTGCTTGCTACAAGTGTGGCAAGGAGGGGCACATTGCGAGGGATTGCACCAAGGGATTTATGGTCTGCTTCCATTGCAACCAGACTGGCCATCGGAAGGCCGAGTGCCCCCAGCTTCGCCAGGGATCTTCGCCTGCTGTCAGGGTTCCTGAGGTTCGGCCAGTGAAGACCGAGGCCCCGAAGGCTCGTGGGAGAGCTTTCCAGTTGACTGCGGAAGAGGTCCGCGCGGCGCCTGATGTAGTGGCCGGTATGTATTCTTTCACGTATTTACATTTATGCTGAGACATTATGCTTATATTCCTATATGCGTAGGTACTTTTCTTGTGAATCATGTGCCTGCTTTGGTATTGTTCGACTCAGGTGCGAGTCGGTCCTTTGTTTCGCTGGCCTTTAGCCAGTACATCGATATCGATCGGGAGACGATGAGTCGTCCCCTGCGAGTTGCTATAGCAAACGAGAGAGCAGTATACGCCACCGAGGTGATTCGAGGATGCGTACTCGAGATTTTTGGGGTCGAGTTTCCTATAGACTTAGTCCCTATAGCTATGGGGGATGTTTGCATTATCGTGGGCATGGATTGGTTGAGTAAGTTTGGAGCTGTCATTGACTGCGAAAGACAGCTGGTGATGATTAGAGACCCTAGTGGGGGAGTACTCACGGTTTATGGCGAAGGGACCCGGTGTGGGTCAGCATTTTGTTCGGCGGCCAGGGCAAGGCAGAGTTTGCAGCAGGGCTGTGATGGATTCATAGCCTATGCGATGGATACTCGTGTGACCGCGGAGAGGCCCAATTCGATTGATGACGTTCCGGTTGTACGCGAGTTTGCGGATGTGTTCCCCGAGGAGTTACCAGGCGTGCCTCCGGAGAGGCAGGTGGAGTTTCGTATCGATTTGGTTCCAGGGGCGGCGCCCATCGCCAAGGCGCCTTACCGTCTCGCTCCACCGGAAATGCTGGAATTATCCTCGCAGCTTCAGGAGCTGTTGGGGAAGGGATTCATTCGACCCAGTAGCTCGCCTTGGGGAGCGCCGATTTTGTTCGTCAAAAAGAAGGATGGTTCACATCGGATTTGTATCGATTATCGGGAGTTAAACAAGTTGACGATTAAGAACCGGTACCCGTTACCTAGGATCGACGATCTATTCGATCAGTTGCAGGGGGCATCTTGGTTTTCCAAGATTGACTTGAGGTCGGGATATCATCAGATGAGGGTTCGCGAGGAGGATATCCAAAAGACTGCTTTCAGGACTCGTTATGGGCATTATGAGTTTGTAGTGATGCCTTTTGGGCTCACCAATGCCCCGGCTGCATTCATGGATCTCATGAACAGGGTGTGCCGACCGATGCTGGATCGGTCGGTGATCGTATTCATCGATGATATCTTGGTATATTCGAAGACTAGGGACCAGCATGAGGAGCATTTGCGGGAGATTCTTCGGGTTTTGAGATCGGAGAGGCTGTATGCCAAGTTCTCCAAGTGTGATTTCTGGTTGCGAGAGGTCCAATTCCTCGGGCATCTTGTGAACCAGAAAGGGATATTGGTCGACCCGGCCAAGATTGAGGCGGTGCTGAGGTGGGAGGTGCCGAGATCGCCCACCGAAATTAGGAGTTTTCTGGGTTTGGCTGGTTATTACCGCAGATTTATCAAGGATTTCTCCAAGATCGCTGTGCCACTTACTAGGATGACCCGGAAGGGTGTTGCGTTTTCATGGGGACCGGAGCAACAATCTTCGTTTGAGACGCTTCGTCAGAAATTGTGCGAGGCTCCAGTGCTTGCACTCCCGGAAGGGATGGAGGACTTTGTGGTATATTGTGATGCCTCTATATCGGGTTTGGGGGCGGTACTTATGCAGAGGGGTCATGTGATAGCGTACGCTTCGAGGCAGTTGAAGCCTCATGAGTCGAGATATCCCACGCACGACCTGGAATTGGGGGCGGTGGTGTTTGCCCTCAAAATCTGGCGACACTACTTGTACGGGGTTCGGTGTACGATTTACACGGACCATAAGAGCTTGAAATACTTGATGGATCAGCCAAATCTGAATATGCATCAGAGGAGGTGGTTGGATGTGGTGAAGGATTACGATTGTGAGATCCTATACCACCCGGGCAAGGCTAATGTGGTAGCCGACGCTTTGAGCCGTAGGGCGGATAGCGCCCCGATCCGAGACATTTGTATGAGGTTGACGGTTTTGACCCCGATTCTGGACATTATTCGAGGGGCTCAGATGGAGGCTGCAAAGCCGGAACACCAGAAGAAGGAACGGGTGGTGGGTCAGGTACCAGGATTTGTTACGGATGGTCGGGGGCTTATGACTTTTCAGGGGCGGATTTGGGTGCCGTTTGTGGGCGGTGCGCGCACTACTTTGATGGAGGAGGCACATCGATCGAAATTCTCGATTCATCCTGGTGCTACGAAAATGTATTTGGATCTCAAGAAGGAGTACTGGTGGCCATGTATGAAAAGGGATGTCGCTTGGTTCGTCGAGAGGTGCTTGACTTGTCGGCAGGTCAAGGCCGAACACCAGCGACCGCACGGTAAGCTGCAACCGCTAGAGATTCCCGAATGGAAGTGGGAACAAATCTCTATGGATTTCATTACCAAGTTACCGCGAACGGCGAGAGGAGTCGATGCGATTTGGGTAATTGTGGATCGACTAACAAAGAGCGCTCATTTCCTAGCTATTAGTGAGAGCTCTTCTGCGGAGAAGTTGGCCGAGTTATATGTGAAGGAAGTAGTATCTCGGCACGGGGTGCCAATCTCGATTATTTCGGACCGCGACGTGCGTTTCACTTCCAGGTTCTGGAAGAAATTCCATGAAGAGTTGGGTACTAGGCTGCATTTCAGTACGGCATATCATCCTCAGACAGACGGCCAGAGTGAGCGGACCATTCAGACGCTCGAGGACATGCTTCGGGCATGTGTGTTGGATTTCGGAGGGTGCTGGGATACCTATCTACCTCTAGCAGAGTTCTCGTATAACAACAGCCATCATTCGAACATTGGTATGCCGCCCTTTGAGTTGTTGTATGGGCGGAGGTGTCGCACCCCCATCTGTTGGGGTGAGGTGGGACAGCAGGTTATGGGTAGCACGGAGATCGTGCTTCAGACGACCGAGCAAATTCAGATGGTCAGGCAGAGGTTGCTGACCGCTCAGAGCCGGCAGAAAAGTTATGCAGACAGGCGACGGTCCGAGCTTGAGTTCCAGGTTGGTGATCTCGTGCTCCTGAAGGTCTCTCCTTGGAAAGGAGTGATTCGATTCAGGAAGAGGGGCAAGTTGGGGCCCCGGTATATTGGTCCTTTTTGTGTGATTGCAAGGGTGGGACGGGTAGCCTACCGTTTAGACTTGCCAGCAGAGTTGGGACAGATTCACGACACTTTCCATGTGTCGCAGCTGCGGAAATGTATAGCCGACGAATCAGCGGTGGTTCCGTTAGGAGATATTCGGGTGGATGCAAGTCTGAATTATGCAGAAAGACCTGTAGCCATCAAAGATCGGAAGACCAAGGTTTTGAGAAACAAGGAGGTGCCCCTGGTATTGGTTCAGCGGCAGCATCGGAAGGGATCAGAGATGACTTGGGAGCCGGAGCGGGAGATGCGGGAGCAGCATCCGGAGCTTTTTGACTAAGCGGGACTTCGAGGGCGAAGTCTTATTCTAGTGGGGGAGATTTGTAACAGCCCGGATCCCCAGGTATCTCCATTTCCTTATATTTTTGGCATTCTGTGAGGGGACTCGGCGAGTTGGTGGTTGAACTCGTTGAGTCGGGTCGCGGTTTTTAGCGGGGGTTCGCGTCCGGACTCGGCGAGTCCAAGGGATGGACTCGACGAGTCCGTGCTGTTTAATGAAACCCTAATTCCCCGGCCCTAAGCTCTATTTAAAGGACCTTATGGCCCTCATATGCGGCCACCTTGAACCCTAAGAGCCTCCATACGTCTGTAAGCCCTTGTGTGTGTGTTTGAAGGCCTCTTGTTCTTCATTTTGTGTGTTAGTGCAAGGAAAGGAGGGAGAGGAGCAAGCTTGAAGTGTTGGGGAGCTTAGATCTGTTGCCATTTCATCAAGGGGGTCTTCTTGAGGTAACTTTCTGAGCCAATCTTCGTGTTTTGTGTTGATGGGCCAAATCTAGGGTTTCTTCTTGCCTTTCTTGGCTTGAATAAGAAGTATGAGAGGTCCCATGGAGACATGGAACCTAGATCTGGACTTTAGCAGGTCCAGGAGACCCCTTATGACAAGCTTTTTGCCCATCCATTTGAGTTAGAAGCTATACTTGCCATATTGAAGGTTGTTTCTTCAAAATAAGCCTTGTATGCATTGCATGGCAACCAAGACTGAGACTTTACGTGACAAATAAGCTTGGGAAGGCCAGATCTATGTATTTATGGAACGGATCTGACCGCAAGAGCCAGTTTTAACTGGTGCATGGCATGGACTCGCCGAGTTTGAAGAACAGACTCGACGAGTCACTTGAAGATTGTCCTTGAGACCATCTTGTGTGTAGACTGGACCGAGTTGTGAGCGACTCAGTGAGTCGCAGAGAATTGGAAAGGTTTTGACAGGTGGACCGAGTCAGGATGGGACTCGCCAAGTTGGCCTTGGACTCGGCGAGTTGAGTCGCGATGACCCTGCGATTCAGGCCCAGGTGGAACTCGTCGAGTCAGGGGAGTACTCGACGAGTCAAAGGGAAAATTCTTGAGAGTTGGTAAAAACGCGTAGACTCGCCGAGTCACTATTGTGCACTCGCCGAGTCTAGTCCAAATTAACTAAAGACTGCTGACCGGGTCAACCGGTGTTGACTTGAGTTGAATGGTCCACCTTAGTGGTACAAGTAATATTTATAGATTTATATATATATCGTAGGAGGATTTCAGCTCGAGGGTTCGAGCCCGAGTGATTCCAGGATTTACGGGTAGCAGCTTAGCAAGGCATACGAGGTGAGTCTTCTCACTATACTGTACCCGGAAGGGTTTTGACTATGTGAACGGAAGGTCGATTATGATACGGAATATATGCTTTATGTGTGTTAAGTTATTTGCTATATGTGACATGTATGATATGTTTGATATGGGCCGGAAGGCGTGGTCATATGGACTGTGAAGGTTGATGTGGGTAGGACCGGAAGGTTTACCCAGTCGGGACGGAAGTCCCCTGAAATACATGGACCGGAAGGTCAAGGCCTGGAAAGGCGTATGTGCGTATGTTGTATTTTGGGAACTCACTAAGCTTTATGCTTACAGTTGTTGCTTATGTGTTTCAGGTGCGAGTGAGGACCGTGGGAAGGCGCCAGCGTGATCGTACACACACTCGGGGAAAACTATTTATCTTTTGTTATGTAATCGTTGGAGACTACAACGTTATTTTGGAAATCTAAATTAATTGCTCATGTCTTAATGGTTGTAAAAATGAAAATTTTTGGTTGGAAATTTTATGACGTTACACGATGCATGTGGAAATGAGGTAGAGCGACGACTAGACCTGGACATGCTTGACGAGAAGCGTCAAGGTTCTCGACTACGACAAGCAGCCTACAAAGCCTGTACAAAAAACTTTTACAAAAAACGGGTACGGGTAAAGAAGTTCAAAATAGGAGAATATGTGTTAAGGAAGAATGAAGCGAGCCATTGGGCAAGCTAAGCATGACCTGGGAAGGAACATACAATATAGTGGGTACGCACCGGGATGGAGCATACACACTGGAAGCACAAGATGGGAGACCGATACCTCGAACATGGAATGCACACAACCTGCGCCACTTTTATTTGTAAAACAACTGACAAATGGTTAACCTAAGGAGGGGGTAGTGACGCCCGAAACTCCAGCCTAAGAGCTACATCTTGGTCAAATGTTGACATGAAGACCCTTAAGTTGTCTCCAAAATTTTCCGATTAATAAAGTTTCACAAGATAGTAGACCAATCTTACTAGTCGGCGTATGCACATATGTATATAAGCATAAATACAAACACAATGAACAAAAACAGAGAAAAAAGGTGTGCGAATTTGCCAAATGACAACACAAGCTGATCACCTACATCATTTGAGCAAAACAAATCGCCAACATGCAGCCACAAATATCAATAGGAAATGTCCCCTCTATGAACATGTTGGTTCAAACAAGCAATAAACCTTCCAGGCTCCCGAACCAGACATACTCAAAGGGTTCGAAGGATGATAACCTTCCCTTGACAAATTAACACACATGAGTCAAGGGTGTCTTGCAGTGATGATCTCCGCTCACCTTAAGCGACCACACAAGAGAGGCAATTGGTCACTCAACTAAGGATTATAAGCAAGGCCTACAAAATACTCTTTGGGGAGACACCTCCCTAAAAAAAATAGAGATGCTCATGAAAATGGGCAAACACTAACGATGAAGACCCCACAAAGTTGAATACATTAACATTCTAGAAAGTTCATACAAAAAATGAGAAACAAACAACAAACATAAAAAAACACACAACAAAAATCAACCAAAAATCAACCTTGGCCAGGTTAAGTCAAGGCAGCGCCCTCAACGCCATCGTCTAAAATGATTTCGTCCTCTTCATAGCATAGTTAGTGAAGATCGGTAAGGCCGAGCTCGACCAAATGAAGATAAGACATGAAGTCCATCTTCGAAAAAGCCTTGATGGCAACATGCATTGCATCAATAGACCGTGCCGCAACATCTAGATTGGATGATCCAGGACTGCTGCCGGATGTCCACACTCGTGCCTTCTGCTTCCTCCTCTCTGTACCAGTAGCCATAGACACGACATTCACACGAAAAATCCATACCGCGGACTCACTACTCTCAACAACATGGTCTACCACACGAACCGCCACCTTCTGAAGAATCTAAGCTAAATCAACCTCTAAAACTTTCCTCCTCGAGACCTCAGTGGTGAACTGATCCTCTCGCAGTACCAAATGCTCCACCAATGCTTTTTTCTCCGAGACCAAATTATGGACTTGCTAGGATAACAGACTAACCTCCCCATCTAGAGTCGCCAACCGAGATTCTACAATAGTGTTCTCCCTAAAAAGCATAAAGTAGTGTTCATCAAACTTGTGTCGCTCCTCTTCGAGAAGCTAAACCTTCTATGCAAGCTCATCATGCCCTAATTTAACAACATCCAACTCTGCTAAATCAAACCCTATGTAACAAAGATGACCAACAACTGCCACCAAGTAAAGAGCAACCTGAGCAGCGACATACATAAGATCGTTCGCCACGTGAGAATAAGAAAGAGCATCGAGAGCCTCCAGGGTAACCGAAGGAAATGCATGTCGGGACCACACACGGGCGGGAACCTGTCCCGATAAAAGGGAACCGGGGGAAAAGTTTCACCCCAGGAGATACATACCAGGAGCACCCACAGATGAAGGAAACGTTGCTAATGGGGCATCATCTGAAGCTGAGGGCGGGACGGAGTGAGTGCCCAGAACGCCCGGTTATCCCAGCCGCCACAAACCCTCTGCCTCCATTACTTTTAGGTCATCACCGTAAGTAATCTCATTAACAATGGATGAATTAGCGAGCAGAGGATCGATGTTGTGTTTCCGATGTAAACGTTGGCCAATAGTACTGCCACTGATATCCTCCTCAAGAGAAGAATCGATAGAAGCAGATCGACGCCGAGAGACGGATTGAGCGGTAGCCATACTCGATCCCCTGACCGGAGAAGTAGCCCTGACCCCCACCTCGACAGGAGGGACACTGCCCTAAAAAAACAAGGCCAACTTTGGATGGAGCCGACAACATCTCCACTTGAGGGACTTCATGATACTGAAGATCCCCTTCAAAACTCCCCTCATAGTACTTGCTCAGAAGACAAAAGCTTCTAACTACCTGAAATGGCAACAACGCAAAACCCCCCTTCTTTTTTAAAAAAAAAACTCGATATCAAATAAAGAATGGAAAAAAAAGGGGTGGGTGGGGGGGGGGGGCAGGGGAGGAAAGTAGCACTTACCATCATTGTCCACATAAAACTGAGGCATCTTTCCACGCGACCGCCAACCAACGCTCATTTCGCATGTTGCCAATACACAGTCCGACCAATCTTCACCGTTAAAAAAAAACCCTCTCAACGCGTGAACCACTGACAAACCAACCCCCAATAGTTGGGGCACCCGATCTGAAGCCATGGGCACACAAGGATAGCTAGCCCCAACCAAATCACTGGTAACCAACAATCAACAATCCTATCAATTCTTCCAAAGCACTTTCTGGTTAACTATAATGGAATGCGTGTTACGGCACTGAGAAAAATTGTGCGCACCCAAATGGATAAACAAATTGAAGAAAGAGTGGAATGCTTGAAGATGGGGAAGCACACCTAACACTTAATACCCTAACTCAAATCCAACTATCTTGTTCACATCGTTTGGGGTCAGGTTGTGATCCTCGAAGAAACCATATTCTCGCATAACCTCATTGAAGAAATCAGAAACAAGAAGATGAAACCCGGCCTCGAAGATCGCTATCGGAATACCCACCTTCCCCGTTGGCAGTTGATAAATTATAGGCCCTTCCAACGAGAAATGAACTCCATGCTCATGCATGAACCCAAACTAGAATTGATGATACTCGAACTCCTCGGATGTAGGAGGGATTCCAGATCTAACAAAGGTCATCAAGAATCAGAGAGGAAGAATGTAGGAGAAGTATGGGAGAATGGAGAAGCGATAAAAGCGGACGAGATGATGGATTATGGAGAGAGGAAGCGTATAATCGTTCCTAAAGATAGAGGGCCCTTAAATATAAAAAAAAAAAAGAGAAAAGAAGAAATGAAATGAAATGACGTTATCTCAACATAACGAATCTATGACTTCAGAAACACGTCATGAACCATTCCCACCAAATGTGTGCCTAGATCTAGGCTAGAACTACTCAGCTACCCTAAGCAAATGCTAAAGTCTAATATTCTAGGAGACTTGTTAACGTATCCCACCGGGAATACATCTAAAATAGTGGAACCATCAGTCGAATAGACGGTTTGGGCAAAGAGCGGCGTATCCCTACCGCTGGGTCCTCACTCTCACCCTCGCTCTCATGATCCCATATACATTCTTTGGTGCACAAGTGCTAAATCCAGTGTCAACACTAAAGAGTACCAATCTCCTCTCATAGTAATAGGTGTAGCGCTCAGAATGTTGTTCCTGGCAACCCTACGCCAATGGAAAACGACTACCCGTAGAGCACGATCTACCAATCAAAGGCCGTCCATCCTTGCCAATCCAACAAAGGTAAAAGATGTTGGTGGGAATCTACCAACCCCCCCCCCCTCTCCCGTGGGACCATAGATATAAAACGGTCCTGTCTCCTCCAATAGAAGGGATCGAAAAATAAATCCTTAAAGACTTGCCTAACACTTTTTCACCTTTTCTCTAAGTGACTAACTGACTAGATCGTTGGAGCTTCGTTTCGGGACTGCCTCCCGGATGAAGACTGATGATTTTGTTTCCTTTGCTATGATTCAAAGGCCCTTCATTTCATCCTTCAAATAAATGGAGTTAAGCTGGTGACATATCACAACACCTGCCTACCCAGGAAATAACCTTAGGAGGACCAATATATCTAGGACCCAACTTGTCCCACTTCATGAATTGAATGACACCTTTCTAAGGTGACACCTTTAGGAGTACCATATCCCGATATTAAACTCCAAATCTTATCAATGCCTATCATCATAACTTTTATGTAAGCTCTGCGCGGTCTAAAGTCTGTGACACACCTGTTGTATCAACTCCGTAGTCTCGAGTACCACTTCCAAACTCCCCATAACTTGCTGACTGATCTCACCCCTAACAAATCAAGGTCCGACACTTCCTCTCATAGAGCATCTCAAAGGGCGGTTGATCAATACTGACATGGTAGCTGTTTTTGTACTTGAACTCAACCAATCGGAGATACGAATCTCAATTACCACCACTGTCCAAAACACATGCCCATATCATATCCTCTAGAGTCTGAATAGTCCGCTCACTCTAAGCATCAGTCTGCGAGTGAAAAGTCATGCTAAAGTACAGAACACATCATGAAATCTCTTCCTTAATCTGGAAGTGAAGAAAACTTCACGATCCGAACCACTAATAATGTAACTCTGTGTTGCACAACCACCTCTCGGATGTGGATGTTTACCAATTTCTCTGTCGAGATGCTCTCGTGGATAGCTATAAACATGCGCACTCTTGGTCAATCAATCCACAATGACCCAAATCGAATCCACCCTTCACGCTTTCTGTGGTAATTTTGTGATGAAATCTATCGTGATCTATTCCCATTTCCAAACAGGAATACCAATGGCTCCATTTTTCGTGAAGTCGTTGATGCTCGACCTTGACTTTCCTATAATTCAAGAACATATCCACATGCTAGGCCACACCCGAGTGAATAGAGAACTTCGACTTGTGTGCCTCCTCCACCATAATATTCCATGAACCAAACAAATATGAAACCCAAACCCTCCGATGTAAGGTCATGTTTTCCCTGAATATCATAACCAAAAGAGGTCACATGAACCACCATGCACTCACTCTTCCAGTGCTCCTCTTTAATAACCTCGACTTGAGCCTCGTGAATCTACTCCAGCAATAGGGTAACCACCATCATTCTTAAACATAGATCTTGATTAGGTGTGCTAGTAACCTTTTGAATCAACACATTGGCCACCACGTTAGTCTTCCAGGGCTGGAATAAAATCTCGCAGTCGTAATCTTTCACTACATTAAACTATCTACGACGCCTCATATTCAAATTTGGGTGATCCATCAAGTATGTCAAACTCTTGTGGTTCGTGTAAATGGTATAACAGAACCCATAGAGGTAATGTCGCCACATCTTGAGGGAAAAAACCTTAACCCTATCTCTAAATCATGTGTTGGATAATTGACCTCATGAGCTTCAACCGCCTTGATGCATAAGTGATCACGCGAACCCTTATATTAGCACTTTAGCCAATCATATGATGGAAGCATTACAATAAACCAAGAATTCATCAGCACCCTCATACAGTGTCAAGATCGGAGCCTCACATAGTCTCTACCTCAGAGGCTCAAATGATGCCCCTACTCAGGCCGCTAACGTAAAGTAACTGACTTCTTCGTCAACCTGGTCAATTGAATTGCGATCCTGTACAAAATTCTCAATGAACCTTCGATAATACCCTACCAATCCAAGGAGACTTCAAATCTCGGATGGAAACCTCAGAACCTCCCACTACATGACAAAATCAATCTTGTCCGGATTGACCAATATAACATTTTGAATGATGAGGTGCCTCAAGAACTGCACCTAGTGCAACCGGAAGTCACACTTGGAGAATTTGACATAAAGCCTCTCTCTCCTCAGAGTCTCCAGAACCTCTCGGAAGTAAACCTCATGCTGCTCCATGGTCTTAGAACATCAATGAAGACGATCGCTGACCGCTCTAGCATCAACCTACAAACCCTAGTCATGAGGTCCATGAACATTGTCAATGCATTGGTGAGCCTAAAATCCATCACCACGGACTTTTAATGACCATAACGAGTTATGAAAGCTATCTTCTGAACACCCACATCCCGAACCCTCATCTGATGGTAGCCTGAACATAAATAAATCTTGGAAATCCAATATGTACCCTGTAATAGGTTGAATAATTAGGTCGAACAATTCAAAAATCCTCGGAAGTGAATAACGATTCTTCACCGTTACTTATTTAACTCTAGGTAGTCGATGTACATCCTGTGGGAACCATCCTTCTTCTTCAAAAATTGTATCAATGCTCCCCAGGGTGAGCTACTTGGCCTGATAAACCCCTTTTCGAATAGCTCCTGCAGCTGTGTAGACAATTCTTGCATCTCAGGTGGAGCTAACTGAAAAGGTACCTTGGATATCGGAGCCACACCTGGAACCAGATCAATACAAAACTCAACCTCCATCTCCAGAGGAACTGTAAGAAAGTCCTCCGGGAACACATCTGGATACTCTCGAACGATCAACACATCATCAACCTTCCTATTTCCATCCTCTCTGGTATCCAATACGTAGGCCACGAAACCCAGACATCCCTGCTGAAGATACCTCCTAAATCTTGTGGCTAAATAGAGAGCATGTCGACGTTGAGCACCTCACCATGAATAACTAGTTCTTCCCTACTTGGGGTTCGAACATGTAACGTCCCAAAAATTATAAGGTAAAGTTTTCATTTTTAATTAAACCATAAACACCATTTATCCTTTTCAATCATTCAAAAGTAAATATTAGAGTAAAAATAGTTATCAGAGTATAATGCCAAAATCATAAAGTTGCAGAAAGCATAACTATAAATAGTGGGCACAAAGCTTAGTGAGTTCCCCAAAATACCACATATTATATATATCAATGGGCCTAGCCCTTACATTGGGCCTAACCCACAATAATGGGCCTAGCCATTCCTAACCAATGGCTCCAACCCAATATACAATACAAGGGTCACAAAGACAGCTGGCATCCTACATAATATACATTAGTCCTAGACCTTCCTAATTTATGGGCCTAACCCAAGATATAATTGGGCCTAACCTATTTTACAATGGCCCTAGCCCAACATACCATAACTGAGTCACAGAAACAACTAACATATAACAGATCCTAGTGGGCCGACATTGGTGCCTTCGACCCATGGGTACAGTGAGGAGACTCACCTTAATCCGAGATAACCAAAACACACACACTTCTATTATTGAGTTCCTCACACTAAACACAACCAAATTATCCCTACTCAAAACTTAAGATAATTCACCGTAATCCAAGGTCCAATTCATATTCTATCATTCCAATGGGTAAAACACCTTTTTACCCTTCCCATATCTGACCGAACAACTAATGGCCTGTGACATCCCCAAAATCACGGCCAGAAAAGACCGATTTTGTTTATGCTTTATAAAAATCAGAGTACTTCATTTTATAAAAAGGTTGCGGAATTTGTTCCCAGAAAAACACGATAAATACGTTATTAAAACATTTTCGAAGAAACATATTTTTATTAATCTTAAAACGTTTGGGATGTCATTGTTAATACAGAAACATAAGCATAAACAGAACTTACAATTATTTACACTAGTGATCTACATCTCTTTAAATCTCTTAGTGTAATGTCACTTCATATCGCCACCTATGATGTAAATAAACTGAGTGGGTCAGGTTGGGAAACCTGGTGAGTACATAGGGTTTTCAACCCACAATAATATAATTGTTATGTTCAATCATCAAACAATTAACCCAATTACCCATCCCCGTTATCTTCTTTACTCCTAAGAGTCATCTATTCTGCATTCGTTATTCCAAAGTCCCTTACTTCCAGGGTTATAGGACTGGCACTAAATCCATAGCTGCCAATATTCATTCGTAAAGCACTAATTCCATAGCTGCTATATCTTACTTATCGGGTACTAAATTCATAGCTACCAGTGCTCAACAGGTACTAAGTCCATAGCTACCAATTCCTACAGGTACTAAATCCATAGCTACCAGTGTCTAACTAATAGGTACTAAGTCCATAGCTACCAATTCCCAACAGGTACTAAATCCATAGCTACCAACGTCTAACAGGTACTAAGTCCATAACTATTGGTGTTTGTCCCATAGGCACTAAGTCTATAGCTGCCAATGTATACTCACGTCATCTTCTATCTCTCATCATTCATCTACCCATCATCATACCCAACATATTCGTGTTTATAAAATACGTATACAGTTTAAATCCTTTAAAACATGTATAAAACGTTCATCCAGCATAGACAGCAAGTATTCAGATAATATGCACACATAGCACGTAGTTTATATAAAATACTTCATATCTATGTGTAAGATGAAAGGGACTATGCACTCACCTGATTAGGTGGTGATTCCAAACTCAGACAGCACTTCGTTATCTCAAAACAATTTTCCTCAACAAAACCTAGTATCAATACCACTAGGGTTTAGTTTTTAACGTTAACCACGACTAATTATAAGTCTAGCTATTATTACTATTATATAAGCGTTAAATAACACTCAATATAACTCATAATAATAGCCCAAATAATTATTTTGAGGTCCTAATAATGTTACTATAATTAAATAAAATCTATATTAAATATAGTATAGGCGTAGCTCACTTACAGCGAGTTTTTATTAAAAAACCGGGCTTCGTTGGAGCAGCGTTTCCAAGCCGAAAGCTTTTCTTCTCGGAGCCGTCGGGCGCTCCGGGGCTTTCTTCTCGTGCTAGGGAGGTTCCGTAGACTTGGGAGGGGTTTAGGGAGGCTAGAGAGAAGTTAGAGAGAGAAAGAGAGGCTTATGGTGTGAAGAAAATATGAGCAGTTCACCCTTGTATTTATAGGAGTTTTATAATAAAGTAGTCTCTAAGCTTCGTCCGTAACTTTTGCATACAAGCTCCATTTTTGTCTGTCTTTTCACCGTTGAGATCCTATTAATGAGATCTTCAACTTTCATTTAGACCTCGTTAGCTAATTCTCATTCTATCTCGGATTTACAAAAGTGTATCGAATTCGCCGCGCTCGAAAAGTAGGGACTAAGCTTCGTCCATATCTTTCACATACGAGTTCCGTTTTTGTCTGTCTTTTTACCGTTGAGTTCCTATTAATGAGATCTTCAACTCTCATTTAGACTATCTCGGATTTACAAAACTGTATCGAATTCGCCGCGCTCGAAAAGTAGGGACTAAGCTTCATCCATATCTTTCGCATACGAGCTCTATTATCGACGTTCTTTATATCTACGCATTGGTATTTATGAGTACTACAACATTCATTTAGATCCCGTTAGCTAAAAATCGACCGATCTAAAATTCAGATTTCGGGCTGTGCACTGCTATGCTAAATCTTAGAAAAATCATAACTTCCTCATACGAAGTCAGATTTGGGCGTTCTTTTTATCGATGTTCTTAGTTTAACATATTCTACGAATTTCGTTTAGAGCGCTAAGGCTAAATCTCGCTCTATCGTAAATTCACTATTTACGCTTCCTGGTATCGTGTCGGTTCTGTCGCGAAACTTCGACGGGTCATAACTTCTTCATTATAACTCGGATTTCGGCATTCTTTATATGTACGGAAACCTTGTGACATATAATATAACTTGGTTAAAATTATTTATTCTAAATAATCTTTTGCCAAAAAGTCGTTTTCGACCCATATTGCCTCTAAATTGACTAGCCCGGATCTACGGGCGTTACATGGCCCAAAATCTCATCCAACACATCCATCGAAGTAGGCTTAAAAAATAATGGGTACGACCAATGTACGAGGTGAGCTACCCTGTCTCATACATCCATCAAACTACACTCGACATACCTTCCGGGCTAGTCAATTTAGAGACGATAAGTGTCAAAAATGACATTTTGATATAGGAGTGTTTAGAATAAATAATCTTAACCAAGTTGTAGTATATGTTACAAGGATTCCGTACATATACAGAATGCTGAAATCTGAGTTATAACAAAGAAGTTATGACCTATCGAAGTTTCACGACACAGTGCGACGTATATAGTGAATTTACGGTAGGGAGATATTTGGCCTTAGCAATCTCAATGAAAGTCGTAGAATATGTTAAACCGAGAGCGTTCATAAAAAGAACGTCCAGATCTGACTTCATATGAGGAAGTTATGATTTTTCTAAGTTTCAACTTTGTAGTATGTAGTCCGAAGTTCGAATATGAGATCGAGGGATTTCTAGCCAAAACAATCTAAACAAGAATCGAAGATCTCATCGATAGTAGTCTAAAGGTAAAAAGACAGACGAAAACGGACGTCGGGTGAGGAAGTTATTAGTTTATAATAGAGTTTTCTTGTCCCGGCCTACTAAAAATAATATAATTAAAATAAAGTCAAAATTAGCCGACGGAGTCTAAGTGAGAGTTGTAGAGAATAATATCACCTATGTGTGGATATAAAGAACATCGAAAATGGAGATCGTATGCGAGAGTTATGATTTTCTGAAGTTCGAGGCACGCATCCCAAAGGGGGAACAACCCATGTTCAATTAGGAACACCCCGCATTCATAGCTTGGCCCCAACTGGCCACGTCGATGTTGACTCAACCGGATACGAGATAACACTGGAACCTCGCTCCTACGTGCCGCATTCGAAGGGAACGCCAAGGATTCAGGGAACGCCAAGGATTCAGGGAACGCCCTATGTTCGAGGGTCAGACCCCTCCTATAAATAGAAGTCGAGTCCATGCGATTTGGTTGCTCAATTTCTATCCACTCACTCCATATTGCCACATTTTATGTGCAAGTTATACCCCCAAAGCCCCGGTATCATCCCGAGACCCGAAGCAAGTCCCGAAGCCCTGAAGATCCCGAGAAATAGAGTTGTCGAGTCGAAACTCTGCCCGCACGAAGCCTGGTTTTTATGAAGATCTCCCGGTTTTATTGAAGAATATTATTTTAAGAGCTGTAAAGATGTCTGATAATCGTCTTATCAAGTGAGTGTGTTGTTACATTCTTCTAACACATAAATACGAAGTATTTGCTATGAAATATTTGCTATGTGTTTATATATTGTTTGTTTATTTGAGATGGGTGGAATGAATGTTTATATAGGTTTTTAAATGAGTTAACCTGTATATGTATTTTATATCTACAAATATGTTGGGTAGAACATGGGTAGATGGAATAATTGGTATGTAATGCGGGGTGGTATGGGTAAACATTGGCGACTATGCAACGTAGTGCCTATTGTGTAAACCCTGGCGACCATGCGACGTAGTGCCTATTGTGTAAACCCTGGCGACTATACGACATAGTGCTTATTGTATAAACCCTGGAGAGACTATGTGATGTAGTGCCTATTGTATGAACCTTGGTAGCCGTGGGCTTTGGATAAATTCCTTAGGTTAATCCTTAAGAATGAATGAATGAAGGATAGTTGATTCTTAGTGTAAATCCTTAAGAAATAAAGCAGATAAGGGGGTGGGTAATTGGGTTGATTGTTGGATGATTGAATATAATAATTGTATTGTTGTGGGTTGAAAACCCTATATGCTCAACAGGCTCCCAAGCCTGACCCACTCAGTTTTCTTTGTATCACAGGTATCGATACGAAGAAGTATTTCACTGAGAGATTAAAGGAGATGTAAATCATTAAAGTAAATAAATGTAAGTTATGTTTACGCTTATGTGTCTATATTGACCAGGACATCCCAAATGTTTTAAAATGAATAAAATACATTTCTGTAGGAAATGATTTGATAAAGTATTTATCATGTTTTTTCTGGGAACAAATTCCGCAACACTTTTAATCAAAGGATTACTTTGATTTTATAAAACAAAGCATAAATAAAAATCGGTCTTTGCTGGCCATGATTTTGGGGATGTCACAGTTGGTCTCAGAGCATTAGTTTAAGCGAACTAGGAATTTGTAGGATTTCTAGACTTAAACTTAGAATGCTAAGTGATGATTGTGAGATGAGTGTCTACCATATTCTAGAACACGAGCACTAGTATATTTTAGGAAAGTTGCCTAAAATGCTTCTATGTGCTAAATGTTATAATTTTGCCATATATGATATTAATTGTTCGGAGCGATGGTCTGTTGCTGACCGGGTCTGGAAACCTTATGTGTTTAGGATTCTAAGCGTACGACTACGGTATTAGAACTAGCATGTAAACATTTCAGAGTGATAAGGAGATCTATACATCTATCATAAATAAAGCTTTCTTATCTTAAATTCTCGCCCGATATACCGAACGTCTGCTTAGGTGTACAAACCGTTATGGTGAAGACTTGTAAAGAATTGAGTAAATAGAGGAAATGAAAAGGCTTATGATAGTGAATGACACCTATCGGAAGATATCATAAGAGTGTTGTCTTGCCTTTAGAATATGTTAGACAGTACGTTTAGAGGAGTATGGTACATCCAAAGTACACCTTCGATTGGCCTGATGATGGAACAATTGGTGTTATTCCTGAAGTTGTCCCATCGGATGAGCTTTCCACCACCAACAGAGTTGAAGCAGAATTGATGACTGGAGATACGCATGGAAGAAGTCCTAGTAGAGTCTAGGAAAATTTTATGATTAATTGGGCACATTCGTATGATTTAATTTTTTTGGTGATTTTCAGACTTGGGGACTGCGAGATAATACTTGGGACGAGTATGAGTAGGTGTGAATAGTAGTAGAGATCTATACTACTAGAAGCATAGGACTTACGCTTGGATTAGGGAAAATCACAAGGTTACCAAGAAGCTAGTGATTGATTCCTTTTTTTATTCAAGTATGTCGTTATCATTGTTGTTAAGGAAGCTTATAGGAAGAAATGTTACATGCAAAAATGTAATTATATCACATTAGAATATGAAGGAAGGTATATTCAGTTCTGGAATTTGACACTAAGAGACTTGAGTCTAAGCGTTGCATCATACGATTAGGGGTCATTAGAACACGACCCATCGGTCTATTACAATAGATAAAGGAAAGTACTTATCCTAAGAAGAAGATGGAGTCCTCAATAAGGATTTATTTTTTAACTCGTAGGTTACGATAGAAAGTACAACATAGTACGAAGAGTAAGTGTAAGATTGAGCATCGCATGTAGTCAAGAAGTCCAAGAGTTAGATACTCATTCGAAGAAACATAGAAGTTACGATTATTACCTAGGACGAAAAGATATAGCGTATGGAATCATTATACAAGTCCTATTTTCGTTGACGATTCCGGGACGTAATCATCCTAAGGGGGGGGGGGGGGTAATTGTAACGTTCGTAGATCTGGGCTAGTCAATTTAAAGACGATAAACGTCAAAAATGACTTTTTGATAGAAGAGTGTTTAGAATAAATAATCTTAACAAGTTGTACTATATGTTACAAGGATTATGTACATATAAAGAACTTTGAAATCTAAGTTATAACGAAGAAGTTATGATCTATCAAAGCTTCGCGACAAAACCGGCATGACATAGTGCGGCGTAAATAGTGAATTTACGATAGAGCGATATTTGGCTTTATCAATCTAAACGAAAGTCGTAGAATATGTTAAACTGATAGTGTGCATAAAAAGAATGCCCAAATCTGACTTCGTATGAGGAAGTTATGATTTTTCTAAGTTTCAGCTTAACAGTATGCAACACGAAGATCAAATATGAGATCGAGGGATATCTAGCCGAAACAATCTAAACGAGAATCGAAGATCTCGTCGGTAGTAGTAGTAGTACAATGGTCAAAATACACACGAAAATGGATATCAGATGAAGAAGTTATGAGTTTATAACAGAATTTTCCTGTCCCGGCCTACTAAAAATAATATAATAAAAATAAAGTCAAAATTAGCTGACGGAGTCTAAACGAGAGTTGTAGAGCATAATATCACTAACACGTGGATATAAAGAATGTTGAAAACGAAGATCATAAGAGAGAGTTATGATTTTCTAAAGTTCAAGGCATGCATCCCAAAGGTGGAATGCCCTACGTTCAATAGGGGAACGCCCCGCATTCATAGCTTGGCCCCAGATTGTCCACGTTGATGATGACTCAACCGGATAAGAGATAAGACTAGAACTCCGCTCCTACACACTGCGTTCGAAGGGAACGCCCTGCGTTCTCTGGGGAATGCCCAGCGTTCGAGGGCCAAGCCCCTCCTATAAATAGAAGTCGAGTCCAACCGATTTGGTTGCTTAATTTCTTTCCTCTCACTCCATAATGCCTCGTTTTACATGCAAGTTATACCCTCGAAGCCCCGGTATCATCCCGAGACCTGAAGCAAGTCCTGAAGCCCCGAGATCCCGGGAAATAGAGTTGTCGAGTCGAAAGTCTACTCGCAAGAAGCCCGGTTTTTGTGAAGATATCCCGGTTTTATCGAAGAATATTATTTTAAGAGCCGTAGAGATGTCTGATAATCGTCTTATCAAGTGAGTGTGTAGTTACTTTCTTCTAACACATAAATACAAAGTATTTTCTATGAAATATGTGCTATGTTTTTATATATTGTTTGTTTATTAGAGATGGGTGGAATGAATGTTTTATATAGGTTTTTAAATGAGTTAACCTGTATATGTATTTATATCTACAAATATGTTGGGTAGATGGAATAATTGGTATGTGATGAGAGATGGTATGAGTAAACCCTGGCGACTATGTGACGTAGTGCCTATTGGGTAAACCCTGGCGACTATGCGATGTAGTGCCTATTGTGTAAACCCTGGCGACTATACGACATAGTGCCTATTGTGTAAACCCTGATAACTATGCAACGTAGTTCCTATTGTGTAAACCCTGTCTACTATGCGACGTAGCACCTATTATATAAACCCTGGAAACTATATGATGTAGTGCCTGTTGTATGAACCTTGGTAGCCATGGGCTTTTGATAAATTCCTTCGGTCAGTCCGTAAGAATGAATGAATGAAGGATAGTTGATTCTTAGGGTAAATCCTTACGAAATAAAGGAGATAAGGGGGATGGGTAATTGGGTTGACTGTTGGATGACGGAATATAATAATTGTATTATTGTGGGTTGAAAACCCTATATGCTTACTAGGCTCCCAAGCCTGGCCCACTCAGTTTTCTTTGTATCACAGTTATCGATACAAAGATATATTTTACTAAGAGATTAAAGTAGATGTAAATCATTAGAGTAAATAATTGTAAGTTCTGTTTATGCTTATGCATCAGTATTGTCCAGGACATCCCAAATGTTTTAAAATGCATAAAATACATTTCTTTAGGAAATTCTTTGATAAAGTATTTATCATGTTTTCTGGGAATAAATTCCGCAACACTTTTAATCAAAGGATTATTCTGATTTCATAAAACAAAGCATAAACAAAAAATCGGTCTTTTCTGGCCGTGATTTTGGGGATGTCACATTAAGCCAATTTAAAGAAAATAAGATGCTAATAGTTTACTTCACAAAAATGGTGTTACACATTCTCTCTACACTTTTTGTCCTGATCAGGAACATTATGTTTGTCTTCATTACGCTTAACATAATGATTAGACTGTAGTTTAGACTTTCATTTCCCTTTATCTGTATGCAACACTTCTTCTTCATTTTCACTGATATTCCACCTAGCTAATTAGCTAGCATTTCTTGGGCTGCTAGAAGATTTTCAAACTTGACAAGAGATGGTTGAACCGGCCAACCTTGAATTGTTTCAACAAAACTGTAATGTCCAAACAATAAGACCCAAAAATTTCATTTTTAAAATAATGAAACTAGTATTCCAGAAACATCATTATTAAAATCCAAATAAAACTGTAACGACCCAAAAATCAAGGGTAAAATTTTCATTTTTCAGTACAGTCAAAACACAGATATCTTCTAAATCCAAACTGTAACGTCCAAAATTTTCAACCAATTTAAACTTTTCAAAAACAACCCATATTCATTAATTCATTACAAAAAGGTTTTCAATTCATTTATTATCAGAGTATTTCCAAGAACCACATCATAAACACATAAAACATGAGGAGCGGTACCATCACGCCTTCGCCTTGCCACGATCTCCTAAAGTACCTGAAACAATACACTGAAAATTGTAAGCCCGAAAGCTTAGGGAGTTACCCCCAAAATACCAACCACATATACCATACGCATAACAGATCATATCATAAACAGAACAGCCATGCACTTCGGGTCTACTATGTGATTGGTCCGCCGCATCGGGCCTTCAGTCCACTTGGTCCACCCTCCGAGCCTAGCAACATACATCGAGTCTATAGTGTGGTTGGTCCGCCCACACCGGGCCTTTAACCCACTTGATCCACTCTCTGAGTCTACAGTATGACTGGTCCGCCTGCGTCGGGCCTTCAGTCGGCTGGTCTACACTCCGAGCCTCAGCACATCTGGTTCGCCCTCGTGGGGCCTACAGCCTATCCGGACCGCTCACTGGGCCTTCGGGATATCTGGTCTGCCCTAGGTATGTTGGCTTACAGCACAAAGCAGGACTCGCCCAACCCAACCCCAGTCAAACAACCATGTGCACATAAACATATAATCATATAGCAATTCATCACTAATCAACCGATCTAGCAGATCACATATATATAGCACACTCTAACCAAGATACCGACCTAACTGGTCACTAACATAGCATCATCCTATATACCAGGATTCCAACCTTAACCAGGTCTCTAACATATACCATCCTAATTACCAGGATGCAACCATAAAGCAAAGCAATAACATAACAACTACCTGGATTTCCATCCGATAAAGGGCCGACCTTGGTGCCTTAGACCCTATCGATATAGTGAGGATAACTCACCTGCAACTGCCGACTTGAAGAAGTAAAACCACGCTGCTCCGACCACCAACATGAACTCCACCACTAATCATTACCAAATAACCAAAACCAATAAACACCATTAATTACCAACATACCCTTGGAAGTCAAACTGGTCAACCGTTGGTCCAAGTCAAAGTCCTCAGTTAAAGTCAAACTCCCTGACTGACTCTACTAGCCGAGTCAACCCGCTGACTCGTCGAGTCCATATGCTCTGAAAACTCCCATATCGCAACTCAACTCACCGAGTCGTCCCTCGACTCGTTGATTCACCGTTCAACCAGAAAAGGTTAGGACTCCACGACCAGACTCGCCGAGTTGTTCTTCCAACTCGTTGAGTTCCTATCCATCTTCATACAACTCGCCGACTCTACCCATGTGACTCATCGAGTTACTATGCGACTCAAGACTGATATCAAGCCCGACTCACCGAGTCCATACGTAATATCTTCATTCAGACAATCTCAGGCCATTCCATTACTTCCAATACATAGATTTGTACTCCTAGGGCTAGATTCACACGTAAAGTTTCCAACTTTACGTGTATGCAAGGCTCAACAAGCTCTAATCAAACTAAAATGGAGTTTTAAGGCAAGGACACTCTCTATCAAGCCCTAAAGCTATCACTTCCCAGGTTTTTGAGTCAAGACCAATCTATATCTGTAGTAGCAACCACAGATCTGATCCCAATACTCGAAAAGAGACTCATATATGACAATTTGGCCCTAAACTTCATCCATGAACAATCTAAGCATAACAAGATCAAGGCAACAACTTTTTACCTTCAATCTGATGCTAACAAGCAAGGAAATCAGGTCCATTTCACTCCTCTATGATTCCACCAACTCTTGCTTCAAGTATCCTTCTTCTCTAAGCTCCAAACACACTTAGATCCTTCTCACTCTCAAATTAGGGTTTGAAATCGATGGGGAAAGCTTTTGGAGGTCAAAGGGAGTGCAAAAGAGGTTGGGTGGGTTATAAGGTGATTTATATAGGGCACAACCCCCATATTAGGATTTTCTTCCTTCAATACCAACTCGCCGAGTCCAGCCGCCGACTTGCCGAGTCGGTCACTTAACACCTGACCAGAATCGTGACTCGACTCGCCGAGTCTATCCATCGACTCACCGAGTCGACCTTCCTTATTTACACTAGGATCCCTGAACTTGCACTTCTGAACTCGGGGTGTTACACAATTATGGTCCGAACACACGCTTTTAAAGCCCAAAAACCAATCAATGAACCAAGGCCCAACATACGGCCTAGTTTTCCAAATTAGGACCAAACCTTTATATGGTCTTACCCTAAGGTCCAACCCTTTATTCCAGTCAAACATTTGATATTCCGATGGCCTAATACCTCATAATCATCAAGGCCTAATTATGGTCCGCTTATGGCCTAATTTTCCAAATTGGGCCTAACCCTTTCCAATGGGCCTTATCTTAAAGCCCGATAATTCCCTTAGTCCATAAACATCTTTCCATTTGGCCTACGAAGGCCCACAGCAACCCAGTCCAAGAAATGGCCAAACAAGAACCCAAACCCAATTAGGGATTTTCACTTAAAATGACAATTAGGGTTAAGTGTTCTTTCTTAACTCATTAATGAATTAATCCATTAAGTCCATCACTCCACTAGACCAAACATAAAATGTGGTTGTTTGTAATTAAAAATCCCAAATCCAACGGTCCAAATGCGGGTCCTAACAAGTCCAAAACTCACGTTCCCAAAATTAGCGTTTGTAATTCCTAATTAGGGTTTTCAACCCAATTGTGTGCCCGTTAGTCCATCAATTAAGTTTTTTGGTCAATTTGTGTTACATATATTGGGAACCACCCATTACCACCTCGGGTAGTGGTGGTCAACGGTGGTCCGCAACGGCAGCCACCACCTCGTGGTGGTGGTGGTTGTGTTTTTATTCAAAGACAATACCAAAAGTACTCCAAATATTAGTCCAAATGCACCCAAATGCACACAAACACCAGAGATGGTGGCTAGTGGTGGCAGAATGGCGACATTGGGTGGCAGCCACCACCTCACGGTGGTGGTGGCAGGCCTTCCTTGGTTTTCCAGCCTAACATGGTTCACACAATAATCATAACATTGACAACAACATATATACTAGACATACACACCCACACGCATGCACACAACCACCTCTCACAGTGGCTGGTGGTGGCTAGAGATAGAAGAAGACGACATAAATAAATAGAAGTGGTGGCAGCCAACATGGTTGACTTCCATCGTGGTCTGCTAGTGTTCCAACCAACTACACCCGCCAAGCTACGCTGAAACATACACACGCATGGATGAAAACACACATCGAGCTGATGTACTCCATTCGTGGAGGAGGGCGATGGCAGATATGCAATGAACGACCGGTAAAACATCACCGCAACAGCAGCGGTGCCATGGCGTGTTCCTCGACGATCTATCCTCGTTAGCAACTGGGTAGCAGTGGTTCCGAGTTCACGACCGAGAGGTGGTGCTGGAGGATTCCTTAACGATGGCAGCTGTAAAATGCATTAGATGGACGGTTGTGACAAGAAACGAGGGGTAAAGGTTCACGGGGGGTTAATCCCGTCTCTCATCCCAAACATTGGTCCATTATTCCAATATTAGTCCCTTCTCCCAAGATCTTTTTCAATTTAAATATGGAATTTACCCTTTAGCCCCTGTCTCCAAAACTTTCATAATAAGTCTCGAAATTACCAATCATCCCCTAGCATCCAAAAATGTCCTCGATTTATGTCCAATATTTTACCAAACACCCCCTGACTTCTGAAAATCTTTAGATACCAATATGGAAATTACAATTAACCCCCAAATGTTCAAAAGTTATGACTTTGAACTCCTTGAAACCCGCACCTTGCTAAAATATTATGGATTTAGAGCTACAATAATATATATTATTGTCCTCAAAATCATTCTTTGTGTTAGGGTGCAAATTCATGCTTGGATGTGGAGTCTTAGGCTAACCCACTTGTATGTGTAATAGGTTGCATTTCCTTTATAAGGAAGTGAGTGGAACTCATTTTATCTAAGGAATACTTATGAGAGCATTAGTTTAGAGAGAGAAAAATTGCAAGACCTATTTGTACTCTTTCTATGAAACTAATGAGAGCTTAAAAGAATTATTTACTTCTTGTGTTCTTGATTTTACATGTTGATTCACTAAATCGTGCTTATTCTGCACATGCCATCTTAATCAACACCACATCAATTGGTATCAGAGCGGGTGTTCTTGATTGGATCAAGAATTGATCCTTGATGGCTATCTTGATTTGGTAATTCTTCATGTTCTTATTGATATTCGTGTTCAGAGAGTGTTTTGTGTTCTAGAAATCGAAATTTTCATTGATTTGATCCATAATTCGACTTTCTCTCTCTAGAATACTTGTGTGTATCACTTTCTCTCTCTAAAGAATCCATTCAAAATCACTTTCTATCGCTAGAAATCTTCAAGTTATTGTGATCATGGTGAATTTGCCGTATAATTTTTGGATTGTAATCGTTGAAGATATCAAATACAAAGTTAATAAAGATCAATATTATGGGTTCGTGTTAAACAATTTGATATTTTGGAAAACTATGATTTCTTATGGAGGTTTGAAGGATGATCATGGAAGCTTGATATTTTAACCACTTCGTGAGATCAAATGGTTGGTTGATATTACATGGTCCATATCAACACATAGTAGTGATAAGAATGGAGAAGAAAGATATTTGTTCAAAAAGAAATATGTTTCTCTTATTGAAGACCCAAATGATCTTCGTGCTCTTAAGTTTGTTGAAGTTCTTGACAATGGTGTTAAATGTGATGTTCTTGATGTTAAAGGAAAAAGAGTTCAAGTTCATTCTCAAGATGAAAAAGGTTTTTGCTCGATTGGAGTTCAAACCGATGATATTTTGTGTTCTTGTGATTCGTTTGAAGGAATGATTCCTTATCGGAAGCCGATGATCCAAGAAATTCACAAGTATCAAACTCCAAAAGATTTGATTCAAACTCACAAAGTTAATGTTGTGGAAAGTGGGTTTGTTCACGAAATCAAGTCTTCAAGATGCAAAAAGATGAGGAAGAAAAAGAAGAAAAAGATTAATCGAAAAAATAAGCGGGTTGACTCACAAAAATCATCAAATGTTGTGAAGTCTAAATCCATTAAGCAAATTTGGGTTCCAAAGCAACAATCTCTAAAGGTTGCATTGAATTTGAAGTCAAAACCCAAAAGTGTTGGTGGTTCTTTTGAAGATGTTCTTGGTTTGATGAAGAACATGAAGAACACGAAGAACGAGTTGTACATCTCGCATAGTGGGTGGTACAATGTTGGATTTGAAGATTTTCTCATTCCAACAAAAGAACCAAGATCTTCTAAATTTGATTCGTTCGTTGCAAACAGAACTCGATTCGTCAAAAAGGTATATGAAATTCTCAAATTGATTCCAAAACGTCCATGATTTTGATTTGTGCATTTGCGTTTTTCATTTTTGATCATCTTGTCTCATTGGATCTATTTCGTTTCAAACCCCATTGTTGATCCAATTTTTTTTTAATGATCAATCATATTCGTTTCGAGCCTAATTGTTGTTGATCCGACTTATATTTTATTTGATTCAGCCCAATTCCAATTACATTAGCCCAAATCAGTTTAAATTCGACAATTACTTTCATGAAACCCAAACTAAAGCTCGATACTGTTCATATTATATAATTGAGCCCAAATCGATTATGACGTACACAAATCGATGCACTGAATGCAATCGATTTATATTTTTTGTTATGAACTCAAACTAGTTCTTTTTTCCTCTAGTTCATAACTTCATATCGTCGTAATCACGAATTATGAGATTTTTTTTCTTCTTTGTTTCAAAACTTGTATCGTTGATTCATTCAAAGCCGATAATCGATTTTTGCTTCTGTTGAATGTATGAAAAGTTAAAGTGTGAAAAAGTCAAAATTAATCAAATGAAAAGTTAATTTGATTTATTTTGGAATCGAAATTGTTGTTGATGGTTGATTTTGATTCGAAATTAGATTGTAAAAGGCTTTAAAGTCGAATCATTTGAGATGTTGAGGGTTTGAAGTCGAATTGAAACTGATTCTTATTTGGTGATGAACAAAGTCAAAGTAAAAGTCAAAGTTTGATCTTGATTAATCTGGAAACGAAGCAGGAAGATGGTTTAGGAATCAAACTGATGGCGATGATCTGGTGTGAGAACCAACAGCCTTTTTTTTCTTTGCAAATTGGGCCCAGCCAATTAATTAGGGGATATTTTAATTGTCTCTTTATCTTGTTTTGAGTTTTAAAAAACATACGTGTGTTTATCCTTTGTTTCCGTTTTCTTAGGAGCTGATTACTATTTGTTTTTGGTGGAACTTATTCTCAGCGGTTTTTTTTGTTTTAGAAAAAAGTTGAATAAAAGTTTGTTTTCTGGGAAAACCTTTGTTACACGAGTTCTTGCTGCTGATTCTCACAGAATCGGCATCAGTTGGTATCAGAGCCCAGAACTCGATAGGCGGCAATGAATCACAATGGACGAGGAGCTCGACAACAACCCCGTAGAGATGCCGACAGAGGCAACGAGGATTACGTACGAGATCCACGTGATGTTGCAGAAATCGCAAGGTTGCAACAACGAGTCCGGGACTTGGAACTGCAACAAGAGGAACGCAGAGAAGAAACCGAATCAGATCTCGGGTTTTTCGGTGATGGTGAAGACCGAAATCCTTTTGGGGGACGGAATCAACCTCACAGGCGGCATCAAATAGATCCAATTCGTAGCATGGGAATCAAGGTGGATATTCCAGAATTCGATGGAAGGCTGAACCCTGACGACTTCATTGATTGGTTGAGCACTGTTGAACGTGTTTTCGACTTGAAGGACATACCTGACAACTTTAAGGTAAAACTTGTTGCCATTAAATTACGTAAGAATGCATCGCTGTGGTGGGATCATATAAAAAAGAAACGAATCCAAGAGGGGAGGTCCAAAGTCGAGACGTGGGCCAAGATGAAGAAGCTACTACTTGACAAATTTTTACCAGCAACTCACCGCCAGGAATCATTTTTGGAGTACCACAACTTGCATCAATGAAATTCTACAGTGGAAGACTTTATTGCCAAGTTTGAACGATTACGTATGCGATGTGGGGCCGAAGAACAGGAAGAACAAATTATTGCCCGGTTTTTAGGATCATTACGACCCGAGATCGCTGATGTGGTTCAACTCCAACCCTATTGGTCCTTCACAGACGTGTGCACTTTGGCACTGAAGGTAGAAAGACAGAATAGAAACAAAAACAAAATCAACCCAACCAAGCTTGGTGCCACCAAACCTGACTTGTTTCGAACCTCGTCAAGCAAACCATCCAATAACGTTACCAAGACCATCCCATTCAAAACTGAAATATATAAGTTAAACCGGTGTTTCAAATGCCAAGGCATAGGCCACTTCGCAAGGGATTGTCCCAATCAACAGCTTGTTACCCTCACAGAAGATTCTCAGCCTCTCTATGACACCGAACACGAAGAAAAAGAGGAAACGGTGGACGAAATTATTTATCCAGACAAGGGTGAAGCATTGGTGGTACAACGAGCCCTCAGCGCCACGCCGACATTGACAAGTGGCGACACTTTATGGTTGCGAAACAACATCTTTCGCACTAAATGCACAGCCAAGGGTAAGGTGTGCACCCTGATCATCGACGGAGGGAGTTACGAGAATATGGTGGCTACTAGCATGGTAGAAAAGTTGGCATTGGATGTTCAACCCCACCCGGAGCCGTATCAATTAACATGGCTAAGAAAAGGAAACGTGGTCAAGGTTAGTCAACGATGCTTGGTAAAATTCTCAATTGGTAATCGATACTCCGACGAAGTGTGGTGCGAAGTTATTCCTATGGATGCTTGTCATGTACTCTTAGGGCGGCCGTGGCAATACGACAGGCACACCAAACACGACGGCTTCAAAAATACATACTCATTTCGAAAAGACGGAGTCAACATCACCTTGGCACCCCTTGACACTCGTGAAACAGGGACTGAAGCATTAATTTTAACAAAATTCGCTTTTCTTGATTTCAACCATCACATGACACCACCGATTATCTATGCCCTTGTGATAGTAGAACAAAACAAGCCACGGGCGACAACCCCACTAGTTGTTCAGGCTCTTCTTGATGAATTCCAAGATGTATTTCCCGATGAGATCCCAACGGGTTTACCTCTCATGAGGGAAATCCAACACTGTATTGATTTTATTCCTGGGGCGACAATACCAAACAAACCTGCGTATAGAATGAATCCTAAGGAGTTTGAAGAGATGAATAGGCAAGTAACTGAGCTCCTTGACAAAGGACTGATTAGGGAAAGTATGAGCCCATGCGCGGTACCCGCGTTGCTAGTACCCAAACATGGAGGTGCATATCGGATGTGTATTGACAGTAGAGCTGTTAACAAGATTACAATCAAATACCGCTTTCCTATACCACGTTTTGAAGACCTACTCGATCAGTTATACGGTGCATCGGTCTTTTCAAAAATCGATTTAAGGAGTGGCTATCATCAAATTCGTATGCGACCCGGGGATGAATGGAAAACGGAATTTAAAACACGAGACGGTCTCTATGAATGGATGGTGATGCCTTTTGGACTATCTAACGCACCCAGCACATTCATGCGTTTGATGAATCATGTATTTAAATCTCTTATTGGGAGTTGTGTCGTCGTGTATTTTGATGATATTCTAGTGTTCAGTCAAGATGTGACCCAACACCTTCGACACCTACGTGATGTCTTATCCATTTTACGAGACCAGAAGTTGTTTGCTAATCGGATTAAGTGCCATTTTCTTGCAGCTGAGGTTTTATTTTTGGGTTATATTGTATCTGGTGACGGTATCCGTATGGACGAATCTAAGGTGGAAGCCATCACGACCTGGTCTACACCATCATCAGTTCACGAGGTTAGAAGTTTCCACGGGTTAGCTTCATTTTACAGACGTTTTATTAGAAATTTTAGCTCTATAGTAGCTCCCATCACTGATTGCACCAAAGGAAGCCAATTCAAATGGACATTGGCAGCTAATAACGCTTTTGAGGAGTTGAAGGAAAGAGTGTCTCGAGCACCAGTACTAGCACTACCGAATTTCAATCTCGCCTTTCAAGTTGAGTGTGACGCTTCTGGTGTTGGGATTGGGGGTGTCCTCAGCCAAGCTGATCGCCCCATTGCCTTCTTTAGTGAGAAACTCAATGAAACCAGGCTCAAGTATAGCACTTATGACAAGGAGTTTTATGCCATCATTAGGATCTTGGAGTATTGGCGTCACTATCTTTTACCTAGTGAGTTTGTGTTATACTCAGATCATCAAGCTCTTCGTTTCATTAATGGCCAACACAAGCTCAATCCGCGACACGCCAAGTGGGTTGAATACCTTCAGGACTTCTCGTTTGTCATCCGTCACAAAGCAGGTATCAATAATACAGTGGCTGATGCCCTTAGTAGAAGAAGATCCTTACTCACCTCACTCCAAGTACAAGTTGAAGGGTTTGAAGTGCTTCATGGGTTGTATCTCAACGATCCAGACTTTGCAGAAATATGGAAACAGTGTCAGGCATCGACTGGTTTGACAATGAAACACTACTTGATTCATGATGGGTTTTTGTTTAAAAATCAAAAACTTTGTGTACCAACATGTTCATTACGTGATGCTATCGTGTTAGAAAGTCATCAGGGAGGATTAGCAGGCCATTTTGGACGGGACAAAACTGTTAAGTTGGTGCAAGAACGGTATTTTTGGCCTAAAATGATTGCTGATGTATCACGTATTATTGATCGATGTCGAAGTTGCCATGTAGCCAAATCTCAACACTCTAATGCGGGCCTTTATACTCCTTTACCAGTTCCAGATGGACCCTGGGAGGACGTTAGCCTCGATTTTGTTGTTGGTCTTCCACGTACCCAACGACAGAAAGATTCTATCATGGTGGTAGTGGATCAGTTTTCAAAAATGGCGCATTTTGTCCCGTGTGCAAAGACTTATGATGCAAGTCAAATTGCCCGCCTCTATTTTGCTGAAATTGTTAAGTTGCATGGAGTGCCTAAATCTCTCACTTCTGATCGTGATGTTAAGTTTGTGGGACATTTTTGGAGAACACTTTGGAAGCGTTTGGGTTCCTATCTCCTTTTTAGTAGTGCACATCACCCTCAAAGTGATGGACAAACGGAGGTGACAAATCGCAGCCTTGGTAATCTCCTGCGCAGCCTTGTGGGGAACAATCCACGCCAATGGGATCTTATCCTACCACAAGCTGAATTTGCATACAACCGCTCGTCACATCGATCAACAGGTCGAAGTCCATTCTTTGTTGTTTATGGACGTAATCCGTTTACTCCATTGGATCTGGCGCCATTACCTGCTACTGACCACTTTAGTGCTGAAGGGGAGGAGAGGTCGGAGCTTATTAAATCGATACATCGACAAGTACGGGATCAGATTGTTAACAATAATATCGTGTACCAAAGGCGTGCTAATGTTCATCGCAAGCGGGTCGCTTTTAAAGAAGGAGATTTAGTATGGATACACTTGAGTAAAGATAGGTTTCCTAAGGGTCGGGCGGGCAAGCTTCAAACACGGGCAGATGGACCATTCAAAGTGTTGGAGCGTATCAGTGACAACGCGTATAAAATTGAGTTGCCAAGCCACTACAATGTGTCTGCAACATTTAATGTTGCTGATTTGAAACCTTTTGTGCCAGAGGAAGAGGAATTGTTTGACTCGAGGACGAGTCCTCTCGAAGAAGGGGAGGATGATGGCGATGATCTGGTGTGAGAACCAATAGCCTTTTTTTTCTTTGCAAATTGGGCCCAGCCAATTAATTAGGGGATATTTTAATTGTCTCTTTATCTTGTTTTTAGTTTTAAAAAACATACGTGTGTTTATCCTTTGTTTCCGTTTTCTTAGGAGCTGATTACTATTTGTTTTTGGTGGAACTTATTCTCAGCAGTTTTTTTTGTTTTAGAAAAAAGTTGAATAAAAGTTTGTTTTCTGGGAAAACCTTTGTTACACGAGTTCTTGCTGCTGATTCTCACAGAATCGGCATCACAAACTTGCTTTGAAATCGAATCATTTGAGGTCGATGCACGATGTTGGGTTTAATGTCGATATGATGTTGAGTGCAAATTGCTTTGATGTCGAAATGTAATGTGAGAAAAGAAGTCGATATTGAGTCACTGTTGATAAAAAAACTAGACTGTGAAGTCGTTTTGAGAAAGGATTGATTATTTTGGATTGATTTCGAACGACGAGTGTTTGATAATGAAATCAGTTTTGTGTTTGTTTGCTGATGACAAAATGATTTTGGATTATATGTGAATCGACTTTTGATTTTGAAGTCGATGATAGTGTTACTGGCGAAGAACGAAGATTTTGAAATTGTTTTGGGTATAGAATCAGGATGTTTGGAGTCGATTATTCCCTGAGTTCGTGATTTGAATGATAAAAGCGAATTCTGAAAATTGGATGATTCGATTGTCAAAGAACGAAGTCTTGTTATTGGGTTGATTTTACAATCGATTTTGGTATCAATGTTCGAACAGTTAAGCGGATTGTGAGTCGATTTGGAATTGTTACAGGTCAATAGTTTATAGTCGAATTCTTTGAAGTCGTTGAGATCGATTTTGGTTGATGTTGGTATGTTAATTACGGAGTTGATAGTTTGTGATGTCGATTTTGAAGTATCGATTCGATTACGGAGCCAATAGTTTGATGAGTTGGGTTACATGAAAACGAAGTCTGTGATGCATTAATTTTTGATAATCTGGGGACGAAGAAAACTTGAATTGGGAACGAATCGTGTATTGTTGATGGGATTGTATTATAGAATTTAGTTCATATGGGAAAATAATTTTGTACGAAAGGGAAGATGAAGTTTCGTATGATAGCTCTATAATTTCGTTAAAACGGGTACGAAGTGAAGATGAGTTTCGTTCGTTGAGTGAAAAGTTTTCGTTAAAATGGTATCCATGAAACTAACGAAAGAGTTAGAAGAAATATTCACTGATTCACAAATTGGGAAGAAGGAAACATAAAAGTTTCGAATGGGTCCCTTAAGTTTCGAAGATAATGCAAAATTGACTCAATTTCGAATTTGCAGCAATAATTGACGAAGAACCATACATATTTCGAAACTTACCCCTGGAATTTCGAAGACTTGGCAGAATTAGTCCAGTCTCGAAATGGTGACAAAAGCTGTGAAAAATGATAGAATTTCTCTATTAGCCCATGCAGTTTCGTAATGTTGGTAGTTTATACCCAACTTCGAAAATAGGTAATAAAAGCTGAGAAATTGCAAAAAATACAGTTCTGGTCCTTGTAGTTTGTGCGAATTTACACTTTATGCCCGGTCTCACAAGTGGGCTAGAGTTTCGCATATTTGGCTATTTTGGCTCAATGGTTCCCTGCTAGTTTCAGAAAGTGACAATTTCTACCCGGTTTTTGGAAAATCTTGCAACTTTCACCCGAAAACTCAAAAAATTTTACAAATTGGAAAAAAATTTGTGGCTTTTTCGTGATTGTTTTTCTATGCAAGATTTTTGGTGATTCATTTTTGGTACACATCAAGGGGGGGGGGGGGTTTGTATTGTTCATTTTTTGAGCGCTTCTAATCCTGAATGGGTTTTATAATCATTTTTTTGATTATAAAAAGGGGGAGAATGATGGGTATTCGAAGCTTCTCGGGTTTGTCGAATATTCATTTGTGGATTTGAAGACCGGTGTTACTTCAAGGGGGAGTTTGGTCTTGATCGCGCTAGCTCGTTGGAGACTGAAGTCGGGACATCCAATCCTAACTTTAAAGGGGAGAATGTTAGTGTGCAAAGTCATGCTTGGATGTCGAGTCTTGGGCTAACCCACTTGTATGTGTAAAGGGTTGCCTTTCCTTTATAAGGAAGTGAGTGGCACTCATTTTATGTAAGGAACACTTATGAGAACATTAGTTTAGAGAGATAAAAATTGCAAGACCCATTTGTACTCTTTCTATGAAACTAATGAGAGCTTAAAATAATTATTTACTTCTTGTGTTCTTGATTTTACATGTTGATTCACTAGATCGTTTTTATTCTGCACATGCCATCTTAATGAACACCACATCACCTTGCCATTCCTGACATGCCAAACAACTTGTGCAACATGACCACAGTCCCGAGCATACCATAGCCTTCCCAAGGCAACCGAAACCAACCCTCGCAGGGCTCTCTAATTTGTAGATGAGCGAATTCCCATCACTATCCGACAATAATCCCTTGCGAATATAACACAACCACTCAATCCTAATGTCTGGAATCTCAAGAAGGTTTCACTCCTTGACAGACCGCCCACACTAAATTGTTTTTGAATCCGCTGCATCTATCTCTCAACTAGCTACTCAACTTCTAATAACTTGAGGTTCCCACTAAAAAACAGAGTCACCGACCAAATTGTAACGCTCCATTTCTGGTATGTGATTTAACTAAAGTTTTTCTTTTCTTGAGAGGTACTTGACGAGCCTGTAGCCCGACTCGTCGAGTAGAAGATGGATTGATCACGCGATTTAAGCTCACAACTTGGCGAGTCCATATGCTAGACTTGGCGAGTCCACCTGTCTGGGTGAAGCCCTAGTTTAAGGGTTTGCACCCTATTTAAACACACTTATACGCCCCAACATCGCCTCCATCACTCTCAGAGCATCTCTTACCGAACCCTAGCCCCCTTTTTGAGTGTGTGAGTGATTGTTGCTTTGTGAAGTAATTTTGGAGCAAGTAAAAGAAGGAGAAGATTGAAGAGTTCAAGGAAGAGGAAGTAGATCCACATCACACTCAGTTGTGGTCATCTTTTCTGGTAATAAAGCCTCCATCTTGGTTATTGATCTAGTAGAGCTTGTTTGTCCCCAAATTGTTGCTTTTAACCCCCCCCCCCCCCCAAAAAAAAAAAAACCAAATCCTTTATGATTACGACTTATGTTTGGGTTATACTTCAGATTTGGACCCTCATTGCAATCTAGTAGTGTAAAGTTTCAGCTATAGTTGTGATTGAGGTCCCTCTTGAGCTTAGAACCCCATTAAGAGCTTAGTTTTGGCATTTGAAGCCTTTAAAGCCATGCATGCACATAAAGTTTGCAACTTTACGTGATAAGCATGCCCTAAAAGCTTGGATCTGTGGCTTGGAGTCGCTGCATGGCTCAAATCAGGTCTGTATGGAAAAGGGACTGAATGGACTCGGCGAGTCACAAGCTTGACTCGGCGAGTCACATGAAGATATCCGTGGACTCGATGAGTTGGATGAGCAACTCAGCGAGTCCGATGAAGATTGCCTTAGACTCGATGAGTTGTTCTACAACTCGGCGAGTCCGATGAGTTTTTCCCGAGAAAAGTAGTGTCTAAGTGAAATGGCTTCATTCCTTAGTAGTTACACGTAAAGTCAACAACTTTACATGTTCAGATGGTTCCAAGGGCTCAGATCTACGAGTTAGAGGCCCTGGAATGGATTAGAGTTCGATTGTATGGAATCTACGATAGGACTCGGCGAGTTGTTCTTCGGACTCGACGAGTCGAGTCGCGAGTCCCTGTTTTCCCTTCGAGTTGCGAGTTCAGAGTAAATCAGTGAGTGGGAAAGGGACTCAGTGAATTAAAGTTAGAATTAGTAAAGGAGGGACTCAGCGAGTCTGCGCCCTGACTCGGTGAGTCTGGTCAACTGGAAGTTGACTTTAACTAGGGAGTTGACTTTGACCAGGGGGTAAAATAGTCATTTTACCCTGAGGGCATTTACAAGTAACTAATCAAGCGTTTTTGGGATGTGTAGCCAATTAGTTCCGGAGCAGCATTCAGCCACTTTCAAAGTTAGCATCTCACCAGTCAGCACTACGAGGTGAGTTTTCCTCCCAGTAGGAACGGGTCTACGACCATAATGCCAGCCCGTCTAATTAGCAGTAGTTCCGGACTTTGGTCCGATGCAGTAGTTCAGTGTGCTTGATGTCTTCGTGATTCAAGCATGTCTTTGTGTTATGTGTTCTGGACTTCGGTCCGATGCAGTATGCAGTATATGTGTTTATGCAATGCTACGTTACGTTCAGTCAGTTTCCGAACTTTGGTTCGATGCAGGGGACAAGGTCCCAGTTAGTTCCGGACATCGGTCCGATGCAGTTTCCGGACTTCGGTCCGATGCAGAGGGAAAGGCCCTGGTTAGTTCCGAACTTCGGTCCGATGCAGTTCCCGGACTCCGATCTGATGCAATGGGCAAGGCCCAATATGTGTTTATATGTTATTGTATGGTATGTGGTAGTCTGGGGGAGCTCATTAGCTTTGTGCTTACAGTTTCAGTTTTGGTTTCAGGTACTTCCGCAAGCAAAAGGAAGAGCTCGGGATGATGGCATTGCACAGACCACAGCTTCAGCTTTTGTCCTAGGAGTCTATTTCAGATATCATGTTATGTTGTTAGAGTTATTTTGTTATGACATATCTATTATAACTTTTTGGGATTTATGACGTACGATTTTATGATATATTATAAATCGTGGATAACCTTAGTATTATTTAAAGAAAAATTTTTAGGTCGTAATTTGGGTCATTACACAAATTTCACTGCAGTACACTTATACTCAACAGAAAGCTCAGATAATCCTTCAAGTAGGAGACTTATCCCGGCAACGATTAGACTCGAATGAGAGTTGTGCAACAGGGTCTAATAAACCTTTCTGAGATCATTTAATCCACCTGTGAACAACTTAGTGTATACCCCGATGTCACACCCCAAAACCGGAACGGCGGAAACGTTCTGGGGTGGATGACGTCATGTCAAGTATCACAACACATGTCTAATTACTGACCTGAGAATACAAGTTATTTGAAAAGCGAGGATCAGCATTTTTACAAATGTTGGTGAGTTCATAAGTATTTAGTGTCATTTAGAAAAATAACTTTATAAAGCAGTAGTTTAAGTGTTTTCAGTGTATTAGTGTTCTTTCCAGAAAATCCTATATTTTCTTTAACAAAAGCAGCCTTCTACCAAGACTGGTCAGTGTAATATGGTAAAAGAAGTTTCCCTTAATTGCTATTATTATCAAAATACTGAATTTGATTATTAAAGAAAGCAATAGGCATTAGGGAATAACATATGCCTCAGCAGTGAGGACTGCTGGCTAAGGCAAAAGAATCATAGACTCCAGGGGAGTATCGAACTAACATCACGCCTGGTTCAGTCTAACAGATGGAGACACAGACCCCAGCAGGTACCAAATGAAAGGTACAGCTGGTACGGTCTAAAACAGTGAACGCAGACCGAAGACGATACCAAATGAAAGGTACATCTTGCAAGGTCATAACGGTGAAGACAGACCGCAGACGATACCAAATAAAGGGTACATCTCGCAAGGTCAAAACAGTGAAGACAGACCACAGACGATACCAAATAAAAGGTACATCTCGCAAGGTCAAAACAGTGAAGACAGACTGCAGACGATACCAAATAAAAGGTACATCTCACAAGGTCAAAACAGAGACTACAGACCGCAGATAGTATCACATGAAAGACACATCTAGCAAGGTCAAACAGTGTAACTCTGAAAAAGGTGACATCAGCATACAGTGTAAATCGTTGACGAAATACCGTTACCTTAAAGCCATGAATTATAAGGCAACCCAGGATACTCGTAACCATACTGACTAGAGTTCTAGACGCCCTACAAGCATCTATATAATGTGACATTTGTCATCCCTTGGCTTGGTAGGTCGTGGACTGTAGCTAGCAGTCAGGGTGCGGGGTTGTCAATCCCGTATAGGCCTATACACACAATGTCCGCTCTCCCTACAGGAGACTATGGTTACCAACTAGACGACGGAGAAGGCCGCGTCCCGAAGATGCATCCCAAATAGAGGATAGTGTGTTACTAGGAGGGAGTGGATTTCTGATGTAAGTGACGTATTACAGATAGAGACTTCCAAACAGTGGGTAGTGTGTTTCTAAAGTAAGTGTAGAATAGAGGGAGAGACTCTCAACTGACTTGACTAGAGAATTTCTTGTATGTCCATACTCATATACATAGTATATAACTAATGAACCAAACAACTTTCGGACGGCCACCCGATCCCACCAGACCACATCTCAACGAAGAAAAGGAAATAGGGCGGATGAGCCTTCCTAAGTCTTTCAATCGTTACTTATATGTATCTATATAAGAACAGACGTACATCTAACTACGGCTGAGTGTGTAATAATTGAAGACATATCATCGTGGTGTGAATTCATACGGTGTGGAATAACAGAATCGTAAAGTATAAGTGTATC
This sequence comes from Lactuca saligna, assembly GCF_052625555.1. Lineage (NCBI taxonomy): Eukaryota > Viridiplantae > Streptophyta > Magnoliopsida > Asterales > Asteraceae > Lactuca > Lactuca saligna. The sequence goes on along the minus strand of NC_136424.1, from coordinate 162,015,094 downwards.
AAGTATAAGTGATTCTTGTGAAATAGGAGTGTCTAACGTGTGAAGTAGGAGCGGTCGCAAGTGAAGTAGAAGTGTCGAACAAGTATAAGCGTATCACGAAGTAGAGGTGACAATAAGTGAAGCGAGAGCGTATCAAGTATAAGTGAAGTAGAGTAGATATCCAGTATAAGTGAAGTAGAGTCGATATCAAGTATAATTAAAGTAAAGTCGATATTACTAAGTATGAGCGTGAATGAGTATAAGCGTCATCAAGTATAAGCGACTATAGGTATAAGTGAAAGTGTTACCGAGTCAGAGTATAAAATAAGTATAAGCGAAGTGGCAGTATTTTAACAAGTAAAAGTATACGTCAAAAAGGGAAATCTTAAATGAAAAGCCTTTATGTACAGAGAAAATCACAAATTGTATTCTTTTGTAAAATATGTTTAAAAACCTTAGAGGATCTTTCATAAACCAATTCAGAATGGATTTGGATAAATCAGTATAAGTAAAAGCTATGAAATAAGTAAAAACCATTATAGTGTCCCACTTGGTAAAACAGTGTAAAGTGGTAAAATCTTGTGCATGCGGGTTATCAATCACATGTGATTGACATGGTAACTGGCATGTTTAGCTTGTATTCCCCCCTATAAAACATTTAAAAACATTAAAAGGTTCATTCAGGGGTATGAACTCACCTGGTGTAAGTAGGTCTAACGAGAGTGTTGTTTGGGCGTTCGGTGCCATGTAAGGACTCGAACACACTCACTGACCTATTTAACATATGATAACATATGTTTACATACAATTAGTACATTTAATTCTAATTACGCAAATATACGCGCTCAAAGGAGCGGAAAACACTTTTGGTTAAGTGTTTGGGGTCCCGGGTAGGGTTTAAGGGTGCTACGGGTCTCCTATCAGTTGTGGAACTTTGCTAAACTCAAATATCAAGTGTGTGAATGGGTTTAAAGCATTAACATGGACCATTTTGGAGTTTACGGCCTAACTTAAGGGAGTTTACGGTCGTAAACTCCCAAGGTTATATTCTTGGGTGTTTAATGCTTCTAGCTTGCTTATTGATTTATTCTAAGGACTTTTCATAAAAGGCATGAGTGGTTTTGAGGCCTCTAAGGGCTTGATCTATGAGTTTACGGCCATAAACTCTAATCCTTAGAGTTTTGGGAAGTTTAAAGCCACTAATGCCTTCCTAGCAATTTATAATGAAGTGTGATGCCATTTTGGGGGATTAAAACTACCATTTGAGTGGGTTTTGGGGAGTTTACAGCCTAGATATATGCTTGGGCCGTAAACTCCAAGTCAAGCCTCATTTCATTGTGTTTAAGCCTTTAAATCCTTCCTAGTATTTTATGGTAAATGTCTAAGGTCATTTGGGGGACAAAAACCAACATTTTGGGCATGTTTGGGGAGTTTACGGCCTAAGCATGTGCTTGGGCCGTAAACTCATTTTCATCCTTCATTTTGATGTGTTTAGGTGATCTAAACCCAAAGTAATAAGCCCTTAATTTATGTGTTAAGCCCTAGTGTGGTTTGGGAGTGTTTTTGAGGCCTTTTAACATGATTTTGAGGTGTTTACGGCCTAAGCATGTGCTTGGGCTGTAAACTCTCTTTTGTGCCACAAAATGATTGTTTTAAATGTGCAAACACTCCTAGGCTAATTCTTCTATTTATTTCCAAGCCATTAGGGACAAGTTTGGGTCATTTAGGCCTCGTTTTGGGTGTTTACGGCCTAAGGAGATGCTTAGGCCGTAAACTCCTTTTCCATAGCTTCTAAGTCTGATTTTTGGGCTAAAAACATGATTCAATATGTTTAGAATAAGCTAGGGTAAGCGGACTCACAATTTGGAAGCGTTTGGTTGTGGTTTCGGGGCGAAAACAGGTCTAGAGAGAGAGCATAGAGAGAGAGTGTAAAAAGTCTCCAATAGACTCAACTCACCCTTATATATGGTTTTGAGTCGGGACACAGTGGAATTCTACCCGATACTACTGTTAAACGGGGCTTTTGGTCGCACCCGATTTAGTGGTCGTAATAATAAACTAATATTTTCCAAGTAAATGGAAATATGTGTTATGTATTTTATTTCCTTCTATCACGACTTAACGGCATATAAACATACACAATTGCAATGTTTATTAAACTTGACGGCTTCTCATTAACGGAACTTTTGAACAGTGGAATATTCTGTTAACGGTAACGGAGAAATGTAATGGGGCAACTTGGGTTGTCACATCATCCCCTCGTTAGAGGGAATTTCATCCCGAAATTCAGATCTAGGCAAGGAAGTAGGTATGACTGGCCAAGTAGAGGTAAGAGAGTACTTCCTATGTGGTTGTCCTTGCATCCCCAAGTGATCTCTGGTCTGTGTTTGTCACTTCAACAGCCCCTCGCGTACGGGATGCGGATTTCGTCTTGCATAGCTAGTGGGTTCCAACTGGTGTATCTACAAGGTTAGGGTTCTCGATGGATTCTATCAAGATGAGTGAGGCACGAAGAGTGTTGTCAGAAATTCACGTATCAAGTCTAAGAAGTGAGTTGATCGAATGTGAACCTTGTGGTATATCTGAAAGTAGTAGCGGCCTGAAAAGGGTCGGACCATGTCTCCATGAGGATTCTCGGATGGTCCTAAGCTGTCGGAAAGGAGTAGAGTTTCTCAGTACTAAGAACATAGTGTACTTCTATGGCAAGATCAACACTGGCGTGATCGCCATTACAAAGTTCCTAACGTTCTCACTTGTACTGAATGTGTAGTCCTTCAGGTTAGTCCTTAGGAAGCTCAGGTGGTCTTCGGTTTCGTGTTTTCTTTCAACTGGCTGATAGAGACTTTCTAGATTGCCGAGTGGGTTGCGTGACTATGGTTATTGGTTTGCTATAGAGTGTCTATCTTGCGCTTGTGCAAAAATGAACCTGCACTAATGAAGCTTGAGATATGAAACCCTGAGGGTCGGGGAGATAGGGTTCCACCAGACGAGAGCTGGACTATCTCCGGAGGTAGTTCTTACTATCTCTGCGTGAGATAGTATTCATGGAACACCTAATAGTCCAATGAATCTCTAAAACTGTGGTTTATCCTAGCATGGAAGGTGTATGTTCCTGCATAACCCTTCGACTAACACCAAGGCTGGTGTCAAGCCTATGATCTGTTCGGGATCCGGGTCATGAGATTTAACGCAGCTACTTTCACACTTAACCAAATATTCTTGGCTGCGAAGGTTATCCTGTGGTTCTCGGTATCCTAGTGTTCACTTCGGAGAATGTATTTCATCATCTACAGGGCGACGACGAGTTCCTCTATGCAGTAGGGTGGAGGATGATAGGCACCACTTGTCTATAACGAGGTGGATGAAGTGCCTGAGTAGTGCGGGCATATACTGCAACTACTCATCCGAAGGTTCTAGGTTTTCATGGTCTAGGTCGAATCTAGTGAGTATAGAATCTTCTTACTCGGAACTCTTAAGAGTTCAACCCGTAGTGATTTTCTTGACTCGGGTTCCTATTTTATGGAATAGGGTGAAAGTACTTTTCTAAGAGGTTTGTGGTAGAGCTCATACCAAGCCTAACCACAAATATCGCGTGTATGCGAGCAGTATACAGTTGAGGTCGGCGGGACGTTCAACTGTGCGACTCCACCCCAAACCCACAACCCAACGAGGAACAGGGAATAGGGAGGAAACACACACCTTTAATCTTTTTGATCTCAATTATATGCCGCCCTTATGCATATACCTGATTATAGCGGTCAGTCTCATGAGTTCTATCTTCTGGGTTCACGAACCTGATGTGCGAGGTGCGAAGGGTTTTCCGAGGGAATCTACGGAGTATGCTTTGGTTGGTTGTTGTCTTCTGGAGTATCTTGTAGTGTGTTTCGCTTTAGTGCTCATCTGATTACGAGGGGTCGTTCAACAGTGTATGGTACCCTCCTTTGGGTACTTCGAAAGGTTTGAGATAAGAGGGACGATTGACGGATCGTATTAGGTTGGTTTATTTGTGTTAGGTTCAGGTTCGGAAGAACCTTTATTTGCCGATATGGCTATGGAGAAAGTTCTTTTTACACAGCACTTAAGGATTTACACACGGTTGCACGAAATCAAACCATGATCAATAGAGTCGTCGAAGTTGGCACACTCCAACATGATATAAAGTGAAGATCGATAGATTCATGTGCCGAACAGGCACACCAGTTCGAGGCGTCTCGGGTTTCGTCCTACGTATCACTACTGCGGATACTTGGACCGATAGAGTCGACGCGGAACTATAGAGAGTTCTAAGTGTTTCCGAATAGAGTATCTTTTCATGAACGGGTTCTCACAAGGCATTTCTATAATTGCCTCCCATATACTAGTCATGTACATTTAAGGTGGGGAGGACTGTCGACTGAGCGACCCCGCCCTAAATCCACAACCAAACGAGGAACAGGAGATGAGGCGGCATTCGCTCACTCTAGGTCTGTCCATCATAAATATACATGGCCGTAATGTATATGCTTAGCCACTATAGTTTTACCTAATGAATTTTAAATTTTATATAACAGTGCTGCGACTTTCGCCTTACTGGAAAGAATTTGCATTTGAATTAGTCTTTTATTGTTCTTAGCTTAGTTATCTGAGATCGAGAGACGTACCAAAAATCTATCGAGTCCCTTGACGTTTCTCCCTAAGCAGTAGTGTCAGGCTCCTTCTGTGTCTTTGTTTTTCCCTTCGGTTGGGCAGTCCTTCTTGAAGTGTCCAAACTCGCCACATAGGCGGCAAACCTGAGTGGCCACTACATTGGCGATTGATGCAATACGTTCCACTGGAGTTCTGCATACACGAGCAGTATGCCCCCTCATGTTGCACCTAGCACAATAGAGTTCTCGGCAGACACCATGATGATGGTAGCTGCACTTGCTGCAGTAGGGGAGGTCTCCTAGGTACGGTCTCCTTGAGATCGGGAGGGAAGGTTTGACAGGGGTACATACTGCCTCAGTTCGTTGTCCTTCGGAAGGTCCTTGAGCCGAGGTACTTCCCTCCTCTATCTTGAGTTTTCTCTTTAGTGGGTTCGGTTGAGGTTCTTGGGTGGCTGAGTATGGAAGTGTTGGCTGCTGCTGTCCATCGCCAGGATGGGAAATCCCGACAGGGCCCTTGCTAACATCGGTGATGTTAGCATTCAGGTGAGCCATGACAGCTGCTACGGCTGCTGAGACTGCAGCTTGGAACGTAGCTTCATCGAATAAGAGAGTAGGTTTCTTGCTTGTGGATTGGTTACGTTTCTTCGGTGGCATGGTTTTCCTACACGGAAAGGAATACAAGGTAATGAGAGACGATGGTTAACCCTGGACGTTTCTGTCCCGATCGCATTAGGCATAAATTTTTCCCGTGCCTCAAGTATTGGTTGTTTGAACGTCGACCTACATCCCTATGATGTAGTCCTGGTAATCGAAGTGGGTGTATGAATATAAGAAAAAGGCCATAAGATGCGGGTCGTTCCTACTAAGTTACCTTTATATTGAGGAAGGTTTCACTCTCTGTCCTGGAGAGATTTGAGAACAGTTCGGAACGAAGCTGCGGAAAGAGAGGCTCATGAGAGCTTATGGCTAAACAACCTCACAGAGGTGTGGGGATCCGCTCTTAGCGTATTACTGGCAACGGGAACAAGGCGATTTACCTAACGCTACAAGCAGTGTAACCACTAACTCACTAAATTGTATTATTTTATGGGTGTATTAGCATGACGAACACGAGGAAAAGACACTTCTCGGGGTTCCACATACTGGCTCCCTTGGTCTGCCTCGTATCTTTGACTAGAATCGGCGTTGGTTTCCTTCGGGCAGTTTCCTAGGGTTCTCTCCTCATATGGACATATTGAATTTCTACTCCGCCTTCCCTCTGATTCCAACTACGGGGGTCATCACTTCATGATGGATGACTGGGAATCTCCGAAGTTTAGGTGAGTTTCTCACCGATGTCCCTAAAAGAACATGGGCACTTGGTGCATCCAATAGTCTCGACCTAGTTCATTTATTTCCGAATAGGAAATCTTCTAAATGAACCTCTTCGAGGTCGGAATCAACTCTTCTGTTATGCACTGAAGTGGGTAGGGTTTTCTACAGGGTTTGTGCGAGAATGAAAATGTCTAAAGAATCCTAACAGATTATTAACATTTCGCTGGATGATCCACATCGAGTCCTGCTACGATTACACAGGGTATACAAATCATATATAGCTTAGATCCGATAGGCCTTCGAATATGTGATACTACTCTAGGACCACATCCCAACGAGGAAAAGGAAATAGAGCGAAACCACACATACTTAGCCTATGGGATCCTTATTATATATAACCTTAGAAGTACACCCTCTGTAGTTGTAGGTATATCAATAAGGATCTTTTAGTTCTCACACCAGGTTATCTATGTATTCTAAATACCCCTATGGTATTTTAATTCTCGTTTGGTTCTCGTCTTTGAGTTATGATTATGGTTTTAGTGTGAATCTTTTAGCGTTCTAAAATACTCCCTTAGTATTTTAACTTTATGTTTGGCTCTAACAAATCCTAGTTGGTAAGTTTCAGACCTGTTGCACACCACAATCACTCCTAAGCACACGTTCATCGCGTCTCGAATAAAGGTAGTTGATCAGGTTACATTTATTCCAGCGTACGATTACATAACTGCCCAAATTTGTCTGTAGTGCTCAACATCCGAAGACTTTTATTCTTGTTCTTCTTGTGATACTTGTGTTCGAGCGCTTAGATTCTGGATGTTATTATACTTTGGTAAAATATGGTTATATTTTAAAGTATAATTCTTGGTCAGAGTGTTTTATCCCTTTTGTATTTATAGGCTGTATATCTTTTATGAATTGATATACTTAGCTCACTATAAACAATGCTCTGATACCAATTTGTCACACCCCAAAACCGGAACGACGGAAACGTTCTGGGGTGGATGACGTCATGTCAAGTATCACAACACATGCATTATAGTAATCAAAGTACAAAAAAACATTGCATTAATAGTAATAGTTTTACATGGTTACATTACAAGTATTCAAAGTATGCAAGTAAATATAATAAATACAGCAAGGTACTAAGCCATCTTCATCAACAGCTCCGAGGGTGTACCTGTCTAATTGCTGACCTGAGAATACAAGTTATTTGAAAAGCGAGTATCAACATTTTTACAAATGTTGGTGAGTTCCTAAATATTTAGTGTCATTTAGTCAAATAACTTTATAAAGCAGTAGTTTAAGTGTTTTCAGTGTATTAGTGTTCTTTCCAGAAAATCCTATATTTTCTTTAACAAAAGCAGCCTTCTACCAAGACTGGTCAGTGTAATATGGTAAAATAAGTTTCCCTTAATTGCTATTATTATCAAAATACTTAATTTGATTATTAAAGAAAGCAATAGGCATTAGGGAATAACATATGCCTCAGCAGTGAGGACTGCTGGCTAAGGCAAAAGAATCATAGACTCCAGGGGAGTATCGAACTAACGTCACGCCTGGTTCAGTCTAACAGATGGAGACACAGACCCCAGCAGGTACCAAATGAAAGGTACAGCTGGTACGGTCTAAAACAGTGAACGCAGACCGAAGACGATACCAAATGAAAGGTACATCTTGCAAGGTCATAACAGTGAAGACAGACCGCAGACGATACCAAATAAAAGGTACATCTCGCAAGGTCAAAATAGTGAACACAGACCACAGACGATACCAAATATAAGGTACATCTCACAAGGTCAAAACAGTGAAGACAGACCGCAGACGATACCAAATAAAAGGTACATCTTGCAAGGTCAAAACAGAGACTACAGACCGCAGACAGTATCACATGAAAGACACATCTAGCAAGGTCAAACAGTGTGACTCTGGAAAAGGTGACATCAGCATACAGTGTAAATCGCTGATGAAATACCGTTACCTTAAAGCCATGAATTATAAGGCAACCCAGGATACTCGTAACCATACTGACTAGAGTTCTAGACGCCCTACAAGCATCTATATAATGTGACATTTGTCACCCCTTGGCTTGGTAGGCCGTGGACTGTAGCTAGCAGTCAGGGTGCGGGGTTGTCAATCCCGTATAGGCCTATACACACAATGTCCGCTCTCCCTACAGGAGACTATGGTTACCAACTAGACGACGGAGAAGGCCGCGTCCCGAAGATGCATCCCAAATAGAGGATAGTGTGTTACTAGGAGGGAGTGGATTTCTGATGTAAGTGACGTATTAGAGATAGAGACTTCCAAACAGTGGGTAGTGTGTTTCTAAAGTAAGTGTAGAATAGAGGGAGAGACTTTCAACTGACTTGACTAGAGAATTTCTTGTATGTCCATACTCATATACATAGTATATAACTAATGAACCAAACAACTTTCGGACGGCCACCCGATCCCACCAGACCACATCTCAACGAAGAAAAGGAAATAGGGCGGATGAGCCTTCCTAAGTCTTTCAATCGTTACTTATATGTATCTATATAAGCACAGACGTACATCTAACTACGGCTGAGTGTGTAATAATTGAAGACATATCATCGTGGTGTGAATTCATACGGTGTGGAATAACAGAATCGTAAAGTATAAGTGTATCAAGTATAAGTGATTCTTGTGAAATAGGAGTGTCTAACGTGTGAAGTAGGAGCGGTCGCAAGTGAAGTAGAAGTGTCGAACAAGTATAAGCGTATCACGAAGTAGAGGCGACAATAAGTGCAGCGAGAGCGTATCAAGTATAAGTGAAGTAGAGTAGATATCCAGTATAAGTGAAGTAGAGTCGATATCAAGTATAAGTGAAGTAAAGTCGATATTAGTAAGTAAGAGCGTGAATGAGTATAAGCGTCATCAAGTATAAGCATCATCAAGTATAAGCGACTATAGGTATAAGTGAAAGTGTTACCGAGTCAGAGTATAAAATAAGTATAAGCGAAGTGGCAGTATTTAACAAGTAAAAGTATACGTCAAAAAGGGAAATCTTAAATGAAAAGCCTTTATGTACAGAGAAAATCACAAATTGTATTCTTTTGTAAAATATGTTTAAAAACCTTAGAGGATCTTTCATAAACCAATTCAGAATGGATTTGGATAAATCAGTATAAGTAAAAGCTATGAAATAAGTAAAAACCATTATAGTGTCCCACTTGGTAAAACAGTGTAAAGTGGTAAAATCTTGTGCATGCGGGTTATCAATCACATGTGATTGACATGGTAACTGGCATGTTTAGCTTGTATTCCCCCCTATAAAACATTTAAAAACATTAAAAGGTTCATTCAGGGGTATGAACTCACCTGGTGTAAGTAGGTCTAACGAGAGTGTTGTTTGGGCGTTCGGTGCCACGTAAGGACTCGAACACACTCACTGACCTATTTAACATATGATAACATACGTTTACATACAATTAGTACATTTAATTCTAATTACACAAATATATGCACTCAAAGGAGCGGAAAACACTTTTGGTTAAGTGTTTGGGGTCCCGGGTAGCGTTTAAGGGTGCTACGGGTCTCCTATCAGTTGTGGAACTTTGCTAAACTCAAATATCAAGTGTGTGAATGGGTTTAAAGCATTAACATGGACCATTTTGGAGTTTACGGCCTAACTCAAGGGAGTTTACGGCCGTAAACTCCCAAGGTTATATTCTTGGGTGTTTAATGCTTCTAGCTTGCTTATTGATTTATTCTAAGGACTTTTCATAAAAGGCATGAGTGGGTTTGAGGCCTCTAAGGGCTTAATCTATGAGTTTACGGCCAAGGAACCACTCCTAAAGGAGTTTACGGCCGTAAACTCTAATCCTTAGAGTTTTGGGAATTTTAAAGCCCCTAATGCCTTCCTAGCAATTTATAATGAAGTGTGATGCCATTTTGGGGGATTAAAACTACCATTTGAGTGGGTTTTGGGGAGTTTACAGCCTAGATATATGCTTGGGCCGTAAACTCCAAGTCAAGCCTCATTTCATTGTGTTTAAGCCTTTAAATCCTTCCTAGTATTTTATGGTAAATGTCTAAGGTCATTTGGGGGACAAAAACCAACATTTTGGGCATGTTTGGGGAGTTTACGGCCTAAGCATGTGCTTGGGCCGTAAACTCATTTTCATCCTTCATTTTGATGTGTTTAAGTGATCTAAACCCAAAGGAATAAGCCCTTAATTTATGTGTTAAGCCCTAGTGTGGTTTGGGAGTGTTTTTGAGGCCTTTTAACATGATTTTGAGGTGTTTACGGCCTAATTAAGCATGTGCTTGGGCCGTAAACTCTCATTTGTGCCACAAAATGATTGTTTTAAATGTGCAAACACTCCTAGGCTAATTCTTCTATTTATTTCCAAGCCATTAGGGGCAAGTTTGGGTCATTTGGCCTCGTTTTGGGTGTTTACGGCCTAAGGAGATGCTTAGGCCGTAAACTCCTTTTCCATAGCTTCTAAGTCCGATTTTTGGGCTAAAAACATGATTCAATATGTTTAGAATAAGCTAGGGTAAGCGGACTAACAATTTGGAAGCGTTTGGTTGTGGTTTCGGGGCGAAAACGGGTCTAGAGAGAGAGTATAGAGTGGGAGTGTAAAAAGTCTCCAATAGACTCCACTCACCCTTATATAGGGTTTTGACTCGGGACACAGTGGAATTGTACCCGATACTGCCGTTAAACGGGGCTTTTGGTCGCACCCGATTTAGTGGTCGTGATAATAAACTAGTATTTTCCAAGTAAATGGAAATATGTGTTATGTATTTTATTTACTTCTATCACGACTTAACGACATATAAACATACACAATTGCAATGTTTATTAAACTTGACGACTTCTCATTAACGGAACTTCTGAACAGTGGAATATTCCGTTAACGGTAACGGAGAAATGTAACGGGGCAACTTGGGTTGTCACACCCGAATACAAGCAAATCTACACACGAATCCCAAGTCACTGAACCCGCTTCAAATCTTATTGCTACAACTTCCTGCTTTTCGGAAGCAACCGAGACCTCTCTGGTCTCAACTTATTTATCATCTGCTCAAAACATCAGACACCTAACTGATTGCTAGGCCAGAAACACACACACACAATAGTCCCACGTAATCTCTGAAGGATACCTCGTCTGACAATAACTGCCCTATCTATACCACCACTCATGGCTCCTTCAATCCTTTGATCCGTTTGATCATGATAGGCTGACAACCTGTTGCCACTAAATCCGATGCAAAAAGGTGAATGCTACCAGAATAAATGTAGTCTTACATCATACCTGGTCTCCTTCGACCTACCGTTTCCTAATTCCAATTATGTTGTGACCTACTCACAACCTTGCGAACTGGACTACCCTGGCCTAAGTCATCTAAACGGATTCAAGAATGCCACGGGTACCCTGCAGTCTTTCTGCACTTCCCACACTATCTGACCGATTGTGAATACTACGTCTCCCCCGCTGTCATACAACACTTTCCACACTATCTAACTACTAGTGAATGCTACGGCTCCCCCGTAGTCTTACAACACTTTCACCCTACTGACCTTTAGTGAATGCTACAGCTCCCCCATAGTCTTACAACACATTCATCCTACTAACTACTAGTGAATGCTACGGCACCCCGTAGTCTTACAACACGTTCATCCTAACTGACCATTAGTGAACGCCACGGCTCCCCTGAAGTCTTACAACACTTTCATCCTAACTGACCATTGGTGACTGTTATGGCTCCCCCGTAGTATTACAACACTTTTTCCCTATGAAAACCACAACCTAATGCCTTACCTCTTATCTATCAATTCGAAACCCACACAAAGTCAAGCATGCACTTGACCGAACACCCAACCAAAACTCACTTCATGAATGGAACCCCAACCTGCTTCCCCAAATCCTGCTATCAAGTACCAAGAAGACACAATTCACATGCTTGGAAACTTTACCGAACTCCAAACTCGCACAACCCTCAAACCAAATAGCCACTTAGGCCACAATTTTCCTCGATGGGGATGAGAAACTCATTCCGGTCTATACCTGCTCCTGTCCTGAATACTTGCTCTATTCTCCTCCACTTATATTGACTAAGTCTCCGCAATACATGGGATTTGAAGGATTCCTAATCCTTCTTACTCTTTAATAATCAAATTGCTGACAACCTACGCTTACTCGTACTAGTGTTCTATTACTATCCCAAACCTTAAAGACCACACAAATCCTAAAGATCAGACTAACACTTCCCAAATCCTAGAGAAACTAATAATCTCAGACACCTTGAAATGATGCCACACTCATATCTTGAAGTCTAAATAACCCATGCCCAGACCAAATCCTCCGCAGTAGACCACTTCCCCTGATGCTTCCAAAACATGTCCTATGCACAGTAGCTGAGTTACCAATCCTGACCGCAGACCTTCCAGATTACGTCCCTAAGCCGATCTTGACCATAGACCCGGATAGCAGTGAATGCTCCAAACCAACAAGGAGGGAAACAACCTTTCACTAACCACCCCGTAACTCATGGTATGCAAATGACATATAAGAATGTTTGAAGGTATAACCAAAAACAAGTAGGGAAACAAACCTAGAGGTATACATACCTAAACCCTTGGAATGAAAAATCCATCGTGCAGTTTCCCACAAGTGCTGCACTGAATCCGGCACTGCTGGCCTCTCAAAAGCTGATCTGAAATATTGGGTCTCTTCCCGAGTTACTATAATAAGTTCACATGACCTAAACCTCACTTATCGAGGTACAACTAATCGATCTTTCGCCCTCGGGCTCTGGGACCCATATCATTTAGGGTCTCACACCCTGACCCACTTACCAACTCAATCGTCAACGACTGAATTGTAATAGCTGGAGCAACCTTTGCTCTAAACCAGGCTACTAACTACTCTCAATACATAGAATCCAATCCCAAAAGTGCAACAGATTGCATAATCAATCCTTGCCGCCTAATACAAGAGATCCAAATCAAACTCAAAACCCTATCAATCCTTCCAATAACTGGCTCACCACCAGAGTCGGGATCAAACCCTAGTACTTCCTCATGTATGCTCGTTCTCATCTTGGTAAAGCAACTCTCCCCACTCATAGAGCATAACCAGGAATTCTCTGTCCAATAAGCTTTTTATATTTTCCATGACTCTCATCGATTCAAGTATGGATCTTGTGCTTTCAGTAGTAAGGGCCCAATACTATCTTCCACACCTATCCATACTTTCCTTGGCAATCCTCCCGAATCCTCCAAATCACCTACTCCACTTATGCACCAAATATCCGCTAATCAGCAACATAATACCCACCAAAGCAACTCCTAGGCTCTCCTTAGGTTCCCAACCTCACCGAACTGCCCCACTAACTTATTGGAGCATATCCCAGGCTTTCATAGGTTCCCAACCTCACCCTGCCATCAGTTGCTAAAGACCTTCTCATGATGCCAACCATCCACCTCCTGAATATCATCACATTCACTTAGTAGTTGTCTCCCATCATTCAAGAGTTCCAAAAAGCACAAAGCAAGCAACATTTGTCCAGTAGCACTCCGATCCAAAGAACTATCGTAGAACATTCGGCCCACATACCAGAACTCATGTTATCTATATCCATCCATCCTCATTGCCGATTTCCATATGCATGCAAATTATACACAAAACAAGATCTAATAGATTGTCGAATAATAGACTCTACCCTAGGACCACAACCACACAAGGAATAGGAAATAAGGCTAAATTAATTATTCTAAGGCTATAAGATCCTAACCGTATACAATTTTAAAAGCATACACTTAGTAGTCACTAATACCAATAATCATTCTCATTCTAGCATGGCATCTAATATTCCCAAGACTACAAGCACCATATATCATACATATCTATCAGTAACTACTCGGCACTAGCATGCAAGTCTACCAGCTCATACAACATATAAAGGCATCTCTCCTAGCCCTAACTAGCATGTGATTCACATATTCATAAATCAACTCATAACAGATAACATATATGGGTATTCTGAGGAAACTTACTTGAGCTCGACTAATTGCATGCACCACACCCTTTCTTGTCTTAGAAATTTTTTCTTTAAAACATTTTTTCTTTTTGAAAACTTTACAAATACTCAGTTTGATTCTAGACACACCCGAAATTATGTCCAAATCCCTCAAACCAAGGTTCTAATACCAACTTGTAATGACCCAATAATCAAGGGTATATTTTTCAATCTTCAATAAAGTTAAAACATAGATATCTTCTAAATCCAAACAATCCAAAAACATGATTAAGTAAAAACATTTATCAAAGTTCGTCCCAAAATCATATATTACGAAAACACGGGTGTGTGCACTGCGATCGAGTCGGGCCCTTCCTTTCCAAAACAATGATACCTGAAACCATAAACAAAATTGTAAACACGAAGCTTAGTGAGTTCCCAAGAGCATACCCCTTATAATCCATACAACCGCATAAACCATATCAATCACATAGCCCATATCAATCACATAAGCAACATAAGTCATGCATAGGATGCCGTGGAAACCCTCCAAGGTGTTACACACATAATCACATAAACCATGGACTTCCCCACATGGTCTTACATCCAAGTGCCATGGGCTCCCCCATGGTCTTTCACGCAAATATCACATAAACAAATAGCATGGCAGATAGCATATAACCAACTAACATACCACGTCTCACTACATCAACTAGTGTACCACATAACACAAAATGGGCTAGCCTTCGTGCCTTCGACCCATTGGTATGGTGAGGTGACTCACCTTGCACTACTGAAGACCCTCATATAAAACCCTAGCAGCTGGATGATAGATTCTCGAACTGTCCATATCAAAACAACATCCAATTAGTTATTAAGTTCCAATACGTAACCATAAGTCCATGCTTGGTGTAAAAAGAGTATTTTACCCTTAACCTAACTTGGTCCACAACCAAGGTCTAAACACACACTCTGGAAGCCCAAAAAACAATCAATGAACCATGTCCCAACATATAGCCTAAAGACATGGTGTTACCCCAAGGTCCAACCATTTATTCAAGTCCAAACACTTCGCATTCCGATAGCCCAATACCTCATAATCATCATGGCCCAATTATGGTCTGCTTATGGTCTAATTTTCCAAATTGGGCCCAAGCCTTTCCAATGGGCCTTATCCTAAAGCCTAATAATTTTTGTTGTCCATAAACATCTTTCCATTTGGGCCATGAAGCCCCACAGCAACCCAGTCCAAGAAATGGCCCAACACGAACCCAAACCTAATTAGGGGTTTTCACTTAAAATGACGATTAGGGTTATGTGTTCTTTCTTAACTCATTAAGGACTTAATCCATTAAGTCCATCACTGCACTAGACCAAACATAAAATGTGGTCGTGCATAATTCAAAATCCCAAATCCAACGGTTCAAACACGGGTCCCGACAAGCCCAAAACTTACATTCCCAAAATTAGGGTTTTCTAAACCCCAATTATGGTTTTCTACACAATCGCGTTCCTGTTAGTCCATCGATTAAGTTTTTAGGTCAACTTGTGTTACATACGTTAGGCACCACCCACTACCACCTCCGGTAGTAGTGGTTAACGGTGGGTTGTGGCGGCAGCCACCACTCGTGGTGGTGGTGGTGGTTCTGTTTTTAGGCCAACACAATACAAAAAGTACTCCAAATAATACTCCAAATGCACACAACCACCAAAGATGGTGGCTAGTGGTGGCAAAATGGCAAAAGTTAGTGGCAACCACCATCTCACATTGGTGGTGGCGGGCCTTCCTTGGTTTTCCGGCCAAATATGGCTTATACAACAATTATAACACCGACAACAACATATATACTAGACATACACACCAACACAAATGCACACAACCACTTCCCACGGTGGCTGGTGACGGCAAGTGATGGAAGAAGGCGGCAGAAATATATATAAGTGGTGGTAGCCACCATGGTTGGCTGCCATGGTGGTCCGCTAGTGTTCCGACCAATCTCACTCACCAAGCTACAGTGAAACATACACACGTAGGGATAAAAACGCACACCGAGATGATGTACTCCATTCGTGGAGGAGGGCGACGACGGAGATGCAGCGAACAGTCAATAAAACATCAACGCAACAGCAACGACACCATGGCATGTTCCTCTGCGGTCTATCCTCGTCGGGAACTGGGTAGCAACAGTTCCGGGTTCATGACGAAGAGGCAGCGGCTGGAGGATGGGTTACAAGGATTAATCCCGTGTCTCATCCCAAACATTGGTCCATTATTCCAATATTAGTCCCTCCTCCTAAGATCTTTTTCAATTTAAATCCAAAATTTACCCTTTAGCCCCTGTCTCCAAAAATCCTTTCATAATAAGTCCCGAAATTACTAATCAACCCCTAGCATCCAAAAATCTATTCGATTTAAGTCTAATATTTTACCAAACACCCCCTAACTCTTGAAAATCATTACATACCAATCTGGAAATTACACTTAACCCCCAAATATTCAAAAGTTACGATTTTTAACTCCTCGAAACCAATACCTTGATAAAATATTATGGATTTAGAGCTAGAATAAAATATATTATACATCTCGGGGTTCTAGAATTTATTATTTATTTACTCGTTTTATTTAATTTCAAACGGAGTGTTACAATAACCAATGTATAAATCATCACATCATATCAAAGTAAGTCAAGAAAATGCGAAACGAGGTGGTGTGTGCTCTGCAATCATCCCGAACTCTTCCAATTGAAAACTGAAATAAACTGAAAACCATAAGCACAAAGCTTAGTGAGTTCCCCAAAATACCCCTACCAATAGATACATTTGCCATGGACTACCCCCATAGTATTTTTCATGAAATTCCACAAGCTACCCCTATGGTCTAACATCCATGTGCCATAGGCTACCGCCATGGTCTGTCCTTGAAATGCCATGGGCTACCCCCATGCTCTTACATCCAAGTGCCATGGCTACCCCCTTGGTCTTTCATATAAATGCCACGAGCTACCCCTAGGGTATTCAATTCAAGAATCAATGGGACAGCTAGCATTCAACATAACAATTAACGAGCCATAATTGATGTATTTAATCCATGGACATAGTGAGAAAACTCACTGCAAACAGTTGAAACACATGGATAATCTCTGACTGCAAATCCACTAAAAATCTCGCTCTATCAATTACCAAAAATAACATCAAATTAATAATTGGGTCCCGTCTCACACTAAGATTCCAAACTAGAGTAAAAGACCTTTTTACCCTTTGCCCAACCTACCCGAAGCCTAGGCCCAAACCACCAATCTAAAGGCCCAAATTCCACGTAAACACCCAAGGCCCACATATGGCCCAACTTTCCAAATTAGGCCCAAACCCTTTCAAGGGCCTGAAACCAAGGTCTAAAATATTCTTTGCTAAAAAACACTTGAATTTTGATGACCAAACAAGGCCCAAACTGAACACCAAATGATTGAGGCCCACTATGTTGAGTACATGGGGGGTACCCAGCTCGTACGCTCACCGAACTTGCCTTAGGGCTTGTACACTAAGTGTACTTGGTTGTATGCCCAGTGTACCCTCGCATTCAATCATCTTCCCCTTTTCATCTCTTAATTCCTTAGACTTCATTCCAAAATCTAGATCTAACCTCCTTTGGCTGATTTATCATGTAAAGTTGCTAACTTTCCATGAATGCATGACTTAATGAAGCTCTTAAAACTCAAAAGGATTTAACAATTGACATAATGCATGCATGAGACCACCAAAACCATAAAGCTTGCACCTTTAAGCCTAGGAAACTCTTTATATGACCAGATCTAAAAGAATGAGCCCTACAAATGGCTTAACCCATCAAACTAACCCAAAAGAACCAAAAGCATCAAACCAATATATGAAGAGATCTAAGCAAGAAGAAGACAAAGTATGAACTTGATACCTCATAATACATGCAAAATAGGTGGTGATTTTGGATCTATAAACTTCACACCAAGCAAAACACCTTCAATTTTCTTTACTTCCTTCAAAAAGAGCAAAATAACCACCAAATTCTTCTCAAGAGCTCAAAGACACAACAATAGAGGCTAAGGGTCAGTATTTAGGGTTTTAGAGCTATGAAGGCTAATAAAGAGGCCAACCATAGGGACTTAAGGACCTTATATAGTGTGTAAAACCCTAAAATTTGGGTTTCTTAATATTCTTGTATGCCAAGCATAACCCTCGTATGCCCAGCGTACGAGGCCTTGCACCCACGACGATGTCTACTGACTACGCTAAGCGTACGCATCACGTAGTAGACCTCATACTAGTATGCCCAAGGTATTCCCTGAGTATGCCCCACGTACTAGGGTTGTATATAAACCCTAAATTCTTCCAAAGGCCGTAACTTCTCCATTATAAGTGCTTTCTTGACGATCCTTATATCCATGGAAATGTAACGAGAATCTCCACACTTTTATCAACACATACTTGTCTTAAAATATCCCGAAAAAAAATCTAATTTCCACAGAAAGGTAACGAGAAGCTCCACAATTTTATTAACACTTTACCAAAATATCCCTTGGCTCCAAAATACAAATCGAACACCCAGATCTTCTAAATTACGTCACACACACCCAAATGGGAAACGATTCGGAACAGAGCATTACAAAAACTTTTGAACCCATGCTTTAAACCATGGATAATTATCCTTTTAATCCTTGTGTGTCCAATCGAAGCTTGTGGATATGACTCAATGATTTCCCTAAACGTCGATTTTACTTTGTTAAATTATTTTTGAATACTTATTTCCTTTTTTGATATAGAAAAAAGGCCATTTTCAAGCATTTACAACCCATTGCATTCCTTTTTTAGAACAACATTACTAATTTATCCCATGGTTCCTTTGGTATCAGCGTATCCATGTTATGTTCTATAACTTCTTCTTCTATGGTTTTTCAAAGAACCAACATTGCTTTGCCACCTACAATCGTCCGCTTTTAAAAGGTACCATTGTTTTCTTTAATCTCTGGTTGTCATATTTTGGATCCATTCATAACCTTGCACAAGTCCCTACCTTGCATATATAACATTATGCAAGTTGACCAAATATTATCGTTGTGTTAGTTGAGTTTCTTCATGTCACCAACTACTTGAATCTCCTTTACGGTCAACCTCACTCTGATACCAATTTGTTAATCAATGAAATTGAGTTAACACAACAATTTATGTACTTAAAAGATTTTTACAGCAAAGAAAATAGAAGAAGGAATCATATACATACACACATACATACAACATTTTATGGAACTAGTTTTACCCATTGCATGAAACAGGTACTACAAAGCTAGAACTACCCTTTGTATGAAGCATGAAGCAGGTACAACAAAAGGAAACTATTCACTAACAAAATGGAATGCCTACATAAATAAGGCAAAGCAACAAATGAAACATAAGTTATAGACATGTGCGTGAGCATACTTGTACCATACATGGATGGTGTTGTACATTAATAATTTTGTCCAAAAACATTAACTCCAATTTTATATTCCAATTAAATGTCTATCATCCTAGCTAAGTTTTAGGTTTTAAATCACCGTATTGGTGCATCTTTTGATGGATCTATTTCTTATAGAGCACCTGGAAAATGTTTTCTATCAGCCAAATGAACACACCAATTGTAAATATATTTCAAGTGCAATCATTAAAATCACATGAAGATTCTTGAATTATGATAACATCCATAAGTGTTGGAATTTTCATTACATTTATGATAATACGAAATTGCACAAAAGTCGTTATTTTGAATAAATAAGACAAAAGTCACTATATTTTAGTTTTCTTTTTTCCAATTTTTACACCTAAATTGTGATGTCCCCAAAGAGTAGCACGTTCTCATGCCATACCATTAAAGATTGCTTCGTCATCAGACAATTTGGTGACCCGGTAAATTGTCAACATAGAAACAGATTACAAAACAATGTGTGTTATTAAGAAAAAATATAACATAATATCAAATTCGAATTCATGTGTAAACTTTTTTTTAAATAGTTTAAAACGGTTAAATGCTTTAAGGGTAATACCTAAATCGACATGTAAAATTGACTAAAAAAACCATATAAACTATTATTATAAAAGTTGAATTTTTTTCCGAATAAGTGGTTTCTAAATTAATTAACAATAATAATCGTTACCAATAATATAAAATCCTAAATTAATTAATCATAACATTAAATTTTATGATTAAATTTATCGCTGTTACCTTACAAAAAACTCAAATAACTAATTTGTAATTTAATTTATCATAATTTTATGCAAAATCAAGAGTCTTGTTTAATTTTATCGACACACTAACACAATAAAATAATATCACGTTAATCAATGTTATAATATGGTTCAATTCCATAATATTTCAATAACTAATATTAATAGGTAGCTAATAAACAGATGATACTAGATAATAAAAAATAGCCAAGTAGGAGTTGAACCTTCAAAGACTTACCAATGCAAACGAGATGAACAGATTAATCGAAGACACGAAGGTGACTTAGTGTGAAAAAGCGTTCGATATATATATATATATATATATATATATATATATATATATATATATATATATATATATATATATATATATATATATATATATATATATATATATATATATACACACACATACACAGCATTCATAGTGTGATTCTTGACTTAGCTTGAATAAAATATCAGAAAATTTATTCATTACTAATATATATAAGAATTGCGTACATTTGGCGGGTGGAGGAAGATCGGAACAGCTACTGCAGTGCCAAAGACAAGTTGGATGGCGTACGAACAGGCGGAGACAATGCTTGTGATAAGGTTGATTACAGTTACCACACAGGATGAGCTGCTGGTTTTTTTCGCCAGAGCCACATTGAATGCAGATCACATCGCCGTCGTCTCCGCAGCTCACCACAGCTTGGTTAGCGGTCTTCAAGATGTCGGTCATTGACCTGTACTTTTGTAGCCTTCGTTGTCGTTTCACCAGCAATGGAGGGAAGCGGTGAGCAGATGACTGCTTGGAGGATCGATCTTCTGTCATTTTAGGGTGTTTGACGTTATTGGTGAATGAATACACAGGTGCCGAAAGATTTGATATATATAGGAAGGAGAGTAGGGTGGGGTTACAGTTTGGGCAACGATGACATGGTGTAATATGATTGGAAAGACTAACGTGCGCTAGGTTCAGATGTATATCATGAGCTTGCATCCTGAAGAACCGGTTGCTTTGAGGCGTTATTAATTAGTGATGCAAGCTTTTGCATGTTTTTCTTTTACTACTACAATCATTTTCTCTTTTGTTTTTTGAATTCTTTTCATTTTCTTATGATTCTTTTAATTACTAAATGATTAAAAAAACTCAATTATATTTCAGTAATTTCAAAAAGAAACCACTTATATTTGAAACTTCATGTTTTTCACCTGAAGTTCACGAGATAAGGTTTGTTTGTTTCTAAAATGAAACCACCAAAATTAGAAAATTATATCTATAATTTTGTTTTTATCACTATTTTTAGAAAATGATTTTTTAAAGGTAAGTAACAGGGAATATCAATGCATGAATAATGTGAATTGGACATACATTTTTGTGATAATTAATAAAGTTGAGTTTTGCTCCATTAATTGATAGGAGCTGATATATCATTATCCACTCCGTTTTTTAATCCTTCCACTTAAAGTTTAAGTGTTGTGATCTTTTTACCCTTGTTTTGTTTTTTAAAAGAGAGAGAAAGATCCCATTTGACGGTAACTCTTCGTCCCAAGCGAGTATCGCTGATTTCTCGATGCCGAAGAATTGTCGGCCGCCATCGCTTCTTCCAATTCGCCGGTCGTAGGTCGCCATTGATTCTTCAACATTAAGTAAGTTTTTTTGTTCTAATTCTTGTTACACATGAGTTTTTGTTTAATGGATTTGGGTTCCTATCGAGATATAGTTTTCAACTTGTAATCCTCTTCCTTTAGAGAGCAACTGTATTGCAAACAAGTGTTTTGGTTAAATCTTTCAGAGAGTTTTCTTCCTTATGTGTTCAAGAGATTTACCATTTTCTAGTTGTCATGTAACTCTTTTTTTTGCTTCTTCAAATTCTTTCTGTTACAAGGGCATCGAGTCGGTAAAAGTACAAAACAAATAAAACAAAATTCATAAAATGTTTAAAATACCTAGCCTTTTGCTGTTCGTTCAGGGTATATGTTTGTTTCCCTGATTATAAAATTGATTGTTAAAATTGATTCAACAAATTAGAATAACGTAAATGGACTAAACAAGGGATCATATTCATGAGGGCTTCTAAAAAAAGATGATGGTAATGATCAGAACAGGGGGTCGGAGATGTTGATTTGGTTGCTAGTTCTTATTTGCAGGGGTGGAGATGATGATGGTAATGCCTTGAAGGTGGAACTATGATGACTCTTGTTGTGTATGATGAAGGTTGTTGAGAACACAGTCTGGTTAAGAAGATGGTGGAGGTTGGATGTGAATGATGGTGTGTTGGCTGAGATGAAGAGAACATGGCAGGTGGTTTGATGCAGAAGATGATCAGTTGAAAGAGAGGTAGGGTTGTACAGATGGTGGTGATGGTGATTTAATCAGAATAGAGTTTTGTAGATGGTGATGGTGATGGTGTTTCCAGCTAAGATAGGGAAGCCAAGACGATTAATGGTGATGACGATTAACGGTGATACCGTGATAGTCTGATAGATAAGAGACGACAACTATAAACTATAAACCATTTCTGTCTTTATATTTTTTTATAAAATAAAATAAGGGCAAAAATGTTAATTTCTTTGATGTTATGTGGATGTATAAAAAATACACCTGGAAATATCAACTCCCTAATTGATATGCTTCAATTTCATGTAAAATGTTTGTTAGCTTAATCTTTATCAAGTGTTTCCATTCTCTTACACATCAAATATTCTTATTCTCTCAGGGTAATTCATCAATCAAGGAGTTACTAATTGTGAACATTTACAACTTGGCGAATCCGAAAAAAATCCTCACAGTGTAGTGAGTATGTATTATAACAAGTGGTCGTTGATTAAAAACTAATGTCCGTGACTTGGTGACAACAAACACCCAACTTGTCAATCTGGCCACCATAAGCGTATTCGTTTTCACAAAAGTGATTGTTCGGATTTTATTATTATAAATTTCAATATTGCTTCAGATAACTTAACCATAGTTTTGCTTTTATGTTTTAAAGACTTATAAAGAACTTGTGTTTACTTATATCCGATTGTTAGTACTAATAATTATATATTGGCATGTATGTTTCTTCAACTTCTCGTAAAATGTTTGTTAGCCCGATCTTTATTAATTATTTCCAATAGTACACAATGTATCTGTTAGTGTGATGGTTTTTTATTTATTTGGTGTAGTGGTAGCTGAAAACCACGTCGTTAACTATTTCCGCATCAATAAATCAAGAAACCGCACCATTTGAAGCATTTATTAGCGTGGTTTCCAAAAAAATTGCATTAAAAATAATTAAAAACACATTTATTATTGCAATTTACTATAACATCATTAAATAAGTTTATTTGGTGAAAAAAAATAGAATGTCCCGCTTGGTGAATTTTCTAGGTTTTATAACTCCTTTTTTTTTCTCATGTTCCCTCCACTCCTCTTCCTCAGATCTCACATTGTCCCCTTCTTTTCCTTCTACTTCTCTCTTTTGTGTGGTTATCATTACCGATTCAACATTCACCACTGATCAACCTCGCCACCATCGGTTGAACGGAGCTCTGACTCACACTGGAAAGCCTCATTGTCGTTGCTCCCACTTATTCTGGAAGACGATGCTCACCACCCTTTGTGGAATTTCATGTCAACCACCATCGACAACCTTCCTTGATCATCTCCGATTATACCATAAATATCCCTCAAGAATCCAATTTTATCCTCAAAGGTAACCCTTTTTCTCTCTCACGCTTGATCCTATTTTATGCAGAAATCTAACAATGTTTATTTTAAGTGTGGAAGCATGCAGGAATAGCTTGGAGTTAGAGGAATGTGAACTCGATGTCCAAGAAGTAGCTTCTTCTCTCACCAAAATTGGAGTTATTGTTCCTATAACTTTTTTTATTATTATTATTTAATAAACGATAATATTATACTGTAAAGAATGTCATGGTGTTGAAATTTTTTTACCTGATTATAGTGATAGGGTCATTGTGGTTTATTCCAAATGATTTTTAGTGATTTCATACTTTTTGATGTTTGTGGTGATCTACTAGAAAAAAAAATGGCCATTAACTCCTTTAAAGAGAGATCACATAGGGAGATAATGCAAACTGTGGCGATGGTGGTTTCTTACAAACAACTTCAATGGTGGGCGGGGTTGGGGGATGTGTATAATAACTCGACTAGATATATGTAGAGAGGTAGACCTAGAAACTAGAAATAATTTATTTTGGAAAGATGATTTAATAAGGCGGTTCCTATTAAATGATGTGAATATTTAATATTGTATGAATTGATCTTTTATTGCGGTTGTCATTCCTTTAGATGCGGTTTTATAACCGCACTATTAAATGAATGTGCTTTTTAGTGCGATATTTTTTTGGTGCGGTTGTATACACGCATCATTAAATCATTTTAACCGCATTATTAAATCATTTATATACTAGTGTTCGTTTCATTCTCTTACAATTCAAATATTTGTGTGTAAGTCACCAATCAAGGGATTGCTAAATGGGAATATTTATAACTTGGTGAATCGGAAAAATAAGTTACTCATAATTCAGTTAGTATGTTGTCATATTAATACAAGTGATCGTTGACTAAAAACTAATGTGCATAGTTTGGTGACAACACACATGCAACTTCTTAACTTAATTTACCAACATAAGTGTATTCGTTTTTTATAAAAAAAAATGATTGTTCCAATTTCATTATTATAGATCTCAACATCGCTTAGTTTTACTTTTATGTATCAATGATTGCTAAAGGGCTTGCATTTATTGTTTAATTATCAATACTAATCATGCATGTATGTTTGTAATTAACTATCATATAATGTGCTAAAATCAACTATCATATAATGTGCTTCATTTTAGGTGTTTTCTTAAGTAGATAAGTTATCATTATTCATTCTTAAAACTAGGAAACAAAAGTATTTAAGTAAAACTCAATTTATGTTTTAATTTAAAACTTGATTAAGGTATAAATTTTGTATCTAACATTTAATGTATTCAAGGACCTTATATGTAATTGAATTGGTGTTGAGTACATGATTTTGCATGTTTTTAATAAATTCGAATATCATTAGGTTAAAACCTTAGTACATCTTATTATAAATAAACAAAATACAATGTCTAAAGTATGAACTCATCTAAGATTCAATTACTTAGAATAGGAAAACCATAGTAGTACGGTTGTAAATGAACCGAACGAACACAAATGAGGCTTGTTCATGTTCCTTTGTTTAAGTCATCCGAACAAATGAACGGACACGAACGGATTACCAAACGTGTTTTCTTGTCCATGTTCGTTCTTTTAACAAACTACATTGTTCATGTTCATTTGTTTATGTTCGTGAACATGCAAAACAAACATAAACAAACGAACCTAAATAAACAAAGATAAACAAAAAAAACATAATTGAAGATATATGAAATAAATGAACATATAATACGCCAATGTAATCAAACACAATTAAGCATATGTGAACATAAAATGAATATATATGAACGAACATAAACGAACGTTCACGAACATAATTAAACGAACGAGATCATTGTTAATGTTCGTTTGTGTAACTAAACAAACAATGATTTGTGTTCATGTTCGTCCATTTATTAAATCAAGAAACATAAACGAACTTCCTGCCGAACGGTTCACGAAGAGTTCACTGAACGGTCAGTTTGTTTACAGCCCTATTAAGTAGTGATCCTGTACAAATGATTTTTCGATATGTGTCACAACTTGTATGTAATCTCTACTACCGCACAAAGAGTCACAACTGGAAATTTTGTGTCTTGTAAACTATACACTCAAGCTAAAGTGAATCAAAAGCTTAAGAACATGTGTAACACCCATGATTGTAACAACAAAATTTCAATCAAATACACCATACAATCATTCAAATGGTCAACAAACAATTGGAAACCCTAGAAGTTCTTATTTAGGTCCACTTTGGACTAGAACTCCCTTATTGGATCCAAATGGACCAATAAGCTTCCAATTGGACTATCATGGGCTTAGAACCCTAATTGGGCTCTAATTGGACCCACATTCATTTATTTCAATATTATGGGCCATATTGGGCCTAGAATGAAATAAATTGAAAGCTTTGATCCATGATTAACCTAATCTAGCTTATTAAAACATAAAAATCACAATTTTATTTTATAAGGCCAATAAATACCTAAGACTAACTCTAATATTGGGCTTAGGAGCAAAAAGCCCAAATTTTCCTTTTTCCTTCCATGTTTTCGGCCCAAAACAAGCCCAAGAGAAAGGTTTGACTTTCTCATGCCACCTCACTATTAACTAAAGGACTTCCATGCAAGAAACTCATATCTCCATGCAAACCTCACCTCAAATATCATTTCTTCTTCCTCTCTCTCTCACTCTCGGCCGAGCAAACACACACACACCACAAAAATCTCTTCCAAACTCTCTAAGTCTAGAATAACAATCCTCCCTCCTTCTTCAAAATTTTCGTGAATCTAAGAAGCTTTCAAGAGGATCTTGCAAGTTAATCATCATCTTAGGTAAGTTTTTACTTATATCCATGATCTAGCTACTTCACTCCATCAAAAACCTCTTCTAAATCTATTCCAACTTGTGATCATGCACCTTAGAAGTCACCAAACTCGAGATCTACCAAGGAAAGGTGCTAAGGCCGAAAAATCACTTCATTTTCTTCCATCTTTTCTTCAAAAACCGAAAGCTTCAAACAAGGTGAGCTTCATACCCCCTATTTTCGGTTTTCATGAGTTTTTTTTTTTTGGGGGGGGTGGGGGGAATAAAAGTGAAAGTGTAGATCTATATGTATTTTGTATGCTTGGTATGATTCCATGCTTATATGTGTGATTTTTGTGTGTTATAATGTTGGATATAGTCATAAAACCCCTCAAAACCGAGATATACCTCTAGTTAAAAGACTCTAGCATCAATTATGCTTCTACATACAAAGTATTTCTAGAAAAGTGGTTATATGGTTTAGTAACAATTTCTTTGAGCTAAAAACACCATTTTTGGACCTAAAATGCGAAAAATACAAACTTTAAGGGCCTAAATTGACAAATCACGAACTTTGATGGTTGAACTATGTCAAAACAGTTTCAATAAAGAAATTTCTGGAAATATACTTATTTAGAGGATTAAAAACATAAACTTCAAGCTTAATGGGCTAAAAATGACATTTTAGGCCCAATGAGGCCCATTATGCGAGATTTTCTGTTTTGGAGGGTCAAAACTGCATTTTCCTGTAAAACAGTGGACTATAAGTGTTCCAAGTCCTTTTCAAAGGTTTAAAATGCTTTTTAAATTTAAAAAGGACTAAAGTTGCAAAAAATTTTCAAATTGGGCCAAAATTGTCAAACTTTCGAAAAAGAAGGGTTATAGCCGAGAAAAACTGAAATTCAGGGACTTAAGCTGTTTTCTATGAAAAATATGCTGGAAAATACTTATTTCAATAATTTTTAGTATTAAAATGTCAAGAAAATTGATTTAAGGACCAAACCGGAAAGTTTTTAAATAAAGGGTTGAAAAAGTAAATTTTTACAAATAATGAGGGGCTGAAAACAGAAAATTCTCAAGACTAGTTCAATACATGCAAATTGATCCAAGGATGATACCACAGTTATCGACGAAATACAATACATTACAACACCAAAAGTCGTTGTCAAATGAATTGGTTCGGTCTCGAACCAATAAAAATCCGAAATTACTAACACGACAACACTATGACATTACGACATTACGATAACGATTGGGAAGTCACTATACATGCGAGTGTGCACAGACGTCTACGCACCACCTTTGGGCCCCAAAAGTGTAAAATCTTGTTCGTTGAGCCTAGCTAGCCCAATGACCTGATCTTAAGGCCCAAAGACCTCTCTCTTACGAAGTGTTGGGTTTCACCGATCCGACATAACGTAAAAGGACTTTCAATGGCTTGTATACTACTGGTCCCCAAGGGTCCTTTGGTATTGCTAGTAAAGTCTACCTTTTCATGCGAGGCGGGTCTGGGACCCCTCGTACCTTTTATCCCCAACCGGCTAATGGAGTTATTGAGGCCTTCGTGTCCTCGTTCTCTTCGGGTGTGGGACTACACGTAGTCAGGGCGGTTGGAGAACGTGATTAGTACGGACGACGCCTTCGGGATCGTTAGTATCGCTATAGACTATTCGTTTGTGTAACGTGTGTTTGTAGCAAATAATCATGCTCAACAATAATCCAACGTCGTCTGGTACCGACAACTTCACACGTTGCAATTGTTTCAATGTACGAATTAGGAAAACATCGGGTTTTCCTAGGGTATTTCAATACATACGGATTCGGAATACACACAAATTTTAGATGAACAAATTTTACAAGTATAGAAACAAACAAGCATACCTATGGATCTTCACACATTTTTGACTTTACTATTTTCAGAAAATATCGGATTTTCTGGTGTTTCTCAAAACATTACAAACATTGGATTTCAAACATTACTTATGAACTCACCAACATTTCATACGTTGACGTTTTTCAAAATACTTGTATTCTCAGGTAACAGATAAAGTGGAGGATGAATTGTACTCTATGACGTTTTGCTGTGGTTTAATTTAGTAGCAAACAGTTATTTTTGAGAATGTCATGTTTTGGGAACAATGTAATGGATGTAAACGCTACCAGTTGTATCATTCCAAATGTTGGTGATGTATAATGTTATGTTTCATGTATATGCAATGTGATGGTATTCAATTGAGTCACGATAGCCCGCGGACGTTTCCGCCGTCTGGTTCGGGGGTGTGACACAAAGTGTAGTCAAGGTTGCATTTCCATGTGACTTGTATATCCTAAAAAAATGTTGAAATGCATGATCATCTTAACAAAAAATTTTAAAAGGATGTTTTTCATATTTTTGTGGTGCACAATCCAAGAGCATGAACTTTTAGATCACTTTGAAAACAACATGTAATTTCCCTATAAATATACATAAATTTTCATTTTTAAATATATCAAACCATTAAATTACCATTCCTAAAAGGTAGTTAGAGTAATAAGTTATTGGATTCAAAACATCATAATTAAAAACATCAAAACAAATAGTGCTAAAATCTAGTGAATATGATGCACTCAAGTCTGGCTCTTTCCTTTGCAACAAGAAGTACCTAAAACATATAAACTTAAAACCTTAAGCACAAAGCTTAGTGATTTTCCCCTTAAATACCATATACCTACAAGCAACACCCTATTTCAACTGGCAGGCCGTATCCAATGGCTGGTCTCAACAAACGACCTATTTCATCAACTGATATGTTTTAACCCCTAGTTCGTATCAACCCAACGACTAGTTTCAGCCAACGACCTATTACAGCCTACGAGCTGATATAGACATATTTAGTTATAAAATTCATGCATTATCTTAATACTTTATATTGATTTTTTCTCATTTAATGAACAAAAGGTGCTTAATTAGTTTATAATTTCATTTTTCAGCAACAATGAAATGCTCGGATGGAAAAGAAAGCGGATTTAGCAATTGGAAGCTTGGATCTTGGATTTTGAAAAAAGCAGGATGTTGTTGAATAGCTTGACCCCTCGTCAGTGTTTTGGCCATATCTCATGAACCGTAACACCGATTAACAAGATTCAAAATGTTTTGATAACTAGACACAATTTCGGACGACTTTTGTGTTTTGAGAAAATGTTGATTCCAAACGGACACAACGATTTGGCCGTCAACTCGACGAGTTGATCAGAAAGTTCGCGATTCTTGACGCTGACTTGCCGTCCACCGATTTTAAGTGATGGACTCATCGAGTCGGTCACTAGACTCGCCGATTCGCCCCTGTTTTTGGAATATATATATATATATATATATATATATATATATATATATATATATATATATATATATATATATATATATATATATATATATATATATAGAAACACTTCTCATTCGAACCCAAAAACTAATGGGGGATGCCTTGGACGATTTTTGGAGGTCGGAAGGGTTCATGGATCTCTAGTTTTCGAGAATTCAACCTAAGAAACAATTTAAAAGATATTAAAGGAAAATAATTATTCTTCTTTTCTTAATCTTTGTCTTGAACCATGTATGAATGATTAGAATTTGAATTTATGTCATTATTTGTTGTAGATATGAGCTAAAAACTCGTATCTTCTGTTTAGGGTAGATGTATTTATGACTATGGTTTGATTTTTAGTTTGATTAATTTAATTTAATGAATTTTGTTTTGTTAAGCTTGGTAAAGAACCTAATGTGTTAATAACAACTATATTCTGTTAATGACAACTATATTAAGCAGCATGAACATCTCTTAATTGCTTATCTCATATGATTTTTATGAAAAAATTGTTATATGTCTTGGAATAGCGAATGTGATACTAGGATTAACTAGACAATAGGTAAGTTAATGTGTGAGCTTGTGTGACGAACCATCAACAAGAAGTTAATTGAATTACTAATTTGATTAGCTAACTACAAGTCTTACTTATCTCGAATCAATAAGCTAGGAAATTTATTAGTTTAATCACTTGATGACTGCTTAATTTAATTTTTTTTCTAAGGATTAGTAATAGCGAACATGAACCTAATCACATTAATCGGTATCCAATAACAATTAATCAATTGCACTTGCCATAAAATCAACCATAGGAATAAGTGAATCGAATCTAAACGGAAGTCTCTTTAAATTGACTGAATTTAGTTGTCTTTTGTTTCTCCTTAGTAATTAATTGTCCTTTGTTGAAGAGTTTTAGTAGTTGCTTAAGTTTATAGTCTTGTAAAACTAGAAAAAAAACCCTTCTTTTTTCTTGTTTTATTTAGATAATATTAGTGATAATCTTAATTGTTTACCGTTCCCTGTGTTCGATACCCTACTTACGTGAACTAAGCTGCTAATCGATAGGTACACTGCCTTTTGTGTGTTTGTTTCTGTGTCTAAGTTAATATGATTAAAACTAGTTCGTTTTACACACATCAAGTTTCTGGCGCCGTTGCCGGGGAATGGTTCTAAATAGTTAAATTTTTTTGCTAATTGTTATCATGTTTTTATTTTATTTGTTGATTAATTTTTTTATAGTTTAATTATTTTTTTTTAATTTTATTATGTATTTTCCAAATCTCGATGCTTTTGATGCTTTTCTTGAGGAAGTAGTACATGAAATTAAGCAAGAAGATGAGGAGTATGACTCAGATGATGATTTGAAGAAATTTGGAAGATGGTTAGAGAACATCTTGCCTAATAAACAAGAGCAATCTGTGTTACAAGAGTTAGAGTTACAAGATGAAGAATATAATCCAGAAAGAGATTTGGAGGAGCTATAAAGATTGCTAACAGAGGGGTCGGACGAAGAACAAGAACAAACTGAGTTGAAGGGACCACAGCATGGTTTGACCGTTACCACGACGTGGCCCCCTGTATTTCTGATTTTTGTTTTGAAGAATGAGGTGACGATTCCAACTTTGGAGAAAGTTCTGAAGCGCGATCCATTTCTGATTAGTATCCAACCGGTTCCAACCCTTGTTAAGATTCTTGGGTTACATGAATTAAACCTCGTTTGGCCACTTTTTGAAGCAAAGAGCCAAATTTTACAAATTGGTCCAAAGAAAATATTCAATGCAATGGATAGATTGGCATTGAGTTTATTGGAAGTTTATTATGTTGAGAGTCCAACTCAAGACTCACACAAAAAGAAGCGCTTGCAGGAGCCAACCCCTCATTAGATTTTGCTTTTCTTTTTCTTTTAAACTTCTAGTATTTAGGGATCATTTAGGAATTTTAATTTTGATGTTTGTTTTCCTTTTTATTATGTGGTTTTGTGTTTTTGATCTTGCATATTTTAGGGTGAGAATTGAGCGAATAGTTACAAGAGTGACGAAATTAAAGTGAGGGGTCGATTCGTTGACGATAAGATTAGAAGTCTTTCTACACATCTAACACTATCAGACCGATTGTGAATGCTACGGCTCCCCCGCAGTCTTACAACACTTTCCACACTATCTGACTACTAGTGAATGCTACGGTTCCCCGTAGTCTTACAACACTTTCACCCTACTGACCATTAGTGAATGCTACAGCTCCCCCATAGTCTTACAACACTTTCATCCTTCTGACTACTAGTGAATGCTACAGCTCCCCCGTAGTCTTACAATACTTTCATCCTAACTAAACATTAGTGAACGCTACGGCTCCCCCGTTATCTTACAACACTTTCATCCTAACTGAACATTAGTGACTACTACAGCTGCCCCATAGTCTTACAACACTTTTGCCCTAACACAACCACGGCCCAATACCTTACCTTTTATCTATCAATTCGAAATGCACACAGAGTCGAGCACGCACTTGACCGAACACCCAACTAAACTCAGTTCATGACCAGAATCCCAACTAGCTTCCCTAAATTCTTCTATCAAGTACCAAGAAGACATGATTCCCATGCTGGAAAATTTTACAAAACTACAAAGTTGCACAACCCTCAAACCGAAAACCAACTTGGGCCACCATTTTCCTCGATGGGGATGAGAAACTTATACCTACGCAATTCTCACCCACTTAGATTCGACTAATTCTTCGCAATACATGAGATTTGAAGGATTTCTAATCCTTCTTACTCTTTAATAACCAAATGCTGACAACATGTGCTTACCCGTGCTAGAGTTCTATTAATGACCCAAACCCCAAAGACCACACAAGTCCTAAAGATCATATGAACACTTCCCAAATCCTAGCGAAACGAATAATCTCAGACACCTTGAAATGATGCCACACTCATTTATTGAAGTCAAAATAACCGATGCCCAGACCAAAGACTCCGCAGTAGACCACTTCCCTTGACACTTCCAAAAGTCACCAATAATGACCATAGAACTTTCGCATTAGGTCCCTGAACTAATCTCGACCATAGACCTGGATAACAATGAACGCTCCAAACCAGCAAGGAGGGAAACAACCTTTCACTAACCACCCCATAACTCATGGTATGAAAATGGCATATGACAATGTTTGAAGGTATAACCCAAACACAAGCAGGTAAACAAACCAAGTGGTACACTTACATAAACCATTGGAACGAAAACTCCATGTGCAGTTTCCTGCAAGTGCTGCACTAAATCCAGCCCTGCTAGCCTCTCAAAAGCTGATCCGAACTCTTGGGTCTCTTCCCGAGATCCTTCGCTAAGTTCACATGGCCAGAACCTCTCTTATCGAGGTACTCTTAATCGATCTTCCGCCCTTGGGCTCTGGGACCCATATCATTCAGGGTCTCACACCCTAACCCACTCACCAACTCAATTGTCAAGGACTGAATTGTAATAGCTGGAGAAAACTCTACTCTAAACCGGTCTACTAACAATAAATCCTTGCCACCTGATACAAGAGATCCATGTCGAACTCAAAACGCTGTTAATCCTTCAAATAACTGGCTCACCACTGGAGCCGGTATCAAAACGCGACCCTTCCTCATGTGTGCTCATCCTCATCTTCGCAAAGCAGCTATCCTCACTATCAGAGCATAACCAAGAATTCTCCTTCCCATAATATTTTTAGATTCTCCATGACTCTCACTGATTCAAGTATGGATTTTGTGCTTTCAGTAGTAAGGGCCAAATAATGCCTTCCAAACCTATCCATAGTTTCCTCGACAATCCCCCCGAATCCTCTAAATTACCTGCTCCACTAACGCACCAAATATCCGCTAATCAGCAACATAATACCCGCTGAAGCAACTCCTAGGCTCTCCCGAGGTTTCCAACCTCACCGAACTGCCCCTCTATGTAACAACCCGTTTCCGATATGTTAATTCCTTGGTATTTGTTTTGAAGTTTTGCAAGAGGGACTCGGCGAGTTCATAGCCTGACTCGCCGAGTAGGGTCGGGGTTTCGAGCACGTGTTAGCTGGAGACTCGGCGAGTCCATATTCCGGACTCGGCGAGTCTGCCCGTCTGGGTGAAACCCTAAATCCCCGGGTTGCCCACTATTTAAGCCACCTTTTGGCCCTCATTCTCGCCTCCTTCACCCTAAGAAGCTGTGAGAAAAACCCTAATTCATCCTTGAGTGTTTGTAAGTGATTTTGTGTGCATTTGTGAAGGTTTGAAGAAGGAGAAGAAGAAAGGAGCAAGGAGAAGGAGTGTAGAGCCGAGATTCAAGGGAAAGCAAGAGCTCTTTGAGGTATTCTTCTAGTTTCTTTCCCTTTTTATGCTTAAAAGCCCTTTTTAGATCTAGTTGATGCCTTTCTCAAGCCTTATGTTGATATGGAAGCCTTATCATGCCGAGATATCTTTAGATCTGTGTATTTAGGATTTGTAGAGCCCAGATCTACTGCCTTTTTGGAGCTATTTTGCATATTAACCCTAGATCTACCCCTTTTATGCATCTTTTAGCCTTTATTCCCTTGTTCTTGTGTTTGTGCACGTAAAGTTGGAAACTTTACGTGGTAAACCAGCTTATTGGACTCAGATCTATCATTTGTATGTTTTGGATTCGAGCAGAAACGAGTGTAGAATAGTTGCATGGCGGTGACTCGGCGAGTCGAGTCGCGAGTCCCCGATTCCTTCCTTTTGAGCGGTGTCTGTCGTGTGGGACCACTGAGTAGTAGGGTGGACTCAGCGAGTTAAGGGTAGACTTAGTAATGGAGGGACTCGGCGAGTTGTTCATACAACTCGGCGAGTCCAAGGCAATCTTCTTAAGTTCAAGAACAACTCGTCGAGTTGTTCATATGAATCGGCGAGTCGAATGAAGATTGTCTAAGTTCTTGGATCGAGAGGGTACTCGTCGAGTCGATGCCATACTCGACGAGTAGCAACGAGTAGGGTTGAGGTGTGAGAGTAGAGACTCGGCGAGTTGGCGGCCCAACTCGGCGAGTCAGGTCAAATGAGAGTTGACTGTGACCAAGGGTAAAAGAGTCATTTTACCCAAGTGCAATGTTTAGTATTTGATTGAGTGTGTTTATGGACTTGTAGTCAGGGAGATACCGGAGCAACAGCAGTTAGATTCCATAGTCATACACTCAGCAGCCAGTTTACGAGGTGAGTTTCCTTCCAGTAGGAACGGGTCTAAGGCCACAATGCCGGCCCGTTTAGTAGCAGTAGTTTCCGGACTTTGGTCCGATGCAGTTGTTAGTTTGTTTGATGCCTTCGTGGCTCAGACATGATTTATGTGTTAAGTGTTATGGGCTACGGCCTGCCGTAGTATGCAGTATATGAGTTTATGATCATGTGTGTTATGCTATTTGAAATATGTTTTGCTATGCTATGCTATGCCCAGTCAGTTCCGGACTTCGGTCCGATGCAGTTAGTTCCAGACTTCGGTTCGATGCAGTTAGTTCCGGACTTCGGTCCGATGCAGTTAGTCCCGGACTTCGGTCCAATGCAGGGGACAAGGTCCCAGTCAGTTCCGGACTTCGGTCCGATGCAGTTAGTTCCGGACTTTGGTCCGATGCAGGGGACAAGGTCCCAGTCAGTTCCGGACTTCGGTCCGATGCAGCTAGTTCCAGACCTTGGTCTGATGCAGTGGGCAAGGCCCAGTATGTGCTTATTTATATATTGTATGGTATGTGGTAGCTTGGGGGAGCTCACTAAGCTTCGTGCTTACAGTTTTAGTTTTGGTTTCAGGTACTTCCGCAAGCAAAGGGAAGAGCTCGGGGTGATAGCATCGCACACACCACAGCTTTAGCTTTTATCCTGGGAATTGATTTAGTTTGTTTTGATTTGACATAGTATGATACAGTTTTCCGCACAGTGCTTTTATTATGTTTGGGATACATCGTATGGTTTTATGATATGACACTCAGATTATGGTTTTGGTTATATTGAAAAACGAAATTTTTGGGTCGTTTCACTCTAACTCACTGGAGCATATCCTAGGCTTTCATAGGTTCCCGACCATGCCCTGCCATCAGTTGCAGAAGAACTCCTAATGATGCCAACCATCCACCTCCTGAATATCGTCATATTCACATAATAGTTGTCTCCCATCATTCAAGAGTTCCACAAAGCACAAAGCAAGCAACATTCGTGCAGTAGCACTCCGATCCAAAGAATTATCATAGAACATTCGACCCATATACTACAACTCATGCTATCCATATCCATCCATCCTCATTTCCGACTTCCTTATGCATGCAAAATATACACAGAACTGGGTCTAATAGACTGTTGAATAATATACTCTACCCTAGGACCACAACCAGAAAAGGAACATGAAATAAAGCTAAATCAATTATTGTAACACCCGTAGATACGGGCTAGTCAATTTAGAGATAATAGGGGTCGAAAATGACTTTCCGACAAAAGATTATTTAGAATAAATAATCTTAATCAAGTTGTAGAATGTCTCAAGTGTTCCGTACATATAAAGAACGCCGAAATCCGAGTTATAACAAAGAACTTATGGCCCGTCGAAGTTTTACAGCAAAACCGACACAGCACCGGGAGACGTAAACAGTGAATTTACGATTGAGTACTTTTTAGCCTTAACGATCTAAACCAAAGTTGTAGTATACATTAAACCGAGAACATCCATAAAAAGAACGCCCAAATCTGACTTCGTATGAGGAACTTATGATTTTTCTAAGATTCGGCTTAGCAGTGTACAACCCGAAACTTGAATTTTAGTTCGAGCGGTTTTTGGCTTACGCAACCTTAATGAGAGTTGAATATATCATTAATAGGAACTCAACGGTAAAAACACAGACGAAAACGGAGTCCGTATGTAGACGTTATGAATTTTATGCGGACATTTAACACTATAATCTCCTCTTACTGTTAAATTTAATATCGGTCGAGAATTAGCAAACAGAGTCGAAATGAGAGTTGTAGATATTATTTTTACCTATGCGTGGATATAAAGAACGTCAAAAACGGAGTTCGTATGCGAAAGGTATGAATTTTTTAAAGTTAGCTGATTTCCACCCTATGTGGGATGCCACGTGTCAGCACTAGGTGAAAACTTGGAGCCTACGCAACACCATGACGTGGTGACACTACTGGAGGCCTTTAAATAGAGGCTCGAGGCTTCCTCTTTTCCTCACACCTTTACCCACTTCTTTCTCTCTCTAGAACATCTCTCTAAGCCCCAAAACCCCCTCAAAGCCTAAGGTAACTCCCTAGCACGAGGCGGAAGCCCCTAAGTGCTCGACGGCCCCGAGAAGAATAGCCTTTTGGTTTGAAAACGTTGCTCCAGTGGAGCCCGGTTTTGAGAAAGACCCGATGTAAGTGAGGTGCGCCTACCCTATCTTTAGTGTAGCTTATGTTTTAATGTAGTAACGTTATTAGAACTTATAATTAATATTTGGGCTATTATTATGAGTTATATAAGAGTGTTTCTTAGCGCTTATATAATAGTAATAATATGTAGACTATTAATTAGTCTCGTTTAACGTTATACTAAACTCTAGTGGTAATGACACTAGGTTTTGTCCGAGGGAAATTATTTTAATAGTAACGAAGTGATGTCCAAGTACCGAGTCATCACCTTATCAGGTGAGTGCATAGTCTCTTTCATCTTACACATAGATATGAAGTATTTAATATATATTACGTGTTGTGAGTGCTTAGTCCCTTTTATCTTACACATAGATATGAAGTATTTTAATATAAATTACGTGCTATGTGTGCATATTGTTTGAATACTTGCTGTCTATCCCGGTGAAAGATTTTTATACATGTTTTAAATGATGTAAACTGTATAAAGTATTTTATATCTACAAAATATGTTAGGTAAAACATGGGTAGATGAATGATGAGGGATAAAAGCTGAAATAGAAGAACATTAGTAGTATGGACCTAGTGTCCTATAGGTAAACATTGGCAGCAATGGACCTATAACCCGTAGATGCTTTATATCTACGGTAAACGTCCTAGCAGCTGCGCTCTAAGGATAGTATCGACAGTTGCACCTAATAGGGAGCCTTATGACCATAACAGTAGCGTTTAAAGGTCAATACCGACAGAAGGGCCTCATAGAAAATATCCCAATTCTAGCAGTTGCGCCTACGAGATAATATTAGCAGTTGCGCTTGACCACTGTGTCATTGGCAACAATGGACTTGATGTTGTTTCCTTAGGATGATCCTTAGGAATGAATGAACAAGGGTTAGCTGATCCTTAGGGTAAATCCTTAAGAAGATAATGAGAATGGATAATTGGGTTGATTGTTTGATGTTTAAGTATAATAATTATATTATTGTAAGTTGAAAATCCTATGTACTCACCAGGTTTCCCAACCTAACCCACTCAGTTTATTTATATCACAGGTGTCAATATGAAGTTACATTACACTGAGAGATTTAAAAGAGATGTAGATCACTAGTGTAAATGAATGTAAGCTCTGTTTATGCTTATGGTTCTGTATTGATGATGACACCCCAAATGTTTTAAAAGTGAATAAAAAAAATACATTTCTTTAGAAATGCTTTGATAACGCAATTATCATGTTTTTCTGGGAACAAATTTCGCAACATTTTTATTAAAAGATGTACTCTGATTTTTATAAAGCATAAACAAAATCGGTCTTTTCTAGCCGTGAAAATGGGATGTCAAAATTATTCTAAGGCTATAAGATCCTATCCGTATACAATTTTAAAAGCATACACTTAGTAGTTACTAATACCAATAACCATTCTCATTCTAGCATGGAATCTAATATTCCCAAGACTACCAGCACCATATATCATACCAATCTATCGCTGACCACTCAGCACTAGCATGCAAGTCTAAAAGCTCATACAACATATAAAGGCATCTCTCCTAGACCTAACTAGCATGCGATTCGTAGATTCATAAATCAACTCATAACAGATAACATATATGGGTATTCCGAGGAAACTTACTTGAGCTCGGCTGATTGCATGCACCATAACCTTTCTTGTCTTAAAAATGCTTTCCTTAAAAACATTTTCTTTTTGAAAATTGTATAGATCCTCAGTTTGAGTCTAGAAAAACCCGAAAGTATGCCCGAATCCCTCAGACCAAGGATCTAATACCAACTTGTGACGACCCAAAAATGAAGGTTAAAATTTTAATTTTTCAATACAGTGAAAACACAGATATATTCTAAATCCAAACATTCAAAAAACATGATTAATTAAAAACATTTATCAGAGTTCGCCCCAAAATCATATATTGCGAAAACACGGGTGTGTGCACTGCGCTCGAGATGGGACCTTCCTTTCCAAACCAATGATACCTGAAACCACAAACAAAATTCTAAGCACAAAGATTAGTGATTTCCTAGAGAATACCCCACATAATCCAGATAACCGCATAAACCATATCAATCATATGGCCCATATCAATCACATAAGCAACATCAGCCATGCATAGGAACCCTCCAAGGTGTTACACACATAATCACATAAACCATATCAACTACACAAGTCATGCATATTAACATATAGGGATGTTGTGGGCTCCCCTAGGGTCTTACTCCAGGATGTTATGGGTTCCCCACATGGTCTTACACCTAAGTCCCATGGGCTCCCCCATGGTCTTTAATAGGAAAGCCATGGGCTCTTTACATGGTCTGACATCCAGGTGCCATGGGCTCCCCCTATGGTCTTTAATAGGAAAGCTAAAGGCTCTCCAGATTGTCTGACATCTAGGTTTCATGGGCTCCCCCATGGTCTTTAATAGGAAATCCATGGGCTCCCCCACATGGTCTTACATCCACGTGCCATGGGATTCCCCCATGGTCTTTCATGCAAATATCACATAAGCAAATAGCATGGAACATATCATATAACCAACTAACATACCACATATCACTACATCAACTAGTGTACCACATAACACAAAATGGGTCAGCCTTGGGGCCTTCGACCCATTGGTATGGTGAGGAGACTCACCTCGCACTGTTGAAGTCCCACGAATAAAACCCTAGCTATTGGATGACAAATTCTTGAACTGTCCATATCAAAACCACACCCAATTAATAATTTGGTTTCAATACATAACCATAAGTCCATGCTTGTATAAAACGAATATTTTATCCTTAACCTGACTTGGTCCAAAACCAAGGTCCAAACACACACTCTTAAAGCCCAAAAACCAATCAATGAACTAAGGCTCAACATATGGCCCAATTTCCCAAATGAGGTACAAAACCTTACATGGTCTTACCCTAAGGTCCAACCATTTATTCCAGTCCAAACACTTCGCATTCCAATACCCCAATACCTCATAATCATCATGGCCCAATTATGGTCCGCTTATGGCCTAATTTAATAAATTGGGCCCAAGCCTTTCCAATGGGCCTTATCCTAATGCCTAATAATTTCCTTAGTCCATAAACATGTTTCCATTTGGCCCACGAAGGCCCACATCAACCTAGTCCAAGAAATGGCCCAACAAGAACCCAAACCCAATTAGGGTTTTTCACATAAAATGACGATTAAGGTTAAGTGTTCTTTCTTAACTCATTAAGGAATTAATCCATTTAGTCCATCACTCCACTAGACCAAACATAAAATGTGGTCCTGCGTAATTCAAAATCCCAAATCCAACGGTTCAAACGTGGGTCCCGACAAGGCCAAAACTCACATTCCCAAAATTAGGGTTTTCAACCCAATCGCGTGCCTGTTAGTTCATCGGTAAACTTTTTAGGTTAACTTGTGTTATATAAGTTGGGCACCACCCACTACCACCTTGGGTAGCGGTGCTTAACGGTGGTCTGTAGTGGCAGCCACCACCTTGTGGTGGTGGTGGTGGTTCTATTTTTAGGCCAAGACAATACGAAAAGTACTCCAAATAATACTCCAAATGCACCAAAATGCACACACCACCGGAGATGATGGCTCGTGGTGGAAAAATGGAAAAAGTGAATGGAAACCACCACCTCACAGTGGTGGTGACGGGCCTTCCTTGGTTTTCCAGCTAAATATGGCTTATACAACACTTATAACACAGACAATAACATATATACAAGACATAGACTCCCACACGCATGCACACAGCCACTTCCCACGGTGGCTGGTGAAGGCAAGAAATGGAAGAAGGCGACAAAAATAAATAGAAATGGTGGTAGCCACCATCGTTGGCTGCCATGGTGGTCCGCTAGCGTTCCGAGCAATTTCACCCGCCAAGCTACACTGAAACATACACACAGGGACAAAAACGCACACCGAGATGATGTATTCCATTCGTGGAGGAGGGCAATGATGAAGATGCAGCGAATAGTCAGTAAAACATCACCGCAACAGAAACAACACCATGACATGTTCCTCTACAGTCTATCCTCGTCGGTAACTGGGTAGCAACAGTTTCGGGTTCTTGACGAAGAGGTGGCGACTGGAGGATTTCCCGACGATGGAGGCTGTGAAATGCATTAGATTTAGGGTTGTGACAAGAGATTAGGTGGGAAGGGTTATAGGGGTTAATCCCATGTTTCATCCCCAACATTGGTCCATTATTCCAATATTAGTCCCTCCTCCTAAGATCCTTTTCAATTTAAATCCGAAATTTACCCTTTAGCCCATGTCTCCAAAAATCCTTTCATAATAAGTCCCGAAATTACTAATCAACCCCTAGCATCCAAAAATCTATTCGATTTAAGTATAATATTTTATCGAACACCCCTTGACTCTTGAAAATCATTACATACCAATCTGTAGATTAAACTTAACCCCCAAATATTCAAAAGTTATGATTTTTAACTCCTCGAAACCAACACCTTGATAAAATATTATGGATTTAGAGCTACAATAAAATATATTATACAACTCGGGGTTTTAGAATTTATTATTTATTTACTCATTTTATTTAATTTCAAACGGAGTGTTACAATCGCCAATGTATAAAATGCGGAACGAGGTGGTGTGTGCTCTACAATCATCTCGAACTCTTCGAATGGAAAATTGAAGTACCACCATGGTAATTTTCTTGAATTGCCATAAGCTACCCCTATGGTCTAACATCTAAGTTCCATAGGCTACCGCCATGGTCTGTCCTTGAAATGCCATGGGCTACCCCCATACTCTGACATCCAAGTGCCATGGCTACCCCCTTGGTCTTTCATACAAATGCCACGAGCTACCCCTAGGGTATTCAATGCAAGAATCAATGGGACAACTAGAATTTAACACAACAAGTAACGGGCCACAATTGATGTATTTAACCCATGGACAAAGTGAGAAACTCACTTCAGACAGCTAAAACATATGGATAATCTCTAACTACAAATCCGCTAAAAATCTCGCCCTATAAATTACCAAAAATAACATCAAATTAATAATTGGGTCCCGACCCACACTAAGAGTCCAAACTAAGGTAAAAGACCTTTTTACCCTTTGCCTAACCTACCCAAAGCCTAGGCCCAAACTACCAATCTAAAGGCCCAAATTCCATGTAAAGACCCACGTCCCATATATGGCCCAATTTCCCAAATTAGGCCCAAACCTTTTCAAGGGCCTGAAACCAAAGTCTAATATATTCTTAGCTCAAAAACACTTGAATTTTGATGACCAAAGAAGGCCCAAACTGAACACTGGATGAATGAGGCCCACTATGTTGAGTACGTGGGGGGTACCCATCTCGTATGCTCACCATACTTACCTTAGGGCTTGTACACTAAGTGTACCTAGTTGTACGCCTAGTGTACCCTCGCATTCAGTCATCTTCCCCTTTTCATCTCTTAATTCCTCAGACTTCATTCCAAAACTATATCTAACCTCCTTTGGCTGATTTATCATGTAAAGTTGCTAACTTTACATGAATGCATGACTTAATGAAGCTCTTTAAACTCAAAAGGATTTAACAAATGACATAATACATAGCCGACTGGTAATGGGTTCCGTTTTAATCTAAACCCAGATAGTAAATACACTGTTAATGCCTTGCGCCAACGGATTGATTCCAATCCTATACCGTTCGATGGAACAGTGATAAGCTGGTCAAATCGATCCCCTTGAAAATCAGATGTTTCATATGGAGGGCAGTTTTGGATAGGCTCCCGGTGGCAATGAATCTTGCAAGTAGAGGAGTAAGTTTAGAATCATCCACATCTCCCCTGTGTAACAATGATAAAAAATTAGGAGACCATCTCTTAATCAAGTGTGAGGTAGCAACGGAGGCTAGGGCATGGATACTAAAATTGTGTGGCATATCTGTTATCCCATTTGATAATGTAGGTGAATTTATCAATTTCGCAGCCACGTCGGGAAGTTGTTCTAAGAGGAGGAAAAGGCTCAATGCGGTGCTTTACGGGTTATTATGGTT
Organism: Lactuca saligna; assembly: GCF_052625555.1. NCBI lineage: Eukaryota > Viridiplantae > Streptophyta > Magnoliopsida > Asterales > Asteraceae > Lactuca > Lactuca saligna. The sequence continues at coordinate 161,971,774 of NC_136424.1, read as the reverse complement.
CATCTGGTTGGACCGGAATAATAGGTTGTTCAAAGGAATACAGACGAACTCTGCTAGGATTGCAGATGAGGTGGTGTCCCAAACTTTTTCCTGGTTTAAATATAGAACTCTAATGGAGAATTGTAGTTGGATCGAGTGGAGTATTTCTCCATTTCGTTAAAATCTTTATTTGTTTTGTATTTTGTACATTGCCCTCGTTTTAGTTACTTGCTAATCAAGTGGCCATTATTAATATATATTTGCCGTTTCAAAAAAAAAATAGTTAATAAATAGATGATACTAGATAATAAAAATTAGATAAGTAGGAGTTGAACCTTAAAAGTCTCACCAATGCAAACGAGATGAACAGATTAATCGAAGACATGAAGTTGACTTACTGTGAAAAAGCGTTCGATGTCATCTTCTTTGTTATATATATATATATATATATATATATATATATATATATATATATATATATATATATATATATATATATATATATATATATATATATATATATATAAAAGTAGGTTCAATGGAAAATTAACAATTAGGGCAACATATGCTGGAACCAATGATTAAGTGACACGTATCCATTTCTTTATTCATAAGCAATCTACTATGGAAGTTATTTATGTGGTTATTCCAAAATGATGTGTTGTCATGCTTTCATTGGTTCCAACATGTGTTGCCCAAATTGTTTATTTTCCATATAACCCTTCCCAATAAATATATATATATATATATATATATATATATATATATATATATATATATATATATATATATATATATATATATATATATATATATATATATATATACGGAAATGATCAAATGAGAACACCTAAAAGGTTGAGAACGCAAGAACAAGTATATGCATTTGTGATTCCATGTATTCATTTTTAGAGAAATGATAAATTTTTACGCGCAATCAACATGAATATGCTTTTTCTCTTCGGTTGAAATTAAAGGCGTAAAAATTTATCATTCCTCCACAAATGAATACATGGAATCATAAATTAATATACTTTGTTCTCGCGTTGTCAACCTTTTTGGTATTCTCATTTGATCCTACTTCTATATATATATATATATATATATATATATATATATATATATATATATATATATATATGGAGGTGTGGTACTAAGAAAAACAAAGTTGTTATCGAAGGAAAAAAAGTGGTTCAGTGACATTTGCAATGTTGTCTTTATAATTGTTATATGCTGTCACTATGGCTAGCTTTTTATATATATTTATTTTTATGTTTCGAAAAATCAGTAGATAACAATAATTGATAATAAATAACAAATAATCTACTCTTAATAAAAACCTCCCTAAACAGCCACATGGCTCTCTTTTACACAACCACTTTGCCACGTGTAATTTTTTAGACCCTCCACCAATTATTTTTCCCGCTCATAGTATCCCTCAATGAAATCCTTATTCATGGAAAAAAATCGAAAACAATTTCCAAATTTTACCCGAGAAATCAGCCATCCTATCGAATATTTGCTACTTGATTAAGAAAACCCCATGATTTGAGGAACGAAATTGACTCTTAATCTCACCTCCATCCTTTTTAATGTTCTTCTTGGTCTCTTCATCATTTACGTCTCCTCCCAAATTGATTGCTTTTGTTATTGGAACCAGGGTTACCCCTAACGTTGATCCAAAACTATTTCCCCAATTTTGAAAGGTAAATTCGAAAGGTTATTTGGGTTATGTTTATTATTTTTATGGCTATCGTTCTCTTCTTCTTCGACCTCGCAGATGCTTATTTTAGTAGTGTATTCATTGATTATAGGGCTTTCGAATGTAGGTTTGATTGGTTTATCAACATTCATGGCGACACCAATCTTACAAAAAGGGAAGTTTCGGTTCTCGAACTCTCGATTCGTATTTTCACTCCAATGTTTCGATTTGCACTCACTCGTACTTGTACATCTATATTTGTTATCTTTGTAGACCTGGTGATTTCATCTATTCGTTGGGTATTGAATACATACAATATGTTTTGTTGATCTACCAGAGCAGTTGATAATATCTTTATCAAGATCTATTTACCCTATCTAATAAAAGATTAGTTCTGATTGTTTGTGTCGCCCTACTACGCCTTGGTATTTAATATTTGCCACTGGTCGCTCATTTAGAAATGCTATCCCTTTTATGAACAATTCTCTACGTGTTTTTCGAATTTGAAATTGACTTTGAAATCCTCTATAAATCAGCCGTGAGATTAGTCTATCATAAATTCAAACATAACAAAAAAGCGTATTTATCTCCCAATAAGTGTGTTGTATCCACAAAATTTTCTCCATATTTATCTCTCTCGCTTTCATGGTCTATGTTTCTCTTTTGTTTTTCATCTTCTCTTTTAGGGATTTCGGTGTAAAGTACAGTGTTTAATGTGATGCGTCTGAATTGCAAATGGAGGAGCCATGATCGGAACTAGAAACGTTAAAAGTAACAAACGAAAACCTAGACAGGGTTTAATGTGATGCGTCTGAATTGCAAATGGAGGAACCATGATTGGAACTAGAAACGTTAGAAGTGACAAACGAAAACCTAGAGTCCTATAGTGATATGTTTTGATATGATTACGATTCATATTAACAGATGGATATGTTAACAAAGATTATATAAGAGTCGTCCATCATATAACTAAATCAATTTCCCTCAATTTTCTTTGTATTTGAATTTTCTATTTGTGTATTCCCCTGCCCTTAGCATGCCAGCCCAATTAGTTATCAAGATTAACTATATTTGTTATCTTTGTAGACCTGGTGATTTCATCTATTTGTGGCTAAACACATCTTTTATAGTATATATAATTAAAACTGGTTCTTCTATTTTTTTTTTTTAAGAAAATGAATACAAGGTGTAGCATATGTTTTTTCATGGTAATTATATTGAAAGATCTAAAACCATTTGATGAAACTTTGGCTAAAATATGTTTAGCTCACACTTTATAAGATTTAGGCATGGTTGTAGAAGCTATAATATAGGCTCTATAAAGCTACCAACTTCTTTTATCTTTATGTAAAACGTGAAATTTATAGCATTACTGTAATGGATACTTACAACTAAGTCATTTTTTACTTTTAGAAAACGGATTGAACTTGCTATGGTTGAATGATTATATGTTCATGCTGATTCCAAGGTAAATGATATAGGTTATGAAGTTGTACTGTGTTTTGTAGGTTTGGGCAGAATTATGATGAGTTCTTATAGCTTTTAACGAGAAAGAGACCAACAGATCCATTTTTTTATGAAAGAAGAGCTAAATGCAGATGGTTGGGTATGTAATTATTCTACTTAAGTTTATGGTTTTCCAAATGGGGATTATGATTATTAATTAAACAAACTACATGTTTGATTGATTATAAATATTTGGTTTAACTGCAAGAACTAGCAACATACTTTCTTTTACTTCATTCTATAGCATCCTACTTTTATTTCTTTAAATCACAACATTTTTATTATAACTTTTTTTAATTAAAGCATTGTATATTGATACGTTTATCCAGCTGTTAAATAAATTGTAATGAAATTCTAGACTTATTGCAAAAATGTAAATAAATAACTTGACCTTTTTTTTGTTGTCTACAAGTGTTCTCAAAGATAATAACTTAAGCCATTTGCTAAGTTGTTTTTCTACTAATTTTTCATTTTGCTCTTATTATTATTTCTACTGGTGTTTATTTAATTTCTTTTGCAAGTTGAGGTTAATTTTTGTATTGTACTTGATTTAGATTTTGTTAGCCTTCTCATAATCATCCTATTTTCCTTTTCTTCTTTTGTTTTCATCCAAGTATTAATTGATGATACTTTTCTTGTGATTTCATTTTTTTAATAGCTACCAAATCAATAGATTGTAATGATGTGCATAGTGGAGTTCTGAAGCTAATGCTAAATCTATATTTATACATGGTGCATAAGTGAGCTAACTGTTGAAGTGCGTTCTAAAAGTTTTATTTTTGTATCTAATTCAACCCATTTTACTTAATTATTTAATAATATGTTATTTATGGTATATAAGAGCGCCAATTTTTGAATGGGTGTAGAGGAGAGGTAATCAAACTAACAAAAAATAGTAAGGCAAATAATGCTATATTAGTTTTGAACATTTTTTTATATTATTATGGTTGTTTACATATCGTCATCATTGTAGCTTGTAAGCACCATAACGTAGCCTAATTGAGTCTGTAATAAATGTATGTTGCTCCAATTTACATTAATAATTATATATTTTATATTTTAATTTATTTATCAGTTTATGAAAATGAAAATAAAAAACAATTAATTCACTACCAATCCGTTGAATTTAAATTGTAACTAATAAGAATAATAAAATACTTTTACATAAAAAAAAACAAATTATTAAAAAAGAATATCATATGTAGCCTAAAAAAATGTTTAACATGTTTATTTTAATCCAACATTAGAGTTACATCAAAATCTCATAACTCTATAAAATAATAATTTTTTAAAAATAAATAATTAATTATTATGATTTTTAAGTATCAATATTTGTTTATATTTGTAACCGTGGTTCCCACGGATTATAACCTAGTAAGTAATAAATAATTAATAATTGGTAATTGATAATAGATGATATAAGCATTGAAAGATGAAACAAATCCCAAGTATCCAAGCTTGACATTCGAAGTCGTTTTATTTAACCATGGAACCTTAATAACATACATAGTTGACTAGTTGTCCTTTCAATAACTTAAATAATCTTACATCAGCTTATTTTAAACAACTAATCAACTTCATAATGCTCAATCGATTGTATCTTTTCCCTTTGAAGAATCTTCAACTTCAGTGCCTGTGATATATAGTTATGTCAGTAATATATACGCCTTGTGTTTATGATTTGAAAACATCAAAAGAAACTGATTAACATAATTATTTCTCTGAAATATTATTTTTCTTCAAAGAAGAAATCAAACAATATGATCAGCAGTAGAAAACCCTAAAACACTGTTTAAAATCAATCAACCAGTTAGAAATGAGTGTTACCAAAAAGCTGGCAAAAAAGAACAAATTTTCATACATATATCGATTAAAAAGCTTTACGACTCTTGACTTAGCTTGAATAAAATATCAGAAAATTTATCCATTAATAATATATATATAAGAATAGCGTACATTTGGCGGGTGGAGGAAGATCGGAACAGCTACTGCAGTGCCAAAGACAAGTTGGATGACGTACGAACAGGCGGAGACAATGCTTGTGATAAGGTTGATTACAGTTACCACACAGGATGAGCTGCTGGTTTTTTCCGCCAGACCCACATTGAATGCAGATCACATCGTCGTCGTCTCCGTAGTTCACCACAGCTTGGTTAGCGGTCTTCAAGATGTCGGTCATTGACCTGTATTTTTGTAGCCTTCGTTGTCGTTTCACCAGCAATGGAGGGAAGCGGTGAGCAGATGATTGCTTGGAGGATCGATCTTCTTTCATTTTAGGGTGTTTGCCGTTATTGGTGAATGAATGCACAGGTGCCCAAAGATTTGATATATATAGGAAGGAGAGTAGGGTGGGGTTACAGTTCGGGCAACGATGAAAAGCATGGTGTAATATGATTGGAAAGGCTAACGTGCGCTAGGTTCAGGTGTATATCATGAGCTTGCATCCTGAAGAACCGGTTGCTTTGAGGCGTTACTAATTAGTGATGCATGCTTTTGCATGTTTTTCTTTTACTACTACAATCATTTTCAATTTTGTTTTTTGTTTTCTTTTCATTTTCTTATTATTCTTTTTAATTACTGAATGATTAAAAAAAATCAATTATATTTCTGTAATTTCAAAAAGAAACCACTTATATTTGAAACCTCATGTTTTTCACCAGAAGTTCACGAGATAAGGTTTGTTTGTTTCTAAAATGAAACCACCAAAATTAGAAAATTGTAACTATAATTATGTTTTTATCACTATTTTTAGAAAAGTGATTTTTAAAGGTAAGTAACAGGGAATATCAATGCATGAGAAATGTGAATTGGACATACATTTTTGTGATAATTAATAAAGTTGAGTTTTGCTCCATTAATTGACATGCTTCAATTTCATGTAAAATGTTTGTTAGCCTAATCCTTATAAGTGTTTTCATTCTCTTACACATCAAATATTCTCATTCTCTCGGTGTAATTCATCAATCATGGAGTTGCTAATTGTGAACATTTACAACTTGACGAATCGAAAAAAAATCCACACACTTTAGTGAGTATGTATTATAACAAGTGGTCGTTGATTAAAAACTAATGTACGTGACTTGGTGACAATAAACACCCAACTTGTCAATCTGGCCACCATAAGTGTATTCGCTTTCTCAATAGTGATTGTTCAGATTTTATTATTATAAGTTTCAATATCGCTATAACTTAACCATAGTTTTACTTTTATGTTTTAAAGACTCCTAAAGAACTTGTGTTTACTTATATCGAATTGTTAGTACTAATAATTATATATTGTCATGTATGTTTCTTCAACTTCCCGTAAAATGTTTGTTAGCCCGATCTTTATTAATTATTTCCACTGGTACAGAATGCATATGTTAGTGCGATGGTTTTTATTTTCTTGGTGCGGTGGTAGCTGAAAACCGCATCATTAAGTATTTTTGCATCAATAAATCAAGAAATCGCACCATTTGAAGCATTTATTAGTCTGGTTTCCAAAAAACTGCATTAAAAATAATTAAAACCCATTTATTGATGCAGTTTAGTAAAACAACATTAAATAAGTTTATTTGGTGAAAAAAATCAAATGTCCCGCTAGGTGAATTTTCTAGGTTTTATAACTCCTTTTTTTTTCTCAAGTTCCCTCCACTCCTCTTCCTTAGATCTCACATTGCCCCCCTCTTTTCCTTCTACTTCTCTCTTTTGTGTGGTTACCATTACCGATTCCACATTCACCACTGGTCAACCTCGCCGCCATTGATTGAACAGAGCTCTGACTTACGCTGGAAAGCCTTACTGTCATTGCTCCCACTTATTCTGGAAGACGATGCTCACCACCGTGGGTTACCAGACATTCCTCAACTTTGTGGAATTTCATGTCAACCACCATCGACAACCTTCCTTGATCATCTCCGATTATTCCATAAATATCCCTCAAGAATCCAACTTTAGCGTCAAAGGTAACCCTCTTTCTCTCTCACGTTTGATCCTATTTAATACAGAAATCTAACAATGTTTATTTTAGGCGTGGAAGCATCCAGGAATAGCTTCGAGTTAGAGGAACGTGACCTCGATGTCCAAGAAGCTGCTTCTTCTCTCACCAAAATTAGAGTTATTGTTCCTATAAGTTTTTTTTTATTTTTTATATTTAATAAACGATAATATTGTACTGTAAAGAAAATCATGGTGTCGAAAATTGTTTACCTATTTATAGTGATATTGTCATTGTGGTTTATTCCAAAGGATTTTTAGTGATTTCATACTTTTTGATGTTCGTGGTGATCTACCGGAAAAAATGGCCATTAACTCTTTAAGAGAGATCACACAGGGAGATAATGCAAACTGTGGCGATGATGGTTTCTCACAAACGACTTCAATGGTTGGTGGGGTTGGGGGATGTGTATAATAACTCGGCTAAATATATGTAGAGAGGTAGACCTAGAAACTAGAAATAATTTATTTTGGAAAGACGATTTAATAAGGCGGTTCCTATTAAATGATGTGAATATTTAATGTTGTATGAATTGATCTTTTGATGCGGTTGTCATTCCTTTTGATGCAGTTTTATAACCGCATTATTAACTGAAGGTGCTTTTTAGTGCGATATTTTTTTGGTGCGGTTGTATACACACGCCATTAAATCATTTTAACAGCATTATTAAATTATTTATGTACTAGTGTTCGTTTCATTCTCTTACACATCAAATATTTGTGTGTAAGTCACCAATCAAGGGATTGCTAAATGAGAATATTTATAACTTGGTGAATCTGGAAAACAAATTATGCATAGTTCAATTAGTATGTTGTCATATAAATATAAGTGGTCGTTGATTAAAAACTAATGTGCATAGTTTTGTGACAACACACATGGAACCTGTCAACTTAATTTACCAACATAAGTGTATTCGTTTTTATTAAAAATGATTGTTCCCATTTCATTATTATAGATCTCAACATTGCTTCGGATGAGTTAATCATAGTTTTACTTTTATGTCTCAAAGATTGCTAAAGAGCTTGCGTTTATTGTTTAATTATCAATACTAAGCATTATACATAGGCATGTATGTTTGTAGTTAACTATCATATAATGTGCTAAAATCAACTATCATATAATATGCTTATGATTTTATGTGTTTTCTTAAATAGATAAGTTATGATTATTCATTCTAAAAACTAGGAAACAAAAAGTATTTAAATAAAACTCAATTTATGTTTTCATTTAAAACTTGATCAAGGTATAAATTTTTATCTAACGTTTAATATATTCAAGGACCTTATATGTAATTAAATTGTTGTCCTTATATGTAATTAAATTGATGTTGCATGTATGATTTTGCACGTTTTTAATAGATTCTGAGTATCATCAGGTTAAAACCTTAGTACATCTTTTTATAAATAAATAAAATACAATGTCTAAAGTATGAACTCATCTAAGATTCAATTACTAAGAATACGAAAACCTTAGTAGTAGGGCTGCAAATGAACCGAACAAATACAAATGTGACTTGTTTATGTTCGTTCGTTTAAATCAGCGGAACAAATGAACGAACACGAACGGATAACTGAACAAGTTTTCTTGTCCATGTTCGTTCGTTTAACAAATTACATTTTTCATGTTCGTTTGTTTATGTTCATGAACATGTTAAACAAACATAAACAAACGAACGTAAATGAACAAAAATAAAATAAAATAAAAACATAATTGAAAATATATGAACATAAATGAACATATAATACACTAATGTAATCAAACACAATTAAGCATATGTGAACATAAAGTGAATTTATATGAACGAACATAAACGAACAACATAAACGAACGTTCACGAACATAATTAAACGAACGAGACCATTGTTAATGCTCGTTTGTTTAACTAAATAAACGATTATTTCTGTTCATGTTCGTTCATTTATTAAATAAGCCAACCTAAACGAACTTCCTGCCGAACGGTTCACGAACAGTTCGCTGAACGTTCAGTTTGTTTACAACCCTACTTAGTAGTGATCATGTACAAATGATTTTTTGATATGTGTCACGACTTTTATGTAATCTCTACTACCGCACAAAGTGTATTCAAGATTGCATTTCCATGTGACTTGTATATCTTAAAAAAATGTTGAAATGCATGATCATCTTAACGGAAATTATAAAAGGATGTTTTCCTTATTTTTGTGGTGCACAATCCAAGAGCATGAACTTTTAGATGACTTTGAAAACAACATGTAATGTCCCCATAAATATACATAAATTATCATTTTTAAATATATAAAACCATTCAATTACCATTCCTAAAAGGTAGTCAGAGTAATACGTTATTGGATTCAAAACATCATAATGAAAATATCAACCGGCAGGCCCTGTCTAACGGCTTGTCTCAACCAACGACCTATTTCATCAACGGGTATGTTTCAACCCCTAGTTCGTATCAACCCAATGACCAGTTTCAGCCAACCACCTATTTCACTAACGAGTTGATATGAACATATTTAGTTATAAAATTCATGCATTATCTTAATATTTTATATTGATTTTATCTCATTTAATGAACAAAAGGTGCTTAATTAGTTTATAATTTCATTTTTCAGCAACAATGAAATGCTCGGACGGAAAAAGAAGCAGATTTAGCAATTGGAAGCTTGGATTTTGGATTTCAAAAAAAGAAGGATGTTGTTGAATAGTTTGACCCCTCGTCAGTGTTTTGGCCATATCTCATGAACCGTAACTCCGATTAACAAGATTTAAAATGTTTTGAAAACTAGATACAATTTCGGACGACTTTTGTGTTTTGAGAAAATTCTGATTCCAAACGGACTCAACGATTTGGCCATCAACTCGACGAGTTGAGTAAAAAGTTTGTGATTCTGGATGCTGACTTACCGTCCACAGATTTTAAGTGATGGACTCATTGAGTCGGTCACTAGACTCGTCAAGTCGCCCATGTTTTCAAAATACACACACACACACATATATATATATATATATATATATGTATATATATATATATAGAGAGAGAGGGGGAGAGAGAGAGAGAGAGAGAAAGGCTTCTCATTCGAACCCAAAAACTAATGGGGGAAGCCTTGGACGATTTTTGGAGGACGGAAGGGTTCGTGGAGCTCTAGTTTTCGAGAATTCAACCTAAAAAAGAATTTAGAAGAGATTAAAGGCAAATAATTATTCTTCTTTTCTTAATCTTTGTTTTGAACAATGTATGAATCAATAGAATTTGAATTTATGTTGTTATTTGTTGTAGATATGAGCTAAAAACTCGTATCTTATATTTATGGTAGATGAATTTATGACTATGGTTTGATTTTGTGGTTGCATTAATTTAATTTGATGAATTTTGTTTTGTTAAGCTTGTTAAAGAACCTTATGTGTTAACAACAACTATTTTTTGTTAATTACAAGTATATTAAGCCGCATGAACATCTCTTAATTGCTTATCTCATATGATTTATGTGAAAACATTGTTATATGCCTAGGAATAGCGAACGTGAAACTAGGATTAACTAGAGAATAGGTAAGTTAATATGTGAGCTTGTGTGACGAACCATCAACAAGAAGTTAATTGAATTATTAATTTGGTTAGCTAACTACAAGTCTTACTTAAGTCGAATCTATAAGCTAGGAAATTTATTAGTTTAATCACTTAATCACTGCTTAAATTAATTTGTTTACTAAGGATTAGTAATAGCGAACATGAATCTAATCACATTAATCGATAGCCAATAACAATTAATCCATTACACTTGCCATAAATCCAACCCTAGGAATAAGTGAATCGAATCTAAATGAAAGTCTCTTTAAATTGATTGAATCTAGTTGTCTTTTGTTTCTCCTTATTTGTTAATTGTCCTTTGTTAAAGAGTTTAAGTAGTTGCTTAAGTTACTAGTCTTGTAAAACTAGAAAAAAAAAAACCCTTCTTTTTACTTGTTTTATTTAGATAATATTAGTAATAATCTTAATTGTTTACCGTTCCCTGTGTTCGATACCCTACTTACTTGAACTAAGCTTCTAATCGATAGGTACACTGCCTTTTGTGTGTTTGTTTTTGTGTCTAAGTTAATAGGATTAAAACAAGTTCATTTTACACACATCAAGTTTTTGGCGTCGGGGAATGGTTCTAAATAGTCAATTCTATTTGCTAGTTGTTAACATTTATTTTATTTTATTTGTTGATTAATTTTTTTATATAGTTTAGTTTTTATTTTTAATTTTGTTATGTATTTTCCAGATGTCGATGTTTTTGATGTTTTTCTTGAGGAAGTAGTACATGAAATTGAGCAAGAAGATGAGGAGTATGACTCAGATGATGATTTGAAGAAATTTGGAAGATGGTTAAATAATATCTTGCCTAATAAACAAGAGCAATTTGAGTTACAAGATGAAGAATATAATCCAGAAAGAGATTTGGAGGAGCTAGAAAGATTGATGGCAGAGGGGTCGGACGAAGAACAAGAACAAACTAAGTTGAAGGAACCACAACATGGTTTAACCGTTACCACGACTTTCCCCTTGTATTTCCGATTTGTGTTTCGAAGCATGGGGCGACGATTTCAACTTTGGAGAAAGTTCTGAAACGCGATCCATTTCTGATTAGTATCCAACCGATTCCAACCCTTTTCAAGATTCTTGGGTTACATGAATTAAAGCTCGTTTGGCTACTTTTGAAGCAAAGAGCCAAATTTTATAAATTTGTCCAAAGAAAATATTGAATGCAATGGATGGATTGGCATTAAGTTTATTGGAAGTTTATTATGTTGAGAGTCCAACTCAAGACTCACACAAAAAGAAGCGCTTGCAGGAGCCAACCCCTCATTAGATTTTGCTTTTCTTTTTCTTTTAAACTTCTAGTATTTAGGGATCATTTAGGAATTTTAATTTTGATGTTTGTTTTCCTTTTTATTATGTGGTTTTGTGTTTTTGATCTTGCATATTTTAGGGTGAGAATTGAGCGAATAGTTACAAGAGTGACGAAATTAAAGTGAGGGGTCGATTCGTTGACGATAAGATTAGAAGTCTTTCTACACATCTAACACTATCAGACCGATTGTGAATGCTACGGCTCCCCCGCAGTCTTACAACACTTTCCACACTATCTGACTACTAGTGAATGCTACGGTTCCCCGTAGTCTTACAACACTTTCACCCTACTGACCATTAGTGAATGCTACAGCTCCCCCATAGTCTTACAACACTTTCATCCTACTAGATACTAGTGAATGCTAAGGCTCCCCCATAGTCTTACAACAATTTCATTCTAACTAACCACTAGTGAATGCTACGGCTCCCCCATAGTATTACAACACTTTCATCCTAACTGACCATTAGTGACTGCTACGGCTTCCCCATAGTCTTATAACACTTTTTCCCTAACACAACCGCAACCCAATACCTTACCTCTTATCTATCAATTCCAAACGCACACAGAGTCAAGCACACACTTGACCGAACACCCAACTAAACTCACTTCATGATTGGAACCCCAACCTGCTTCCCCAAATTCAACTATCAGGTACCAAGAAGAGATGATTCACATGCTGGGAAACTTTAAACTCCAAACTCGCACAACCCTCAAACCAAAAAACCACTTGGGCCACCATTTTCCTTGATGAGGATGAGAAACTCATCCATGTCTATACCTGCTCCTGTCCTGAATACTTGCACGATTCTCACCCACTAAGATTCGACTAATTCTTCGCAATACATGAGATTTGAAGGATTCCTAATCCTTCTTACTCTTTAATAACCAAACTGCAGACAACTTGTGCTTACCCTTGCTAGTGTTCTATTACTGATGCAAACTCCAAAGACCACGTAAGAGCTAAAGATCATATGAACACTTCCCAAATCCTAGCGAAACGAATAATCTCAAACGCCTTGAAATGATGCCACACTCATTTCATAAAGTCCAAATAACCGATGCCCAGACCAAAGACTCCGCAGTAGACCACTTCCCCTGGCACTTCCAAAAGTCACCAATCCTAACCGTAGAACTTCCGTATCGTGTCCCTGAACTGATCTCGACCATAGACCCGGATAACATTAAATGCTCCAAACTAGCAATGAGGGAAACAACCTTTCACTAACCACCCGTAACTCATGGTATGCAAATGGCATATAACAATGTTTGAAGGTATAACCGAAACAGAAGCAGGGAAACAAAATCAGAGGTACACTTACATAAACCCTTGGAACGAAAACTCCATGTACAGTTTCCTGCAAGTGCTGCACCAAATTCGGCCCCACTGGCCTCTCAAAAGCTGATCTGAACGCTTGGGTCTCTTCCCGAGATCCTCCACTAAGTTCACATGGCCTAAACCTCTCTTATCGAGGTACTCCTAATCGATCTTCTGCCATCGGGCTCTGGGACCCATATCATTCAGGGTCTCACACCTTGACCCACTCACCAACTCAATCGTCAACGACTGAACTGTAATAGCTGGAGAAACCTCTGCTCTAAATCGGTCTACTAACTACCCCAAGACATAGTCTCCAATCCCGAAAGTGCAATTGATCGCACAATAAATCCTTGCCGCCTGATACAAAAGATCCAAGTCGAACTCAAAACCCTGTCAATCTTTCCAATAACTGGCACACCACTCGAGCTGGGATCAAACCCTGGCCCTTCCTCAAGTGTGCTCGTCCTCATCTTGGCAAAGCAGCTATCCCCACTATCAAAGCATAACCAAGAATTATCCTTCCCATAAGCTTTTTAGATTCTGCATGACTCTCACCGATTCAAGTATGGATTTTGTGCTTTCAGTAGTAAGGGCCGAATACTACCATCCAAACATATCCATAGTTTCCTCGGCAATCCTCCAGAATCCTCTAAATCACCTACTCCACTGACACACCAAATATCCGCTAATCAACAACATAATAACCACCGAAGAAACTCCTAGGATCTCCCTAGGTTCCCAACCTCACCGAACTACCCATCTAACTTACTGGAGCATATCCTAGGCTTTCATAGGTTCACAACCCTGCCGTGCCATCAGCTGCTAAAGAACTCCTGATGATGCTAGCCATCCACCTCCTGAATATCATCATATTCACTTAGTAGTTGACTCCCATCATTCCAGAGTTCCACAAAGCACAATGCAAGCAACATTCATGCAATAGCACTCCGATCCAAAGAACTATCATAGAAAATTTAGCCCACATACCACAACTCATGCTATCCATATCCATCCATCTTCATTGCCGACTTTCTTATGCATGCAAAATATACATAGAACTAGACCAAATAGACTATCAAATAATAGACTCTACATTAGGACCACAACCGGAAAAGGAATAGGAAAAAAGGCTAAATCAATTATTCTAAGGCTATAAGATCCTAACTGTATACAATTTTAAAAGCATACATTGAATAGTTACTAATACCAATAACCATTCTCATTCTAGCATGGCATCTAATATTCCCAAGACTACAAGCACCACATATCAAAACAATCTATCACTAGCTACTCAGCATTATCATGCAAGTCTACAAGCTCATACAACATATAAAGGCATCTCTCCTAGCCCTAACTAGCATGCAATTCGCATATTCATAAAGCAACTCATAACAGATAACATATATCGGTCTTCTGAGGAAACTTACTTGAGGTCGGCTGATTTCATGCATCATACCCTTTCTTGTCTTAGAAATTCTTTCCTTAAAGACATTTTTCTTTTTGAAAACTGTACAGATCCTTAGTTTGAGTCCAGAAACACCCTAAAGTATGTACGGATCCCTCAAACCAAGGATCTAATAACAACTTGTAACGACCCAAAAATCAAGGGTAAAAATTTCATTTTTCAATACAGTGAAAACATAGATACCTTCTAAATCCAAACATTCAAAAAACATGATTAATTAAAAAACATTTATCAGAGTTCATCCCAAAATCATATATGGCGAAAACATGGGTGTGTGCGTTGCGATCGAGACGGTCCTTTCTTTTCCAAACCAATGATACCTGAAACCACAAACAAAATCACGAAGCTTAGTGAGTTCCCCAGAGCATACCCCACATAATCTATATAACCGCATAAACCATATCAATCATATAGCCCATATCAATCACATAAGCAACATAAGACATGCATAGGATGTCATGGAATCCCTCCAAGGTGTTACACACATAATCACATAATCCATATAAACTACACAAGTCATGCATATTAACATATAGGGATGTCATGGGCTCCCCCATGGTCTTACTCCAGGATGCTATAGGTTCCCCACATGGTCTTACAATTAAGTCCCTTGGGCTCTCCCATGGTCTTTAATAGGAAAGTCATGGTCTCTCCACGTGGTCTAACATCTAGGTGTCATGGGCTCCCCCATGGTCTTTAATAGGAAAGCCATGGGCTCTCCACATGGTCTGATATCTAGGTGCCATGGGCTCCCCCATGATCTTTAATAGGTAAGCCATGGGTTTCCCCACGTTGTCTTACATCCAAGTGCCATGGGCTCCCCTATGGTCTTTCATGCAAATATCACATAAACAAATAGCATGGCACATAGCATATAACTAACTAACATACCACATCACACTACATCAACTAGTGTACCACATAACACAAAATGGGCCAGCCTTGGTGCCTTCGACCCATTGGTATGGTGACGTGACTCACCTTGCACTGCTGAAGACCCGCAGATAAAACCCTAGTTGTTGGATGTCAGATTCCCGAACTGTCCATATCAAAACAACACCCAATTAATAATTGGGTTCCAATACATAACCATAGGTCCATGATTGGTGTAAAAAGAGTATTTTACCCTTAACCTAACTTGGTCCATAACCAAGGTCCAAACACACACTCTGGAAGCCAAAAAACCAATCAATGAACCAAGGTCCAACACATGGCCCAATTTTCCAAATTAGGCCCAAACCTTTACATGGTATTACCCCAAGGTCCAATCATTTATTCTAGTCCTAACACTTCGCATTCTGATGGATCAATACCTCATAATAATCATGCCCCAATTATGGTCTGCTTATGGCACAATTTTCCAAATTGGGCCCAAGCCTTTCCACTAGGACTTATCCTAAAGCCTAATAATTTTGTTAGTCCATAAACATGTTTCCATTTGGCCCACGAAGGCCCACAGAAACCCAGTCCAAGAAATGTCCCAACAAGAACCCAAACCCAATTAGGGTTTTTCACATAAAATGACGATTAGGGTTATGTGGTCTTTTTTAACTCATTAAGGAATCAATCCATTAAGTCCATCACTCCACTAGACCAAACATAAAATGTGATCGTGCATAATTCAAAATCCCAAATCCAACGGTTCAAACACGGGTCCCGATAAGCCCAAAACTCACATTCCCAAAATTAGGGTTTTCTAAACCCTAATTATGGTTTTCAACCCAATCGCGTGCTTGTTAGTCCATCGATTAAGTTTTTAGGTCAAATTATGTTACATAAGTTTGGCACCACCCACTACCACCTCGAGTAGTGGTGGTTAACGGTGGTCTACGACGGTAGCTACCACCTCGTGGTGGTGGTGGTGTTTTTGTTTTTAGGCCAAGTCAATGCCAAAAGTACTCCAAATAATACTCCAAATGCACCCAAATGCACACAGCCACCGGAGATGGTGGCTAGTGTTGGCAAAATAGCAAAAGTGAGTGGCAACCACAACCTCACAATGGTGGTGGCGGGCCTTCCTTGGTTTTCCGACCAAATATGGCTTATACAACAATTATAACACTGATAACAACATATATACTAGGGAAACACACCCACATGCATGCACACAACCACTTCCCACAGTGGCTGGTGACGGCAAGAAACGAAAGAAAGCGTCAGAAATAAATAGAAGTGGTGGTAGCCCCCATGGTTGGCTGCCATGGTGGTCTACTAGCGTTCCGACCAATTTCACCCGCCAAGCTACACTGAAACATACACACTCAGGGGCAAAAACGCACACCGATCTGATATACTCCATTCGTAGAGGAGGGCAATGATGAAGATGCAGTGAACAGTCAGTAAAACATCACCGCAACAGCAGCGGCACCATGGCGTGTTCCTCTGCGGTCTATCCTCATCGGTAACTGGGTAGCAACAATTTCGGGTTCATGACGAAGAGGCGGCGGCTGGAGGATTCCGTGACGATGGCGGCTGTGAAATGCATTAGATTTAGGGTTGTGATAAGAAATGAGGGGGGGCAAGGGTTACAGGGGTTAATCCCGTGTCTCATCCCAAACATTAGTCCTTTATTCGAATATTAGTCCCTCCTCCTAAGATCTTTTTCAAATTAAATCCGGAATTTATCCTTTAGCCCCTGTCTCCAAAAATCCTTTCATAATAAGTCTTGAAATTACTTATCAGCCCCTAGCATCCAAAAATCTATTCGATTTAAGTCTAGTATTTTACCAAACACCCCCTGACTCTTGAAAATCATATTACCAATATGGAAATTACACTTAACCGCCAAATATTCAAAAGTTATGATTTTTAACTCCTCGAAACCAACACCTTGATAAAATATTATGGTTTTAGAGCTACAATAAAGTATATGATACATCCCAGGGTTTTAGAATTTATTATTTATTTACTCATTTTATTTAATTTCAAAGGGAGTGTTACAATAACCAATGTATAAATCTTCACATCATATCAGAGTAAGTCAAGAAAATGTGGAACGAGGTGGTGTGTGTTCTGCAATCATCCTGAACCCTTTCAATGGAAAACTGAAGTACCTGAAACATAAACTGAAAATCATAAGCACAAAGCTTAGTGAGTTCCGCAAAATACCCCTACCAATACATACATTTTCCATGGACTACCCCCATGGTATTTTCCTTGAAATACCATAAGATACCCCTATGGTCTGACATCCAAGTACCATGGGCTACCGTCATGGTCTATCCTTGAAATGCCATGGGCTACCCCCATGCTTTGACATGCAAGTGTCATGGCTAACCCCTTGGTCTTTCATACAAATGCCACGAGCTACCCCTATGATATTCCATGAAAGAATCAATGGGACAACTAGCATTCAACACAGCAAGTAATGGTCCAGAATTGATGTATTTAACCCATGGACATAGTGAGAAAACTCACTGCAGGCAGCTGAAACACACGGTTAATCTCTGACTGCAAATTCGTAAAAAATCTCGTCCTATCAATTACCAAAAATAACATCAAATTAATAATTGGGTCCAAACTAGGTTAAAAGACCTTTTTACCCTTTGCCCAACCTAACCAAAGCCTAGGCCCAAACCACCAATCTAAAGGCCCAAATTCTGCGTAAACACCCAAGGCCCACATATGGCCCAATTTTCCAAATTAGGCCCAAACCCTTTCAAGGGCCTGAAACCAAGGTCTAAAATATTCTTAGCTCAAAACCACTTGAATTTTGATGACCAAACAAGGATCAAACTGAATACCAAATGACTGAGGTCCACTCTGTTGAGTACGTGGGGGGCGGACCCAGCTCGGATGCTCACCATACTTGCCTTAGGGATTGTACACTAAGCGTACCTGGTTGTACGCCCAGTGTACCATCACATTTAGTCATATTTCCCTTTTCAACTCTTAATTCCTAAAGACTTCATTCCAAAACCTAGATCTAACCTCCTTTGGCTGATTTATCATGTAAAGTTGCTAACTTTATGTGAATGCATGACTTAATGAAGCTCTTAAAACTCAAAAGGATTTAACAAATGACATAATGCATGCATGAGACCACCAAAACCATAAAGCTTGCACCTTTAAGCCTAAGAAACTCTTTATATGACCAGATTTAAAAGAATGAGCCCTACAAACGGCTTAACCCATCAAACTAACCCAAAAGGAACCAAAAGCATCAAACCAAGATATGAAGAGATCTAAGCAAGAAGAAGACAATGTATGAACTTGATACCTCAAAAGACTTGCAAAATGGGTGGTGATTTTGGATTTATAAACTTCACACCAAGCAAAGCACCTTCGATTTTCTTTACATCCTTCAAAAAGAGAAAAATAACCACCAAATTCTTCTTAAGAGCTCAAAGACACAACAATGGAGGCTAAGGGTCAACATTTAGGGTTTTAGAGCTAAGAAGGCTAATAAAGTGGCTAACCATAGGGACTTAAGGACCTTATATAGTGTGCAACACCCTAAAATTCAGGTTTCTTAATATCCTTGTATGCCAAGCATAACCCTCACATTCCCAGCTTACGAGGCCTCGCACCCACGACCATGTCTACTGACTACACTCAGCGTACGCCTCACGTACTAGACCTCACACTAGTATGCCGTACGTACTCCTTGAGTATGCCCCCACATACTAGGGTTGTCTATAAACCCTAAATTTTTCTAAAGGCCATAACTTCTCCATTATAAGTCCTTTTTCGACGATCCTTATATCCATGGAAATGTAACGAGAAGCTCCACACTTTTATCAACACATACTTGTCTTAAAATATCTCGAAAAAAAAATCTAATTTCCACAAAAAGGTATCAAGAAGCTCCACACTTCTATTAACACTTTACCAAAATATCCCTTAGCTCCAAAATCCAAATCGAACACCCAGATCATCTAAATTATGTCACACACACCCAAATGGGAAACGATTCAGAACAAAGCGTTACAAAAACTTTTGAACCCAAGCTTTAAACCATGGATAATTATCCCTTAAATCCTTGTGTCTCCAATCGGGGCTTGTGGATCCGACTCAATGATTTCCCTAAATGTTGATTTTACTTAGTTAAATTATTTTTGGATACTTATTTCCTTTTTTTTGATATAGACAAAAGGCCATTTTCAAGCATTTGCGACCCATTTCATTCCTTTTTTAGAACAACATTACTAATGTATCCCATGGTCCCTTTGGTATCAGCGTGTCCATGATATGTTCTATAGCTTCTTCTTCTATGTTTTTTCAAAGAACCAACATTGCTTTACCACCCACAATTGTCCACTTTTGAAGGGTACCGTTGTTTTCTTTAACCTCTGGTTGTCGTATTTCGGATCCATTCATAACCTTGCATAAGTCCCAACCTTGCATATATAACATTATGCAAGTTGACCAACTATTATAGTTGTGTTGGTTGAGTTTCTTCATGTCACCAGCTATTTGAATCTACTTTATGGTCAACCTCACTCCGATACCAATTTGTTAATCAATGAAATTGAGTTAACACAACAATTTATGCACTTAAAAGATTTTTACAACAAAGAAAATAGAATAAGGAATCATACACATACACACATACATACAACGTTTTATGGAACCAGTTTTACCCATTGCATGAAGTAGGTACTACGAAGCTAGAACTATCCTTTGCATGAAGCATGAAGTAGGTACTACAAAAGGAAACTATTCACTAACAAAAGGGAATGACTACATAAATAAGGCAAAACAACAATTGAAACATAAGTTATAAACATGTGCGTGAGCATACTTGTACCATACATGGAGGGTGTTGTACTTTAATAACTTTGTCCAAAAACATTAACTCCAAATTTATATTCAAATTAAATGTCTATCATCCTAGCTAAGTTCTAGGCTTTAAATCACCATATTGGTGCTTCTTTTGATGGATCTATTTCCTATAGAGCACTTGGAAAATGTTTTCTATCAGCCAAATGAACACACCAATTGTAAATATATTTCAAGTGCATTCATTTAAATCACATGAAGATTCTTGAATTATGATAGCATCCATAAGTTTTGGAATTTTCATTACATTTATGGTAATACGAAATTGCACAAAAGTCGTTCTTTTGGATAAATAACACAAAACCTATTGGAATGTTATTAAGGAAGACATCATGCGATTCGTTAAATTCTTTGAGCAGGTGGGGTGTTTTTCCAAAGGATGCAACTCGTCATTTATATCTCTTGCGGGTAAGATTAAAGACCCGCAATCCTTAAACAACTATAGACCAATAAGTCTCATTGGTGCTCTTTACAAGATAATTGCTAAAGCCTTGGCTGTTAGGGTAAAAACGTGTATTGGAACTTGCATAGATGATGTGCAATCGGCGTTTGTAGAAGGAAGAAGCATCCTTGAAGGTCCTTTGATTGTAAATGAGTTGTGTTCGTGGGTAATAAATAGTGATCGGAAGATGCTGCTATTCAAGGCAGACTTTAGTAAGGCGTTCGACTCGGTAAATTGGGAGTACCTTGACTCAATCATGGATCAAATGAACTTTGGACCTAAATGGCGGAGATGGATAAAAGGGTGCCTTGAAAGTGCGAGAGCCTCGGTACTAGTCAATGGTAGTCCAACTATGGAATTCCCTATGTCTAAAGGAGTGAGGCAAGGCGATCCGTTATCACCTTTTCTTTTTATAATGGCGATGGAAGGACTAAGTGTTATGATGAAGGCAGCAACTGAAAAGGGGGTATTCGATGGAGTCCCAATTCCGAACTCTAACATCTCTATCTCTCATTTGCTTTATGCCGATGATGCTCTATTTATCGGTGATTGGTCACTAAAAAACATCGCCAACTTGACTAGAATCCTGCGATGCTTTTATGTGGTGTCTGGATTGAAAGTCAATTTCAACAAATTGAAGGTTTTCGGTATTGGAGTAGATCACTCGGAGGTATGCCGAGGGGCGGATCCATTGGGTTGTGTCCCATCATCTCTCCCTTTCACTTATCTGGGAGTTCCTATTGGAGAAAACATGAACAGGAAAAAATCCTGGTGTAACACCCCATTCTTTAAGTGTTAATTATGAGTCCTTGAGATTTAAGAGGGAAGGTAATTCTGGTCCTTTTCGAGAAATGAGTTTCATCCGAGAAGCTTTCGGGCGAGTGTATGTGCTAGAAGTATTGGGCTTCTCGTCACCCTCGTATGAATGTAAGTTATTTGAGAGTGGGTTTAGATTAGAGGAGTTGCGGTGCCTCGAAGTTGATCATTGTTTATAGTTCTTTGTGGAATAAGAAGGGGGATGGTCCCATGCATGCATGCTTTTGATTTTTGAAAGGTGGCTGGGTACGCCCAGCGTAAGCTGGACGTACGCCCAGCATAAGTGGATGATCGATGTGAGTTGGCCGGGTGAGTACGCCCAGCGTACTCTCAGAAACTTCAAACCCTATTTTTAGGGTCAGCTACTATATAAGGAACATGTTGGTTCACCCCTCAGCCTCCTTATGCTCATCTTCAACCTCAGAGAAACCCTAGATCTCGTATTATCTCATATTTGGGTGTGTTTGGCCTTGGAAAGCTCGTTGGCAAAAGAAAAGCTTGAAGGAGAAAAGGGAAGTTGTCAAAAAAGAAGAAGAACGTGTGGAACTTGTGGATCTGAAGAAATACCACCCTTTGGAGCTGGTTTAAGGTATAAAGCTTCTTGCTTGACCTTCATATTGCATAGATCTATGTATTTTGAAGCTTTGTTATCATTCTTGTCCCAAAAGTCCTCATCTTGTTGCATAGTTCGATTTGGTCAGGATTATCTGTCCTTTCAGACCTTTAGAGAGGTCTTGAGTGATAAAAATGAGGTCCCAAGGGCTGTAGTTGTTCCATGTATGAGTTATATAGGTCTTAATGGATTAAGACCTTGGATTAAGAGCTTAAGGACATCCCAAGTGATAAAGTCTGAGACTTTATGAATTCTAGTCATGTTTGATCTATGGATCTGAAGTTTGGGCTTAAGAGCTTAAACGATTAAGATGTTAAAAGGACTTAATGGATCTCGCAGTTACCCCCCGCGTAACCTTCGAGTACGCCCCGCGTAGCGGGCCAGTGTCCCGTTTTCTCTTGGCGATCATTGCAGTACGCCCAGCGTACCAAGGAGAGTACGCCCAGCGTACTCCTCCTGTGGACTTTCTTTTGGGCTTTTGTGTTGGGCCATTTGCGGGTTGTTGGTGTTTGGGCCAAGTCTGGAAATTATAAATAGAGTATTTTGGGCCCAAATAATATTATGGATATTGGATCTAGGCCCATTTGGTGAGGTGGGCCCAATTTGTTAAATTGGGCCAATGTGGACCTTGTGTGAGATTTGGACTTTGGTTTTGGTCCGATAAGTGGAAGTATGTTTGACCTAATGCTTATGCTTATTATGTTGGTTAGTTCAGGATTTGCGGTGAGTTGGTGGTTCGAGAGTCTGCTTCTTCCGTTCAGAGTATTGGCATTCGCGAGGTGAGTTATCCTCACTATATTAACAGGGTCTAAGGTACCAAGGCCGACCCTTTATTTGGATTGAGATTCGGATATGGTTATTATGTTATTGCTTGATATGTCTGCATCCTGGTAGCTAGGATGGTATATGCTAGAGACCTGGTTAAGGTCGGTTTCCCGATATGTAGAGTGATGCTATGCTAGTGACCGGTTAGGTCGGTAACCTAGTTAGTGTAATGATATGTTATGTGATCTGCTTGATCGGTTTGTTGACTATGACTGTTATATGATTGTATGTTATGTGCACATGGTTGTTTGGACTGGAGATAGGTTGAGGCGGGTCCTGCTTTGTGTTGTAGGCCAAGATACCTAGGGCGGACTGGTTATTCCGAAGGCCCAGCGAGCGGTTCGGATAGGCTGTAGGCCCCACGAGGGCGGACCAGACGTGTCGAGGCTCGGAGAGTGGACCAGGTCGACTGAAGGCCCGATGCGGGCGGACCAGTCATACTGTAGACTCAGAGAGTGGACCAGGTGGGTTGAAGTCCCGGTGCGGGCGGACCAACCACACTGTAGACTCGAAGGAGATGACTAGACTCGGAGGGTGGATCTGGTGGATTGAAGGCCCGATACGACGGACCAATCACACAGTAAACCCGATATGCATGGCTGTTCTATGTTTTGTTATGTTATGTATGCTTTTTATGCTATGGGCCGGAAGGCAATATGTTATGGGCTGGAAGGCAATATGTTTTGGACCGGAAGGTTGTAGCCTGGAATGGCGTATATGTGGTTGGTATTTTGGGGGTATCTCACTAAGCTTCCGGGCTTACAGTTGTGGTTTAATGTTTTTCAGGTTCTTCAGGAGACCGTAGCAAGGCAAAGGTGTGATCGTACCATTCCTCGCGTTTATGTTTTATGAAATGAACCTGGGAATACTCTGATAAATAATGTATTGAAAACCTTTATGTAATGATGTTATTAAAATGGAAGGTTTTGAAAAGTTTAAATTATGTTGAAATTTTTGGTCGTTAAGCCGATTCTAGATAAATTCCGCTCCAAACTCTCAATGTGGAAGGCCAAGACATTGAGCTTTAGTGGAAGAATGACTTTGGTGAAATCAGTCCTTGGGAACCTCCCAACCTTTTATCTATCATTGTTCGCTGCCCCATTAGGAATAACAGAAGAATTAGAAATGATTCAAAGGCAATTTCTTTGGAGGGGGGATCGAAGAAGGCGGCAGTACATTGGGTTTCATGGGACAAGTTGAAGGCTCCAAAAGAAGTAGGAGGGGCGGGTCTGGGTTCTTTAAGGAATTTAAACTTGGCTTAACTAGCAAAATGGTTGTGGATGTTCAAAACAAGCCCTCAAGCTCTTTGGGTCCGAATCATTAAGGGTATTCATAATCATACTAACCGACCCTGGTATTGTTTTTCAAAGAGGAAGGCAAGCAGGGTATGGTCAAGTATTGATAGGGTAAAAAATGGTGTTTGGAAACTAAACATGGGCGTGAAGGATATTTTATACTCTAATAATGGGGGAACGATATGGAGATCCGAATTTTTGGTTGATGGGAATTTTAGCGTGGCGAAACTCAGGAGTCGATTGAATAGAGCATCACATCCAATCAGTGATGGGGATTTCTGGTGGCTAAATTCAGCCCCTAAAAAAGTGGTGAGCTTTATATGGTGGGCGAAGCAGGGACGGATACCATCGGCAAAGGCATTACAAAAGAGAAACATTCCCGTCTCCTCCATATTGTGTGGGCTGTGCAGAAACAAAGAGTAGTCGATAGACCACATCCTCACCTCATGTAACTTGTCTAGAGATACGATAAATATGGTGTTAAATTGGTGTGACATTCCTATCAATCAGTTTACAGGAGTAAATGAAGTGCTTGCCATCGCCCGTAATTGGGTCCATTGTCCTAAAAAGAAAGAGTTGTTGGCTTGTATATTATATGGAACATTGTGGAGCCTTTGGAATGATAGAAATAATCAACTATTCAGAGGTGTGATTTCGAAACCGGCGAAGATTGTGGACACTATTAAGGCTACTGTATTCACTTGGAGGAAATATAGGAAGAAACGAGGGGAATGTGATGATTGGGTTAAGTGGTGTATGTCACCATTAAGTTTTTCATAATTAGTGTTCCTCTTTTTGTTATATGTTTTATATGTGTTTGTACTTTCGGTCCCTAGCTCCTTGCTAGGGTCCTTATTTTAATATTTTTGCCGGTTTCAAAAAAAAAAAAAAAAAAGAAGATAACAATAACTGATAATAAATAACAAATAATAAATAATAAATAATTAATAATTGGTAATTGATAGCACATGTTATATGTATTGAAAGATGAAACAAATCCCAAGTATCCAAGGGTACACCTTTCTACTAAGATAATTTTGCCCGAAAGATGCATTGAGGAGGTAGTGGCCGTCTCTTGAGATTCTTGCCATTTGCCTAGATAATTAATGACCATACACCAAGCTTGACATTCTAAGTCGTTTTATTTAATCATGGAACCTTAATAACATACATAGTTGACTAGTTGTGCTTTCAATAACTTAAATAAACTTACATCAGCTTATTTTAAACAACTAATCAACTTCATAATGCTCAATCGATTGAAGCTTTTCCCTTTGAAGAATTTTCAACTTTAGTGCCTGTGATATATAGTTATGTCAGTAATATACACGCCTTGTGTTTATGATTTGAAAACATCAAAAGAAAATGATTAACATAATTATTCTGAAATATTATTTTTCTTGAAAGAACAAATCAAACAATATGATCAGCAGTAGAAAACCGTAAAACACTCTTTAAAATCAACGAACCAGTTAGAAATGAGTGTTACCAAAAAGCTGGCAGAAAAGAACAAAATTTCATACATATATCGATTAAAAAGCTTTATGATTCTTCAGTTAGCTTGAATATAATATCAGAAAATTTATACACGCATTAATAATATATATAAGAATGGCGTACATTTGGCGGGTGGAGGAAGATCGGAACAGCTACTGCAGTGCCAAAGACAAGTTGAATGACGGACGAACAGGCGGAGACAATGCTTGTGATAAGGTTGATTACAGTTACCACACAGGATGAGCTGCTGGTTTTTTCCGCCAGACCCACATTGAATGCAGATCACATCGCCGTCGTCTCCGTAGTTCACCACAGCTTGGTTAGCGGTCTTCAAGATGTCGGTCATTGACCTGTAATTTTGTTGCCTTCGTTGTCGTTTCACCAGCAATGGAGGGAATCGGTGAGCAGATGACTGCTTGGAGGATCGATCTTCTTTCATTTTAGGGTGTTTGTCGTTATTGGTGAATGAATGCACAGGTGCCCAAAGATTTGATATATATAGGAAGGAGAGTAGGGTGGGGTTACAGTTCGGGCAACGATGACAAGCATGGTGTAATATGATTGGAAAGGCTAACGTGCGCTAGGTTCAGGTGTATATCATGAGCTTGCATCCTGAAGAACCGGTTGCTTTGAGGCGTTACTTATTAGTGATGCAAGCTTTTGCATGTTTTTCTTTTACTACTACAATCATTTTCTCTTTTGTTTTCTTTTCATTTTATTATCATTCTTCTAATTACTAAATGATTAAAAGAACTCAATAATATTTCTGTAATTTCAAAAAGAAACCACTTATATTTGAAACTTCATGTTTTTCACCGGAAGTTCACGAGATAAGGTTGGTTTGTTTCTAAAGTGAAACCACCAAAATTAGAAAATTGTAACTATAATTATGTTTTTATCGCTATTTTTAGAAAAATGATTGGAAAGTAGCAGGGAATATCAATGCATGAATAACGTGAATTGGACATACATTTTTGTGATAATTAATAAAGTTGAGTTTTGCTCCATTAACTAATATGCTTCAATTTCATGTAAAATGTTTGTTAGCCTGATCTTTATCAAGTGTTTCCATTATCTTACACATCGAATATTCTCATTCTCTAGGTGTAATCCATCAATCAAGGAGTTGCTAATTGTGAGCATTTACAACTTGGTGAATCGGAAAAAAAAATCCTCACACTTTAGTATCTATTATAACAAGTGGTCGTTGATTAAAAACTAATGTGCCTGACTTGGTGACAACAAACACCAAACTTGTCAATCTGGACACCATAATTGTATTCGCTTTCACAAAAATGATTGTTCAGATTTTATTATAGGTTTCAATATCGCTTGTGATACCTAAACCATAGTTTTACTTTTATGTTTTAAAGACTCCTAAAGAAATTGCGTTTACTTATATCCAATTGTTAGTACTTTTAGCCGGATCTTAATTAATTATTTCCAATAATACAGAATGTATTTGTTAGTGCGATGGTTTTTATTTTCTTGGTGCGGTGTAGCTGAAAACCGCATTATTAACTATTTCCGCATCAATAAATCAAGAAACCGCACCATTTGAAGCATTTATTAGTGCGGTTTCCAAAAAGCTGCAGTAAAAATAAATTAAAAACGCATTTATTGATGCAGTTTACCATAACGACATTAAATAAATTTATTTGGTGAAAAAATCAAATGTCCCACTTGGTGAATTTTCTAGGTTTTATAACTCCCTTTTTTTTTTTCTCAAGTTCCCTCTACTCCTCTTCTTCATATCTCACATTGCCCCCTTCTTTTCCTTCTACTTCTCTCTTTTGTGTGGTTACCATTACCGATTCAATATTTACCACTGGTCAACCTCGCCGCCATCGGTTGAACAGAGCTCTGACTCACGCTGGAAAGCCTCACTGTCGTTGCTCCCACCTATTCTGGAAGACGATGCTCACCAACTTAGGTCACCAGACATTCCTCAACTTTGTGGAATTTCATGTCAACCACCATCGACAACCTTCCTTGATCATCTTCGAGTATTCCATAAATATCCCTCAAGAATCCAATTATATTCTCAAAGGTAACCCTCTTTCTCTCTCTCTCTCTCTCTCATTTGATCCTATTTTATGCAGAAATCTAACAATTTTTATTTTAGGTGTGGAAGCATCCGGGAATAGCTTGGAGTTAGAGGAACGTGAACTCAATGTCCAAGAAGCTGCTTCTTTTCTCAACAAAATTGGAGTTATTGTTCGTATAACTTTTTTTTATTTAATAAACGATAATATTATACTATAAAGAAAGTCATGGTGTTGAAGATTGTTTACCTGTTTATAGTGATAGGGTCATTGTGTTTTATTCCAAAGGATTTTTTGGTGATTTCATACTTTTTGATGTTTGTGGTGATCTATTGGAAAAAAATAGCCATTAACACTTTTAGAGAGATCACACAGGGAGATAATGCAAACTGTGTCGATGGTGGTTTCTCACAAACAACTTCAATGGTGAGTGGGGTTGGGGGATATGTATAATAAATCGACTAAATATATGTAGAGAGGTAGACCTAGAAACTAGAAATAATTTATTTTGTAAAGATGATTTAATAAGGCGGTTCCTATTAAATGATGTGAATATTTAATGTTGTATGAATTGATCTTTTAGTGCGGTTGTCGTTCCTTTAGATGCGGTTTTATAACCGCATTATTAAATGAATGTGCTTTTTAGTGGGATATTTTTTGGTGCGGTTGTATACACACATCATTAAATCATTTTAACTGCATTATTAAATCATTTATATACTAGTGTTCGTTTCATTCTCTTACACATCAAATATGTGTGTGTAAGTCACCAATCAAGGGATTCCTAAATGGGAATATTTATAACTTGGTGAATCGGGAAAACAAATTACTCATAGTTCAGTTAGTATGTTTTTATATTAATACAAGTGGTCGTTGATTAAAAACTAATGTGCATAGTTTGGTGACAACACACATGTAACTTGTTAACTTAATTTACATGCATAAGTGTATTCGTTTTTTATAAAAAAAAAATGATTGTTCCAATTTCATTATTATAGATCTCAACATCGCTTAGTTTTACTTTTATGTCTCAAAGATTGCTAAAGAGCTTGCATTTATTGTTTAATTATCAATACTAATCATTATATATATATATATATATATATATATATATATATATATATATATATATATATGTGTGTGTGTGTGTTTGTAGTTAACTATCATATAATGTGCTTCATTTTAGGTGTTTCCTTAAGTACATAAGTTATGATTATTCATTCTTAAAACTAGGAAACAAAAGTATTTAAGTAAAACTCAATTTATGTTTTAATTTAAAACTTGATTAAGGTATAAGTTTTGTATCTAACATTTAATATATTCAAGGACCTTATATGTAATTGAATTCGTGTTGAGTACATGATTTTGCACGTTTTTAACAGATTCGAGTATCATTAGGTTAAAACCTTAGTACATCTTATTATAAATAAACAAAATACAATGTCTAAAGTATGAACTCATCTAAGATTCGATTACTAAGAATAGGAAAACCTTAGTAGTAGGGTTGTAAATGAACCGGACGAACACCAACGAGGCTTGTTTATGTTCCTTCGTTTAAGTCAGTCAACCAAATGAACGAACACGAACGGATTACCAAATGAGTTTTCTTGTCCATGTTCATTCTTTTAACAAATTACATTGTTCATGTTCGTGAACATGCTAAAAAAAACATAAACAAATGAACATAAATAAACAAAGATAAACAAAAAAAAAACATAATTGAAGATATATGAACATAAATGAACATATAATACACCAATGTAATCAAACACAATTAAGCATATGTGAACATAAAATGAATTTATATGAACGAATATAAACGAACGTTCACAAACATAATTAAACGAACCAGATCATTGTTAATGTTCGTTTGTTTAACTAAACAAACAATGATTTGTGTTCATGTTCGCTCATTTATTAAATAAGCAAACATAAACGAACTTCCTGCCGAACAGTTCACTGAACATTCAGTTTGTTTACAGCTCTACTTAGGAGTGATCATGTTCAAATGATTTTTTGATTTGTGTCACGACTTGTATGTAATCTCTACTACCGCATAAAGTGTAGTCAAGGTTGCATTTCCATGTGACTTGTATATCCTAAAAAAAATGTTGAAATGCATGATCATCTTAACAGAAAATTTTAAACTGATGTTTTTCTTATTTTTGTGGTGCACAATCCATGAGCATGAACTTTTAGATAACTTTGAAAATAGCATGTAATGTCACCATAAATATACATAAATTTTCATTTTTAAATATATCAAACCATTCAATTACCATTCCTAAAAAGTAGTCAGAGTAATAAGTTATTGGATTCAAAACATCATAATGAAAAACATCAAAACAAATAGTGCTAAAATCTCTAGTGAATATGATGCAATCAAGCCTGACTCTTTCCTTTGCAACAAGAAGTACCTAAAACATATAAACTTAAAACCTTAAGCACAAAGCTTAAAACCTTAAAACATATAAACTTAAAACCTTAAGCACAAATCTTAGTGATTTTCCCCTAAAATACCATATACCTACAAGCAACGCCCTATTTCAACTGGCAGGCCCCGTCTAAAGGCTTGTCACAACCAACGACCTATTTCATCAATTGATATGTTTCAACCCCTAGTTCGTATCAACCCAACGACCAGTTTCAGCCAACGACCTATTACAGACAACGAGCTGATATAGACATATTTAGTTATAAAATTCATGCATTATCTTAATACTTTATATTGATTTTTTCTCATTTAATGAACAAAAGGTGCTTAATTAGTTTATAATTTCATTTTTCAGCAACAATGAAATGCTCAGATGGAAAAGGAAGCAGATTTAGCAATTGGAAGCTTGGATCTTGGATTTTGAAAAAAGAAGGATGTTGTTGAATAGCTTGACCCCTCGTTAGTGTTTTGGCCATATCTCATGAACCGTAGCATCGATTGACAAGATTCAAAATGTTTTGAAAACTAGACACAATTTCAGACGACTTTTATGTTTTCAGGAAATGTTGATTCCAAACGGACTCAACGATTTGGCCATCAACTCAACGAGTTGATCAGAAAGTTCGCGATTTTTTACGCTGACTTGCCTTCCACGGATTTTAAGTGATGGACTCATCGAGTCAGTCACTAGACTCGCCGATTTGTCCCTGTTTTCGGTATATATATACATATATATATATATATATATATATATATATATATATTGTCACACCCCCAAACCAGAATGGCGGAAACATTCGGGGGTGGATGACTTCACGTAGTATCACAACAATTGAATATTGTAAAGAAAGTAACACAACCATCATATATATATAATAAAAACGTATATTGTTGCGTTATACATATTTCCAAAAGAATATTACAATATGATGATGTAAATCTTTAATAATAAATGTCCTTAGCGTTTCTTCTTCAAAAGCTGGTGGTTACCTGTATTACTGATTCCCTGAGAAATACAAGTGGTTTCGAAAAAGTGTCAACAATTAAGTTGGTGTGTTCATAAATGTTTTGTATTGAAATATATGTCCCTTTTAGTAGTAAATCAATGAACGAAGTTTTCAGAAAATCCAATATTTTCTATAAATAGTTTGATAAGTTCTCAAAGTTGGAGTGCGTTAGTGTTTTTCGTACTTGAATGATAAAGAATAACTTTGTGCTTAAAATAATGTAGAAAACTGAATGCATATATAAATCTCGTAAATCAAACTTGTCTTTATACTTTCATGTGAGTTTTATAACCATACTATTGACACTGACTGCCTGTAACAACATTCTTCAGGTGTTGTAGTGTTATGACATTTGTCACCCCAGACTTTTTCGGTCTAACTGTAGCTAACAGTTTAGGTGCGGGGTTGTCAATCCCGTATAGATCTATACACAAGTATCATGCTCTCCCTCCAAGAGATTATGGTATATAATACAGGGCTTGAAATGCATACATAAGAGTACATTGAAGTTTGAATATCTCACATTGCTTAGTATAAATAGAATTACGATAAGAAATACTTTACTTCATTTTGTTTGAAAGTATTTCGTTTTTCAAGATTTCGGGGGTGGATGACTTCACGTAGTATCACAACAATTGAATATTGTAAAGAAAGTAACACAACCATCATATATATAATAAAAACGTATATTGTTGTGTTATACATATTTCCAAAAGATTATTACAATATGATGATGTAAATGTTTAATAATAAATGTCCTTAGCGTTTCTTCTTCAAAAGCTCGTGGTTAATTACATGTATTACTGATTCCCTGAGAAATACAAGTGGTTTCGAAAAAGTGTCAACAATTAAGTTGGTGAGTTCATAAATGTTTTGTATTGAAAAGTATGTCCTTTTTATATAGTAGTAAATCAATGAACGAAGTTTTCAGAAAATCCAATATTTTCTATAAATAGTTTGATAAGTTCTCCAAGTTGGAGTGTGTTAGTGTTTTTCATACTTGAATGATAAAGAATAACTTTGTGCTCAAAATAATGTAGAAAACTGAATACATATATGAATCTCATAAATCAAACTTGTTTTTATACTTTCATGTAGTTTTATAACCATACTATTAACACTGACTGCCTGTAACAACATTCTTCAGGTGTTGTAGTGTTATGACATTTGTCACCGCAGACCTGCCGGTCTAACTGTTGCTAACAGTTTAGGTGCGGGATTGTCAATCCCATATAGATCTATACACAAGTATCAGGCTCTCCCTCCATGAGATTATGGTACATAATACAGGGCTTGAAATGCATACATAAGAGTACGTTGAAGTTTGAATATCTCACATTGCTTAGTATAAATAGATTTACGATAAGAAACACTTTACATCATTTTGTTTGAAAGTATTTCGTTTTTCAAGATGTATACGTAAGAATGTATGAATAACTTGATAACTATACCCATTATAGTTTTCAGAAAGTATGTTCCATTTGATGAAAATAACTTGATGATATATTATCCCTTTATACATAAAGTATTATGTTAGTCTCGATAATCAATAAGATAGATGTTACGTTTATGTTTATAAAACGATACTTTTACTTATATTGTACTTGTATCCCCCCCCCCCCCCCCCCCCTAAAACATGAAAAGGTTTGAAAGGTATGGGTATGAACTCACCAGCTTAATTGTTGACACTTTTTCGAAACCACTTGTATTTCCCAGGGAATGAGTAATACACGTAATCACCAGCTTTTAAAGAAGAAACGCTAAGGACATTTATTATTAAACATTTACATCATCATATTGTAATATTCTTTTGGAAATATGTATAACGCAACAATATACGTTTTTATTTTGTATATGATGGTTGTGTTACTTTCTTTACAATATTCAATTGTTGTGATACTACGTGAAGTCATCCACCCCCGAATGTTTCCGCCATTCTGGTTTGGGGGTGTGACAAATTGGTATCAAAGCATTGTTTATAGTGAACTAAGTATATCGAACCACATAAGATATACAAACTATAAATGCAACAGGAACCAAAAACCGTCTGATAAAACATTTTCATAAAAATATATTTTCTTTTAAAATATATACATTTTTACTCGCATGTATCAGTCTCGTATCATGACAAGTTTTCTAAAAAAAAACCAAAAAAAAAAGTATTAAGGCAAGTTGCGATACTACGATTGGGCCTCGGGGTATGTAATCAAATCAAGAATAAATATAGCATGATCAACTATATTTATCCTGGATTTGACCAATGTACGTCGAGGAATGGTCGTAGTGGACAACAAGCTAAAAACTTATAAAATTATCTTAGATTCGCTAATTTGAAATACTAAAGGACTATTGTTATAAATAATAGTACAATGAAAAACTTGCACTCCATAAGATATTGTTAAACGTAGGATGTCGTTAAATAGAAATTTCTTTTCTTATAAAATTCTCATACCTCTATCCTAGTACAGACAAATGGTCGGATTCCCTTTACCGGGAGACCCCTACTACCCAAACCAAAGCAACGACGGCTGGATAGAAGAAGACCCGGAGGAAGACCCGGATGAAATCGAGGAGGAAGTCGAAGAAGAATTCGAAGTCGAAGAGGAATTCAAAGTCGACGAGGAGGTCGGGGAAATTAACAGTGGAACAGACTCCGAACCGGAAGTGATCGACCCTCCTGCTCCTCATCCTCCCGAAGTCAGACCATATCACCCAGGACCCATCCCCATCTGAGGAAGCCATCTCTACTACTGGAGCCGCCAACTAGGTGTATGCCCTCCTTTCGGCATGTGTCGAGATTTTTACAATGTCAGTGGGGGAGGCTCAGCTGATCGAGCACTTCCTGTTATTGTGGGCACTATCGCTACCCAAAACTACCATGCGGACCAGCAAGCAGCCAGAGTTCGCGAGATCAATGCTGCAACTCAGGGTAACGCCGCAGACATCCATCGTCTGGAAGGACTACACGAAAATACCCAAATCTACACAGGGACGCTTCAGAATCAAATGGTGAACGCACTAGCAGAAATAAGAGAGATGAAGGAACATCAAGCAGATCTTGAAAGGCACCTGATGGGAGTCAAGCAGTCGGATGCCGAATCTAGCTCCAAACGTGCAACACGCCGCAAGTAGAACTTGCTCAAGTCCAACAATTTTGATATAGAATAGGACCTCGGATAAAGTTTTTCCCTTATTTCCTTTGTATCTGTAAACGGAGACGACTAGATAGGTCGAATTTTCCTAAACTAGAAGCATAATGTAACACACCTTAGGTGTGACATATATATATATAAATATGAAGTACTTCTTTATATACCTCTCGAAACTTATGGGATTAACTAAATTGTTGTACCTACTTTGAAACCAAAAACTAAAGTCAAAACAAATTACACGATATAACTAACCCTCTAGTACACGATTGTCAAAACATTAGAAACTTATAGTATTCATTCTTATTTTCTTTACCAGAATATGCCTCCTCGTAGATCAGCACGCAGAAACTCAACTCCAGGACCACCTCCACCACCCCCTCCAACTATGGATGCAGCTATGTTCCAAACTGCTATAACAGCCGCTGTAACCGCGGCGATGGCTCAAATGAGCAGCAATGGGTCAGGAGGAGGAATAAACAGCTTTACAAATGGCCCAAGCCAAGGCCGTTCCGGGGTATGCACTTACAAAGACTTCACAACTGGAAAACCTATTCCCTTTTATGGGCTGGGGGAGTATTGGCTCTATCCCAATGGATAGAGAAAACGGAAGCCGTATTCGAAATTTGCGCATGCCCTGAAAAAAGCAAAGTAAAATTTGCTGCTTTTACTTTCGCTGAACGCGCACTGACGTGGTGGAATGGCCACGTCAAGACACTAACCCTAGTGGTGGCGAACTCCATGGGTTGGGAAAACCTGAAACGAATGCTCCTACGAGAGTACTACCCAAGAGGCGAGATTCAAAAGCTCGAACAGGAACTGTGGGGCCTTTCGATGGTAGGCTCGGACATCGCCGGCTACACCAACAGATTCAGTGATTTGTTAACACTTTGCCCAGGATGTTGATTATGGAAAGCCAAAAAGTGGAGAGGTACATCTGGGGACTATCACCCCAACTTCGAGGAAATGTATTAGCTTCCAAACCGATGACCTTCGACAGCACCAATGAACTGGCGCAATCTATCGTTGATCATGGCATCTGCCAAGGAGTCACGACTATCGTAGCTGAACCAACCAAAGGGAACAACAACAACAATAACAATGCCAACAACAACAGCAAGAAGAAATTCTGGAACAAGAGAAAGGGGCAAACCTCGCAAGAACCTTCAAAGAAACAAATGGTGGCGGTTCATGCAGCTACTGCTTCCACCATAACTCCTACTACCCCGACACCAACTAAACAATATGCGGGGAACCTGCGCAAGTGCAAAAAATGCAACTACCATCACCACTGTAATTGCCGCAAGATGCACTGTAAGAACTACGACAGGAAAGGGCACACTGTCTGTTTCTATAAAGCACCCGCGCAACCAGTCACTCAAGTTCCTGGCACTGGGATAAGCCAAGCATGTTATGGGTGTGGAGAAACTGGGCACTTCAAGAGGGACTACCCCAAGACAAGGAATGTTGGCAGTGTTGGGAGAGTACTGGCGATAGGACAAAATGAAGAAATATCGGACCCAACAGTGGTTACGGGTACGTTTCACCTCGACAACATTTATGCATGCATACTCTTTGACTGCGGTGCGGAGAGAAGTTTTGTGAGTCATAAATTCAAACACCTACTTAACCAAAGACCCCAACCACTCAATAAAATATTCACTGTAGAAATGGCTAATGGTAAAACGGAAAGCACAAGCGATATGTACATAGGGTGCACATTAAATTTAAACGAACACTTATTTCAAATCGACCTTATGCCCATTTCGATAAGAAGTTTTGATGTAATCATCGGTATGGACTGGTTGAGTCTTCACCATGCCGATATTCTTTGTCACGAAAAAGCCGTTCGTCTAAATCTGCCCAACGGCAAAACTCTTATCATATATGGAGACAAACCTAGTTCAAATTTGCAAATCATCTCCTGTGTTAAAGCACAAAAATATCTTCGCAAGGAATATCATGCCTTTCTAGCCCACGTAGTAGACCAGAAACAAGAACCAAAGAACATTAAAGACATTCCGGAAGTCTGCAACTTCCCAGATATTTTCCCAGAAGATCTTCCAGGAATTCCACCACAACACCAAGTTGAGTTCAGAATCGACTTAATCCCTGGAGCTACTCCAGTAGCAAAGTCGACTTACCATTTAGCCCCAGCCGAGATGCAGGAACTGTCCAGTCAATTAAACGAGCTGCTAAGCAAGGGCTTCATCAGACCGAGCTTCTCACCATGGGGGGCACCGGTCCTATTTGTGAAAAAGAAAGACAGATCTTTTCGCATGTGCATCGATTACTGGGAGCTGAACAAACTCACATCCCCTTCCGCGCATAGACGATCTGTTCGACCAACTACACGGAGCGAGCTACTTCTCAAAGATCGACCTAAGATCTGGTTATCACCAACTGCGAGTACTGGAATGAGACATCCCCAAAACGGCTTTCCGAACACTCTTGGTCACTGCGAGTTTGTAGTAATGCCCTTCGGGTTGACAAATGCTCCAGCAGTGTTCATGGACTTGATGAACCGAGTATGTTGTCCCTTCCTGGATAAATTTGTGATCGTGTTCATAGATGATATACTCATCTATTCAAGAAGCCAGGAAGAACACAGCCAACACCTCCGCCAAGTTTTGGAAACACTGAGGGCAGAGAAGTTGTATGCAAAATTTTCAAAGTGCGAATTTTGGATTCGAGAGGTGGATTTCCTAGGACACGTAGTTAGCAAGGAGGGGATACACGTGGATCCTTCGAAGATCAAGGCAATAGAGAGTTGGATGACTCCAAGAACCCCTACAGAAATCCGGCAATTTTTGGGACTCGTCGGGTATTACCGAAGGTACATACAAAATTTCTCCAAGATTACCAAGCCACTCACCACCCTAACTCAAAAGAGTGTGACCTTCGACTGGGGAGAAAAACAAGACACCGCGTTTCAAACGCTAAAGCGAGCCTTATGTAGTGCGCCCATCCTAACCTTGCCATAACGAACGGAGGACTTTGTGGTCTATTGCGATGCATCAAACCAAGGACTCGGGTGTGTCCTGATGCAACGAGGGAAGGTCATCGCCTACGCCTCAAGGCAACTAAATACACACGAAGTGAACTACACAACGCACGATCTTGAGCTAGGAGCAGTCGTCTTCGCTCTAAAGATATGGAGGCACTACCTCTACGGCACGAAATGTACGATCTTCACCGACCATAAAAGCCTCCAACATATCCTCAACCAGAAAGAACTCAACATGAGACAAAGACGGTGGGTAGAACTACTAAATGATTATGAATGCAAGATTCGATATCATCCCAGAAAGGCTAACGTGGTGGCCGATGCACTCAGCCGGAAGGAATACTCGGGTCGCAGAGTGAAGTCTCTAACCATGACAATCCATTCACACCTGTCCACCCAAATCAAGGAAGCCCAAATAGAAGCCTTAACACCTGAAAATGTGGCAGGGGAAGCTTTAAGAGGAATGGATAAGAAGTTTGAGGTCAAGAACAATGGAGTTCATTACTTCATGGATCGGATCTGGACACCGGAGTTTGGCGGATTTAGAGAAGTCGTCATGAACGAAGCCCATAAGACACGATACTCCATACACCCTGGTTCCGATAAGATTTACCTCGACCTCAAGAAATTGTACTGGTGGCCGAACATGAAGGCTGAAATTGGTACCTACGTGAGCAAATGTCTGACGTGCGCCAAAGTCAAGGTAGAATACCAAAAGCCCTCAGGATTGTTGCAACAACCAGAAATACCCGAATGGAAGTGGGAACGTATAACCATAAATTTCGTAATCAAATTACCCAGGACAACAAGCGGACTTGACACCATCTGGGTGATCGCCGACAGGTTAACTAAATCAGCGCACTTCCTACCGATCAAGGAAACGGATAAATTGGAGAAGCTAACTAGGACATACCTCATAGAAATTGTACGACTACATGGTGTGCCCATATCCATTATCTCAGACCAAGATAGTAGATTCACCTCAAGGTTCTGGCAGTCACTACAAAGAGCTCTAGGAACAAGACTAGACATGAGTACCGCTTATCACCCACAAACCGACGACCAGAGTGAGAGAACCATACAAACCATAGAAGAGGACAAGCAACAGACAACACGCTCACTGGACCAGAAATCATAAGGGAAACTACGGAGAAGCTTGTTCAGATCCTGGAACGTCTGAAAGCATCAAGGGACAGACAAAAGAGTTACGCGGATAAAAGATGGAAACCCTTGGAATTCCAGGTTGGAGATCGAGTCCTACTAAAAGTATCGCCCTGTAAGGGGTTAATACACTTCGGAAAGCGTGGGAAACTGAACCTAGGATACATCGGACCATTCAAGATCCTTGCCAGGATCGGTCCAGTGGCGTACAAACTTCGATTACCTCAGGAGCTCCACAACGTACACCCTACCTTTCACATATCAAACCTAAAGAAGTGCTTGTCCGAGGAGACCCTTGTCATCCCGCTAGACTAAATTGCAATAAATGATAATCTCCAGTTCGTGGAAGAACCGATAGAGATCATGGACCGGGAAATAAAAAGGACTAAACAAAGTCGCATACCTATTGTAAAGGACCGCTGGAACGCCAAACGAGGACCTGAATACACGTGGGAATGCGAGGATCAGATAAAACAAAAGTACCCACATCTTTTTCCTAACCTGTAAACTCTATCTTAGATTAAATTTTGGGATGAAATTCCCCTAACGGGGGGATGATGTGACAACCCTATATTTTCCAAAAGCAAAGTCAAATACAATGAAGACTATTTGGAGTCAACGAAATTTACCTCAAAAATAAAGTATTCAAACATCTAAATTGGGATGCATCAAATGTTAGATATCATGCCAAGGTTTCCAAAAACATAAAGAACATTCAAAACCGGGTTATATTGAAGAAATTATAACCACTCGAATATTTACGACACACCATTAAAACGTTATTTAAATGTAAAAAGTGAAATTACAATAAAATGAATTTTTAACCTTAAGTATCTAAAAAAAGTTGTAGAGTTCATTAAACTGAAAACGTACATAAAAAGATCGCCCAAATTGGACCTCGTATGAAGAAGTTATGCATTTTCTAAGTTTCGTAACAGTAGTAGAGGGCTAAAAACTCGAATTGAAGGTCGAGCGTTATTTAGATAATACAACCTAAACGAAAGTTGAAGGTCTCCACAATAGGAGTAAAATGATAAAAATACAAACGAAAACTGACATCGAATAAAGAAACTATGAATTTTTAACAAACTTTAGCAATCCTGGCCTTTTAAAAACATTTCAATAAAAATAAAGTCAAAACTAGCCGACGGGGTCTAGATGAAAGTTGTAGAGAATAATCTCACCTACGCGTGGATATAAAGAACGCGAAAAACGGAGCCCGTACGCGAAAGTTACGGAATTTAGAAGTCGGGAGCTGGGATTACGCCCAACGTAATATAGGGGTACGCCCAATGTACTAGGTGCAGGGTCGAGTCCCATCGGCTGCAGCTCTACGCCTATCTAGACTCGAGTCGTAATCCGTGACGTAAAATTATGCCCAGCGTAACCGAAGTACGCCCAGCGTAACACGTACGCCCAGCATACTCCGGTGGTACGCCCCGCGTACGCGACCCTTCCAGCTCCATAAATAGAAGATTTGAGCTACGGATTTTGGCACACTCTCTCAAAACTCCCAATCACTCTCACATAATTTCAAGCACCAGAGGTTGTCCCGACGCCCTCGGTTTCCGTTCCCAAGACCCCGACGAAGGTTCTACGCTACCGAGATCCCCGAAGAACTCGAAGACGTAGCTTTCCGCGGTTGAAGTTCTGCTCGACTCTAGCCCCACTCTCTTCAAGCCAAACAAGTGAGTTCATACCCCTACCTTTCAAGCCTTTACATGTTTTAGGGGGGAAATACAAGTACAATATAAGTAAAAGTATCGTTTTATAAACACAAACGTAACATCTATCTTATTGATTATCGATACTAACATAATACTTTATGTATAAAGGGCTAATATATCATCAAGTTATTTTCATCAAATGGAACATACTTTTTGAAAACTATAATGGGTATAGTTATCAAGTTATTCATACATTCTTACGTATACATCTTGAAAAACGAAATACTTTCAAACAAAATGAAGTAAAGTCTTTCTTATCGTAAATCTATTTATACTAAGCAATGTGAGATATTCAAACTTCAACGTACTCTTATGTATGCATTTCAAGCCCTGTATTATATACCATAATCTCTTGGAGGGAGAGCGTGATACTTGTGTATAGATCTATACGGGATTAACAACCCCACACCTAAACTGTTAGCTACAGTTAGACCGGCAGGTCTAGGGTGACAAATGTCATAATACTACAACACCTGAAGAATGTTGTTACAGGCAGTCAGTATCAATAGTATGGTTATAAAACTCACATGAAAGTATAAAGACAAGTTTGATTTACGAGATTCATATATGCATTCAGTTTTCTACATTATTTTGAGCACAAAGTTATTCTTTATCATTCAAGTACAAAAAACACTAACGCACTACAACATGGAGAACTTATCAAACTATTTATAGAAAATATTGGATTTTCGAAAACTTCGTTCATTGATTTACTACTATATAAAAAGGACATACTTTTCAATACAAAACATTTATGAACTCACCAACTTAATTGTTGACACTTTTTCGAAACCACTTGTATTTCTCAGGGAATCAGTAATACATGTAATTAACCACGAGCTTTTGAAGAAGAAACGCTAAGGACATTTATTATTAAACATTTACATCATCATATTGTAATATTCTTTTGGAAATATGTATAACACAACAATATACGTTTTTATTATATATATGATGGTTGTGTTACTTTCTTTACAATATTCAATTGTTGTGATACTACGTGAAGTCATCCACCCCCGAAATCTTGAAAAACGAAATACTTTCAAACAAAATGAAGTAAAGTCTTTCTTATCGTAAATCTATTAATGTGAGATATTCAAACTTCAACATACTCTTATGTATGCATTTCAAGCCCTGTATTATATACCATAATCTCTTGGAGGGAGAGCGTGATACTTGTGTATAGATCTATACGGGATTGACAACCCCGCACCTCAACTGTTAGCTACAGTTAGACCGACAAGTCTGGGGTGACAAATATCATAACACTACAACACCTGAAGAATGTTGTTACAGGCAGTCAATGTCAATAATATGGTTATAAAACACACATGAAAGCATAAAGACAAGTTTGATTTACGAGATTTATATATGCATTCAGTTTTCTACATTATTTTGAGCACAAAGTTATTCTTTATCATTCAAGTACGAAAAACACTAACGCACTCCAACTTTGAGAACTTATTAAACTATTTATAGAAAATATTGGATTTTTTGAAAACTTCTTTCATTGATTTACTACTAAAAGGGACATACTTTTCAATACAAAACATCTATGAACTCACCAACTTAATTGTTGACACTTTTTTGAAACCACTTGTATTTCTCAGGGAATCAGTAATACACGTAACCACCAGCTTTTGAAGAAGAAACGCTAAGGACATTTATTATTAAACTTTTACATCATGATATTGTAATATTCTTTTGGAAATATGTATAACGCAACAATATACGTTTTTATTATATATATGATGGTTGTGTTACTTTCTTTATAATATTCAATTTTTGTGATACTACGTGAAGTCATCCACCAACGAATGTTTCCGCCATTCTGGTTTGGGGGTGTGACATATATATATATATATATATATATATATATATATATATATATATATATATATATATATATATATATATATATAGGAACACTTCTCATTTGAAACCCAAAAAATAAAGGGGGATGCCTTGGATGATTTTCGGAGGCCGAATGGGTTCATGGAGCTCTGGTTTTCGAGAATTCAACCTAAGAAACAATTTAGAAGAGATTAAAGGCAAATAATTATTCTTCTTTTCTGAATCTTTGTCTTGAACCATGTATGAATCTTTAGAATTTAAATTTATGTTATTATTTGTTGTAGATATGAGTTAAAAGCTCGTATCTTCTGTTTAGGGTAGATGAATTTATGACTATGGTTTGATTTTGTGGTTTGATTAATTTAATTTAATGAATGTTGTGCTGTTAAGCTTGTTAAAGAACTTAATCTGTTAACAACAACTATTTTCTATTAATGACAAGTATATTAAGTAGCATGAACATCTCTTAATTGCTTATCTCATATGATTTATGTGAAAACATTGTTATATGTCTAGGAATAGCGAATGTGATACTAGGATTAACTAGAGAATAGGTAAGTTAATGTGTCAGCTTATGTGATGAACCATCAACAAGAAGTTAATTGAATTAGTAATTTGGTTAGCTAACTACAAGTCTTACTTAAGCCAAATCTATAAGCTAGGAAATTTATTAGTTTAATCACTTGATCACTGCTTAAATTAATTTTTTTCTAAGGATTAGTAATAGCGAAGATGAACCTAATCACATTAATCGGTAGCCAATAACAATTAATCAATTGCACTTGCCATAAAATCAACCATAGGAATAAGTGAATCGAATCTAAACGGAAGTCTCTTTAAATTAACTGAATCAAGTTGTCTTTTGTTTCTCCTTAGTCGTTAATTGTCCTTTGTTAAAGATTTTAAGTAGTTGCTTAAGTTTCTAGTTTTGTAAAACTAGAAGAAAAAAAAACCCTTCTTTTTTCTTGTTTTATTTAGATAATATTAGTGATAATCTTAATTGTTTACCGTTCCCTGTGTTCGATACCCCACTTACGTGAACTAAGCTGCTAATCGATAGGTACATTGCCTTTTGTGTGTTTGTTTCTATGTCTAGGTTTATTATGATTAAAACTAGTTCATTTTACACACATCAAGTTTTTGGCGTTGTTGCCGGGGAACAGTTCTAAATAGTTAATTTTATTTTCTAATTGTTATCATTTTTTTATTTTATTTGTTGATTAGTTTTTTTATATAGTACAATTTTTATTTTTAATTTTATTATGTATTTTCTAAATCTCGATGTTTTTGATGCTTTTCTTGTGGAAGTAATACATGAAATTAAACAAGAAGATGAGGAGTATGACTCAGATGATGATTTGAAGAAATTTGGAAGATGGTTAGATAACATCTTGCCTAATGAACAAGAGCAATCTGAGTTAAAAGAGCTAGAGTTACAAGACGAAGAATATAATCCAGAAAGAGATTTGGAGGAGCTAGAAAGATTGGTGGCAGAGGGGTCGGACGAAGAACAACAACAAACTGAGTTGAAGGGACCACGACATGGTTTGACCGTTACCACGACGTGTCCATGTGTATATTTGATTTTGGTTTTGAAGCATGGGGTGCCGATTCCAACTTTGGAGAAAGTTCGGAAGCGCGATCCATTTCTGATTAGTATCCAATCGATTCCAACCCTTGTTAAGATTCTTGGGTTACATGAATTAAAGCTCGTTTGGCCACTTTTTGAAGCAAAGAGCCAAATTTTACAAACTAGTCCAAAGAAAATATTCAATGCAATGGATGAATTGGCATTGAGTTTATTGGAAGTTTATTATGTTGAGAGCCCAACTCAAGACTCACACAAAAAGAAGCGCTTGCGGGAGGCTACCCGACATTAGAATTTGCTTTTCTTTTTCTTTTAATCTTCTAGTATTTAGGGATAATTTAGAAATTTTAATTTTGATGTTTGTTTTCCTTTTTATTATGTGGTTTTGTGTTTTTGATCTTGCATATTTTAGGGTGAGAATTGAGCGAATAATTACAAGAGTGACGAAATTAATGTGAGGGGTCGATTCGTTGACGAGAAGATTAGAAGTCTTTCTGCACATCCCACACTATCAGACTGATTGTGAATGCTATGGCTCCCCCGCAGTCTTACAACACTTTCCACACTA
Organism: Lactuca saligna; assembly: GCF_052625555.1. NCBI lineage: Eukaryota > Viridiplantae > Streptophyta > Magnoliopsida > Asterales > Asteraceae > Lactuca > Lactuca saligna. The sequence goes on along the minus strand of NC_136424.1, from coordinate 161,927,145 downwards.
TCTGACTACTACTGAATGCTACGGCTCCCCTGTAGTCTTACAACACTTTAACCCTACTGACCATTAGTGAATGCTAAATCTCCCCCATAGTCTTACAACACTTTCATCCTACTGACTACTAGTGAATGTTACGGCTCCCCCGTAGTCTTACAACACCTTCATCCTAACTAAACATTAGTGAACGCTACGGCTCCCCCATTGTCTTACAACACTTTCATCCTAACCGACCATTAGTGAGTGCTACGACTGCCCCGTAGTCTAACAACACTTTTTCCCTAACACAACCGCGGCCCAATACCTTAACTTTTATCTATCAATTCGAAATGCACACAGAGTTGAGCACGCACTTGACCGAACACCCAACTAAACTCACTTCATGAATCGAATCCCAACCAGCTTCCCCAAATTTTTCTATCAAGTACCTAGAAGACATTATTTCCATGCTGGGAAATTTTACCAAACTCCAAAGTCGCACAAGCCTCAAACCAGACAACAACTTGAGCCACCATTTTCCTCGATGGGGATGAGAAACTCATCCCTATCTATACCTTCTCCTATCCTGAATACCAACGCGATTCTCACCCACTTAGATTCGATTAATTCTTCGCAATACATGAGATTTGAAGGATTCCTAATCCTTCTTACTCTTTAATAACCAAACTTCTGGCAACCTGTGCTTACCCATGCTAGTGTTCTATTAATGACCCAAACCCCAAAGGCCACACAAGTCCTAAAGATCATATGAACACTTCCCAAATCCTAGCGAAACGAATAATCTCAGACACCTTGAAATAATGCCACACTCATTTCTTGAATTCCAAATAACCGATGCCCAGACCAAAGACTCTGCAGTAGACCACTTCCCCTGACACTTCCAAAAGTCACCAATCCTGATCGTAGAGCTTCCGCATCATGTCCCTGAACTAATCTCGACCATAGACTCGGATAACATTGAACGCTCCGAACCAGCAAGTTGGGAAACAACCTTTCACTAACCACCCCATAACTCACGGTATGAAAATGGCATATAATAACGTTTGAAGGTATAACACAAACACAAGCAGGTAGACAAACCAAGTGGTACACTTACATAAACCATTGGAACGAAAACTCTATGTGCAGTTTCCTGCAAGTGCGGCACTGAATCCGGCCCTGATAGCCTCTCAAAAGCTTATCCAAACTGTTGTGTCTCTTCCTGAGATCCTCCTCTAAGTTCACATGGCATGAACCTCTCTTATCGAGGTACTCCAAATCGATCATCAGCCCTCGGGCTCTAGGACCCATATCATTCAGGGTCTCACACCCTGACCCACTCACCAACTCAATCGTCAACGACTGAACTGTAATAGCTAGAGAAACCTCTGCTCTAAACCAGTCTACTAACAATAAATCCTTGCCGCCTGATACAAGAGATCCAAGTCGAACTCAAAACCTTGTCAATCCTTCAAATAACTGGCTCACCACCGGAGCCGTGATCAAACCCCGATCCTTCCTCATGTGTGCTCATCCTCATCTTGGCAAAGCAGCTAATCCTACTATCAGAGCATAGCAAAGAATTCTCCTTCCCGTAGGATTTTTAGATTCTCCATGACTCTTACTGATTCATGTATGGACTATGTGCTTTCAGTAGTAAGGGCCCAATACAACCTTCCAAACCTATCCATAATTTACTCGGCAATCCCCCTGAATCCTCTAAATCATCTGCTCCACTGACGCACCAAATATCCGCTAATCAACAACATAATACCCACCGAAGCAACTCCTAGGCTCTCCCGAGGTTCCCAACCTCACCAAACTACCCCTCTAACTCACTGGAGCATATCCTAGGCTTTCATAGGTTCCCAACCTTGCCCTACCATCAGTTGCTGAAGAACTCCTGATGATGCCCGCCATCCACCTCTTGAATATCCTCATATTCACATAGTAGTTATCTCCCATCATTCAAGAGTTCCACAAATCACAAACCAAGCAACATTCGTCCAACAGCACTCTGATCCAAAGAACTATCATAGAACATTCGACCCACATACTACAAATCATGTTATCCATATCCATCCATCTTCATTGCTGACTTCCTTATGCATGCAAAATATACACAGAACTGGATCTAATAGACTGCCGAATAATATACTCTACCCTAGGACCACAACCCGACATGGAACATGAAATAAGGCTAAATCAATTATTGTAACGCTCGTAGATCCGGGCTGGTCAATTTAGAGATAATAGGGTTCGAATATGACTTTTCGACAAAAGAATATTTAGAATAAATAATCTTAACCAAGTTGTATAATATTTCTCAATGGTTCCATACATATAAAGAACGCCGAAATCTGAGTTATAACAAACAAGTTATGGCTCGTCGAAGATTTAAAGTAAAACCAGCATAGCACCGGGAGACGTAAATAGTGAATTTACGATGGAGGACTTTTTAGCCTTAATAAACTAAAACAAAGTTTTAGTATACGTTTAACCGAGAACATCCATAAACAGAACGCCTAAATCTGACTTTGTATAACGAAGTTATGATTTTTCTAAGATTCGGCTTAGTAGTGTACAGCCCGAAACTCGAATTTTAGTTCCAGTGGTTTTTGGCTTACACAACCTTAATGAGAGTTGAATATACCATTAATAGGAACTCAACGATAAAAACATTGATGAAAACGGAGTCCGTATGTAGAAGTTATGAATTTTATGCGGACATTTAACAATATAATTTCCTTCTACTGTTAAATTTAAGATCGGTCGAGAATTAGCCGACATAGTCTAAATGATAGTTATAGATCTTATTTTTACCTACGCGTGGATATAAAGAACATTGAAAACAGAGTTCGTATGAAAAAGTTATAATTTTTTGAAAATTGGTTGATTTCAACCCTGTGTGCGATGCCACGTGTCAGCACCAGGTGAAAACTTGGAGCCTACGCAACACCACGATGTGGTGAGGGCCACCACAACGTGGTGACGCTCCTGGAGGCCTTTAAATAGAGGCTCAAGGCTTCCTCTTTTCCTCACACCTTTACTCACTTCTTTCTCTCTCTAGAACATCTCTCTAAGCCCCAACCCCCCCCCCCCCCCAAAGACTAGGGTAACTCCCTAGCACGACGCTGAAGCCCGGGAGCGCCCGACAACTCCGAGAAGAAGAGCGTTTCGGCTCTGAATACTTGTTGTCTATGTTGCTGAAAGATTTTTATACATGTTTTAAATGATGTAAACTATATAAAGTATTTTATATCTACAAAATATGTTGGATAAAACGTGGGTAGATGAATGACGAAGGATACAAGCTGAAATAGAGGAACATTAGCAGTATGGACCCAGTGCCCTATAGGTAAACATTGGCATCAATGGACCTAGTACCCTATAAATGAGCACTAGCAGTTGCACCACAACCCGTAGATGTTTTAGATCTATGGTAAACTTCCTAGCAGCTGCGCTCTAAGGACAGTATCGGCAGCTGCGCCTAATAGGGAGCCTTATGACCATGACAGTAGCGTTTAAAGGCCAATACCGGCACAAGCGCCTCATAGAAAATGTACCAATTCTGGCAGCTGCGCCTACAAGATAATATTAGCAGCTGCGCTTGACCACTATGTCATTAGCAACAATGGACTTCATGTTGTTTCCTTACGATGATCCTTAGGAATGAATGAACAAGCGTTAGCTGATCCTTAGGGTAAATCCTTAAGAAGATAATAGGAATGGGTAATTTGGTTGATTGTTTGATGTTTAAATATAATAATTATATTATTGTGGGTTGAAAACCCTATGTACTCAACAGGTTTCCCAACCTGACCCACTCAGTTTATTTATATCACACGTGTCGATATGAAGTTACATTACACTAAGAGATTTAAAAGAGATGTAAATCACCAGTGTAAAAGAATGTAACTTCTGTTTATTCTTATGTTTCTGTATTGACGATGACATCCCAAATGTTTTAAAAGTGAATAAAAAAATACATTTCATTAGAAATGCTTTGATAACGCAATTATCATGTTTTTCTAGGAACAAATTACGCAACATTTTTATTAAAAGATGTACTCTGATTTTTCTAAAGCGTAAACAAAATCGGTCTATTCTAGCCGTGAAAATGGGGATGTCACAGTTGGTATCAAAGCATTAGTTTAAGCGAACTAGGAATTTGTAGAAAATTTCTAGACTTAAACTTAGAATGCTAAGCGATGATTGGGAGATGAGTGTCTGCTATATTTTAGACACAAGCACTAGTTTATTTTAGTAAAGATGCCTAAAATGTTTTTTGTGATAAATGTTTTATGTTATAGCTATAAATATGCCTTATATGCTATTATTTGTTTGGATCTATTGTCTGTTGCCGATCAGATCTGGAAATTTTATGTGTTCAGATTTCTAAACGTTCGATTAAGGTATTAGAACTGGCATATAAGTTTTCGGTGTGACAAGGAGATCTATACATCTATCTTAAATAAAATCTTTCCTATCTTAAAATTCTTGCCTCGGTACACCGAACGTCTTCTAGGGTGTACAAAGCATCATGGTGAAGACAGACTAGGAAATATCCGAGGAAGATGACAACATGAGCCTAAGAATGTGATGGGTCATGCATCGGTCATTGTGCCTGCCCCCAAACCTATCACAATGGCAGAAGTTCAAGAAGTGATGCGAACCATGATAGACTGAGAAAATAGAGGAAATGAGATCACTTACGATAGTGAATTATACCTATTGGAAGATATCATAAAAGTGGCATATTGCCTTTAGAATATGTCAGACAGTACGTTTAGAGGAGTACGGTACGTCCGAAGTACACCTTCGATTGGAAGGATGATGAAACGATTGGTGTAGTTCCCTAAGTTGTCCCATCGTATGGCATTTTAACCACCAACCGAGTTGAAGCAAAATTGATGATTGAGGATACGCATGGAGGAAGTCCTAGTAGAGTTTAGGGAAAAATTATATGATTCTTTGGACATATTTGATTGTGTTAATTTTTTTTGTGATAATAACTTGGAGAACTCTGAGACAATACTTGGGACGAGTATGAGTAAGTGTGAATGGTAGTAGAGGCCTGTACTACCGGAAGCACAGGACTCACGCTTGGATCAGGGAAAGTCACAAGGTTACCAAGAAGCTAGTAATTGATAGCGTTTTATTCAAATATGTTATTACCATCGTTTCGGTAATGACTAAGAAGATGATTGTTATTCCGAACCTAGTGGTCATATCGAATTGAGTTCGACTACAATGAGTATGTTACGTGGTTCCGAGAACTAAGTTCGATGTAGCACCTGAATTAAGCCGGAAGAATTAATCAAAGCGATTAGTAGAGGTCTCACGACGGTTGCTTGTAGCTAGAAATGCTACCTTTTAAGATGAGATTAGAACATGAAGGAAAGTATCTTCTGTTCTAAAAGACTCTAAGAGACCTGAGTCTAAGCGTAGCAACATACGATGATAGGTCATTAGAATATGACACATCGTTCCATTGTAGTAATATTAGAACTTCTCTTAAGTTCATATCCAGTGAGCATCGAGATTATGACTTGAAGGTCATAATTTGGAGTCTAACGTGAGATAGGGAGCAACTGCAAGATCGAGCACCACGTGCAGTCAGAATGTCTTAGAGTTAAATACTCATTCAAAGAAACATCAAAGTTACGATTAATACTAAGGATGAAGATATAACGTAGGGGGTCATCATGTGAGCCCTGTTTCATTGATGATTCCGGGACGTAATCATCCTAAGGGGGAGATAATTGTAACGCCCGTAGATCCGAGCTAGTCAATTTAGAGATAATAGGGGTCGAAAATGATTTTTCGACAAAAGATTATTTAGAATAAATAATCTTAACCATGTTTTATAATATGTCTCAAGGGTTCGGTACATATAAAAACCGCCAAAATCCGAGTTATAACAAAGAAGTTATGGCTCGTCAAAGTTTTACGGCAAAACCTGCACAGCTCCGGGAGATGTAAATAGTAAATTTATGATGGAGGAATTTTTAGCCTTAGTGATCTAAACCAAAGTTGTAGTATACATTAAAACGAGAACATTCATAAAAAGAACGCCCAAATCTTACTTCGTATGACGAAATTATGATTTTTCTAAGAATCGGCTTAGCAGTGTACAGCCCGAAACTCGAATTTTATTTCAAGTTGTTTTTGGCTTATGCAACCTTAATGTGATTTGAATATCTCATTAATAGGAACTCAACGATAAAAAGCATTGATGAAAACGGAGTCCGTATGTAGAAGTAATGAGTTTTACGCAGACATTTAACAGTATAATCTCGTTCTACTGTTAAATTTAATATCGGTTGAGAATTAGCCGACATAGTCTAAATGAGAGTTGTAGATATTATTTTTACTTACGCGTGGATATAAATAACGTCGAAAATGTAGTTCGTATGCGAAAGTTATGAATTTTTGAAAATCGGCTGATTTCAACCCTATGTGCGATGCCACGTGTCAGCACCAGGTGAAAACTTGGAGCCTACGCAACACCACGACGTGGTGAGGGCGACCACAACGCGGTGACGCTCCTAGAGGACTTTAAATAGGGGCTCAATGCTTCCTCTTTTCCTCACACATTTACCCACTTCTTTCTCTCTCTAGAACATCTCTCTAAGCCCCAACGCCCTCCCCCCCCCCCCCCCCAAGCCTAGGGTAAGTTCCTAGCACGAGGCTGAAGCTGCGGAGTGCCCGACGGATCCGAAAAGAAGAGCCTTTCGGCTCGAGAACATTGCTACAGCGGAGTCCGGTTTTGAGAAAGACCCGCTGTAAGTGAGTTGCGTCTACCCTATCTTTAGTATAGTTTATGTTTTAATATAGTAACGTTATTAGGAACTTATAATGAGTATTTTGGCTATTATTATGAGTTATATAAGAGTTTTTCTTAACGCTTATATAATAGTAATAATATCTAGACTATTAATTAGTCGTGGTTAACATTAGACTAAACTCTAGTGGTAATGATACTAGGTTTTGTCTGAGGGAAATTATTTTAACAGTAACGAAGTGTTGTCCGAGTACCGAGTTAGCACCTTATCAGGTGAGTGCATGGTCCCTTTTATCTTATACATAGATATAAAGTATTTAATATATATATATATATATATATATATATATATTACGTGTTGTGAGTGCATAGTCCCTTTCATCTTACACATAGATATGAAGTATTTTAATATAAATTACGTGTTATGTGTGCATATTGTCTGAATACTTGTTGTCTATGCTGGTGAAAGATGTTTATACATGTTTTAAATGATGTAAACTATATAAAGTATTTTATATCTACAAAATATGTTGGATAAAACGTGGGTAGATGAATGATGAGGCATACAAGCTGAAATAGAGGAACATTAGCAGTATGGACCCAGTGCCCTATAGGTAAACATTGGCATCAATGGACCTAGTACCCTATAAATGAGCACTAGCAGTTGCACCACAACCCGTAGATGTTTTAGATCTATGGTAAACTTCCTAGCAGTTGCGCTCTAAGGACAGTATCGGCAGCTGCGCCTAATAAGGAGCCTTATGACCATGACAGTAGCGTTTAAAGGCCAATACCGGCACAAGCGCCTCATAGAAAATGTCCCAATTCTAGCATCTGCGCCTACGCGATAATATTAGCAGCTGTGCTTGACCACTATGTCATTGGAAACAATGGACTTCATGTTGTTTCCTTAGGATGATCCTTAGGAAATGAATGAACAAGCGTTAGCTGATCCTTAGGGTAAATCCTTAAGAAGATAATAGGAATGGGTAATTTGGTTGATTGTTTGATGTTTAAATATAATAATTATATTAATGTGGGTTGAAAACCCTATGTACTCACCAGGTTTCCCAACCTGACCCACTCAGTTTATTTATATCACACGTGTCGATATGAAGTTACATTACACTAAGAGATTTAAAAGAGATGTAAATCACCAGTGTAAAAGAATGTAACTTCTGTTTATTCTTATGTTTCTGTATTGACGATGACATCCCAAATGTTTTAAAAGTGAATAAAAAAATACATTTCATTAGAAATGCTTTGATAACGCAATTATCATGTTTTTCTAGGAACAAATTACGCAACATTTTTATTAAAAGATGTACTCTGATTTTTCTAAAGCGTAAACAAAATCGGTCTATTCTAGCCGTGAAAATGGGGATGTCACAGTTGGTATCAAAGCATTAGTTTAAGCGAACTAGGAATTTGTAGAAAATTTCTAGACTTAAACTTAGAATGCTAAGCGATGATTAGGAGATGAGTGTCTGCTATATTTTAGACACAAGCACTAGTTTATTTTAGTAAAGATGCCTAAAATGTTTTATGTGCTAAATGTTTTATGTTATAGCTATAAATATGCCTTATATGCTATTATTTGTTGGATCTATGGTCTATTGCCGATCGGATCTGGAAATTTTATGTGTTCAGATTTCTAAACGTTTGATTACGGTATTACAACTGGCATATAACTTTTTGGTGTGACAAGGAGATCTATACGTCTATCTTAAATAAAATCTTTCCTATCCTAAAATTTCTCGCCTCGGTACACCGAACGTCTTCTAGAGTGTACAAAATGTCATGGTGAAGACAGACTAGGAAATATCCGAGGAAGATGACAACATGAGCCTAAGAATGTGATGGGTCATGCATCGGTCGTTGTGCCTGCCCCCGAACCTATCACAATGGCAGAAGTTCAGGAAGTGATGCGAACCATGATAGACTGAGAAAATAGAGGAAATGAGATCACTTACGATAGTGAATTATACCTATTGGAAGATATCATAAAAGTGGCATATTGCCTTTAGAATATGTCAGACAGTACGTTTAGAGGAGTACGGTACGTCCGAAGTACACCTTCGATTGGAAGGATGATGAAACGATTGGTGTAGTTCCCTAAGTTGTCCCATCGTATGGCATTTTAACCACCAACCGAGTTGAAGCAAAATTGATGATTGAGGATACGCATGGAGGAAGTCCTAGTAGAGTTTAGGGAAAAATTATATGATTCTTTGGACATATTTGATTGTGTTAATTTTTTTTGTGATAATAACTTGGAGAACTCTGAGACAATACTTGGGACGAGTATGAGTAAGTGTGAATGGTAGTAGAGGCCTGTACTACCGGAAGCACAGGACTCACGCTTGGATCAGGGAAAGTCACAAGGTTACCAAGAAGCTAGTAATTGATAGCGTTTTATTCAAATATGTTATTACCATCGTTTCGGTAATGACTAAGAAGATGATTGTTATTCCGAACCTAGTGGTCATATCGAATTGAGTTCGACTACAATGAGTATGTTACGTGGTTCCGAGAACTAAGTTCGATGTAGCACCTGAATTAAGCCGGAAGAATTAATCAAAGCGATTAGTAGAGGTCTCACGACGGTTGCTTGTAGCTAGAAATGCTACCTTTTAAGATGAGATTAGAACATGAAGGAAAGTATCGTCTGTTCTAAAAGACTCTAAGAGACCTGAGTCTAAGCGTAGCAACATATAATGATAGGTCATTAGAATATATTGTAGTAATATTAGAACTTATCGTAAGTTCATATCCAGTGAGGATCGAGATTATGACTTGAAGGTCATAATTTGGAGTCTAACGTGAGATACGGAGCAACTGCAAGATCGAGCACCACTGGCAGTCAGAAAGTCTTAGAGTTAAATACTCATTCAAAGAAACATCAAAGTTATGATTAATACTAAGGATGAAGATATAACGTATAGAGTCATCATGTTAGCCCTGTTTCATTGATGATTCCAGGACGTAATCATCCTAAGGGGGAGATAATTGTAACGCCCGTAGATCCAAGCTAGTCAATTTAGAGATACTAGGGGTCGAAAATGACTTTTCGACAAAAGATTATTTAGAATAAATAATCTTAACCAAGTTTTATAATATGTCTCAAGGGTTTGGTACATTTAAAAACGCCGAAATCCGAGTTATAACAAAGATGTTATGGCTCGTCAAAGTTTTACGGCAAAACCTGGAAAACTCCGGGAGACGTAAATAGTAAATTTACGATGGAGGAATTTTTAGCCTTAGTGATCTAAACCAAATTTGTAGTATACATTAAAGCGAGAACATTCATAAAAAGAACGCCCAAATCTTACTTCGTATGACGAAATTATGATTTTTCTAAGATTCGGCTTAGTAGTGTACAGCCCGAAACTCGAATTTTATTTCGAGTGGTTTTTGGCTTACGCAACCTTAATGTGAGTTATATATCTCATTAATAGGAACTCAACGATAAAAAAATTGACGAAAACGGAGTCCGTATGTAGAAGTAATGAATTTTACGCGGATATTTAACAGTATAATATCCTTCTACTGTTAAATTTAATATCGGTCGAGAATTAGCCGACATAGTCTAAATGAGAGTTATATATCTTATTTTTCCTACGCGTGGATATAAAGAACATCGAAAACGGAGTTCGTATGCGAAAGTTATGAATTTTTGAAAATCGGCTGATTTCAACCCTATGTGCGATGCCACGTGTCAGCACCAGGTGAAAACTTGGAGCCTACGCAACACCACGACGTGGTGAGGGTGACCACAACGTGGTGATACTCCTGGAGGCCTTTAAATAGAGGCTCAATGCTTCCTCACACCTTTACCCACTTCTTTCTCTCTCTAGAACATCTCTCTAAGCCCCACCCCCCCCCCCCCCCGAAGCCTAGGGTAACTCCCTAGCACGAGGTTGAAGCCGCGGAGCGCCCGACAGATCCGAAATGAAGTGCCTTTCGGCTCGAGAACGTTGCTACAGCAGAGTCCGGTTTTGAGAAAGACTAGCTGTAAGTGAGTTGCGTCTACCCTATCTTTAGTATAGTTTATGTTTTAATATATTAACGTTATTAGGAACTTATAATGAGTATTTGGGCTATTATTATGAGTTATATAAGAGTGTTTCTTAATGCTTATATAATAGTAATAATATCTAGACTATTAATTAGTCGTAGTTAACATTAGACTAAACTCTAGTGGTAATGATGCTAGGATTTGTCTGAGGGATATTATTTTAACAGTAACGAAGTGTTGTCCGAGTACCGAGTCATCACCTTATCAGGTGAGTGCATGGTCCCTTTTATCTTATACATAGATATGAAGTATTTAATATATATATATATATATATATATATATATTACGTGTTGTGAGTGCATAGTCTCTTTCATCTTACACATAGATATGAAGTATTTTAATATAAATTACGTGTTATGTGTGCATATTATCTGAATACTTGTTGTCTATGCTGGTGAAAGATTTTTATACATGTTTTAAATGATGTAAACTATATAAAGTATTTTATATCTACAAAATATATTGGATAAAACGTGGGTAGATGAATGATGAGGGATACAAGCTGAAATAGAGGAACATTAGCAGTATGGACCCAATGCCCTATAGGTAAACACTGGCATCAATGGACCTAGTACCGTATAAATGAGCTCTAGCAGTTGCATCACAACCTGTAGATGTTTTAGATCTATGGTAAACTTCCTAGCAGCTGCGCTCTAAGGATAGTATTGGCAGCTGCACCTAATAGGGAGCCTTATGACCATGATAGTAGCGTTTAAAGGCCAATACCGGCACAAGCACCTCATAGAAAATGTCCCAATTCTAGCATCTGCGCCTACGCGATAGTATTAGCAGCTGCACTTGACCACTGTGTCATTGGCAACAATGGACTCCAAGTTGTTTCCTTAGGATGATCTTTAGGAATGAATGAACAACGGTTAGCTGATCCTTAGGGTAAATCCTTAAAAAGATAATGGGAATGGGTAATTCGGTTGATTGTTTAATGTTTAAATATAATAATTATATTATTGTAGGTTGAAAACCCTATGTACTCACCAGGTTTCCCAACCTGACCCACTCAGTTTATTTATATCACAGGTGTCGATGTGAAGTTACATTACACTGAGAGATTTAAAAGAGATGTAGGTTACTGTGTAAATGAATGTAACTTCTTTTTACGCTTATGTTTCTATATTGACGATGACATCCCAAATGTTTTAAAAGTGAATAAAAAATACATTTCATTAGAAATGCTTTGATAACGATATTATCATGTTTTTCTGGGAATAAATTCCACAAGATTTTTATTTAAAGTGGTACTCTAATTTTTATAAACCATAAACAAAATCGGTCTTTTCTAGCTATGAAAATGGGGATGTCACAATTATTCTAAGGCTATAAGATCCTAGTCGTATACAATTTTAAAAGCATACACTTAGTAGTTACTCATACCAATAACCATTCTAATTCTAGTATGGCATCTAATATTCCCAAGACTACAAGCACCACATATCATACCAATCTATCGTTGACTACTCAGCACTAGAATGCCACTCTACAAGCTCATACAACATATAAAGGCATCTCTCCTAGCCCTAACTAGCATGCGATTCATAGATTCATAAATCAACTCATAACATATAACATATATGGGTATTTGGAGGAAACTTACTTGAGCTCAGCTGATTGCATGCACCATACCATTTCTAGTCTTAAAAATTCTTTCGTTAAAAACATTTTTCATTTTGAAAATTGTACAAATCCTCAGTTTGAGTCCAGAAACACCCGAAAGTATATCCGGATCCTAAGACCAAGGTTCTAATACCAACTAGTAACGACCCAAAAATGAAGGTTAAAATTTTAATTTTTCAATATAGTGAAAACACAGATATCTTCTAAATCCAAACATTCAAAAAACATGATTAATTAAAAACATTTATCAGAGTTCGTCCCAAAATCATATATTGCGAAAACACGGGTGTGTGCGCTGCGATAGAGATGGGACCTTCCTTTCCAAACCAATGATACCTGAAACCACAAACAAAATTCTAAGCACAAAGCTTAGTGAGTTCCCCAGAGGATACCCCACATAATCCATATAACCGCATAAAGCATATCAATCAGATGGCCCATATCAATCACATAAGCAAGATAAGCCATTCATAGGATGTCATGGAAACCCTCCAAGGTGTTACTCGCATAATCACATAAACCATATCAACTACACAAGTCATGCATATTAACATATAGGGATGTCGTTGGGCTCCACCATGGACTTACTCCAGGATGCTATGAGTTCCCCACATGGTCTTACACCTAAGTCCCATGGGCTCCCCCATGGTCTTTAATAAGAAAGCCACGGGCTCTCTACATGGTCTAACATCCAGGTGCCATGGGCTCCACCTATGGTCCTTAATAGGAAAGCCATGGGCTCTCCACATGGTCTACATCCAGGTGTCATGGGCTCCCCCATGGCCTTTAATAGGAAATCCATGGGCTCCCCCACATGGTCTTACATCCAAGTGTCATGGGATTCCCCATGGCCTTTCATGTAAATATCACATAAACAAACAACATGGCATATAGCATAGAACCAACTAACGTACCACGTATCACTATATCAACTAGTGTACCACATAACACAAAATGGGTCGGCCTTGGTGCCTTCGACCCATTGGTATGGTGAAGAGACTCACCTCGAACTATTGAAATCCCGCGAATAAAACCCTAGTTGCTGGATGACAAATTCCTAAACTGTCCATATCAAAACCACACCTAATTAATAATTGTGTTCCAATATATAACTATAAGTCCATGCTTGTGTAAAAAGGGTATTTTATCCTTAACCTGACTTGGTCCAAAACCAAGGTCCAAACACACACTCTAAAAGCCCAAAAACCAATCAATGAACCAAGGCTCAACATATGGCACAATTTCCCAAATGAGGCCCAAACCTTCACATGGTCTTACCCTAAGGTGTAACAATATATCCCAAATAAGGCCCAAACCTTTATGGCCCAATTTTATTAATTAGGCCCAAGCCTTTCCAATGGACCTTATCCTAATGCCTAATAATTTCCTTAGTCCATAAACATGTTTCCATTTTGCCCACGAAGGCCCACAACAACCCAGTCCAAGAAATGGCCCAACAAGAACACAAACCCAATTAGGTTTTTTCACATAAAATGACAATTAGGGTTAAGTGTTCTTTCTTAACTCATTAAGGACTTAATCCATTAAGTCCATCACTCCACTAGACCAAACATAAAATATGGTCCTGTGTAATTCAAAATCCAAAATCCAACGGTTCAAACGCGGGTCCCACATGCCCAAAATTCACATTCCCAAAATTAGGGTTTTCTAAACCCTAATTAGGGTTTTTAACCCAATCACGTGCCTATTAGTCCATCGATAAAGTTTTTAGCTCAACTTGTGCTATATAAGTTGGGCACCACCCACGACCACCTTAGGTAGCGGTGGTTAACGGTGGTCTGTGGTGGTGGTGGTGGTTCTATTTTTAGGCCAAGACCATACCAAAAGTACTCAAAATAATACACCAAATGCACCCACATGCACACAGCCACCGGAGATGGTGGCCAGTGGTGGAAAAATGGAAAAAGTGAATGGCAACCACCACCTCACAGTGGTGGTGGTGGGCCTTCCTTGGTTTTCCGGCCAAATATTGCTTATACAACAATTATAACACAGACAACAACATATATACTACACATACACTCCCACACGCATGCACACAGCTATTGGAATAGTGTCTAAGGCTGCAACTATATTAGGCAAGTATTTGACCCAATTGTGCATGGTCCTTTTGGGTTGCCTTCACAATAGCAACTTGACAGGATGATTTATTATGAGAGAATAGATATTATTAATATATTATGAGAATAATATAAGGAATAATAATATTGTTATTTGATTAATATAAGTCATAGATTAATTAGTATCAATTTGGTGACTTAAAGAGATTAATTAAATAAGAGGGTATAAATTGTCAATTGTTTGATAGTTACACTTTGGGCTATGAATCCTTAAGAGATAGGGTATGGACAATTTCTAGGGCTAGGGTAAGCCTCAAATCATCCAAGGATTATCTAAGGAAAGGATTAGGATTGCTTAGAGTTTAAGTTATCCAATTAGGGTTTAAGGGTGAAACCCTAGGAGCCTTACGAGTATAAATAGACCCCTTGGGATAGGGAAATCGGCACCTCTTCTACAGCAAGGAAACCCTAGCCGATTTCCTCCTCTCTCCTCTCTCTCAAATCATTCTCTTTGCTAGTTGGTGTTTGTAAGCCATTAGAGGAGTGACAATTGTGACTCTAAAGCTCCAAGAACAAGATGATCAAACAAGTGTTTCAAGGTAAGCTTCTAACTTTGGTTTTGTATTGTTCGTATACCTAATTATCCATTAGAAGTCTTGGATTCAATACATGTTTAATTAGAGAAACCTAGATCCAAGCATTAGGGTTTGTATGTGCACATAGGAATGTTCATATGACCAAAACCCATCAGTGGTATCAGAGCCTAGCTTGGTTTCTACTAAATTGTTGCTTGATTGTTTGAATCTTACCTGCAAAATTCGAATTTTGTGATTCGGAGTCATGAACTCGGCAAGTCCCATAGTGGACTCGGCGAGTAGGCCTGACTCGGCGAGTCCAGAGTGGGTACTCGGCGAGTCCGACCGTAAGGAAGAGCCAAAATCGGGATTTTTTTCATATTTATCTTATGGAAACTTACCTTTATCATACTAGATCAACCCAAATCTGATTTTATGATATATATGACTATATTTTTGATCTAATTGAAGATATTTATCAATTAATAAAATATTTAATTTCCTTATATGATAATTATTAATTATTTTGATTAAATTGGTAAATTGTTTTTCAAGAAATCATAAATAAATCAAATATGGATAATTATGTGATTAATTGTTAATTTTAATTATTTGTTGTTTGATCCTTTATGTTTTAAACGTTTAAAAGCTTGCCCTCAAGTTTTGAAATTTATGTTTTGTGATTAAAAGTTTAATTTAGACAATTTAAATTTCAAACCCTAGAATTTTACAAGTTTAAAATCCAACCCTATACTAATATAATATTACAAGATTAATATCTATATATGTATAACTTAAATACTAGTCTTATCGCTAGTAGGCCTCATTCACGAAGCCGGTCTATAAGGTGGGTATAAGGTTGTGGCCTATAAAATGGCGCTTAATGGGTGTACACTCACACCCACCGTTTGCTTCATCGGTGGAGGGTCGTTAGCCGAACAGGTAGGATAGGGCAACCTCATCCTCTCATTAAAAGTATAATATGAAATACAAAGTAACTACATGTTTTCTTAAAATCTCCCAATCTTAGTTACTTTAGGAAAAGTGAATTGATGCAATCCCATGAAATTACACTTTGCACCTTGCTATGAAGTTAGTGAAGCATGTATGGTTTACCGACACACTAATTGGTTCTAAGCGAAGGTGCAAAGGGTGATTCATTATTTATCATAGTTCGATGGAGCGTGTGTGGTTTACCGGCACATCGAATAGGTGATCGTTACAATGAAGGCACCATGTGAATTTGCATGGTAATTCACACCCGCTTTGTGATCCTCGGTATCCCAGTCACAAACAAGAGGGGCATATCAAAATTTAAACATGCCATTGAAAAGTTTCAATGAATCTCATCCAAACCTAGGAATTCTCAATACATTTAGGACTTAAAGTTATGTTTTTCATGGTGTAGAATCAGTGAATCGTCATTCACTTACCTTCAAATTGTTTGCATATTAGATTACGGCATCCCTTTTCTAATGTGTAAATATTGTTGTTGGATCCTAGCCCTAATTTTTCATATTGGGTGATAATTAGGGATTCATATTCTAATCTATCTTTTTCCTTTCTATTTGTAAATGTCGAACGCTAACAACGCTACTGCTAGTTCATTCACTTTGATGAGCCTTTGTCAAAAGGTCACCTTTGATGGAACGAACTTTAGCGAATGGATAAGATACATTCGCACGATTGCTCGCTATGAGGATAAGGAGTATGTCCTCGATGAGAAGCTCGAGAAAATCAACCCTGAAATCGCTACTCCGGCTGAAATGACCGCTTTTGAAACTCACGAGCATGATGCAACAAAGGTACATTGCATCATGATCGCCACTATGAACTCCGAATTCCAAAAGTCCTATGAGGACATGTACCCGTACGAGATGCACCAAGACTTATTGGAGAGATACCACCAAAACGCGAGACAAGAGCGTTATGAGATTTTCACTAACATGATTTCCGCTAAGATGGGTCATGGAGAGTCTCTTACCGTGCACCTGCAAAAGATGCAAAGATATGTCGACCGTCTTCGCAAGTTAAATGTTGACTTTGGGGAAGACTTGGCGATCGACATGGTGCTTCACTCTTTACCTCCAAGTTACAATCAATTTAGGATGACCTATCACATGAACAAAGAAGAGGTCACCCTAAGCAAACTCCAAGGTCTCTTAAGGGTCGCTGAGAGCAACTTCAAGGACAAGTTTGTTGCACAAACTCCCAATCCGCCCGCCGCTCCTGTTTTGGCAATTAGACAAGGAAAAGGAAAGAAGAGGAAGGCTTCGTCTAAGAACTATCGCAAGGTTAAAGCCCGAGATGGTTCCTCTTCTAGTGGGACCAAAGTTGATCCCGCTAAGCCCTGCCCTAACCCAAAGGAGGTAGAGTGCCACCATTGCCACAAGATAGGACACTGGAAGAGAAGCTGCCCAGAGTACCTGCAAGCCATCAAGGAAGGAAAGATCAAGCCATCTTTCGTAGGTATATACACAATTAAATCTAATGATTCATCTCATGATATTTCTTGGGTTCTTGATACCGGTTGTGGTTACCATATTTGTTCTAATGTGCAGGGACTAAGAAGAAATAGAGACATGCAGCATGGAAGAATAAATCTAATCATGGGGAACAGAAGATCGTCGCCTGTGACCAAGATTGGAGTGTATTCTTTAGTGCTTAGGAATAGTTTATCTTTAGATTTGAACAATTGTTGCTATTCGCCAGAAATGGCTAGAAACATCATTTCATTTCATGGTTTGTTTAGACAAGGTTTTAGATTTTCTTTTAATAATGAGAATGGTTCTATTTTGGCTTATCTAAATGGTGTCTTTTATTTTGAAGCAATAGCGTGTAACGGAATTTATGAAACTTTTATGATTGTTGATAACTTAGGAAATGATGTTTTATGCGTGGATTCTTCCAATAGTATGGATAAGGCATCCTTGTGGCATTGTCGTCTTGGACATGTCAATAAGAAACGCATAGCCGAACTCCAAAAGGATGGAGTGTTGGAGTCATTCGACCTTAGGGAAGATGACACATGCGAGTCTTGTTTACTTGGAAAGATAACTAAGTCAGCCTTCGCTGGTACGTGCGAAAGGGATGAGGGTCTATTGGACCTCATACATACCAATGTGTGTGGACCGTTTAGATCTACCATGAAGGATTGAAACCGCTTCTACGTCACTTTTATCGATGACTATAGTAGATATGGGTATATCTACTTAATCAAGTAAAGTCAGAAACTTTTAAAAAGCTCAAAGAGTTCAAGAATGAAGTGGAGAATCAATTGGGCAGGAAAATCAAGATGCTTCGATCCGATCAAGGAGGAGAGTACCTAAGTCTTGAATTCCACGATTATCTCAAGGAGTGTGGAATAGTTTCACAATTGACGCAACCTAGGACACTCGCAACTGAATGGTGTGGCAGAAAGGCATAATCGAACCTTGTTGGACATGGTTCGCTCCATGATGAGTTGTTCTTCACTATCTATCTCTTTTTGGGGGTATGCCTTAGAAACTGCCGCCCATATCCTTAACCGAGTCCCTACTAAGAAGGTTGCCAAAACACCTCACGAGATGTGGACGGGGAAAACTCCTTCGTTAGCACATATCAAGGTTTGGGGTTGCAAGGCTTTCATAAGACGAGATACTCACAACAAGGTTGAACCTCGTAGTGAGCGATGTATTTTCATCGGCTGCCCGCAGAAATCCTTTGGATATCTCTTCTATAGACCGAAGGACAATGTTGTCTTTGTTGCGAGGAGAGGAGTTTTCCGAGAGCGAGAACTCATAGGCCAAGGAGACAGTGGGAGGCAAATCGAGCTTGAAGAGATTCAAGAATCGATAGATAAAGGAACCTCTATCGCTAGCGCTCAACCCGGGGAGGAAACTCCGGTTGAACCGATTGACGTATTGTTACCTCTTAGACGTTCCGAAAGAGTTAGAGTTCAACCCCAGTTGTATGGTTTTCATATTACTACCGAAGGGGACACGTATATTAGTGATAGTACACTAATAAACCTTGATGAACCTAATAGCTATAAGGAAGCCATCGCAGGCCCAGAGTCTGCGAAATGGAAAGAGGCAATGGATAGCGAGATCCAATCCATGTATGATAACCAAGTTTGGAATTTGGTTGATAATGTACCCGGACGTAAGACCGTAGGGTGCAAATGGATCTTCAAGAAGAAGACCGACGTGGATGGAAAAGTAAACACGTATAAGGTGCGATTGGTTGCGAAGGGCTTTACTCAAACTCCCGGAGTTGACTATGATGAGACCTTCTCGCCAGTTGCGAAGATAAAGTTTATTAGAGTGATGCTAGCTATTGCCGCATTTCATGATTATGAGATTTGGCAAATGGATGTCAAGACCGCTTTCCTTAACGGGAAGTTGGCTGAGGATGTTTACATGGCTTAGCCAGAGGGGTTTGTGGATCCGAAGCATCCGAATAGAGTGTGTGAGCTTAAGAAGTCCATTTATGGACTTAAGCAAGCATCTCGCAGATGGAATCTTTGCTTCGATGAGAAAGTCAAAGAGTTTGGATTTGTACGAAGAGAAGATGAATCGTGTGTATATGTCAAAGCCAGTGGGAGTATAGTAAGCTTCCTCGTTCTATATTACTCATAGGAAACGATGTCCCGACTCTGCAGGAGGTTAAGTCCTGGCTCGGGAAGTGTATCGCTATGAAGGACCTCGGAGAGGCTTCCTATATTTTGGGAATAAGGATAGTAAGAGAAAGAAGTAAGAGACTAATAGGACTTAGTCAGAACACTTACTTAGAGAAGGTACTAAAACGTTTTAGTATGATAAACTCGAAGAAGGTAAAATTACCGATACAAAGTAATGCCAAGTTGAGTAAGACTCAAAGTCCGAGTATCGAAGCTGAGATAGCTGAAATAAGCCGAGTTCCATACGCTTCCGCAATTGGCTCAATCATGTACGCTATGACTTGTACTCGCCCTGATGTAGCCTTTGCTTTGAGCATGGTTAGTAGATATCAAGGGAACCCTGGCAGAGCCCATTGGATTGCGGTGAAGAATATCCTTAAGTACCTTCGGAGGACGAAGGAATGGTTCTTAGTACTTGGAGGGAGTGATGACTTGAAGGTGCGAGGGTATA
Source organism: Lactuca saligna (assembly GCF_052625555.1). Taxonomy (NCBI): domain Eukaryota; kingdom Viridiplantae; phylum Streptophyta; class Magnoliopsida; order Asterales; family Asteraceae; genus Lactuca; species Lactuca saligna. The sequence continues at coordinate 161,906,910 of NC_136424.1, read as the reverse complement.
GTGACGCCAGCTTTCAAACTGACAGGGACCACTACCGTTTGCAGTCAGGCTGGGTCTTTACCCTAAATGGAGGAGCAGTGATTTGGAAAAGTTCCAAGCAGGAAACTGTAGCTAATTCAATGTGCGAATCAAAGTACATTGCAGCGAGTGAAGCGTCGAAGGAGGCAATATGGCTGAAGAACTTCATTGGTGATCTTGGAGTTGTACCTGCCATAAAAGAGCCCATGGAGATTTTCTGTGATAATGAAGGAGCGGTTTCCTTGACCAAGGAACCGAGAGATAATGGTAGATCACGACATATCGACAGAAAATATCACTTTATTAGACATCGTGTATAAGAAGGACAACTCGTAGTGAAGAGGATATCGTCAGAAGATAACCCAGCAGATCCGCTTATGAAGGGACTGAGTAGGGTTAAGCACTTGCATCATGCTAGGAGTATTGGGCTAAAGGATGATATTAGCATAGATTAGATAGTATTAGAAACATGTAATAGATAAATGTAATTAACATTTGATGATTAAATAAAGGAGTTTTATTTATAAGTAATGTTACTGTCTTATGTTAATTGTTTAACTATTGTTTCACTTTGCATGTTTTGACTTCCAGAATAATTGAGTTTATTAAGAATAATCGAATTATTCAAATTGTCCACAATTGTTCATATGTTGGAAGTAGATATGTATGAAGATTGTCATGAATAGGTGTGTAGATTGTCTAAACGGTTTTAGACATAGCAAGAGATTGCTACAACGTTCATGAGTGCTTATGAACTAGTTTTGAGCATTGGAACAAACCCGCGCTTGCTGGAATCACCTTATGGAATGCGATAAAAAGGGTGATTGCAAGACGATAATATCATATAGTCTTAAAACCTAGATATATGGTTTGTTGTTTGTTAATTGATTGTACATTGATGATGCGAAAACGCATTGCTAACTCGATGTTATAAAACGCATTGTTGTGTATAGTTGATTAATGAATAAGTAAATGCATATAAGTTGAAGTTTATCTGTAACTTTTATCCTAAGAAGGAAAAAGCGATATCTCGGCCACTCGATGATTTGATTTGACTTATGTGTCGGGCCTGGTCAGAACTGAATTGATGTGTTCGATTAAGTTCTATGTCAAATAAATCAGAGATCGAGAAACCAAATGCTAGACTAATTATTCCATAGAATTGTCAGCATGATGTCTAACAGAGGACTGTACGATCCCTTATCTAAAGGATTAGATTAATTAGATCAGAGTTTGACAGCGTCTTTGAGAGCTACGATTGCAAATCGAATTGTACTTGTGCATATAGTTACTAGACTTATCCAAGTGGGAGATTGTTGGAATAGTGTCTAAGGTTGCAACTATATTAGGCAAGTATTTGACCCGATTGTGCATGGTCCTTTTGGGTTGCCTTCACCATAGCAACTTGACAGGATGATTTATTATGAGAGAATAGATATTATAAATATATTATGAGAATAATATAAGGAATAATAATATTGTTATTTGATTAATATAAGTCATAGATTAATTAGTATTAATTTGGTGACTTAAAGAGATTAATTAAATAAGAGGGTATAAACTGTCAATTGTTTGATAGTTACACTTTGGGCTATGAATCCTTAAGAGATAGGGTATGGACAATTTCTAGGGCTAGGGTAAGCCTCAAATCGTCCAAGGATTATCTAAGGAAAGGATTAGGATTGCTTAGAGTTTAAGTTATCCAATTAGGGTTTAAGGGTGAAACCCTAGGAGCCTTACGAGTATAAATAGACCCCTTGGGATAGGGAAATCGGCACCTCTTCTACCGCAAGGAAACCCTGTCCGATTTCCTCCGCTCTCCTCTCTCTCTCAAATCATTCTCTTTGCTAGTTGGTGTTTGTAAGTCATTAGAGGAGTGACGATTGTGACTCTAAAGCTCCAAGAACAAGAAGATCAAACAAGTGTTTCAAGGTAAGCTTCTAACTCTGGTTTTGTATTGTTCTTATACCTAATTAGCCATTAGAAGTCTTGGATTCAATACATGTTTAATTAGAGAAACCTAGATCCAAGCATTAGGGTTTGTATGTGCTCATAGGAATGTTCATATGACCAAAACCCATCAACAACCGCTTCCCACGGTGGCTGGTGACGGCAAGAGACGAAAGAAGGCGGTAGAAATAAATAGAAGTGGCAGTAGCCACCACGGTTGGCTGGCATGGTGGTCTGCTAGCGTTCCGACCAATTTCACCTGCTAAGCTACATTAAAACATACACATGCAGGGACAAAAATGCACATTGAGCTGATATACTCCATTTGTGGAGGAGGGTGACGGTGGAGATGCAGTGAACAGTCAGTAAAACATCACCACAACAGCAGCAGCACCATGATGTGTTCCTCTGCGGTTTATCCTCGTCGGCAATTGGGTAGCAACAGTTATGGCTTCATGACGAAGAGGCGGCGGCTGGAGGATTCCCCGATGATGGTGACTGTGAAATGCATTAGATTTAGGGTTGTGACAAGAAACGAGGGGGAAAGGGTTACAGGGGTTAATCCCGTGTCTCATCCCAAACATTGGTCCATTATTCCAATATTAGTCCCTCCTCCTAAGATCCTTTTCAATTTAAATCTTGAATTTACCCTTTAGCCCCTGTCTCCAAAAATGCTTTCATACTAAGTCTCGATATTACTAATCAGCCTCCAGCATCCAAAAATCTATTCGATTTAACTCTAATATTTTACCAAACACCCCTTGACTCTTGAAAATCATTTCATACCAATCTGGAAATTACACTTAATTCCTAAATATTCAAAAGTTATGATTTTTAACTCCTCTAAACTAACACCTTGATAAAATATTATGGATTTAGAGCTACAATAAAATATATTATACATGTCGGTACAACTAGCATTCAACACAACAAGTAACGGGCCAAAATTCTTGTATTTAACCCATGGACATAGTGAGAAAACTCACTGCAGACGGGCGAAACACACGGATAATCTCTGTCTGCAAATCCACTAAAACACTCGCCCTATCAATTATCAAAAATAACATCAATTTAATAATTGGGTCCCGACTCACACTAAGAGTCCAAACTAGGGTAAACGACCTTTTTACCCTTTGCCCAACCTAACCTAAAGCCTAGGCCCAAATACCAATCTAAAGGCCTAAATTCCACATAAACACCCATGGCCCACATATGGCCTAATTTTCCAAATTAGGGCTAAACCCTTTCAAGGGCCTGAAACCAAGGTCTAAAATATTCTTATCTCAAAAACACTTGAATTTTGATGACCAAACAAGGCCTAAATAGAACACCAAATGACTGAGGCCCACTCTGTTGACTTGCCTTAGGGCTTGTACGCTAAGCGTACCTAGTTGTACGCCTAGTGTACCCTCGCATTCAGTCATCTTCTCCTTATCAGCTCTAAATCCCTTAAGACTTCATTCCAAAACCTAGATCTAACCTCCTTTGGCTGATTTATCATATTAAGTTGCTAACTTTACATGAATGCATGACTTAATGAAGCTCTTAAAACTCAAAAGGATTTAACAAATGACATAATACATGCATGAGACCACCAAAACCATAAAGCTTGCACCTTTAAGCCTAAGTAACTCTTTATATGACTAGATATAAAAGAATGAGCCCTATAAATGGTTTAACCCATCAAACTAATCCAAAAGGAACCAAAAGCATCAAACCAAGATATGAAGAGATATAAGCAAGAAGAAAACAAAGTATGAACTTGATACCTCCAAAGACTTGCAAAATAGGTGGTGATTTTGGATCTATAAACTTCACACCAAGCAAAGCACCTTCAATTTTCTTTACTTCCTTCAAAAAGAGCAAAATAACCATCAAATTCTTCTCAATAGATCAAAGACACAACAATGGAGGCTAAGGGTCGAGATTTAGGGTATTAGAGCTATGAAGGCTAATAAAGAGGCCAATCGTAGGGACTTAAGGACCTTACATAGTGTGCAACACCCTAAAATTCAAGTTTCTTAATATCCTCATACACCAAGCATAACACTTGTATGCCCAGCATACGAGGCCTCGCATCCGCGACCATGTCTACTAACTGCGCTCAACGTATGCCTCGTGTACTAGACCTCGCACTAGTATGTCCCGCGTACTTGCTGAGTAAGCCCCACGTACTAGGGTTATCCATAAACCCTAAATTCTTCCAAAGGCCATAACTTCTCCATTATAAGTCTGAGGTCGACGGTCCTTATATCTATGGAAATGTAAAGATAAGCTCCAAATTTATCAACACATACCTGTCTTAAAATATCCAAAACAAAAATCTAATTTCCACAGAAAGGTAACGAGAAGCTCCACACTTTTATTAGCACTTTACCAAAATATCCCTTGGCTCCAAAATACAAATCGAACACCCAGATCATTTAAATTACATCACACACACCCAAATGGGAAACGATTCGGAACAGAGCATCACAAAAACTTTTGAACCCAGGCTTTAAACCATGGTTAATTATCCTTTTAATCCTTGTGTCTCCAATCGGGGCTTATGGATCTGACTCAATGATTTCCCTAAACGTTGATTTTACTTAGTTAAATTATTTTTGGATACTTATTTCCTTTTTTTGAAATACACAAAAGGCCAGTTTTTTAGCATTTGCAACCCATTCCATTCCTTTTTTAGAACAACATTACTAATGTATCCCATGGTTCCTTTGGTATCAGCGTGTCCATGATATGTTCTATAGCTTCTTCTTCTATGGTTTTTCAAAGAACCAACATTGCTTTGCCACCCACAATCATCCGCTTTTGAAGGGTATCATTGTTATCTTTAACCTCTGGTTTTCGTATTTCGGATCCATTCATAACCATGCACAAGTCCCAACCTTGCATATATGACATTATGCAAGTTGACCAAATATTATAACTGTGTTGGTTGAGTTTCTTCATGTCACCAACTACTTGAATCTCCTTTATGGTCAACCTCGCTCTGATACCAATTTCTTAATCAATGAAATTGAGTTAACACAACAATTTATGCACTTAAAAGACTTTTACAGCAACGAAAATAAAAGAAGGAATCATACATACACACATACATACAACGTTTTATGGAACTAGTTTTACCCATTGCATGAAGCAGGTACTACAAAGCTAGAACTACGCTTTGCATGAAGCATGAAGCAGGTACTACAAAAGGAAACTATTCACTAACAAAAGGGAATGACTACATGAATAAGGCAAACCAACAATTAAAACATAAGTTATAGACATGTGTGTGAGCATACTTGTACCATACATGGATGGTGTTGTACGTTAATAACTTTGTCCAAAAACATTAACTCCAAATGTATATTCCAATTAAATGTCTATCATACTAGCTAAGTTCTAGGCTTTAAACCACCATATTGGTGCTTCTTTTGATGGATCTATTTCCTATAGAGCACTTAGAAAATGAGCACACTAATTGTAAATATATTTCAAGTGCAAATATTAAAATCACATGAAGATTCTTGAGTTATAATAACATCCATAAGTGTTGGAATTTCTAGTACTTTTATGATAATAAGAAATTGCACAAAAGTCGTTATTTGAATAAATAACACAAAAGTCACAATATTTTAGTTTTTTTTTTTTCAATTTTTACACCTAGAATGTGATGTCCCCAAAGAGCATCACGTTCTCATGCCATGCCATTAAAGATTGCCTTGTCACCAGACAATTTGGTGACCGGGTAAATGTCAACATATAAATAAATTAGAAAACAGTGTGTTATTAAGACAAAATATAACATAATATCAAAATCGAATTCATGTGTAAACTTAATGACTTTTGTGAAATTTCCTCTTAGTTTTATATAGTTTAAAATGGTTAAATGTTTTAAGTGTAATACCTAAATAGACATGTAAAATTGACTAAAAAAACCACATAAACTATTTTCTATAATAGTTGAATTTTTTTCCAAATAAGTGGACATTAATAATCGTTACCAATAATATACAATCCTAAATTAATTAATCATAATATTAAAATTTATTTTTAATTTTATCGCGTTACCTTACAAAAAAAACTTAAATAACTAATTTATAAATTAATTTATCATAATGTTAAAAGTGATGCAAAATTGAGAGTCTTGTTCAATTTTATCGCTAGCACAATAAAATGATATCACTTTCATAAATGTCATAATATGGTTCAATTTCATAATTTTTCCATAACTAATATTAATAGGTAGCTAATAAATAGATGATATAAAAAATAGCTAAGTAGGAGTTGAACCTTCAAAGTCTTACCAATGCAAACGAGATGAACAGATTAATCGAAGACATGAAGTTGACTACACTTGTGGGGGTAGCGTAATTTTCGATCTATCACTGATGGTTTTGGGAGGACGATTGCACCATTTGAAGACATTCCCCACAGAGTGGATATATCCCATGTTAAGATCGGGCTACTAACCTCCAGGAGGACTCGTATTAACGATGAAATACAAGCATCATTTGAAGGTAAAATATACAAACTTGGCATCATCGAATTTGACGAAGATTGGTTTCCATTCAAATTCGACCCCTCTGAAGACGGCAACGAAAAGACGGTATCAGAAGATGAGATGGCTGAGCAAAACGATGAAAGGGAAGAAGGGGAGATAAGGCCGGAAATCAATGATTTGGATGATCAAGAACCGGGGAATTTTAGGGTTCCGGCGAATGATCCTACCAGGACGGAGATGGAAGTCGAAGAGGCTCACCTTGAAGCGACGGTTCAAACAAAAATTCTGACGGAAGAAGCTGAAGCGACACCTCGAAATATGGAGTTTCAAACGACTAACGGATCGATGGAGCAAGCTAGCCACGGAATCGATGCATGCCAGCTGGACCCTAGTTATCCAAAGTCAAAGATATTACATGACGGACCTGGTAACGGCCTCCCCCCACTTGGATGCTTTGGGCCTTTTCCGTATCCAACTATTTGCAATGAAGCCCACACTTTCATAGTGGGTAGGTCCAATGGGAAAAGGAGAAGAGTGTTAGATTCAACTCCTAGTATTAGTCCAGTGGTTGATTCGGGTGATATAGATCCGATGCCACATACTGTCCCACTACCGGATTCTCCTCGTATCTCTCTAGTAGAAAAGCATATTGACCTGAATACCCCTCCGATACAGCAGGCTGATCATAGATGAAGATCCCCAAAACCCCTGGCGCTCCGAACTTGTAAAAACAGTCGAGATAGGAAAAGAATTGGGTTTCGACTTGAACCCTGATGACCCTATTCTTCAGGAAGCCATGGGAGAGGAAGGTGAGCACTGTAAGTTGTAATGAATTGCCTAAGTCTAAATGTAAAAGGGATCGGCGAGGCTCATAAAGTCAGATGGATTAAAAGACTTAAGGTCCAAAATCGGATCTCATTTCTGGGAGTGCAAGAAACACAAATGACAAACATTGAAGCAATTGATGTTCGTGGGTGTTGGGATTCAGAGGAGTTTGGCTTCTCGATAATGCAATCGTTAGGAAGATCGAGGGGACTGTTGAGCATGTGGGATGTAAACATCTTTGAGGTGCACGAAGTTATAAAATCAAACCGGTTCTTGATAACAATTGGTGATTGGGAGGGAATCCCAGGTAACACGATATTGGCAAATATATATGGCCCTCATGATCTGAATGAGAAGAAAAAAGTATGGGATGAGTTGCTACAGATTAGAAGGGAGAGACAAGGAACGTGGATTTTGTTTGGAGATTTCAACACAGTTAGAAGAAGAGAGGAGCGTCGTAATTCTCATTTCTGTGCTTCCTCTGCGTTTTATTTCAACAAATTTATCTCAGATGCGGGCCTTCATGATATCAGATTGGGGGGGAGTAGATATACCTACTGCTGTAACTCACTCAACAAACTCAGCAAACTCGATAGATTCCTGGTATGTAATAACTTTGTCAATTCCTTTCCTTTTACTTCAACCACTGCCCTGCCTAGGGAGCTGTCAGATCATAGCCCGATAATCCTACAAACATCCTCCGCGGATTTTGGAAAACCCCCGTTCCGTCTGTTTAATTCATGGCTTGACCGAGAAGGTTTTGAAGAAGTAGTTAAAAGCGCTTGGAAGGAATTTGAGGGTTATAGAGCTCCGGATATGTATTTGATGGCAAAAATGAAATTCCTAAAAAATAGGATAAGGGGCTGGCGGGCCACAGATCACCCCAAGGAGGTGAATGAAATGTTGAAAATTAAAAGAAGAATTCATGAGCTTGATCTCCTAGCAGAGGATCGACTACTTTCAGAAGAAGAGATTAAAGAAAGAAACGCAGGAGTCCAAAAATTGGTGGAAAGGGAGAGATTCTTGACAAGTCACATCAAACAGCAGGCGAAAATTAAATGGGTTATCGACGGGGATGAGAACTATTCTTTCTTCCATGGCTTTATTAACAACAAAAAAAAAAGAACAGGATTGTCGGGTTGCTTATCGACGATCAATGGACCACCAACCCTGAAAGAATAAAAGCAGAAATCTTTAACTTCTACCAAGAGAAATTCCGAGAAAGGTGGCCATCCAGGCCAAAGTTCAGTAGCTCCAGATTTTGTGTCTTGGATCCATTGACAAGCTCAAACCTTGAAGCCCCATTCACAGTTGAGGAGATAAAAGAGGCAATTTGGTCATGTAGAAGTGACAAAAGCCCTGGACCGGATGGATTTTCCTTTAAATTCCTTAAGAGAAACTGGGAATTAATGAAGTATGATATATTGAACACAGTGAGATATTTTGAAAGATATGGAGTCATTAATAGGGGCTGTAATGCCTCATTTATCACCCTTATTCCAAAAATAAAGGACCCACTCACAATCGGAGACTATAGACCAATAAGTCTAATTGGTAGCATGTATAAGATAATTTCAAAAGTTTTATCTATTAGGCTGAAAAAGATCATTGGCGAGTGCATTGGGAATGTTCAATCGGCATTTATAGATGGGCGTAACATTCTTGAAGGCCCACTAATAATCAACGAAATGTACTCGTGGATAAAAAAATCAAAAGAAAAAATGCTACTTTTTAAGGTAGATTTTAATAAAGCTTTTGATTAGTCAATTGGGAGTATCTTGACCATGTCCAAAGACAAATGGGATTTGGCGAAAAATGGAGGGGATGGATACATAGTTGCTTGAAATCTGCAACATTGTCAGTCCTAGTTAACGGATCGCCAACTAGGGAATTTGAAATGGGGCGTGGAATAAGGCAAGGAGACCCGTTATCCCCCTTCCTCTTTCTAATTGCGATGGAGGGGTTGAATATTGTAATGAAGGAGGCCTGTGCAAAAGGTATTTTCATAGGAACAAGAATCCCCAATAGTAACCTTACCCTCTCTCACCTGTTCTATGCAGACGATGCTCTCTTTGTCGGTGAATGGAGCGAGGAAAACATAAATAACCTCGCAAGAATTCTTCGTTGTTTCCATGTATCGTCGGTTTTACAAGTTAATTTCAATAAGTCACGGGTATTTGGAATTGGGGTGGAAAAACAGGAAATAACAAGCTTAGTGGAGTCGCTTGGATGTGAGCCGTCTGACTTACCATTCACATATCTTGGCGTGCCTGTAGGGGCAAATATGAAATTCAGAAGACACTGGGCTCCTGTGATTGAGAGATTTCAATCCAGGCTGAACCGTTGGAAGTCTAAGACCCTATCACTTGGGGGTCGTCTAACTCTTGTGAAGGCTGTTCTCGACAGCCTTCCTATCTTTTATTTCTCACTGTTTGTTGCTCCTACAAGTGTTATCAAAAAACTGGAAAGCATAAGAAGAAGATTCCTATGGGGAGGTGCGGAGAATCAGAAGAAGATTAACTGGGTGGCATGGAAGTCGGTGACAGCTCCAAAAGAAATCGGCAGATTGGGGTTGGGTTCTCTCAAGGCGATCAACCTCTCTCTAATCACAAAGTGGATTTGACGATTGAAGGTCGACAGCTCGGGCTTATGATGTACGGTTATTAAAGGGATTCATAATCTCCAAACTGTGCAGGGAAATGATAAGTGGGTGTGCACCCTAGCTAGTGATGGGGTATTCCAAGTTGGTAGACTTAGAAAAAAAATTGATCAATGGAACTTACCTACGGTGGAGTCTACACTAAAATGGATTCATGAAATTCCATTGAAGGTAACCTGTTTCATGTGGAGGGTAAAATTGGAAAGAATCCCAACTGCTTGTGCTCTCCTCAAACGCGGTATCCAGATCACTTCCCCAATTTGTTCTTATTGTGAGAATGCAGAAGAGGATACAGCCCATGTACTCTTTCGATGCTCAATGGTTGTAAGGGTATGGGAATGGGTGCTTAGCTGGTGTGACCTCCCAAATATTCACTTTGAATCCGTTGAAGAGCTAATGGCATTCACAGCGCAATGGGGATCATGTGAGATGAAAAGGAGAGTTTTAATTAGTATTTGCTATGGGACTACATGGTTTCTTTGGAAGGCAAGGTGTGATTGGGTGTTCAAAAAATTAAGAACATCCCCTGCCAAAGTGGTTGACTCGATAAAGTCCACGGTATTTCTTTGGATGAAATATAGGAGAAAACATTGCACTTTGCAATGGATTGATTGGTATACCAATCCTTTTATTTGAATGTAAATTTCCTTCTTCTTGTACTCTTTGCCCCTCCTAGCGTCTTGCTAGGGTGGTGGTTTTCTTAATAATATTTGTCGGTTCCAAAAAAACTAATCAACTTCATAATGCTCAATCGATTGTAGCTTTTCCCTTTGAAGAATCTTCAACTTCGGTGCCTGTGATATATAGTTATGTCAGTAATATATACGCCTTGTGTTTATGATTTGAAAACATCAAAAGAAACTAATTAACATAATTATTTCTCTAAAATATTCTTTTTCTTGAAAGAACAAATCAAACAATATATATGATAAAACCCTAAAACATTCTTTAAAAGCAAGAAACCAGTTAGATTTAAAAGCAATCAACCAGTTAGAAATGAGTGTTGCCAAAAAGCTGGCAGAAAAGAACAAATTTTCATACATATATCGATTAAAAAGCTTTACGACTCTTGACTTGAATAAAATATCATAAAATTTATCCATTAATAATATATATAAGAATTGCGTACATTTGGCTGGTGGAGGAAGATCGGAACAGCTACTGCAGTGCCAAAGACAAGTTGGATGATGGGAATATTTACAACTTGGTTAATCGAAAAAAAAATTGTCATGGTTCAGTTACTTGACATATTATTACAAGTGGTGGTTTATTAAAAACTAATGTGCATGACTTGGTGACAACAAACATCTAACTTGACAATTAAACCAACATAAGGGTGTTTGCTTTCACAAAAATGATTGTTCCAATTTTATTATTTTAGGGCTCAACATTAACCATAGTTTTTCTTTTATGTTTTAAAAACTGCTAAAGAACATGTGTTTATTGTCTGATTTTCAATACTAATCATCAAGGTTCTAAGTACATAAGGTGTGACCCGGCGGCAATGTTAAGCCTCAAGTTTTTCGAAACTTTGGCGAGCCACGTCGTTTGTAAGGCGTGACTTAAGACGACCATTTTGTATATAAATTAATATTTTTATATGTATTTTCAACTATTATCCATTTTTATATACATATATGACTTAAAGCGACATTTTAGTAAAGCTAGGCAGCAGATACAACCCTTGGAATCATGACGAGCTTTTTAGAACATTGCTAATCATTATTTACCGGCATGTACGTTTGTTCAATTTCTCGTAAAATGTTTGTTAGCATGATCTTTATCAATTGTTTCGTTTCATTCTATTACAGATCAAATCTTTGTGTGTAAGTCATCAATTAAGGAGTTGCTAAATGGGAATATTTACAAATTGGTGAATTGGGAAATTTTCCTCATAGTTCAGTTAGTATGTTGCTATATTATTACAAAAAAATTCTCATAGTTCAGTTAGTATGTTGTCATATTATTATAAATGGTGGTTGATTAAAAACTAATAGACATGACTTGGTGATAACGAACATCTAACTTGTCAATTAGACCAACATAAGTGTACTTGCTTTAACAAAAATGATCGTTCCAATTTTATTAGTTTAGGTGTCAACATCGAATCTGAAAACTTAACCATAGTTTTCGTTTTATGTTTTAAATACCGCTAAAGAACATGTGTGTATTGTCTAACTATCAATACTAATCATTAAATATCAGCATCTATTTTTCTTCAATTTTCCGTAAAAAGTTTGTTAACCAGGTCTTTTTCAACTGTTTCGTTTCATTCTCTTACAGATAATTTTTGTGTGTAAGTCATCAATCAAGGACTTACTAAATGGGAATATTTATAACTTGGTGAATTGGGAAAAATTCCTCATAGTTCAGCTAGTATGTTGTCATATTATTGCAAGTGGTCCTTGATTAAAAGCTAATGTACATAGCTCGATGACAACACATGTCGAACTTGTCAACTTGACCAACATAAGTGTATTCGTTTTCACCAAAATGATTGTTCCGAGTTTATTATTATAGATCTCAACATGGCTTCTTATGTCTTAACCATAGTTTTACTTAGATCTCTTAAAGATTGCTAAAGAACTTGCGTTATTGTCCAATTATCAATACTAGTCATTATATATAGCATGTATGTTTGTAGTTAACTATCATATAAAGTGCTTCTAATTTTAGGCGTTATGTTAAGTAGATTAGTTACCTTTATTCATTCTTAAAATTGGGAAGAAAAGTATTTAAGTAAAACTCGATTATGCATTAATTTAAAACTTGATTTACTTATTGGTTTTGTATCTAACGTTAAATATATTCAAGGACCTTATATATCATTGAATTGATGTTAAGTACATGATATTGCATGGTTTTCAATATAATCAAGTATCTTTCAGTTAACAACTTAGTACAACTTATTATATATGTATCCTTTCTACATAAAAGAAAATACAATGTCTTAAGTATGAAAAACCTATAGACTCAATAATGTTAGGTATACTATTATGACTGAACATTGTTAGCTATATGTTATACTTGTTATGGTTAGAGATGTTTAACGTAATAATATGTTAATATTATGGTAATTCAAATTATGATGATTTTCTGTTAGTATCATAGAATCTCAAGTATTGTAAGGGTTTGAGCGATTATCTAGTTACGGAAAAGTGAGTATATATGTAGTATAAAGTTTTAATTGGTCACTCGTGAAATGCTTGCACAAAAACAAACTTGAAATCGATTATAATGTCCATCCTACCTTAGTTTGATGGTATTGGTTTTCCTTATGTGGTTGTGGTATTTAAGTGAGAGTTTATTATCGAACTCAAACTCAAATGTATGTTCATATGTTGCATTGCACCAGATTTAATAACACACCAAAAGATATGAATAGTAAGGAATCTATTTATTTTGAGTATTTTATTATATGTTTGCTCTTACTTATGTAATTATCCTAACACTTGGCTGCAAAAAAGTATATAATAACACATAACTTTATTTAGTTCATAACATAGTAAGAAGTACTAAAGCTAGAACGAAAGATAACTATGATCTATTAATATTTTTGTATTTTATTATTATGTATAAGCTAAACTATATTATCGTTCACAAGTATGTTAGGGATATATATATATATATATATATATATATATATATATATATATATATATATATATATATATATATATATATATATATATGCTATCATGTCTTTAACGTTTTAAAGAAATGTTTGGTTATCTGTTATTTTCAAATAAACTAGTCATTACAAGTTAGTATAATACAACTATTTAAGTATTCTAACTGTCAAATTTGAAATCTTGGACTCAAATCGTTATATATACAATCAGAGGTGTCTAATGAGGAAAGCTTAACCCAATAAAGGAAAATAAAGCTTTTAGCTAGGATTATGGTAAATGTAGTGTGAGAAATGGTTGCTCGTGATACACTAATGTATAGTGTAAGATTTTTGGTTTTGATATTCCATAATGGAGAGTTTATAAAAGTTAATGCACATAAATATTGTTGATTATATTAATAAAAAGGTACAAGAATCTTCCAGATCTGACTTTGGGTGTGTGTGGGGGGGTAATTGTTATTAGTGAGTTTGACTAAGTTTGATGCTTGGGGTCAATTAAGATTTTGAAATTTAATTAAATTAATGGTTTAATTATTAATAGGTTATGTAGAAACCCCATTATTTAGGGTTGCATGTATAGATATCAATATATAATATAAATATATTACATAAAAGGCATATATTACGTACAAGATCATAAAATAGAAAAATATTGTTTAACACACCCCTCTAGTTGGAATAGGAGGATCTTGAATGTTCAAACTTTTTGCAAAATCCAAAAATAATTGAGTAGGTAAGTCCTTTGTAAGCATACCGTTTATCAACGGAGAGTACATGTAAAACATGCATATGACCAATTATAACACACTTCCTAACAAAATGTAAATATATTTCCACATGTTTGATTCTTTAGTGTTCTACCGGGTTGCAGGTTAAATACATGGCACTAACATTATCATAAAAGACATCAGTGACACGACAAAAAGGGCAATATAACTCAAGAAGAAGATTTATAAGCCATGTAGATTCTGCAACCACATTAGTTACCCCAGTACTTAGATTCAACATTAGAACGAGATACAACATTAATTTTGGTTGCATGTACAGATATCCATATATAGTGTAAACATATTACATAAGAGCCCTTATACTATGTACAAGATAATAAAACAAAAAACTATTGTTTAAAAACTATAATTCAATATTGATGGTCTATTATTCGAAGAAATGGTCCAAAATTTTCAAGTAATTACAGAACAGTTGGTGGTTATGGTGTATGTATCTTTTAATTCATCTCACACATATTTATACCATGGTAATTGTCATAATTATTGGAATTCTTGATCGCCGATTAAAGCCAAACATCTTTAGATGGAGATTAAAGCTAATGGGGTTGCTACATAGCGTTGGCCCTAAAAACACGACTTACATGTTTACCTCATGCCTTATGTCTCAATAATCGTGCAATAGAATCGCTATCTAGTGATGGATTCAAAACTTAGGCTAAGATTTTGTGGCTCTTAAAAAAGGTGTCAAAGGGGATTTGATGTCCAAAATAGTGTTTTACGTAGCGATAACCTTTGACGCGACTAATCACTTGAAAAAGGATATATATATATATATATATATATATATATATATATATATATATAGAGAGAGAGAGAGTTAGGTTCATTTGAGACCACCTATATTTTGTAAGACCGTGAGACACATTTTTTTATTTTTTTTTAATTTTTTTTAGTTAATTTATGTTCTGAAAATAATATTTAAAAAAAGAATTTTTTGATTTTTCCATTTATTTTGCATTTTAAAATTATTTTTAGAATATGTACAGTGTAATATTCTATTTAGAATATTTCACGTATTTTTTTTAGTTAATTCAAGTTCCGAAAATAATATTTAAAAAAAGAATTTTTGGATTTTTCCATTTATTTTGCATTTTAAAATTATTTTTAGATTTGGTATCACGGTCTCACAAAATTAGAATGGTCTCAAATGAACCTGAACATATATATATATATATATATATATATATATATATATATATATATATATATATATATATATATATATATATATATATATATATATATATGTGTGTGTGTGTGTGTGATTATTTGGATACCAATTCTTTCAATGCTATTGTTCATGAAAATTAAAATAGTTGTATAAATAATTTATGGACAAAGTTGATTAAAGCCCTTGATGACTGTTACTTTTATATAATTTGTAACGGTTGCTAGAGTGGTTGTTTTATAGAATTGAAGTGTTGTTAAAACATACATTTATACCATGGTTTTTATACACATAAAAGTTCTTGGGAAATTTGATGACTTTTTGAAATGACCTGTATACAACATATTTATATTATGGGGAAAATGAACATGTTAGAAACTAGTGAAATTTGGATAAAGTAATGGATATACGGTTAAATAAATGATTCTTGATGAAATATAGAATATTTATGTTGTAAATAGTAAATTTAACAGGAATAACTATAATAGATGTTTAATTTCATGATGAGGGGTTTAAGTTAGATATGAAATGGTGAATTTATGAAAATGGTAACGTTGCATTTCCATGTGACTTGTATATCCTAAAAAATTGTGAAATGTATATCAACTTAAAATAATTTTTTAGAAGGATTTTGTTTTCTTATTTTTGTAGTGCGGAATCCAAAAGGACGCTTTCGTAGAACACGTTGAAGACAACGAAATCATAGATCTTTGCAGGGTTAACTATGATCCATATTAGCTTCTATATACTAAAGGTATATTTTATTTTGTACTATGATTTGTTGTTAGAAATGTTATGTTAGAATCCACGATTTGTAACCAAAGTTAGGGTTTAAAATAAAAGTTGTTATTTTAACTGAACAATCGTAGGTATGTCATCTTTGATCACAAATATGAGTATTACAATGCATTTAATTATCTTAGAGCACCATTATTGGATGTGATGTAGAAATCATGGCTTTATCATTTAGTATGTATATGAATTTACAAACCTTTATTTTAAAAAAAAAAAAAAATTATTGGTAAGCTTAGCATTGTTTAAGATAATATTATGTTAATATCATGCTAACTCAAGTTATGATGACTTTCTATAAGTGTCATATAATCTGAAGATTTGTATCGGTTTGAATGACATTCAAGTTACAGAAAAGTATGTTGCATAAAGTTTTAATCAATAACGTGTGAAATGCTCTGTAACATCGTAAATTTCAAAATAAATTTTTCAAAATTTTATAAAACATAATTCATTTAATATTCAGAAAACAACCATATTTAATTATCCAATTCAAGTAAATACAAAATCCCAAGATCACAAATGTATAAACTCCGTGCGTGTGTACGGATAAAGCCGGCGCCTTCCCGCGGTCGTCACTAGTACCTGAAACAATAACATCAAACACTGTAAGCACAAAGCTTAGTGAGTTCCCCAAAATACCACATATAACACATATTAGCCACTCGAGGCTATAACTTTGTGGGTCCGTGCACCCAAACTATGTGAACCCTCAGGTTCTAACTTTGTAAACATGCACAACATAAATCACATAGAAATAATGCAGTACAGCATATAACATACATAGCATACAATTACTCTATCACATAACTCTGGTTACCTACTCAAGGTAAAGTATAGTGAGAAGATTCATCTCGCGTGTCTCGGTAAGTCGTAAATCCTGAAATCACTCGATCTCCCGAGCTATAGTCCTTCTAAATCACAATACATCTCTAATTAATACTTTCCCAACTAAGGTTGACTACTCTTTAACAAGTCAACTTAGGTCAATGCTGGTCAACGGTCAACGGTCAACTTTGACCGGACTCGGCGAGTGCACTATAGCAACTCGGCGAATCTGAGCGTATACACTAATTTCCCTGGAATCCTCCCTTGACACGTCGAGTATTCTCCTAACTCGATGAGTTCCACCTGGCATGATTTGTGGGGCCACCACGAATCAACTCGCCGAGTCTCAAGAATAACTCGGCGAGTCCAGCTTGACTCAGTCCACCTGTCCACTCTGACTTCCCCCTGACTCACTGAGTCAACCCTCCCTAACTCGGCAAAACCACTCGTTGTGTGGTCGGGCAATATTCATACTACTCGTCGAGTCTGTTCTTCGGACTCGGCGAGTCCGTGCCATGCAATGACTCAAACTTGCTCATAAGGTTAGATCCAGTCCATTAACCCATAGATCCAGTCCTTCCAAGCTTATTTAGCACGTAAAGTCACTATCTTGATGCACATACAATCTCTATATGACCATATATGATGTTTTTGACTCAAATACTACAACTCAAGGTCATAAACTCCATTGCTATACATAAAGCTTGATGAGTGAGGCTCTCTGGACCTCTATGGATCCAGATCCAGAGCCTCAACACAAGAAGGGAACTATTTGGCATCAAATCAACCCAATAATGTCCATAAGAAACCCTAAATCCCATTATACTTCACAAAACATAAGATAAACCGAAATCATACCTCTAGATCGATGATCTAAGCTTCAAATCCACAGAATAGCAACCTCCTTTGCTTCCTCTTGCCTAGAATCTTCTCCTTCTTTGCTAAATGACACACACAAGGTCAAGAAATACTTCCTTTCTCTCTCAAAACGTTCAAGCACTCAAGGGTTTCTCTCTAAGGGTTGGATGAGCACAAATGACGGCCATAAGGCCCTTTAAAAACGTCTCAAACCCCAAAAATTAGGGTTTCACCACACAGCGTGGAGTCGCTGAGTCCACTCTTGGACTCGTCGAGTCTGGATGCGAACCCGTGCCCAAATCCGCGATCCTACTCGGCGAGTTCGAGCTCCAACTTGTCGAGTCCACTCACAATTCCCAAAAATAAGCCAAAAATAAATACCTGGAAATTCCAGGCTGTTACAATTCTCCCCTACTAGAACTAGACTTCGCCCTCGAAGTCTCATTCTGCAAATAACTCCGGATGCTGCTCTCGCATCTCACGCTCCGGTTCCCACATCATCTCGGACCCCTTCCTATGCTGCCACTGAACTAAGACCAAAGGTACCTCCTTGTTCCTCAGAACTTTGATTTTCCGATATCTGATGGCCACTGGTCTCTCAGCATAATTCAAGCTCGCATCCACCTGAATATCATCCAATGGAACCACTGCCGACTCATCAGCTATACACTTCCGCAATTGCGACACATGGAAAGTGTCGTGAATCTGCCCCAACTCTGTTGGCAAATCCAAGCGATAGGCTACCCTGCCTACCCTTGCAACTACCCGAAATGGTCCGATATATCGGGGCCCCAACTTGCCCCTCTTCCTGAATCGGATCACTCCCTTCCAAGGAGAGACCTTCAGGAGCACAAAATCACCGACCTGGAACTCAAGTTCGGACCGACGTCTGTCCGCATAACTCTTCTGTCGACTCTGAGCAGTCAGTAACCTCTGTCTGACTTGCTGGATCTGCTCTGTCGTCTGAAGCACTATCTCTGTGTTGCCCATAACACGCTGCCTGACTTCTCCCCAGCAAATGGGGGTCCGACACTTCCTCCCGTACAACAGCTCAAAGGGTGGCATACCGATGCTCGAATGATGGCTGTTGTTGTAAGAAAACTCGGCCAACGGCAAATACGTATCCCAACTTCCCCCGAAATCCAATACACATGCTCGGAGCATGTCCTCGAGGGTCTGAATCGTCCGCTCACTCTGTCCGTCTCTCTCGGGGTGATATGTGGTACTAAAATGCAGCCTAGTACCCAACTCCTCATGGAACTTCTTCCAGAACCTGGAAGTGAAACGCACGTCCCGGTCGGAGGCAATCGAGATCGGCACCCCATGCCGAGATATCACTTCCCTCACATATATCTCTGCTAACTTCTCTGCTGAAGAACTCTCACTGATGGCAAGGAAGTGAGCACTCTTCGTCAACCTGTCCACAATCACCCAAATTGCATCAACTCCCTGAGCAGTCCTTGGCAATTTGGTGATGAAATCCATGGTGATCTGCTCCCACTTCCACTCGGAAATCTCCAGTGGTTGCAACTTACCATGCGGCCTCTGATGTTCGACCTTAACATTACGGCGGGTTAAGCACCTCTCAACGAACAACACAACATCTCTCTTCATACAGGGCCACCAATACTCCTTCCTCAAATCCAAATACATCTTAGTGGCCCCGGGATGCATCGAGAATTTCGACCGATGAGCCTCTTCCATCAAAATGGCATGCATACCTCCCACGAACGGTACCCAAATACGCCCCTGAAAAGTCATAAGCCCCCGACCATCGGTAATGAACTCCGATACCAATCTAACAACTCGCTCTCTCTTCTGGTTTTCCGACCTCACTGCCTCAGCCTGTGCTCCTCGAATGGTGTCCAACACCAGAGTCATCACGGTGAAACGCAAACATACACCTCGCAACGGGGCACTCTCCGTCTGAGGACTCAGGGCGTCGGCTACCACATTATCCTTGCCCGGATGGTACAGGATCTCACAATCATAATCCTTAACCACATCCAACCACCTCCTCTGCCACATATTTAGGTTGGGCTGATCCATCAAATACTTCAGACTCTTATGGTCCGTGTATATCGTACACCGAACCCCATACAAATAATGGCGCCAAATCTTGAGGGCGAACACCACTGCCCCCAACTCTAGGTTATGGGTGGGATACCTCGACTCATGAGGCTTCAACTGCCTCGATGCATACGCTATCACATGCCTTCTCTGCATCAGTACCGCTCCCAACCACAAAATCGATGCATCACAGTATACAACAAAATCCTCCATTCCCTCCGGGAGGGCTAACACCGGGGCCTCGCATAACCTTTGGTGAAGCGTCTCAAAGGAGGCCTGCTGCTCGGGGCCCCATGAAAAAGCAACACCCTTCCGGGTCAACCTAGTGAGTGGCACTGCGATCTTAGAGAAATCCCTGATATATCTCCGATAATAACCGGCCAACCCTAGAAAACTCCTGATCTCGGAGGGTGGCCTCGGCACCTCCCAACTCATCACTGCCTCCACTTTGGCCATATCGACCAATATCCCATCCTGGTTAACAAGATATCCTAGGAACTGGACCTCTCGCAACCAGAAATCACACTTGAAGAATTTGGCATAAAGCCTCTCCGATCTCAGAACTCTGAGGATCTCCCTCAAATGCTCCTCATGCTGCTCCCTAGATCTCGAATATACCAAAATTTCATCAATAAATACGATCATCGACCGATCCAACATCGGCCTACACACCCGGTTCATGAGATCCATGAACACTGTCGGAGCATTGGTGAGCCCGAAAGGCATCACCACAAACTCATAATGCCCATAACGCGTCCTAAATGTTGTCTTCTGGACGTCCTCATCTCGTACCCTCACCTGATGGTATCCAGACCTCAAATCGATCTTGGAGAACCAAGATGCTCCCTGCAACTGGTCGAACAAATCGTCGATCCTCGGCAACGGGTAACGGTTCTTGACCGTCAGCTTGTTCAACTCACGGTAATCAATGCACATCTGGTATAAACCATCCTTCTTCTTTACAAACAGAATGGGCGCTCCCCACGGCGAGCTACTCGGCCGAATAAACCCTTTCCCCAGCAGCTCCTGAAGCTGCGAGGATAACTCTTGCATCTCTGGAGGTGCAAGACGATAAGGCACCTTAGCGATAGGCGCGGCCCCCGGGACCAAATCAATACCGAACTCTACTTGCCTCACGGGAGGCACCCCCGGTAACTCCTCTGGAAAGACATCCGGGAACTCACGCACTATAGGAACCTCCTCCACCGACCTTGGCCTCCTGGAATCAACCCGCGTATCTGACACGTACGCCACAAAACCCTTACAGCCCTGCTGTAGACACTGCCTCATCCTAGCGGCCGAACAAAATGTTGATCCAGAACGAGTACCCTCATCATACACTGTAAGAACTCCCCCACTAGGGTCTCGTATGGTCACTAGCTGCCGCTCGCAGTCGATAACCGCACCAAATTTGCTCAACCAGTCCATGCCCACGATGACACAAACATCCCCCATGGCAATAGGAACCAAATCAATCGGGAACTCAACACCGAAAATCTCGAGTACGCACCCACGGATCACCTTCGTGGCATATATTGCCTTCTCGTCAGCTATGGAAACTCTCAGAGGCCGACTCAGCGCCTCGCGACTAACACTGATGTGCTGACTAAAAGCCAAAGATACAAAGGACCGACTCGCACCCGAGTCAAATAATACCAAGGCAGGTACAAAATTCACAAGAAAAGTACATATGCATAACATAATATAAGCACAATATTTCAAAATTTTAATAACTACACCAAGAATACATACCAGCCACGACATCGGGCGCTGCGCGGACCTCCTCCGCGGTCAACTGAAATGCTCTCCCACGTGCCCTCGGCGCCTCGACCTTCACTGGCCCACTCCCGGCAGCTCTGATGGTGGCAGGGGCAGATCCCTGAGGTGCTCCCTGAGCTGATCCCCGCAACTGCGGACACTCCGCCTTCCGGTGTCCGGTCTGGTTGCAGTGAAAACATACTGCAAACCCCTTGGGGTAGTCCTTGGCCATATGCCCTCCTTGCCACATTTGTAGCAAGATCCCGCTCTACACACTCCATCATGACCCTTGCCGCACTTTCCACAAGTGCAGCCCTTCTGGCTCTCTGATTTGGGATCAGCGGGCATGGCCCGCTTGGCTACCGGCTGGAATTGTGCCGGTCACCGATCCCTCCCATGAGACTCAGCCTCCTCCCTAGCCTGGGTCTCCAGCTCAATCTCCCTCTTCCGGGCATTTGCCTGAAGCTCAGCAAATGTCCGGTATGAGGAGTTTGCCACGAACTCCCTAATGTCCCGTCTCAAAATACTCAAATATCAACTCATACGTGCCTGCTCAGTGGACACGTGCTCAGGGAAGAACATCGCCCTCTCGTGAAACATCCTGGTAATCACCGTAACAGACTCAGTGCCCTGCTTGAGGGTCAGAAACTCCTGGGCCAAACGCTCCCTCTCCACCTGGGGAACGTACTCATCACGGAACATGGCAGTGAACCTCTCCCAGGTCACTGCCGCAAGCTCAGCAGGCGAAAAGTGTGTTGTGAGAACTTCCACCAGTCCTTCGCTCCCAAGCGAAGCTGGTTCAGTGCGAACCGTACTCTCAAATGCTCAGGAGATAAGCAAGTGAAGAAACACCCCTCTATATCAGAAATCCATCTTATAGCCGCCACCGGGTCCTGGGTCCCATCAAACTCCGGTGGTTTCGTGTTGCTGAACTCCCGGAACAGCAACGCGTCACCACCCTGCGGCCTAGCAGCAGCAACAGCTACGGTGGCCGCCGCAATCGCAGCCTCAGAAAGAGCAACATAACGCACGTCGAAGGTCTCGATCAGCGCGGTCTTAATAGACCCGAACATCTCTGGTATCTCTGCCCTGATGACCGCAACCACCTCCTCATGAATGATCTGTCGGATCTCCTCATCACTAGCCCCGACACCCTCCGGCATATGACGTGTCCTCACCATGATCAACCTCTGAAATACAACATACGATAAATTAGAATCCGCTCGAGCATACTCACACTCGACAACCCATCCCTCCTTGATCCTTGGTATTCCAAAGATTCTTACTTCGACCGTGCACCGCCCCGGTGCTTTCAGTAGTACGGGCCCAATACTACTGTCCACACCGTCTCAGTACACACCCCAAATCCTCCTCTTCAGATCCCAAATTCCAAGTACTCTATCACTCTCTAACAGATCTCTCATAAGCTCCTCGCTGCTACCTATTCGCTCTCAAGCATCTCATAGCAGCTCACATCTCCCTAGGCTAAGGCATCACAAATCAGGGCACTCTAGTCCTAATAAGATTACCTAGCCTACTCTAGCAAGAGAATACATTATAAACATATAATATAAGGGTATTTTGGAAAATCACCTTTCGGCCGCTGACTGATCGTACACACGTTTCTTCCTTGAATTTCTCTAAAAATCTTTTACTCTTAGAAAAGTTTAATTCTCTTTTGAAAATATTTTTTTCCAAATCCTCAGTTTGAGTTCAAATACTCCCGAAGGTGTACCCGAATCGCTCAAACCAAGGCTCTGATACCAAATTGTAACACCGTAAATTTCAAAACAAATTTTTCAAAATTTTATAAAACATAATTCATTTAATATTCAGAAAACAACCATATTTAATTATCCAATTCAAGTAAATACAAAATCCCAAGATCACAAATGTATAAACTCCGTGCGTGTGTACGGATCAAGCCAACGCCTTCCCGCGATCGTCACTAGTACCTGAAACAATAACATCAAACACTGTAAGCACAAAGCTTAGTGAGCTCCCCAAAATACCACATATAACACATATTAGCCACTCGAAGCTATAACTCTGTGGGTCCGTGCACCCAAACCATGTGAACCCTCAGGTTCTAACTTTGTAAACATGCACAACATAAATCACATAGAAATAATGCAGTACAACATATAACATACATAACATACAATTACTCTATCACATAACTTTGGTTACCTACTCAAGGTAAAGTATAGTGAGAAGACTCACCTCGCGTGTCTCGGTAAGTCGTAAATCCTGAAATCACTCGATCTCCCGAGCTATAGTCCTCCTAAATCACAATACATCTCTAATTAACACTTTCCCAACTAAGGTTGACTACTCTTTAACAAGTCAACTTAGGTCAATGTTGGTCAACGGTCAACTTTGACCGGACTCGGCGAGTGAACTATAGCGACTCGGCGAATCTGAGCGTATACACTAATTTCCCTGGAATCCTCCCTTGACACGTCGAGTATTCTCCTAACTCGACAAGTTCCACCTATCATGATTTGTGGGGCCACCACGACTCAACTCGTCGAGTCTCAAGAACAACTCGGTGAGTCCAGCTTGACTCAGTCCACCTGTCCACTCTGACTTCCCCCTAACTCACTGAGTCAACCCTCCCTAACTCGACAAGACCACTCGTTGTGTGGTCGGGCAATATTCATACTACTCGTCGAGTCTGTTCTTCGGACTCGGCGAGTCCGTGCCATGTAATGACTCAAACTTGCTTATAAGGTCAAATCCAGTCCATTAACCCATAGATCCAGTCCTTCCAAGCTTATTTAGCACGTAAAGTCACTATCTTGACATACAATCTCTATATGACCATATATGATGTTTTTGACTCAAATACTACAACTCAAGGTCATAAACTCCATTGCTATACATAAAGCTTGATGAGTGAGGCTCTCTGGACCTCTATGGATCCAGATCCAGAGCCTCAACACAAGAAGGGAACTATTTGGCATCAAATCAACCCAATAATGTCCATAAGAAACCCTAAATCCCATTATACTTCACAAAACAGAAGATAAACCGAAATCATACCTCTAGATCGATGATCTAAGCTTCAAATCCACAGAATAGCAACCTCCTTTGCTTCCTCTTGCCTAGAATCTTCTCCTTCTTTGCTAAATGACACACACAATGTCAAGAAATGCTTCCTTTCTCTCTCAAAACGTTCAAGCACTCAAGGGTTTCTCTCTAATGGTTGGGTGAGCACAAATGACGGCCATAAGGCCCTTTAAATAGGTCTGAAACCCCGGAAATTAAGGTTTCACCACACAGCGTGGACTCGCCGAGTCCACTCTTGGACTCGTCAAGTTCGGACGCGAACCCGTGCCCAAATCCGCGATCCTACTCAGCGAGTTCGAGCTCCAACTCGCCGAGTCCACTCACAATTCCCAAAAATAAATACCTGAAAATTTCGGACTGTTACATGCTCACATAAAAACAAAGGTGAAATAGATAATTATATTCATTCTCACCTGGCTTGATGGTACTGGTTTTCCTAATGTGGTTGTGTTATGTAAATAAAATTTATTGTAGCCCTCAAACTTGAGTGTGCCTTGTGTTGCATTACACAAGATTTTATAGAACACCAAAATATATGAATTATAAAGGAAAAAATTACAAATAGTTTTTTTTTCTTTTTTTTTTTTTTTGTTTTTTTGCAAAAATAGACATACATTTAAGGTATATAATAAAAGACAATAATATTTGCTTTATAAAATAGCAAGAAGTAATAAGGCTAAATTGAAAGATAACTATGATCTACTAATAGTTATTACTATGTTTTACTTGAAACTTGAAAGTTATATCGCCTGTTATGTAGTAATATTTATGGTAAATTGCGTTAATTATTGATATTATTCACAAATATGTTACGGATTTTTCTATATATCATCTTGATGTCTTTGAAGTTTTAAGGAAAGTTTGGTTATTTGTTATTTAGGTTCCATTTCACATGTTATTACAACTTAATATAATGCAATTATTTAAGTGTTACAAGCTTGGATGCAAATAGTTGGATGTACAATAAGAGAGTGTCTAATAAGGAAATATTAATCTAAGAAAGAAAAATAAAACTTTTATAGGAATATCATAAACTAGGTGCGAGATACATGAGTTTATTTAAAAAAAAATATAAAATTTTAACAATTTGAGAAGTTTGAATTTATAAGAACAATAAGAAAAAAAATTAAATTATTAAAACTAATGAGACTTTAATACATTGAATACATTACATATATAAATCATTTCTAATAAATATCTTGCATATATATTACCTTACATATTAAATGTTGAATTTTAATTTAATAAAATGAAAATTACAATAAAATTACAAGTAAAAAATAGAAAATTCTAAAATTCTAAAAAATATCATTTGTCCAAATGAAGGAGAATAGAACATATGACAAAAAAAACTTTCGCTTATTAAGGAGGATATAGTTTGAGCAATGGCTGCTTGGGAGAGACTAATGTATATGTCTAAGAGTTTTTGTTTCGATATATTATATTTAAAAGTTTATAAAAATTTAATGCATATAAATATAGTTGATTATATGTAAAAAGGTAAGATAATATTTAACAGTTGAATTTATATGTGTAGCATTTATATACATCTTCGAATATACTATTATAAATTGTAGGGTATAAATTATTTAAATCAATATGAACATTTAAAATAATGCATTTTGTTTCTTTTTAAATGTTTAATGTATTATTGTTTTGTTATTAAAAATACATAAAAAGTATCAAAAGATTGACAATTCAAATATTAATTTTTTAATTCTAAAAAATAATTATTTATCTTGAACCAAATGAAGCTAAATTGACAATAGACGGTTAGATAAATGGATGATAGTTAAACCTTCAAAGTCTTACCATTGCAAAACGAGAAGAACTACTAAGCGAAAACACGAATTGTGAGTTTATGTAAAAAAAAAGTTTTGGATGTTGTCTTCTCTGTTATATATGTTATATATACAAGTGCAGTTGATGAGAAATAAAATTGTTTTCGAAGGAAAAAAGTGGTTTAGTGAAAGGATTCATCACTCAATTCGTCATGTTTTTTTTAATTGCTTTAGTAATAGATGTGTAAAAGTAAAAGGTTGACTAGGTAACTAGAATGGTTTGTCCAAGTTTGCAATTCTCTCTTTATAATTGATGTTTGCTCTAACTATGGCTAGATTTTTATACGTATTAATTTTGTTGTTTAAAAAAAACAATAGATAATAATAACTGATAATAAATAATATTAATATTAATATATATATATATATATATATATATATATATATATATATATATATATATATATATATATATATATATATATATATATATATATATATAATAAATAATAACACCTTCCTACCAAATATCATTGTGCCCTTATACAAGGATGAAAGATGCATATGGATTTGCCATACAAGGATAAAAGATGCAAATGGATTTGCCATACAAGGATGAAAGATGCATATGGATTTGCCAGAGACAAAAGGGTCTTCCCTTCAGATTCTTGCCATTTTCCTAGATAATGACCTTATATATGGCTACGTACTTATAAACCATACAACAAGCATGACGTTCTAAGTCATATTATTTAACAATGGAACCTTAGTAAGACATATAGTTGTCCGTACAATAACTTAATTCAACTTACATCAACATATATAAACTTCCTATTGCTCAATCGACTGTGGTTTTTCCCTTTGAAGATTCTTCAACTTTAGTCCCTGTGATACATAGTTCTATATGTTAGATATACGCCGTGTGTTTATGATTTGAAAACATCAAAAAGAAACTGATTACGTACTTTTGACCGGCGGAGGAAGATCGGAGCGGCAATGGCAGTACCAAAGACCAGCTAGATCACGTACGTACGGGCGGAGACAATGCCTGTGATAAGGTTGATTACAGTTAGCGCACAGGATAAACTGCTGGTTTTTGCCACCAGACCCACATTCAGTGCAGATCACATCGTTGTCGTCGCCGTTGTTCTCCACCGCTTTGTTAGCGTTCTTCAAGATGTCGGTCATTAATCTGTACTTTTGTACTCGTGGTTGTCGTTTCGCCCACAATGGATTGTTTCGGTGGACAGATGACCGCTTGGAGGGTTGATCTTCTGCCATTTTAGGGTGCTTCCGGTTATTAGCGAACGATGCACAGGTGCTGAAAGCGATACTTTTCATATGTGAAATGAGAAGGAAGATTTGATATATATATAGGATGGAGAATGGGGCGTAATACGACTGGAGAGGCTGACGTGTACTAGGTTCAGGTGTATATGATGAGGCTAGCATGTTTTTCTTTCTACCACTACAATCATTTTCTTTTTCGTTTTTTTTTTTTTCGTTTTTTTATGATTCTTTTAATTACTAAATCATCAAAAGAATTTAATTATATTTCTGCAATTTAAAAAGGAGCCACGTATATTTGAAATTTCTTGTGTTTCACCGAAAGTTCACGAGATAAAGCTTTTTATATCTAATTAAAGAAACCACTGAAAATAGAAATATAATTATGTTCATTTTACTATTTTTAGAAAAACGGTTTCTAAAGGTTAGTAACACGGAAATATATTGTGACTTTAGATGTGAATATTGTGACTTGGACATACATTTTGTGATTGTTATATAACTAATAAGCTTGAGTTTTGCTTCATATTATTAATAATTAATATGCTTTATTTTTCTGTAAAATGTTTTTTTTTCAAGAACAACAAAAATATTTATAAGAAAAACTAACAAGGGACTAGAGTTACAACCACTTTAAAATTCATTCATCAGGTTATTAAACTAATTAAACCCATCTATTAAACGATCATTTTTGCAACGGACCTTAATCCAATTAAAAGCTAAAAGATTTGTTTCGCTCGCCAAGTCGTGACTTTTTTTTTCTTTCTAAACAGCCTAATATATTAAAGCTAGCAAGAAGCTAAAAAGGAAAAAAAATTACAAATGTGAAGCCATTAAGGGGTTTTGGAGCCAATCGCTCCAAAAGACCTTAAACTTTATGTTTATATTGACAAACCACAAAAAAGAATAATCAACTATACTCTCGAAAAAAACTTCGCGAAAAAGAAGTTCATCACCAAACATCAACTTGTTTCTAAACCTCCATAACACCAAAGCACCACTCCTAAAATAGTTTCGAGAGCTAATTTATAATCAACTATACTTTTGTATGCTTATAGTTAACTATCATATAATGTGCTTCTGGTTTTAGGTGTTTTCTTAAATAAAGTTTTGGTTATTCATTCCTAAGAGTAGGACCCAAATTATTGAAGTAAAACTCAATTTATGTATTGATTTAAAACATGTATATAATGTTTACTATATTTGTAACACTTGATTTTAGTATGTTCTTCTTTGGCAAATCTTGTGATTTTGATTTAAGTGAAGGGTTGGGTTAAAGTTAGACGGCGGAGCTTGTCTTTGATGACACGGCGCCTTGTCTTTGATGACGCGGCGCCTGAAGTAAAACTCAATTTATGTATTGATTTAAACGTGTATATAATGTTTACTATATTTGCAACGCTATGTTTCAGTATGTTCTTCTTTTTCAAATCTTGTGATTTTGATTTAAGTGAAGGGTTGGGTTAAGGTTAGTTTCAGAGCTTGTCTTTGACGACGCAGCATGCCTGGGCGCGTGTCTGATGCTACACATTTTAGCTAGTGGCCCAAACCTTAATTCTCGAGCCTTAAGCCATATTTAAAGGCACTAACTCCTAGGGTTGGTCTCCTTATCAACATCTGCCTTCATAAACCAACCCTAGCCTCCTTTGTGTGTGTTCTTTAGTGTTTGGTGCTTTTGTGCTCTTTAAAGAAGAATTTAACCATTTGGTGTTAAGAGGAGTAGAAGATCCAACATTCTCATTTGTTTGTGGATTTTTGTAAGTCATCAAGGTTCAAACTTTATGCTTGTATGTTTCGAGATCTAGCTCTTAGTAGTGTTTTGGTCCCTTTTATGATGTGTCCATAGAGTTGGGCGAAAATTCAGGTCAAAAGCTTGTATTGAGTTGGTTTTTGGATTCATTATGTTAAAATGTGTGCATGCACCCTCATTAAGCCATGCATCAAGTTTCTAATGATTTTTGCCTCTTTTAGATATAGGGTTTTAGGATTCTTGCATGGGGCTTCCATATGGATAAAGATGGAAACTTTATCCTTTAAGATCATCATTAGAATAGCCATTGGCTTAAAGGATTAAGCACTTAATGGAAGAAGTGGTTCTGCCTAAAAAACACAAAGCGTCATCCCTTGGGCGTGACACCTTAAAGGGTAAAAGCACGATTGTTTATTTCCTTTAGTGGATTCGACACGTCAATTCTTGGTTGCATCATGTCTGATCGTTGATTTTGATCCTTGACTTTTTGACCATTTTGATTTTCAATCAAACTTTGATGATTTTGAGCTATAGATTGAAGGTAGAGTTATGTTTAGGTTTAGGTAGTTCGTGCTAGATGATTTGAGATGATAGACTAGAGTAATTGTGGTGTGATTACCATGTGAGTTTTCTTATTATACTATTTATGACATTAGATGTCCTTGACTGATAGCTTGTCTTTTTTAATTCTATGTGAAAGTCAATAGTTGGACTATAGCAATTTTATGAAAGAGTATAGTTGGACTATAATAGTCAACACTATAGTTGGACCATAGCAGGCAAGACTATAGTTGAAGTATAGTAATCATATATGGGTGTAAGACTATGGTTGGACCATAGAATTCACATGTGTATATGGTATCTTAGAGAACTCACTAAGCTTTGTGTTTACTCGTTAAATTTAAATGTTTTTAGGTTATTCTTGTGGCAGGGAGAAGAGCGCGTCATGACTATACTGCATCCATAGATTTTGTTTTTGGAGACTCATGTTGATACGATTTTACTCTATTTTGTTATTACTCTTATTTGGAACATGTTATGAATCGTTTTGAACAAATGATTTCTTTTATTATGTTTTTGGAAACATTTTTGGTTGATTTCTCTATTTAAAAATGGAATTTTTGGTTTGAAATTTTAGGACGTTACAATATTAAAGGAGTTATATGCATTTGATTCATTAAGTACATGACATTGTATGGGTTTTCAAAAGATATGAGTATCTTTAGGTTTAAACCTTAATAGATCTTATTTTATATGTATCATTTCAATAGGAAAAAACTTATAGACTCATGTAAGAATCAATTACTAAGATATGATTTAGAATAGTCTATATCCTAAGATTTTCATGTAGGTCGGTGCATTGATTTGAGTATGTCTTATTATTGTATAAGAATATAAAGATATCAACATTTTGATTGTGAATTGTGGATTTCCTAAAGTTATTAAAAATAATAGAGAGCCAACATCATAAAGTTAATAGATGACTTTATATGACAAAAATGTTAATGAACATGAATATTCACATTAGAACTATATATTTAACGTGCAAAGAATGTTTGTATACAATTAATACTAATATTGGTAGTTATTAAAGAATATAATAATATAAAGAAAGTTGCGGACAATTGTAAGTAACTGAGATATGATTTTAGGATGTTATAATTTGTTAAAGGATAGCTTATGAGAGCTTATAGTGACTGCATGATTGTAGCATGACATGTAAAATGTTTGGAAGATGGTAAAAACACATTTTAATTATATAGAGTTTCATAGTGAATTTCCTAAGAATTCTCATGATGTGTGAGGCAGTAGTGATCATGTGTAAATGATTTTTCAATTTGTGTCATGACTTGTATGTAATTTTTATTATCACACAAAGTGTAATCAAGGTTGCATTTCCATTTGACTTGTATATTCCAAAAAAAAAAAGAATTCGTGATCTTCTTAAAAGCAAAATTCAAAAGGAATTTTTTCGTACTTTGTGGTACACAATCCAAGAGGATGAGCTTGTAGATCACTTTGAAGACAACAAAGTCATAGATTTTTGTGTGTGTAATTGTGAGTCGTTTTAGCTTCTATATACTAAAGGTAACATATACTTTATGTTATGATTTGTTGTTAGAAACTTCATGTAAGAATCTAAGGTTTGTAATTAAAGTTAGGTTGTTTTTATGACTAAACAATGTTAGGTATGCTATACATGTTATGGTTAGAGTTGTTTAAGGTAACATTATGTTAATATTACTATATTATGGCCCGCGTAAAATACGGGAAACGTGTGTGTGTATGTGTGTGTGTGTGTGTGTGTGTGTATATATATATATATATATATATATATATATATATATATATATATATAAAGTCATGAAAAAAGACACAATAATTAAAAAAAATGATAAAGTAACAGAAATTGACTTCTCGTTATTGATTATATTGAGAAGTTTAAAAAAATAAAATAAAATGTTTGAATATCTTTAATTGTTGAAGGTCCTTTTTGTAGATAACATTTTTTGTGTTATTGGTTGGATGACCTTCCTCGTCATATATGAGTACCTTCAAGCCTTTTTTACTTGTCATGCGAGAAACAACTACATATAATTGACTTTGAGTTAAGACGGGTCTAGGCAAATACAATCAAATAGTTCATAATGATTGTCATTGACTCTTATTAATGATCATATTAAAAAAAACATTTATGGGGAATTACCTCCTCTAAAAACGGAAGGGGATTCTTTTATTAGATAGAGTTACCTTCATGCGAGGTATATAAGTAGTCTCATTGAAAAATCTACCACTATAAGTTTTTGCATCAATGACATGTTTTCTAATCCTAACAATTTCTAACATACTACGATTGTATAAACCTTTGGTTTTGTCGATATTACGAAGCAACATGACCCGAACACCTATTTTTAGTGTAAGTTTATGGTTGGGAATTCCGGAGGCCTTAAAAGCATTCAATATGTCCAGAGGGTAAACTGATTTCTCAAAACAATCTGTTGACTCTGTCTCACATAAAGAATCATAACTCAAATGAGTGTTCTCTTTATCTTTCATCAATCCTAACATGTAGTCATTGATAACATTAATCTCTTCATTTGTAGGGACCAAAATAGCAGTAGCCATAAAATCAATAATTATATATCAAGGTGTTGGTCTCGATGAGCTAGTTGTCACAATTTTAGAAGTCGGGGGTTAAAAGTGTAAGTTTCAGATTGATTTCGTAAATATTTATAAAGGCAGTGACTACTTGGTAACTTCTAGGACTTCATTCGAAGAGATCTTGGAGGCTAATGAAATGTTTGGTAAATTATGGATTGAATTTGTAAGGGATTACCTGTCACCCACGGTAAACCCTAACCCTAAAAGGAGTGCTTCAGCCACCACCTCCATCCTTATGCCTCCCACCACCGGCGCTACCCTACCCTCTTGCTCATTCGACCACCGTAGGCACTGCCATGTCGACTATTGTTGTTTCTATCTTTTCGTGGAGGTTGAAGAAGGAGACCGACGAGGGATTATGCCATTTCAGCCGTGAGTAAGGAAGAATGCACCACAGCCACCATGTCTCTGCAATTTCTGCCGCTCAGAAACGCGTCCATCACCGAACGCTGCGACTTTCTTTTCTGGAGGAGTGAGCTGGGGAGGAGCCACTGCCATTGGTTGAAGTTCGCTACCACCATTCTTTTTATTCTCTTCTTCCGCTAGCCACCACCTGATGTCAAATTGCCATCGAAGCACCGTCGGACGTCGCGACTGCCAGCAATGTTGGCTTCTCCTTTTTGACATCAACAAAGATTGAACGGGCGCCTTCTACCGCTGCTTCCGTCGCTCACAATTCCACCATTCTCCTTATTCCGCCAGTGATATGTTCTAGCCTTGACCACTGCCGTCTGCTGTCATTTTCCATCGCCACCAGCCACTGTGGAAGGTGGTTGTGTGCGTGTGTTACTATGTGTTTAGGTGTGTGTTGATGTATTGTGTTGTATGTGGTGTTTGTTTAGCCGAAAATTTGCGAGAACAACTACCACCACCAGCGTGAGGTGGCGGCTACCACCGTGTGCCAC
This sequence comes from Lactuca saligna, assembly GCF_052625555.1. Lineage (NCBI taxonomy): Eukaryota > Viridiplantae > Streptophyta > Magnoliopsida > Asterales > Asteraceae > Lactuca > Lactuca saligna. Next base: position 161,873,119 of record NC_136424.1, on the reverse strand, counting down.
CGCCGGCCACCACAAGGGTGGCTGTGTAGGCGTGTGCTTTCTTAGGGTGTGTGTGTTTTATTTGAGAATTTCTGTGACAACCCGATATTTCAACTCTATGTAAACGACCTAAAAAGTCAAGTATTGTAACCACATTTGTTATAATGAAATTAACTTCGAAAATAAAATGTCCAAAAAGTTTCTATTTAATTACCTACTATGTTTGATGTCATTAACCCGTAATCGTACGTAAAAAGAATGCCCAAATCCGACTTCGTATATTGAAGTTATGATTTTTCCAAGTTCGGCATAGCAATAGATAGCTAAAAACTCAAATCGGAGATCGAGCGACTTTTGGCCGGAATGACCTAAATGAGAATCGAAGGTCTCGACAATGGTATCTGGCAAAAACAGACGTCAGATAAAGAAGTTATGAATTTCTAACGAAATTTTCTTAACGCGACCTTTTAAAAATAAATAATAAAAATAATTTCAAAATTTGCCGACGGAATCTAAACGAAAGTTGTATAGCGTAGTCTCACCTACGTGTGGATATAAAGAACGTCGAAAACGGAATTCGTATGAAGAAGATATGAATTTTTCAAGTTTATTAAATAATTAAAATATAAATTTTAATTATACACCTTGGTATTATCCGAAGGCGAGCCATCAGATAGGGCCGAGTTATGCCCAGCGTAAGCTCGTACGCCCAGCGTACGCGAGGCCTTGGCCTCTGATCGTCCACGTCGCGCCCTATGCAAGGCTATGCCCCGTCCCATCCGGAGTCCGAAGCAGTCAAGGATGCGCTCATGCGTGACGTACGGGTACGCCCAGCGTACGCCCGTACGCCCCGTGTACGAGGTCGGTTCCCACCCCCTATAAAAGGGATGCGAGGGTTCCGAAGAAAAGGGCCTTTCTTTCTCATTTCTCTTGCGTTTTGCCTCGTTTTCCGTGCCCGTTCTATCCCAAAGTCCCAATCACATTACTCAAGTCCCGAGGGTCGTTTGTGCTCCCGAGATTCCTGAGAATCCCGAGAAAATCCGCTTTCTCGAGTCGAAATTCTGTCTGGCTCTCATCCCGCCTTCTCCGATCTTTCAAATAAGTTCATACCCCTATAATTCACACTTTTAAATGTTTTATAAATACTTTTATATGCTTTTAAGGGGGGGAATACAAGTAAAATACATGATTATTATTGTGTGTTATATAAAGTTCATTATACGCTTTTTATCAACGGAATCATATGCGATTTATAACTATTATAGGGAAACTTTCATATGCAAATTATACCACGGTAACATCTTATCTTTTGAAATAAGAAATGATTTATGTATTTATGTAAATCAGACACTCTACTTATACTATATTATGTGTGTCGGTTTTGACACCACAAAGATTATACTTTTCATAACACGTGAACATTTCCACTAGGGATTTTTATACAAACGAAACACACTTTTAAGAAACTATAATAGGTATAGTTTTACGAGAATACTACGAACTTTTACATACTGGAAATACTATTTCAAGAAGTTACTATCATGTACAAGAACAAACGAACATTTTAACACGTGAATCTGTTTTATACTAGGTTTTGTGAGACATTAAACTTCATGTACGCTCGAGTACACATTTCAAGTCCTGTATTATATACCAGAATCCCTTGGAGGGAGAGCATGGTGTTTGTGTATAGATCTATATGGGATTGACAACCCCGCACACTGACTGTTAGCTACAGTACACCATTTGGGGTGACAAACGTTAGAACATTCCAACGCCTGAAGAACGTTGCGTATAGGCATTCCTTGTCAATAGCATGGTTATAAAACTCACATAGAGTATTAAGAACACATTGATTTAAGAGGTCTCACAGATAAAATGAAGATTTTATACGTACATAGATTCATTTACTTTATGCATGAAAAACCAACTTGTGATATACGTTTGGAACTTTTAACCATCATTCATAAGTGGGAAAAACATCAACTTTTTAACATATATTGGTCTTGATTTAAGGCTATGTTTATACTAGTAGGAAATATGGGATTTTCTAGAGATTAACAAACAAAAACGAACCATTTCATTTTCATACAAAAACTATCATTAAATGGTTATGAAACTCACCAGCTTAAATGTTGATCTACTCTTTCAAAACTACTTGTATGTCCCATGGACGCAATAATTACAGGTACTAAACAACTTTTGAAGTAGGAACGCAGCCGCACTAGTTTAAATTCATATTTTGACATCATATTGTAATTGGTTTTGAACATGTACTCTTTTAAACAATGTAAACTCTCAATTATATATATGATGCTTGTATTGCTTTCTTTACTATGTATTCATTTGTTACGTTACCACATGAAGTCATCCACCCCCGAACATTTCTGTCGTTTTGGTTTGGGGGTGTGACAGATTGGTATCAGAGCAATGTTTATAGTGAACTAAGTATATCGAACCTCATAAGATATACAAACTATAAATGCTTAGGGACTCAAAGTCTCTGACAAAAGGTTTTCACACCAAAAATCTTTATTTCATTTAAATAGATTATTTTATGTCATGAAAAATACAAAATACATGCATACAACAACATATTTTCATGATGAGAACTATACAAGAAGTATTAAGACGAGTTGGACACTACGATTAGTTCTCGAGATATGTAATCAAATTTGGGATGAATATAGCCTGATCAACTATATTTATCCGAGATTGGACTAACGTATATCGAGGAATGATTGTAGTGAGCAACAAGTCAAAACTTACCAAAGTGGACACTAGTATCAAACGTACAATTTAAATACTATAGGAGTATTTGATACATACAATAGATTAATTTGTGTTACATGTTTTCAAGTTTTGTTCAAATCTTATAACCCTATTCTCGTATGGTCAAATGGATGGATTTCACCCACAAGGGGACCCCTACTACCCGAACCAAGGCAGCGGAGGATGGGTAGAGGAGGATCCGGAAGAGGATGAAGAACCTATCGAGTTGCAAGAAGGGGACGACTCTGGTACAGACTCGGAACCAGAAGTAGTCAACCCTCCAGCCATTAGGAGGAACTTCCAGGGACCAAATCCTATTTGGGGAAGTCACCTCACCCATTGGAACTAACAACAAGGGATACGCTCTCCCTACGGTATGTGTCGAAACTTCTACGACATCAGGAATAGAGGTTCAGCCGACAGAGCACTTCCGGTTATGGTAGGTAAACTGGCCAACCAGTACTATTAATCGGGGGTCCAAGCAAATCGAATCCACGAAGTCAACACGGAAGTACAAGTTCACACGGCTGACATCCGTCGTCTGGAGATGTTACAGAATGATACCAACCTCCGCGCCGACACATTCCAAACACAAATGAATGAAGCCCTCGCAGAGTTGAGGGAACAACAAGCCGCCTTCGATAGGCGTCATATGTAGTAAAAGCAATCGGATGCGGAGTCAAGCTCCAAGCGCAATGTCACACCAAAACCAGGAACGGCGGAAACGTTCTAGGGCGGAGGACGTCATGTATAATATCAACAACAATGTAAAGTAGTAAACAAGCAACAACATCATCCATTGCATTAATTTTATAATTATTATACAAATATGTTCTGTCAAATTTTGATAAACACTAAAGCATAAATCAAAATGAAAGATAAGTCTTGAACAAGCTCCATCTTCCTTTCTCCTTGCATCGGTACCTGTCTATGATGACCTGAGGATACAAGTAATTTTGAAAGCGAGTATCAGCTTTGAAGCTGGTGTGATCATAAGTATTTAGTGTCTTAATTTGTATGTAAGAATTTGTAAGTCTATGTATTGTAAGAATTTGTAAGTCTATGTATTGTAAGAATTTGTAAGTGTAAATGAACTGTAAGTGTTTGAAAAACCCTAGAATCCCTATGATTCCTACTAGTATATGAAGGTGTCTTCTACCAAGACCTAACTGTTCTGAATGTAGTCTTCTACCAAGACCTAACTGTTCTGAATGTATGTTCCTTGTAAGAGTATGTATTTTCCCAAGTATAACTATCTTTATCCAAAAATATAGTTTCTACATTAATGTGCGTCGTGTGAATGTTCACGAAGTGAATGTAATGGGAAAATGAAATAGTACTATGGTGTAGTGCTGTAAGAACTACAATCGTACCTATTACCTTAAATCTAGGGTAATATTTCCAAGTACTGTAGTATTTAATATAAATAACTACATCGGTACTCAACTGCCTTATTTGAGGGATAAGGTATAATGTGATGTCAAGATCCCAGACTATACGCTCCCCTATCAAAGGGATTTTAGGACCTACCCACGACCCCTGCCTGAATGCAAGCCGTGAGCATCCACATTACCGAATGATCATGTATACTCGATATAACTATCACAATTGCGGTGTGATTCATCAGTATAGTTAGATCCTGAACTGGTTCCGTGCTATAGCACCTAGTGACGTCTATTCTATGTATATGTAAGTGTACTCATGTAAGTGTGGTCATGTAATTGTACTCAAGTAAGAGCGATCATGTAATAGTACAGTAGTGTACTGTAATGTTCTACGTGTGCTAGCTGTAATGTGTGTTCTCTCTATCTAGCAAGTATAGTAATGTAATCATTCTAGTATAGCTGTATATGTTCTCGTCCTAGTATAGTTGTATATGTAATGTACTGAAAAGTTATAGAAAGTATTGACTCATGAATGAACTGACTCATTGTATGATATCGCGTTCTAGTAATGGTTCTAGCATCTTCCTGAACTACCCATATGGTAGCTTTCTAGTAATCTAAGTGGTACGTGTAGACATGGATGTATACCCTTGCTACCCAAGGGCATAGGATGAACTTGAAGGACCTTTTATGACTATATATGTACACATGATATATAACTAATATTTAAATGACTTTCGGATGAATACCCAATGTCCCACCAGACCACATCTCAAGGAGCGAAAAGGAAATAGGGTGGATAGCCTTCCTAAGTCTTTTAAACATTTCTTATATAACTATACATATATAGGCATGCAATTTATAATATAAAAGCATAAATAAGTTTTGTAATACATTTGAAATATAAGTATTATTTTAAGAAAAGATCGACTTGATGTCAATCTATAAAACAATTTGAAGGCATAAGTTTAATAAAACAGTTTAAGTATAAGGAAACATTTGCTTGAAACACAGTTGTAAATAAGTTTGAAAGGAAATGTACGGAGTAAGCTGTACAGTGTAAAAAGGAGTTTAAAACATATAAAATGTTTATAAAAAGTCATTTGAAGGATATTGTTTGGTAAAACGGCTAATGAGTAGCCAAATCATTTGAATGTTGTATATTAATCACATGTGATTGATGTAATAAGTAATATAGTCCTACTTACTAATCACATGTGATTGACATAATAAGTAGCATGATTCTACTTGTATCCCCCCCCCCCCATAAAACATTTAAAAAGAGTTTAAAACATTAGTTAAGGGGTATGAACTCACCTGCAGTAAGTGACTGGAATTGAACGGACTGTTATCGTATGGAAGGATCGGACAAGTGCTTGGTGTCAAGTGGAGACTTAGACACACACAATGATCCTAATTACATATGAAAACATATGTATATAAATTATTAGTGATTATAACACTAATTATACAAGTAATAGCATTTAAGCGTGAGGATAACACTTTTGGTCGAGTGCTAGGAGGCTAAAGGGTTGCAACAAAGGAGTGCAATGCCCCTAATGTGAGTTTAAGGTCAAAAGACCATATTCATTGGAGTTTACGGCCCAAGAGTGTAAGCTCCTGGCCGTAAACTCCCAACCAAGGCTTGGGATGGTCCTTTCAATTACTACAACCTTAGTGGGAATTGTTTCAAGGCTTTTACAAGTGTTTGGGCACCATATTGACTCCTTTGGGGAGTTTACGGCCCAAAGACCCTTTTCCCTTGGAGTTTACGGCCGTAAACTCCCTTGGGAGGGTGATTATGGTGCTTTCAAGTCTCTATAATAACTAGGAACAATTCTAGGCTTTTGTACTTGGCTTTGGAAGAGTTTATGGCACCATTTGGTACCATTTATTGGAGTTTACGGCCATAGAACATCTTGGGCCGTAAACTCCCTCAGACATGGGGTTCTAAATGTTTTAGCTAGTCCATAACTCATCTAGGTACTTGTCCAAATTGTCCCTTGGCCTAAGGAAGTGTTTAGGGTGTCCTTTGACCCCTTTATGGGAGTTTACGGCCAAAGAATTACTCTTGGCCGTAAACTCTTCAACACTTGTGTTTTCCTTATGTTTTCTAGGTCCTAAATAGTTTAGGATATTTGTCTAACATAAAGTCCAAGCTTTAGGTGCTTTAAATACACCATTTGAGCATGTTTTAAGGGAGTTTACGACCATAGAACATTTTGGGCCGTAAACTCCTAACTTTGGGTGTTTCTTGGCTGATTTCTTGTACCTAAGACACTCCCATACATGTCCAAGGTAGTTACTAAGCACGGGGGACAATCTAGGCTCGGTTTCGGGAGTTTACCGCTCAAGAACACCTTGGGAAGTAAACTCCTAAATCAGATGATTTAGCTATGTAATCTATGTTATGAACACATTTAAGGCTTTCTAACACTATGTTAGAAAGAGTTACTCACAATTTGGGATAAAAGCCCGAAGATCCGTCAGAGAGAAAATGGATTTTCTCTAGTTGGAAATGTGAATAATGAATAAATTTGGTTCAGAAAACTATTTATAGTCCTGAAATATTTTGACAGAAACTATTTTTATTCCTGGAATGAACTCTAATGTCCTAGAGTAATGGAATAACAGTGTTGCACAAAACCCTAGTGCAACCACTCTCCTAATATCTTCTTAAGTGTAAAATCCTGAAAACTGTCCAACTTATACTCGAAGTCTGAATTTTCACTGTAACTGATCTACATCTATTGGCTTGATATGGTTTGTTCAGAATGGAAATTTCGGGTTGTCACATCATCCCCCTATTAAAGGGAATTTCGTCCCGAAATTAGAATTTAGGCAAGGAAGTATGTACGAATGATCGAGTCGTGAGGAGAAAACTTCCTAATCGATTGGTTCTAGCGCACTTAAGTGAAATCGGGTTCTCGGTTATCATTCCAATGAACCTTCACTAACTGGCAATGGCATTGCTTCGTCCGCTTGACCTCTCGGTCGAGGGTCACTACGGTTCTAATACGAAGGCGAGGATCTCGACGAGTGGACTTGCAAGAGTCCTAACGGAAAGGTATGGTTTCACGATCGAGAAGCGAAGAGTACAAAGTAAGTTGCTGAGTTCGCGGAGTAGGTCTAGTTTGTGTGAGGCACAAGACCGATTCTGATAAGAATCTCGGGGGTCCTATCTAACTTGGATTTAGCTTTCCACGCTTTACGAAGCGTATTTAGCCATTCCCAGAGTGAGTTATCCTAAAGAACTTGGTCACTCACTTGGAATCTCAAAGGTTCCCTTTCTTGCGTAACTTCCCAGTCAAAGGCCACCCCTTGCTGGGTCAAAGTCGTACGAGTTTCTGTAGCTTGCGAGGAGTTCTGAATGAACTAAGGTGGTAGGTCGGTAAGACCTAGAATTTGGCGAAGGAATGTCGGCGTCTCTGATGTCGATAAATGCTCAACGGTTTTTGACAAATTGTAAGAGTGCTCATAATTCCTCACATTACTAACAGTGTGTCTTTAGAAATTTGACTCTTCAATTTCAAAACTCATGCTTTGAGAATATCGCTAAAAGTTCCTCTGAAGGGAATGTTTTCCCATGGGTTCCTTCTTACTACAAGGGTAGATAAGCAAGTCATTACATGGAGAAGTGACGAACTGATCCAGGTAAGAAAGACGTACCCTACTCGTTTTAGCTCATAAAAGTTATGGGTGTGTTGGTCCTATCCGAAGGGTATCACTACGGACTCGAAGTGTCCGTATCGAGTTCAGGAGATAGTCTTCCGGACATCTTTCCCTAACACTCGAACTGGTGATATTCGGATCCCAGATCCATTCCTGGAAGTAGTTTCTTTCTTTGCGTTTGCTCAACCATTTTGTTTACGTGTGGCAGAGATAACGATTTCTAATGAAAAATCTCGACGGAGTCCTCGATAACCGAGGTACATGCAATGCGATCCGTCGATCTCTGGAAGAATATGACCGAGGTTCTCTAGGGTGAGAAACCTAGTCTTCTAATTCTATTTATGTGTAGTTCGCTAAGTTGTCCAAACTGTTCTTGTATCTCCGTGGGTGTTTAAACTATAAGGTGATCTGTTTACGGGAGTCGTACCGGATTCTATGCTTGTTCTCATGACGATGTGATTACTGGTACTTAGGCAGTTCTCCATCCTGAAGTTCATATTAGAATTCATACCTAGTTTCACAATCACCCTTTCGTGTATACGAGTCATATATAATTAAGGTTGAAAAGGTAGTCGAATAACTGGTTCTTCTTTAAGTTCACATCCCATCGGGGAAAAAGAATTTAAAGTGGAATCATCAATTCTAAACCTGTAGAACCTTGATTATATATCACTCTTATGCATACATTCTTCAGTGATAGATCAACTGCATGAATCCCTGGATTAAACTTGACGTACTGCACGAGTGGTACTTCGGGGATTTCTTCGGAAAGAAAATAACTAATAGGTACTCCTGGCATGGGTACTTCGGTGTTCTGATGTGATGGTTTCGCTGGAAAAGTGATCTAGAAGAAAGGGGTGTACGTATGAAGCTGTTTTCGTGAGGATCAAATTGAATCGAGTCGTATGATAATGTCGAAATCATACCGAAACTTAAAGACATTAGATTTGAACATAAGACGTTTACAGACAAAACACAACCGTGTAACCATGAACAGAGTTACAGTACTTTATATTTTACCACAAGACTATTGCTGCGAATAAGGTATCCTACAAAAGACAAGTATAGGCAGCACGAGAGTCCTTATACAGATAGGATCTCGCAAAAGGTAAGACTCTGGTTGCACTAGTTCTAGATAATTTATAAGTCTGTTACAACGAACGCCTAAATTACATTTAATCGTGTTTCCGAAGCGGGCTCTCCTGCAGCTGTGATCCTGAGAATTCTCCCATCTGCTCCAGAGTTCTTTGCTATCGCGCAATCTTTCTTGAAGTGCCCTACTTCCCCGCATTGGTGGCATGCCTGGGTAGTACTAGCTTTGGCGACAGGATTGCGGTGTTTAGCCAGAGTTATATGGACACGAGTGCCTTCCTCGTTACTCCACCTTGAAAATTATTTCTTAAATCGTTCTGCGTTATAACTCATCCTATGCGTAGGGTTAGTCCCGATGAAAGGGACTTGAGTGATGGGTCGTTTCGGTGCTCCACAGTCACGAGCATGATGCCCTATGCTTAGGCAATTGCAACATTGCATCTCATGGCAATTCCCATGATGATGGAAACCACAAGTATCCCACTTTGGGAGTTTTCCCTCGTATGGCCTGCTCGGCACTGGGATGGCAGGGGTTTCCACTTGTTTCGGTTGCATAGCCAGCTTATGGGATTTCTTGCGTTCTTTCTGGGCTTGACGCTTTCGTTTCTTGTTCTCTGTCTTTCGGCTTTGCGAGCCATTGACTGTTACTGTTTGTTGGTTTCCCGGTTTGGTACTACCATCTAAACTCCTGAGTCCTTCTTCAGTCTTATTGGTGTTGCCTGAGTTGATGTGTGTAAGGAAAGTTGTCACAGCAGCTGCTACTGCAGCTTGTAATGTAGCGGTGTCGATATAAAGGATAGGGATTTCGGTGCTCAGCTGATCGTTTTTGGATGACGACATGATTCTGTAATATGAAAATAAGGAATTTGTGAGCGATTCTGGTTGACCCTGACGTACTTAGATTGTTCATGTAAAGAGTAGAAGTATGTTCTCGAAAGTTGGACCTACATCCCCATGATTAAGTCCTATTCACGGGTGGAAGTAAGTTCGTAGAATGGTCTCAAGACGTTTGTTGTTTAAGTCGAGGTATCGTGGGTTGGTGACTAACAAGATCCAACCACTGAAAGAGACTTGGAAATGTCTCCGAAGGTAAATCACTATAGTCCAATGACTTGACTAAAGCATGATTCAGATATACTCTAATGAAAGAATGATAAGAGTACTTAAATGAAGAATGACACAGAAGTTAGCCGGCTGTCAATACCTGTGATATTCACGATGTAAAGATTCTGGAAAATGACCTTGTAAAGGTCTTACATCATATCCACTAAAGATAGTTCCTGACACCATAAAGACCTAACTAAAGTACTTACGGAACAAGATAATTTCATAGAAAATGCCATATCCGGCATAGACAGAAAAACACGATTCCTTTTTATAAGGGAAATAAAGTAAAGCGTCTACTACTGGCGACGGTCATCCCTCTGGTGAACTCTCAGTTCAGCCAATTGATGTTCCATGTCAAGTAGGTGTCTTTCGCACACCATCTGGCGTACCCGGAGCTCTATGACTTTGGCTCGTGATTCGGCCAGTACTTGCAGCAAGGTTTCATGGCTTCTCTCTGATCTCTCGTGTGCATCTCCTAGATGAATGGTGTGGAGGGTATGCATTCTAGCATAGGCGACTATTTCTGAAATCTGATGTAGGGTTTTCCTGCCTTGAATCTCATTTCGGGCCTCTCTTCGGAACAAGATTGGCAAGACTATATCTGTTAATCCTTCGTTGCTCAAGTCGTAAAAGCTTCGGTTTCCATCAAATAGCATAGACTGATCTTGTCCTTGGCTCCATATTTCCAAGCATTCCACTCACTCAGGGTCGGGCCATGAAAAGCCGGACGAGGGTTAGGAATTGGAAAGGGAGCTACTCGGGGTAGGTTTTCAACTTCTGCTTCGGGGTTAGCATCATATGAAAAGTATTCATCATGGTGATCATTCAAAGAGATAGGATGATCATTCTCTGGTTATTCTCCAAACCAACCAGCTATGACTTCATGCGGAAGGTACTGGTTGTCGAGGGTATGGAGTCCAGTTATGATTTCTATGCGAGAATTTAGGGTAAGAGAATAATTATTAGACAAACTATCTAGATAATTATTTAGAAAATCTTCATTAGTTACATCGCTATTTGTGAAGTGCATACCAGCTATGTGTAATCTAAACAGGATAGACCTTCGAAAATGTGACCTTAATTCCAAATTCACACAGAATAGGGGTAAGGCAAAATTATCACAGATTCTAAGTCTATAACATCCTAATTACATGTAGCCTTAGTGTGTCCACTTAGCAATTATCAACTTAGTAATGAAGATCCCGTTTTAATTCTCAAGTATAAAGTACTTATAGTAACAAAAAATACTCATATAGTATTTTAATTTTAATGTTATGTTCTATTGTTCTCATTGTGGTAGGGTTGGTAAGATTTTTGCATTGTTGCAACCACACACTTAAACTTAGGCACATGCTAGTAAACCCTCGGATAATATAGGTGATCAGGCTATATCTTCCCAGTTTTGACCATATGTCTCTGAGCCCACTTGTGTTGTCCAACAATCGTAATTCTTTTGTACTGTCCTAGTGACACCGATTTTAGCATGAATGCAGCACGAATACTTACTTAAATATTTTACTATTTAAAGTATAAACTCTTGGTCAGAGTATTTTTAATCCCTTATGTATTTATAGTTAGTATATCTTTTATGGGATGATATACTTAATTCACTATAAACAATGCTCTGATACCAATCTGTCACACCCCAAAACCAGGAACGGTGGAAACGTTCTGGGGCGGAGGACGTCATGTATAATATCAACAACAATGTAAAGTAGTAAACAAGCAACAACATCATCCATTGCATTAATAATATAATTATTATACAAACATAATCTGTCAAATTTTGATAAACACTAAAGCATAAATCAAAATGAAAGATAAGTCTTGAACAAGCTCCATCTTCCTTTCTCCTTGCATCGGTACCTGTCTATGATGACCTGAGGATACAAGTAATTTTGAAAGCGAGTATCAGCTTTGAAGCTGGTGAGATCATAAGTATTTAGTGTCTTAATTTGTATGTAAGAATTTGTAAGTCTATGTATTGTAAGAATTTGTAAGTCTATGTATTGTAAGAATTTGTAAGTGTAAATGAACTGTAAGTGTTTGAAAAACCCTAGAATCCCTATGATTCCTACTAGTATATGAAGGTGTCTTCTACCAAGACCTAACTGTTCTGAATGTAGTCTTCTACCAAGACCTAACTGTTCTGAATGTATGTTCCTTGTAAGAGTATGTATTTTCCCAAGTATAACTATCTTTATCCAAAAATATAGTTTCTACATTAATGTGCATCGTGTGAATGTTCACGAAGTGAATGTAATGGGAAAATGAAATAGTACTATGGTGTAGTGCTGTAAGAACTACAACCATACCTATTACCTTAAATCTAGGGTAATATTTCCAAGTACTGTAGTATTTAATATAAATAACTACATCGGTACTCAACTGCCTTATTTAAGGGATAAGGTATAATGTGATGTCTAGATCCCAGACTATACGCTCCCCTATCAAAGGGATTTTGGGACCTACCCACGACCCCTGCCTGAATGCAAGCCGTGAGCATCCACATTACCGAATGATCATGTATACTCGATATAACTATCACAATTGCGGTGTGATTCATCAGTATAGTTAGATCCTGAACTGGTTCCGTGCTATAACACCTAGTGACGTCTATTCTATGTATATGTAAGTGTACTCATGTAAGTGTGATCATGTAATTGTACTCAAGTAAGAGCGATCATGTAATAGTACAGTAGTGTACTGTAATGTTCTACGTGTGCTAGCTGTAATGTGTGTTCTCTCTATCTAGCAAGTATAGTAATGTAATCATTCTAGTATAGCTGTATATGTTCTCGTCCTAGTATAGTTGTATATGTAATGTACTGAAAAGTTCTAGAAAGTATTGACTCATGAATGAACTGACTCATTGTATGATATCGCGTTCTAGTAATGGTTCTAGCATCTTCCTGAACTACCCATATGGTAGCTTTCTAGTAATCTAAGTGGTACGTGTAGACATGGATGTATACCCTTGCTACCCAAGGGCATAGGATGAACTTGAAGGACCTTTTATGACTATATATGTACACATGATATATAACTAATATTTAAATGACTTTCGGATGAATACCCAATGTCCCACCAGACCACATCTCAAGGCGCAAAAAGGAAATAGGGTGGATAGCCTTCCTAAGTCTTTTAAACATTTCTTATATAACTATACATATAGAGGCATGCAATTTATAATATAAAAGCATAAATAAGTTTTGTAAGACATTTGAAATATAAGTATTATTTTAAGAAAAGATCGACTTGATGTCAATCTATAAAACAATTTGAAGGCATAAGTTTAATAAAACAGTTTAAGTATAAGGAAACATTTGCTTGAAACACAGTTGTAAATAAGTTTGAAAGGAAATGTACGGAGTAAGCTGTACAGTGTAAAAAGGAGTTTAAAACATATAAAATGTTTATAAAAAGTCATTTGAAGGAAACTGTTTGGTAAAACGGCTAATGAGTAGCCAAATCATTTGAATGTTGTATATTAATCACATGTGATTGATGTAATAAGTAATATAGTCCTACTTACTAATCACATGTGATTGACATAATAAGTAGCATGATTCTACTTGTATCCCCCCCCCCCCCCATAAAACATTTAAAAAGAGTTTAAAACATTAGTTAAGGGGTATGAACTCACCTGCAGTAAGTGACTGGAATTGAACGGACTGTTATCGTACGGAAGGATCGGACAAGTGCTTGGTGTCAAGTGGAGACTTAGACACACACAATGATCCTAATTACATATGAAAACATATGTATATAAATTATTAGTGATTATAACACTAATTATACAAGTAATAGCATTTAAGCGTGAGGATAACACTTTTGGTCGAGTGCTAGGAGGCTAAAGGGTTGCAACAAAGGAGTGCAATGCCCCTAATGTGAGTTTAAGGTCAAAAGACCATATTCATTGGAGTTTACGGCCCAAGAGTGTAAGCTCCTGGCCGTAAACTCCCAACCAAGGCTTGGGATGGTCCTTTCAATTACTACAACCTTAGTGGGAATTGTTTCAAGGCTTTTACAAGTGTTTGGGCACCATATTGACTCCTTTGGGGAGTTTACGGCCCAAAGACCCTTTTCCCTTGGAGTTTACGGCCGTAAACTCCCTTGGGAGGGTGATTATGGTGCTTTCAAGTCTCTATAATAACTAGGAACAATTCTAGGCTTTTGTACTTGGCTTTGGAAGAGTTTATGGCACCATTTGGTACCATTTATTGGAGTTTACGGCCATAGAACATCTTGGGCCGTAAACTCCCTCAGACATGGGGTTCTAAATGTTTTAGCTAGTCCATAACTCATCTAGGTACTTGTCCAAATTGTCCCTTGGCCTAAGGAAGTGTTTAGGGTGTCCTTTGACCCCTTTATGGGAGTTTACGGCCAAAGAATTACTCTTGGCCGTAAACTCTTCAACACTTGTGTTTTCCTTATGTTTTCTAGGTCCTAAATAGTTTAGGATATTTGTCTAACATAAAGTCCAAGCTTTAGGTGCTTTAAATACACCATTTGAGCATGTTTTAAGGGAGTTTACGACCATAGAACATTTTGGGCCGTAAACTCCTAACTTTGGGTGTTTCTTGGCTGATTTCTTGTACCTAAGACACTCCCATACATGTCCAAGGTAGTTACTAAGCACGGGGGACAATCTAGGCTCGGTTTCGGGAGTTTACCGCTCAAGAACACCTTGGGAAGTAAACTCCTAAATCAGATGATTTAGCTATGTAATCTATGTTATGAACACATTTAAGGCTTTCTAACACTATTTTAGAAAGAGTTACTCACAATTTGGGATAAAAGCCCGAAGATCCGTCAGAGAGAAAATGGATTTTCTCTAGTTGGAAATGTGAATAATGAATAAATTTGGTTCAGAAAACTATTTATAGTCCTGAAATATTTTGACAGAAACTATTTTTATTCCTGGAATGAACTCTAATGTCCTAGAGTAATGGAATAACAGTGTTGCACAAAACCCTAGTGCAACCACTCTCCTAATATCTTCTTAAGTGTAAAATCCTGAAAACTGTCCAACTTATACTCGAAGTCTGAATTTTCACTGTAACTGATCTACATCTATTGGCTTGATATGGTTTGTTCAGAATGGAAATTTCGGGTTGTCACACGCAACACACATCACAAGTAGTACTTGCGAGAACCTAAAATTTTGTTATAAGTTAGGACCTCGGCTAAAAGTTTTTACTTTCTTAAAATTCTTGTAATCGGAGACCCTTTTTAAGGGCCAAATTTTCGTGATCGTTGTATCATCTATTATATTAATATAATTCGCACGCTATTATTACTACGTTGTGTATCTCGTTCAATATTTAAAATATTATGGGAAAACCATACGCTTGTTCATATATTTGGATTTACGAATAACGTTCGTTCTTTTATCTTTGAGACTCATACTATCATCTGTTGTTGAACTATAGCGATTTAGTTCATGAGACACATACATTTTCTATACTATGGACTTCTTACCCTTGTCTTTTCAATCTTTAGTTGAAGGATGCCTCCACGTAGAAATCCGAGACGAAACAACGGTGGGGAAGCACTGATACCACCACCATCTCCACCTCCTCAATTTGATGCGGTCATGTTCCAGGCAGTAGTCACCGCAGCTGTAGCAACTACCATGTCACATATCAATACCCCTGCTACTACTGGTTCAGGTGTTGGGATACATCCTTCAAACCATGGCGATAGTCATGGGCAACCCCGGGAGTGCACCTATAAAGACTTTTCCAATGCTAAACCCCGGATGTTTAATGGAACAGGTGGTGTGATGATTTTAAGGCAGTGGATTGAAAGGACAGAATCAGTCTTTGAAATCTGCTCTTGCCCCGAGCACAGCAAAGTCAAGTTTGCAACTTAAACACTTACTGATAGGGCTTTAACTTGGTGGAATGGCCACGTTAAGGTACTTACCCTAACAGTGGCAAACTCAATAAGCTGGGAAAGCTTGAAAATCATGCTGATGAGGGAGTACTGTCCACGAGGAGAGATTCAAAAAATCGAGCACGAACTCTGGACTCTGGGAATGATTGGTACAGACATAACAACTGATACCAACAGATTTTGCGATCTGGCAATCCTTTGCCCAGATATGATTGCTCCTGTGAGCAAGAAAATAGAGCGATACATTTAGGGACTATCGCCCTAAATTCAGTCAAGCGTGTTAGCTTCAAAACCTGACACTTTTGAAAGTGCCAAGGAGCTGGCACAAACGCTTATTGATCACGGAAATCATCAAAACTCAACAACTTCTGCACCAGAACCACAAAAGGGAAACAACAATAACAAAAACAACAAGAAGAGAGGGTGGTATAAAGGGAAGGGTGGGAATTCCCAAGAATCCTCGAAGAAACAACAACTGGTTACAGTGAATGCTACGACTGTACCTACTACTGTTCCTACAAATCTCTACCCAACAAAGCCATATGTGGGAAACCTCCCAAAGTGCACCAAATGCAATTACCATCACCACGGACCTTGTCGGGAAATGCAGTGCTCCAACTGCAACAGAAAGGGGCACTGTGTCCGTTTCTGCAAGGCCCCCGCAAAGCCGGTCACTCAAGTTCCCAGTACTGGTGTAGGCCAAGCATGTTACGGTTGTGGCGAGGTGGGCCACTACAGAAGAAACTGCCCAAAGGCAGCGAATACTGGCGGAGTGGGACGAGTTTTATTTATGGGTCACGAGGAAGCCGTAGTTGATCCTACAGTAGTTGCTGGTACGTTTCTTCTCGATAATTGATATGCATGCATAATGTTCGATAGTGGAGCAGAGAGAAGCTTCGTGAGCCAAAACTTTATTCACTTACTTAAACATAAATCTAGCATGTTAGAAGAATCATTCACTGTAGAAATGGCAAATGGAAAAACAGAAAACACTAACTGCATATACATGGGTTGCACATTAACTGTAGACGGCCACTCTTTCCGAATCAACCTCATGCCAGTCCAAATCAAAAGTTTCGACGTCATAGTTGGTATGGATTGGTTAAGTCCTCTTCGAGCCGACATCATGTGCTATGAAAAAGCCGTTCGTCTAAATCTCCATAACAACGAAACATTAGTGATTTACTGCGACAAATCAAGTACAAACCTTCGCATCATTTCGTGCATCCAAGCTCGAAAGTGTTTGCGGAAGGCTTATCAGGCATTTCTTGCACACATCATCGATATGAGCCGGGAAGTAAAGGATATTAATAGCATTCCAGAGGTACGTGACTTTCCCGATATCTTTCCAGAAGAACTACCGGGATTACCACCACAACGCCAAGTCGAGTTCATAATCGATTTAGTTCCAAGGGCTACCCCTGTAGCAAAATCGTCTTATCGTATGGCACCAACAGAGATGCAAGAACTTTCCAGTCAGCTTAACAAACTCCACCAAAAAGGATTCATTAGACCAAGTTTCTCACCTTGGGGAGCACCGGTCTTGTTTGTGAAGAAGAAAGACGGATCATTCCGGATGCGCATTGACTACCGAGAACTGAACAAACTCACTATCAAAAATCGTTACCCTCTGCCCCGCATCGACGAACTATTTGATCAACTTCAAGGAGCGAGTTACTTCTCAAAGATAGATCTACGATTCGGATATCACCAATTACAAGTGCTAGAGGAAGACGTTCCCAAGACAACCTTCCGAACCCGTTATGGACACTATGAATTTGTAGTGATGTCGTTCGGATTAACCAACGCACCCGTATTATTCATGGACCTAATAAATAGAGTGTGTCGTCCTTACTTGGATCAGTTCGTCATTGTATTCATTGATGATATACTTATATACTCCCGAAGTAAGGAAGAACATAGTCAACACCTACGAAGAGTCTTAGAAACACTACGCTCAGAGAAGCTCTATGCGAAGTTCTCTAAATGTGAATTTTGGATTCGAAGAGTCGAATTTTTGGGCCACATTGTTAGCGAAAAAGGGATACATGTGGACCCCTCCAAAATTAAGGCCATTAAGAACTGGTTGGCACCAAAGACACTTACAGAGATTCGTCAATTTCTAGGTCTAGCCGGCTACTATCGCAGATTCATAAAGAACTTCTCTAGCATTGTGAAACCTCTTACTACATTAACCCAGAAAGGCGTGGTCTTTGACTGGGAAGCAAAACAAGAGAAGGCGTTCCAAACACTGAAACAGGCCTTGTGCACCGCACCGATACTATCCCTCCCCAAAGGGATAGAAGATTTTGTAGTGTATTGCGATGCATCAAATCAAGGGCTTGGTTGTGTTCTTATGCAACGAGGGAAGGTTATTGCTTATGCCTCCCGTCAACTTAAGACACACGAAGTAAACTATACAACACACGATCTTGAGTTAGGAGCAGTGGTATTTGCTTTAAAGATCTGGAGACACTACCTGTACGGAACGAAGAGTACTATTTACACCGACCACAAGAGCCTTCAACACATTTTCGATCAGAAGGAGCTCAACATGCGACAACGACGATGGGTCGAGTTACTCAATGATTACGAATGCGAGATTCGTTATCATCCTGGCAAGGCCAATGTAATAGTTGACGCCCTCAGTCGAAAAGAATACACTGGTCGGAGAGTCAAATCTCTGAATATGACCATCCATTCCCACTTATCCACACAGATTAAGGAGGCTCAACTGGAAGCTTTACAACCCGAGCATGTGACGGGTGAATGCCTGAGAGGAATGGAAAAGAATCCAGAAATCAAGGGTAGCGGAGCCTATTATCTCATGGACCGTATCTGGACACCAAGGCATGGCGGTTTCAGGGATGTGGTCATGACTGATGCGCACAACACGAGGTATTCCGTTCACCCAGGTTCAGATAAAATGTATCTGAATCTTAAGAAACTGTACTGGTGGCCTAACATGAAAGCAGAGATTGCTACCTTTGTAAGTAAATGTCTTACTTATGTTAAGGTTAAGGTCGAGTACCAGAAACCTTCAGGATTACTACAACAACCAGAGATACCGGAATGGAAATGGGAACAGATTACTATGGATTTCATAACCAAGTTGCCCAAGACAATGGGTGGACTTGATACCATATGGTTCATCGTCGACAGATTGACCAAATTCGCGCATTTTCTACCAATCAAGGAGACTGACAAGATGGAAAGGCTTACAAGAACTTACATAAGGGAAATAGTACGATTGCATGATGTTCCGATGTCCATTATCTCCGATAGAGATAGTAGATTTACATCAAGATTCTAGCAATCGCTATAAAGTTCCCTGGGGACTAGACTAGACATGAGTACAGCCTACCATCCACAAACAGACGGGCAAAGTGAGAGAATGATACAAACTTTGGAAGATATGCTGAGAGCCTGTGTGATTGACTTTGGAAAGGCATCGGATATCCATTTACCCCTTGTCGAATTTTCATACAACAATAGTTATCATACGAGCATAAAGGTTGCTCCATTTGAAGCCCTCTATGGCCGTAAGTGCAGGTCCCCTCTGTGCTAGGATGAAGTTGGCGACACACAGTTAGCTAAAGGACGACATACTGAAAACACTCTCACCGGTCCGGAAATCATACGAGAACCAACAGAGAAGATCGTTCAGATCCGTGAACGGTTGAAAGCATCTAGAGACCGACAGAAAAGCTACGCTGACCAACGGAGAAAACCTTTGGAATTCCAAGTAGGAGACCGTGTTCTATTGAAAGTCTCGCCGTGGAAAGGCTTAATACGCTTTGGAAAGCATGGAAAGCTAAATCCAAGGTACATAGGGCCTTTCGAGATTCTCATCAGAATCGGCCCTGTAGCTTACAAACTTAATCTACCACGGGAACTTAGTAACATACACCCAACCTTCCATGTATCGAATTTGAAAAAGTGTCTATCCGATGAGACTCTTGTTATCCCACTCGACGAGATCGAGATCAACGAGAGCCTCAACTTCGTGGAAGAACTGGTAGAAATCATGGACCGAGAGGTCAAACAAACGAAACAAAGTCGCATACCCATCGTGAAAGTATGTTGGAACGCCAAGCGAGGATCTGAATTCACATGGGAACGCGAAGATCAAATGAAACAAAAGTACCCACATCTTTTTCTCTGATTCACTTGTATCTTTCTTACTTTGAATTTCGGGACGAAATTCCCTCTAATAGGGGGATTTCTGTGACAACTCGATATTTCAACTCTATGTAAACGACCTAAAAAGTTAAGTGTTGTAACCACGTTTGTTATAATGAAATTAACTTCGAAAATAAAATGTCCAAAAAGTTTCTATTTAATTACCTACTATGTTTGATGTCATTAACCTGTGATCGTACGTAAAAAGAACGCCCAAATCCGACTTCGTATATTGAAGTTATGATTTTTCCAAGTTCGGCTTAGCAATAGACAACTAAAAACTCGAATCGGAGATCGAGCGACTTTTGGCCGGAATGACCTTAATGAGAATCGAAGGTCTCGACAATGGTATTTCAGCGGTAAAAAGTCTGGCAAAAACAGACGTCAGATAAAGAAGTTATGAATTTCTAACGAAATTTTCTTAACGCGACCTTTTAAAAATAAATAATAAAAATAATTTCAAAATTTGCCAACGGAATCTAAACGAAAGTTGTAGAGCGTAGTCTCACCTACGCGTGGATATAAAAAACGTCGAAAACGGAGTTTGTATGAAGAAGATATGAATTTTTGAAGTTTATTAAATAATTACAATATAAATTTTAATTATAAACCTTGGTATTGTCTGAAGGCGAGTCATCAGATAGGGCTGAGTTACGCCCAGCGTACGCGAGGCCTTGGCCTCGGATCGTCCACGTCGCACCCTATGCGAGGCTATGCCCCATCCCATCCGGAGTCCGAAGCAGCCGAGGATGCGCTCATGCGTGACGTACGGGTATGCCCAGCGTACGCCCGTACGCGCCGCGTACGAGGTCGGTTCCCACCCCCTATAAAAGGGATGCGTGGGTTCCGAAGAAAATGGCCTTTCTCTCTCATTTCTCTTGCGTTTTTGCCTCGTTTTCCGTGCCCGTGCTATCCCAAAGTCCCGATCACATTACTCAAGTCCCCAGGGTCGTTTGTGCTCCCGAGATTCTTGAGAATCCCGAGAAAATCCACTTTCTCGAGTCGAAATTCTGTCTGGTTTTCATCCCGCCTTCTCCGATCTTTCAAGTGAG
Source organism: Lactuca saligna (assembly GCF_052625555.1). NCBI lineage: Eukaryota > Viridiplantae > Streptophyta > Magnoliopsida > Asterales > Asteraceae > Lactuca > Lactuca saligna. The sequence goes on along the minus strand of NC_136424.1, from coordinate 161,851,977 downwards.
TTCATACCCCTATAATTCACACTTTTAAATGTTTTATAAATACTTTTATATGCTTTTAAGGGGGGGAATACAAGTAAAATACACGATTATTATTGTGTGTTATATAAAGTTCATTATACGCTTTTTATCAACAGAATCATATGCGATTTATAACTAATATAGGGAAACTTTCATATGCAAATTATGTCACGATAACATCTTATCTTTTGAAATAAGAAATGATTTATGTATTTATGTAAATCAGACACTCTGCTTATACTATATTATGTGTGTCGGTTTTGACACCACAAAGATTATACTTTTTCATAACACGTGCACATTTCCGCTAGGGATTTTTATACAAACGAAACACACTTTTAAGAAACTATAATAGGTATAGTTTTACGAGAATACTACGAACTTTTACATACTGGAAATACTATTTCAAGAAGTTACTATCATGTACAAGAACAAACGAACATTTTTACACGTAAATCTGTTTTATACTAGGTTTTGTGAGACATTAAACTTCATGTACGCTCGAGTACACATTTCAAGTCCTGTATTATATACCAAAATCCCTTGGAGGGGGAGCATGGTGTTTGTGTATAGATCTATATGGGATTGACAACCCCGCACCCTAACTGTTAGCCACAATACACCATTTGGGGTGACAAACGTTAGAACATTCCAACGCCTGAAGAACGTTGCGTATAGGCATTCCTTGTCAATAGCATGGTTATAAAACTCACATAGAGTATTAAGAACACATTGATTTAAGAGGTTTCACAGATGAAATGAAGATTTTATACGTACATAGATTCATTTACTTTATGCATGAAAAACCAACTTGTGATATACGTTTGGAACTTTTAACCATCATTCATAAGTGGGAAAAACATCAACTGTTTAACATATATTGGTCTTGATTTAAGGCTACGTTTATACTAGTAGGAAATATGGGATTTTCTAGAGATTAACAAACAAAAACGAACCATTTCATTTTCATACAAAAACTATCATTAAATGCTTATGAAACTCACCAGCTTAAATGCTGATCTACTCTTTCAAAACTACTTGTATGTCCTAGGGACGCAGTAATTACGGGTACTAAACAACTTTTGAAGAAGGAACGCAACGGCACTAGTTTAAATTCATATTTTTACATCATATTGTAATTGGTTTTGAACATGTACTCTTTTAAACAATGTAAACTTTCAATTATATATATGATGGTTGTATTGCTTTCTTTACTATATATTCATTTGTTACGTTACCACATGAAGTCATCCGCCCCCGAACGTTTCCGTCGTTCCGGTTTGGGGGTGTGACAATTTCATTGTACAAATTGTAATTGTGAGGGAATATAGAAAAGAAAACTCATAACTACCACTGTGAGGTGGTAGCTGCCGCCACCAACCGTCATCTTGGGTGGCGGTGTGCTTTTGCTTGCGTTTAGTTCCATTTGGGATGCATGGACAAAAATGGACTAGAACCATAACCACCTTCATGAGCCGCCGTTGACCACCACTACCCGAGGTGGTAGTGGGTGGTGCCCGACTTCAGAAAAACCCTAATTGACCTAATGAAACCCTAATGGGCCTAAAGACTTAGCTTTTGGGCCTAATTGGGTTGTGATGGGTTGGAAACCCTAATTAGGATTTAGTAAACACTAATTTTTCATATATGGGCCTTGGACTTATCGGGACCCACGTTTTGGGCCATTGGAATTGAATTATTAATTACACCTGAGGACACTATATGATTTACCCAATAGATTGATGGAATTAATGGATTAAATCCTTAATGGGTTAAGTAAGAAACACTTAACTCTAATTGTCATTTTATGTGAAGACCCTAATTTCACTTAGGCTTTAAGTTGGGCTATTGATGGGCCATCCAAGAACAATTAAATGGAGTATGAATTTATGGATGGGCTTTAAGCTAAGGCCCATGAGAGGGTTTGGCCCCAATTTGGAAAATTAGGCCATAATTGGGCCTTTATGATTATGAGATATTGGGCCCTTAGAAATGCCAATTGTTTAGACTGGCCAAAATGGTTGGGCCTAATAATAAGACCATGTAAAGGTTTGGGCCCAATTTGGAAAATTGGGCCATATGTTGGGCTTTGACTCATAGTTGACTTTTGAGCCTTTGGATTAGGCCTTGGTCTTGAATCAAGCTAAGATACCCTCATACGTGCAGCGTACCTGGTATGGGCATCGTACATCCGAGGTACGCCCTGAGTAGACCGAATACTAGACCCCTATATAAAGGGTGTGAGGGTTGCCTTCATTCTTCACTCCTTCACCATTCTCTCTCTCTCTCTCTCTCTCTCTAACCCCTTTCTCTAAACATCCCCTAACCTCTAACTTCTAAGTGTTAAAGGAAAGCCCCGGGGTGCCAGAAAGCTCCGAGAAAAAGAGCTTTTTGGCTCGGAAGTTCTGCCACTATAGAGCCCAGTTTCAAGCCAAACCTCCTGATAAGTGAGTTATGCTTGCCCCACATTAAGTATAGCTTAGTTTTAAATTTATTATCGTTATTATGAACTTATAAACTATATATATATATATATATATATATATATATATATATATATAAAGTGTTATTATAATATATTTTGTATACTCGCGGTATGAGGAATCTGGTTTGAAGGATCGCATATGGTTGTTGGATTTCAGAAATGCTATATTGTCAAAATGGTCATACCCTCTGGTGTTTCAGTTTTGGCCCCTATTTGTACATAGTGGTTGAAAGGTATTGTTTAACACTTATAAAACAATATTGCTCATAAATAGACACGATAAATATTAGACATAAATCTAGTGGTAATAATACTAGGTTTCGTCGAAGGGAAATAGAATTGTTAGAAGCAAAGTGTTGTTCGAGTTGAAATTACCACTTTAACAAATGAATGCATAGTTACTTTCATCTTACACATAGATATGAAGTATTTAATATAAATTACGTGTTATGTGTGCATATTATCTGTGTTCTTGATATTTATGCTGAATGAACGATTTATACATTTTTTAAATTATTTAAATTGTATATGTATTTTATATCTACAAAAATGTTGTGTAAAACATTGGTAGAAATAGTTGATGTGTGATAAAATGATGAGAAACCTCAATGTTTATGATGATCCGGTTCATCTAGCGGAGTATAGATGACGACCACAGATTATTCTAGACAATCTAGTGGAACGCTAGTAGGCTCGCAACTTGTAGGTGTTTGTGAACGATGTGTTCACCGGTGTACCCCATCCCCTCATGGTTTCCTTACAGACAATTATTATTGAGGAACCCCCTTAGCAGTAGTGTCCATCCCGATGATTGATTTGATGAAACTAATAAACTATATATTATGGGTTGAAAACCTTATGTGCTCATCAGGCTCCCAAGTCTAACCACTCTGTTTCTTGTATTACAGGTAGTTGCACAAGAGCATATTTGAAATCATTGGACGAGAGATTATAGATTATAGGCTAGTAGAAATAAATAAATATTGTATCGCCTATGTTGTTTTTGTTTATGTTTTTGATCTATATTAACAATGACATCCTGAGGTTTTTAATACAAATGAAATACATTTCTTCGAAAATGCTTTAATAAAATCTTTATCATATTTTTGTGAGCAAATTCCGCAACAGTTTCCTTTAAAAGGATACTCCGATTTAAAAAAAAAAGCATAAACAAATTGATCTTTTCTGTCTGTGAAAATGGGGTTGTCACAATTGGTATTAAAATATTAGTTGAAGCGAACTAGAAATTTGTAGGATTTCTAAACTTAAACTTAGAATGCTAAGTGATGATTGTGAGACGATTTTCTACCATAGGGATGGCAAAAAACCCGAACCCGACGGGGAAACCCGATTCCCGGAGATTCCAGGGTGGGTTGGGGCGAGCTTATCGGGTTTCGGGTTGGGGAGTGGGGATGCCTCCCCCTCCCCGAATATATATATATATATATATATATATATATATATATATATATATATATATATATATATATATATATAGTGACATCCCCAAAATAACGGCCATAAAAGACCGGTTTAATTTATGTTTTTAAAATAATTTCAGAGTAATCCTTTGATTAAAACAGTTGCAGAATTTGTTCCCAAAACGAAATATGATAAAAATAAGATTTACCAAAACATTTCTTAAAGAAATGTATTTTTCATTATATTACAATACTTGGGATGTCATGTTTCGATAAACAGACCAAAAGTATAAACATTTCAATACAGACCTTACAATAGTTATTTACAACAACAGGTCTATAATCCAAAATATACTGACAAATCATCCAACTTATGCTCTGGCGCTACTACCTGTAATACAAAGAAACTGAGTGACTCAGGCTTGGGAGTCTAGTGAGCATATAGGGTTTTCAACCCACAATAAGTAATTAAATTTATTTTCATCAACCAACATAACCCAATTACACATTCCCATTATTCTCACTTTACGTCTCTAAATAAACTAACACAAGGGACCTAGTCTTAGAATATTTCATCGGGGCGACAACACGTGCATTCGGGGGTTTCCCAACAATATATGTCAAATAAGGCAACCATGAGGGGGATGGAGTACAGCGAATGAACACCCAAGTTCATTAACACCTACAGCTGGCAAGCTTGCTAGCATTCCACAGGACTGTCTAGAAAAGTTTGTGGTCGTCGTCTAAACTCCGTTAGATGACTGAATCAAAAACAACATCGAGGCCTCTTATTTGTTTATCACAGAACTATCTACCCATGTTCTACCCAACATATTAGTAGATAAAAATATATATTGTTATACATAGTTTAAAACCTGTATAGCATTCTCATTCAATACATATTCCAAACAATAGATGAGACACATACACATAACACGTATTTCCTAGAGAATAAATCATATCTATGAGATAGAAGAAAGTGAATACACATTCACACATATAATAAAAATATATACACATAACACGTATTTCGTATAAAATACTTAATAATTATACATTAGAAGAAAGTGACTACACACTCACTTGATTAGAAGATGATCGGACAGCACTACGACTTGTAGAAGTAGTATTCTTTGGTAGATCTGGAAGATCATCACAAAAACCGGGCTCCTCGCGGGCAGAGCTTCGGCTCGGGAATTTTACTTCTCGGGATCTTCGGGGCTTCGGGACTTGCTTCGGGTCACGGGAATGATACCTGGGCTTCGGGATATTTCTTGCACGTAAAACAAGGTAAAAACGTGAGAAAAGGAGAGAAATGAGCAATATAACTCAGCTGCACTCAACATCTATTTATAGGGGGCTGAAACCCCGAAATACGCTCGGCGTAAATTAAGTTACGTTGGGCATAATGTGGATAAGGTCGCTGACTCCCCCCCTTTGGATAATATCGGGTATTTATAATTAAATTTAATATTTTAATTATTTAATAAACTTCACAAATTCATATCTTCCTCATACGAACTCTGTTTTCGACGTTCTTTATATCCACGCGTAGGTGAGACTACACTATACAACTTTTATTTAGACTCCGTCAGCTAATTTTGAATTTATTTTTAGTAGGCCGGGACAGGAAAACTCCGTTATAAATTCATGACTTCTTCATTTGACGTCTGTTTTCGCATGTCTTTTTATTGTTTCACTACTATTAATGAGATCTTCGATTCTCTTTTAGATTGTTTCGGCTAAAAAGCGCTCGGTCTCAAATCGAGTATTCGGGCTGCATACTGCTAAGTCGAAACTTCGGAAAATCATAACTTCCTCATACGAAGTCAGATTTAGGCATTCTTTTTACGCACGATCTCGGTTTAACGAACTCTACGACTTTTGTTTAGATCACTAAGGCTAAATATCGCCCTAACCTAAATTTCACTTTTTACGTCATTTAGCGTCGTCGGTTCTGTCGCGAAACTTCGACATGTATTTACTTCTTCGTTATAACTCGGATTTCGGCATTCTTTATATCTCCGGAATCCTTGTTTCAACCACTACATCTTCATGTAAAGATATCGGGCTTATCTCACACTTTAATTTTGACGCTTATTTTATTCTTAATACATTAAATTATAATAGTTAAGAAAATAAACACATAATTCACATAATACTCAAATATTTCATCATTAATACTTCAAAAAGAGTTACAAGGGTTAACCCAGACTATTACATCAACAATAATGCCTAGCCTGGAAATGCAGGCGTTATATATATATATATATATATATATATATATATATATATATATATATATATATATATATATATATATATATATATATATATATATATATATATATATATATATTTCAGCCCTTCGAACCTCTAACCCTAAAATCACGTATCCTTTGCTTCCATTCCAATTTCCAGCTGACAACAAAAATTGACATAATCAAATTTTCATCTGTATTCTCTTCTCTCGATCGGAAAAGAAGTGGAGTTATCGACCCATCTGAAGTCTCATCTACCTTGTTCCTTTTCATTTGTGGCAAGCAGGACCGTAGGAACCAGAAATAGCAAGCATCGAGCCAACGACCTACAATCTGAATCGAGTTCTGATCATTTGTTTTCATCTGCTCACTACTAACGACAACGACCTGCTGATTCTAGTTCTAATCTAGTCGACATCCATCCAGGTAAGATTATGTTTTTTTTTGCTGATTCAATGTAGCACAACTGTTCTGAATCTGCTCGCATGATCACATCTAGTCGAATTTCATCTGCTTTGAGTTATGATTTCTGATTATTTTGATTAAATTTGAGTTCTGATCTAGTCGATGTTGTCCCAATTTTGATGAATTTAATTCAACTCTTCTGTTGTGTGACATCCCCGTTTTCATGGCCGGAAAAGACCGATTTTGTTTATGCTTTATAAAAATTAGAGTACCTATTTTAATAAAAATGTTTCAAAATTTGTTCCCAGTAAAACATGATAAATACGTTACCAAGGCATTTCCAAAGAAAAACGTATTTTTATTCATTTTAAAACATTTGGGATGTCATCGTTAATACACTAACATAAGCACAAATAGAACTTACATTCATTATCACTAGTGATTCATATCTCCTTAATCTCTCAGTGTAATGTAACTTCATATCAACACCTGTGATATAAATAAACTGAGTGGGTCAGGTTGGGAAACTTGGTGAGTACATAGGGTTTTCAACCCACAGTAATATAATTATCATCTTTAATCTTCAAACAATTAAACAACCAAATTACTCATCCTCATTATATACTTTACTCTTAAGGATCTACCCTAAGAATCAGGTATTCCTCGTTCATTTATTCCTAAGGAATCGATAGGAAATCCATCGTTGCCATGGTTTTCTCAAATGAGCACTAAATCCATAGTTACCAAGGTTTGCTCAAGAGGCGCTAACTCCATAGTCGTTGGGGTTTATCTCGTTTATTGACAATATCATTTTCGAGAGTCCACTCACAATACATGTCATTGGGTTTTTAGAGTACATCAGTGAGCACATCGTTTACAACACATACATGTTACGAGCCTGCTAGTGTTCCACTGGACTGTCTAGAATAGTCTGTAGTTGTCATCCATACTCTACTAGATGACGAGACCAACATTTAGAACATGGCTTCTCACATCGTCCACCTCCCACCCTTACCTCATGATCTATATCACCTCTCAACTCATCATCCAACTCATATTTTTCATCTACCCATGTTTTAGCCTACATATTACCTAGATATAAATACATATATAGTTTAAATCATATAAAACTTGTATAAAACCGTTCATCCATCATAGATAGCAAGTATATAGATAATATGCACACATAGCACGTAGTTTATATAAAATACATCATATCTATGTGTAAGATGAAAGTAACCATGCACTCACTTGAAAAGGTGGTGACTCACCACTCGGACAGCACTTCGTTACTCTTAACACAATTTTCCATTGACAAAACCTAGTATCATTACCACTAGAGTTTAGTCTAATATTCAACGAGACTAATTAATAGTGTTTCTATTATTACTATTATATAAGCACGAAACAATATTTCTCAACCACTATATAAAGATAGGCCAAATATAAAACACCGGAGGGCGGGACTATTTTGGCATATAGCACTTCTGAAATCCAACAACCCTATGCGGCCCTTTAAACCATATTCCCCGTACCGCGAGTGGTTAAAAATATAATATAACGACACTTATATAACTTTTAATAATAGCCTGAATATTTATTATAAGGTCCTAATAACATTACTATATTTAAATAAAAACTATATATAAATTAGTGTAGGTGTATCTTACCTACGAGGGGGTTTGGCTAGAAGTCGGGCTCTGCAGGGGCAGAACTTCCGAGCCGAAAGCTCTTCTTCTCGGAGCCTTCGAGTGCTCCGAGGCTTTCTTCTAGCACTAGAGGAGTTTTGGGAGGTTTAGAGAGAGTGTAGAGAGAAGAAAGAATGGGATAGGTGTGAAGAAAATGAGGGTGGGAGAGGTTCTATTTATAGGGTGAAATATGGCTGAACTTGGTGCCACATGTCACCATCTGGTGGCAAGACTTGGGGAGAAAGCAATGGCCAAGATTGTGTCACGTCACCCATTTTCGCGCAGCATACTTCCGACTTCTAAAATCCGTAACTTTCACATACGAGCTCTGTTTTTTATGTTCTTTATATCCACGAGTAGGTAAAAATAAGATCTACAACTTTCATTTCGACTTCGTCGGCTAATTCTCGACCGATCTTAAATTTAACAGTAGGAGAAGATTATATTGTTAAATGACCGCGAAAAATTCGTAACTCTTTCATATGGACTCCATTTTCGTCTATCTTTTTATCGTTGCTTCCTATTAATGAGATCTTCAACTCTCATTTAGGTAGTGTAGCTTGAAAACCGCTCGATCTAAAATTTGAGTTTCAGGTCGTGCACTGCTATAACAAATCTTAGAAAATTCATAACTTCCTCATACGAAGTCAAATTTGGGTGTTCTTTTTATGCATGCTCTCGGTTTAATGTACACTACAACTATTGTTTAGATCATTAAGGCTAAAAAGTCCTTTATCATAAATTCACTATTCACGTCTCCCGGTGTCCTGCCGGTTTTGCCGTAAAACTTCGACGAGCCAAAACTTCTTCGTTATAACTTGGATTTTGGCGTTCTATATATGTATGGAACCCTTGTAACATATACTACCACTTGGTTAAGATTAATCCTACTAAATAATATTCCATCAATAACTTATTTTTGATGTTTATTGTCTCTAAATTGACTATCCCGAATCTGCGAGCGTTACATATTTTTTTTCCTGTTATAGGCATAACATAACTTCGATGTTGTCCCAGTTTTGGGCATCAGATGACACACATGTGAAGCTGTTAATGGGATTAAAGATATGGTTGTATTTGATTCACACCTTTCAAACTGTTGTATCTGATTTTTGTTTTGTTGAATTGAGTTCTGTTTTCTGATGAGTCTGAGTTATGATTTTGTGAAGAATCTAATTTCAAATTTGAGCTGATTTGAGCTTAACAAACTATTGTATCTGTTTTCTGATATTACATTGGTTGTTATTTTCAGGGTATATGAATTCAAATATTCAAATTCATGCTCTAACTAAAAGTAGTCAATAGGTGGGAGGTTCATGTTATAATCAAGTATATACTGATTATGTGGATCAACAAGGTGGGATGTTGAAGAGGTTGCTTGATTTTGAGTTTGTTTTAATATTTAAATGTAATGTATATTAATTAAAAATCATATTATTAATTAGTATGTAACCAAAAATTAATTTGGAATTGATTTTGGGATTAAAGGAACTTATTAAAAGTGCAAAGGGATGTTTTGCAACTATTTGATAGTTGTGGTTTTGGGCCATTGGATCACCCTTATTAGGGAGGGCCGAAAATCCATAGAAGGTTCCAGAGATTTTCGTCCAAGCCCTAAGGTAAGTGAGTCCATGGACTTGCTTAGGCCCTAAGCTAAGGGATTAGGGTTTCTACCTCAAAACCCTAGCTAGCCTCAAGTATAAATAGACCCCCTTGGCCTCTTGAATTTGTGAACTCTATAGAAACCCTAGAAGATCTAAAGTCTTGAGTAAGTGATTCCTCTCTCCTCTCTCTCATATTCATCCTCTTGCCCTAGTGTGTTTATGGGCCATTAGAGCTACTATGCTTGTGCTACTTGTTCTCCAAAGCAAGGATGTTCACAAAGGTATGTGTTCTAATGTTCATTATGTAGATTTTGAAATATTAGATTCATACTAGGGTTTACTATTTTGTGTTCAATTCTTATATGTATAATAGAGAAAACATAGATCTAATCTAGGGTTACATGAACACATAGGATTGTTTATATAAAACTCATCACTAATAAGAGTTTGACTTTCACAAAATTCCAATTTGAAGTACATAAGATATATAAAGAGATGATAGGGAGAGATATGGAGAGATATGGAAAGATATGTAAAAGAGTTAGTGAGTCGAGTCCTACTTGGCCATTTTTTTAAGAATATAACATATGGTGACATTAAAATGTCACGAAAATAATTTTCGGTTCACGTGTCCAATTTTCATCATCAAATAATTTTTCCAAAGGCGAAAAATGATAGAATTTAATTCAAGGATTCCGAAAACTTGAAAGGATAATTTTTTCGAGTTGTAGAACTCTGGGAAATTGCATTTAAAGTTTCACGTCTAATTGGTCTGAAATGTCGGATTTTTTGACGTTTACAAATATTTATATTAATAATCTTTTGACTATAAAAAAAATATTAGACCATAGTCTGAATCTAAAAACGCTCTCGAAATTTCCATATGAGGTTTACAAGTGCCTTAAAGGATTAAAATTGTTTATGCAAAGTAGGTAAAATCAGTGTTATATCGGTTTGGTTTTTTTAAAACAATATGATCTTTTGCATACGAACTCCGTTTTGGAAGTTCCTTATATTTCGGACTCAGGTGAACATGAAATATGAGACTAGAGTGTTTGCTTCTCTCACAAACGCTTAATACAAAATTCCAGTTTTTCAGACGTATTAACTAGTATTACAGTTTGTGTTTATATTTTTTTAAGATTTCCTACACAAGGAAAGTAAGATACTATTTCATATCTTGTTATAATTATAATGACACTATATATTTGCCAAACCATTCATTAAAACTCAATAGGTTAAGTTACAAAGAGGTTCGCAGTGAATTGATTGCTTACAAATTTAGACCTAAATTCCAAGATGTCACATGTATACTTTCTACTCTACCAGTTTACACTTAAGCATATAAAGACTATTCTATCAGCTCTACTCTACTAGTTCTATATCCTAACACACATGGGTATATATTATACTACATGGTATAGTGAGATAACTCACCCAGACAATAACTTGGAAGATTGACAGCTATCTGGGTGATTCTACCGACGATTCAACTGGGGGATAACACACCAAACAAGTATTAACATATAATACTTTAACCTATTAATTTCTATAATGATCTGGTAATGAAAACTAGATCCTTCACTAATCCCAATGAATACCAAAAGTTTTATGAAATAAGGATCAACCAGGTCGGACAGTTAGGAGGTATGACCATTTCGATGTATAGCCTTTCTGAATCCAACAACCAAACCATCATGAACATTCTATACGCTTCTCCCGTAAGTAGATCAATCAAAATTATAGCTTGGAATTAATTAGGAATTTAGCCTAATAATGATTATAATTATGAATATGAGCTATCCTAAAAGTCTAGTAAGCGTAGCACCACTTACTAAGAGTTTCTGACGAAAAATGTAGAGGGACAATAAAAATCACTACTTGTTTGCACAAAAGGGTAGCACACACTAAGCAAAGTCAAATCCATAGGGACACGTGTTAAAGGCAATGTCTTTTTGTGCTCGACACACTAATGCGAACAAGTATTTAAAAAAAGGGTTTTTCCTATTAATTAAATAATAACTGAAAAAAAAAACTTATATAAAAAAACGCATATCCTAATTATACAAATAACCGAACAACATGGTTATTTGAAATGTGTTTTTGTCTAAGTTGGTATTAAAACTGCTAACAAGCTTTAGGAAATTTCTTTTACAAATTTGTCTACTAAAAAATAAGCACTTTGAGTTAAACTTGATTTTTATTAAATTAACTAAATAAGCTCTTAATTAAATTAGAAAAATCACTATAAGCTCGGTGTAAAATTTTCCATCAAAATTCAATACTTCTTGTAAACGTAAAAACTTGTAAAATCAGTTTACATCAAATATTAAATCCCATTATAGAATCACTATAATGTTTGTTACCATTTAACAGTCAATAAAACAATTATGAATTTTAATAAATGATTAGTTGATATCGTTCTAACAATAATTCAATTGACCAACATGAACCAAATATAAATTAAACTCTTGATTAACACAAACTGATTACTACTAGATATAATTATAGATAAAAAAAACTAAATCTAACGATTACTTGCATAAAAGTTGTAGTCTATGAGAAAATGGAATATAAAGTTTTTAGCCGGATATAGTTGAAAACCAATCAAAAGATATAAGTCTAAAATCTAGAAAATAAATCTTATGAAACTAAATAAACAAGTTGAATCGTAGTCTTCATATCTTCAAAAATCATCGAAATCATAAGAATTCACCAGAAAATCGTCAACAACAAGTAGGGTTTCGTATGGAGTCAAGGGATGTATTTATAGGGTCAACAATGTCTAGATAATGCTTCGATGGGGAACACGGTCGTGTTACGAAGAACATGACATGTGTTTCCAGAGAAAACGTGTCCCAAATAAGTTAAATGTAGTCCAATGCTATTATGAGACAAAAATTGTGAAACACGGTTGTGTTACTGTGTTGTGGTCTCTTATAAATGTAAAAAATCAGAAAATCTGCCCCTCAATAGTGGAACGCGACTTGTATCTAGTGGAAGACGATTGTGTTGTACTACCAAGTCCTTTTGATGTAAAAATGCCAAAAATAATTCTAGAGATTCTTGAAGGTGGAACACGGTCGTGTTGTGTTTAACACAACCCGTGTTTTAGGGTTTTTGTGCATTCCAGTCTTCATATCTTCATTCCAAGTTGCTTCCTTCTAGCTTCGAACTTATTCAAGTGTTTTTCAGCTTTAGTCATGCTTCAATGCTCTAATCTGCGTCCACCTATCTTTAAAATCCTGCTCCACGTCAACTACCTTGAAAAATACATTAAAATATGAGTAGTATATACATTCTATGGTTAAGCACAAGTTGTCCGATTTATTGCTAAAATTGCAGTAAAATATGCAAAAAAATGCTTTGCAAAACAAAAGAAAAATAGACAAAAAAAAAAAAGATGAATAAAGATACATCTAACGACTAACAATGATCATGTTGGAATTATACTAAGTCAGTCACACGATCGTGTGGCATGTATGTCTTACCAAAACGACCTAAAAGCTCAAGAATATCCCGATACTTATCCAAATCACTTTCAACACTTCCAACCTAGTTTCTAATGATTATTCGATGTCTCAAGCTTTACTTAAACATCAATCCACATCTATTACATGGATTTGAGGTTCAAATGTGATTATTCAACATGCTTTGTAATCATAATCTATTTAGTTTCAAATGAAATCATATAAGCTTCCATTTCTTCTCATAAATTGTGAAACTTAAATCATCACTACTTGATCTTCACTTTGACTTGATGAATCATTCCTTATAATGCTTCCATAAACGTTTAACTCTCAATGCTAGATCGAACCAATGTGAAACTCAAATCATCATAAATACATCAAGTCAAAGTGAAAATTCTCAACAAGTTCATAATTGCATCCTACACCCAATGAATGAGATCCTTATCTTAAAGTTGTTTTCACAGCATAATTTAAGCTTCAAATCTTCGTTGAATCCATACATTTAAGCTAATATTTGAAAACCATCATTAACGAGCTCTTAAAGCCTTCAAAATGATTATATCTCAAATATTAAACCATGAATGAGTAGAGTAAGAGTAGATAATTGATTACTAACTAAAGCTCACTAGAATCATCACTAAAACGAATGTAATGAAGTTATTTTCAGATTTGAGGGTTTCTCCACAAACCATAGATCGAAAATAATTTGTGAAGATGAACAAAGTTTATACCTTACACAAGCTTCTACTTAATTCTTAGCCTCTTTGTTTAATGTGAACTTCTAGATCTAATTTCTTGCCTTGAGTTCGTCATCTTCATCTTTCCCTCTCTTAAAATCGTTTCTCGTCCTTCAAATGGGGAAGAAGATGAAGATTATGTCTAGTTATGAAGAAATTTACCATTTACACCCTATGATTTCCAAATATTCTTTAAAATTCACCAACTAACCTACAAAATAAGTCATATTATTAATATATATATATATATATATATATATATATATATATATATATATATATATATATATATATATAGGGTTAGGTTCATTTGAGACCACCTATATTTTGTGAGACCGTGAGACGAATTTTTTTAATTTTTTTTTAATTTTTTTTAATTTTTTTTAATTTTTTTATTTTTTTAAGTTAATTCATGTTCCGAAAATAATATTTAAAAAAAGAATTTTTTGATTTTTCCATTTATTTTGCATTTTAAAATTATTTTTAGAATATGTACAGTGTAATATTCTATTTAGAATATTTCACGTATTTTTCAAAAAAAATAGAATTTTTTTTTATTTTTTTATTTAATTCAAGTTCCGAAAATAATATTTAAAAAAAGAATTTTTAGATTTTTCCATTTATTTTGCATTTTAAAATTATTTTTTAGAATATGTCAGTGTAATATTATATTTAGAATATTTCACGTATTTTTCAAAAAAAAAACGGAATTTTTTTTATTTATTTTTTTTTATATTTTTTAATATTTTTTTTAGTTAATTCAAGTTCCGAAAATAATATTTAAAAAAAGAATTTTTGGATTTTTCCATTTATTTTGCATTTTAAAATTATTTTTAGATTTGATCTCACGGTCTCACAAAATTAGAATGGTCTCAAAATTAGAATGGTCTAAAAATAATTTTAAAATGCAAAATAAATGGAAAAATCCAAAAATTCTTTTTTTAAATATTATTTTCGGAACTTGAATTAACTAAAAAAATATATAAAAAAAATAAAAAAAAATTCCGTTTTTTTTTTAAAAATACGTGAAATATTCTAAATAGAATATTACACTGAAATATTCTAAAAAATAATTTTAAAATGCAAAATAAATGGAAAAATCTAAAAATTCTTTTTTTAAATATTATTTTCGGAACTTGAATTAACTAAAAAAAATAAAAAAGAAATAAAAAAAATTCTATTTTTTTTGAAAAATACGTGAAATATTCTAAATAGAATATTACACTGTACATATTCTAAAAATAATTTTAAAATGCAAAATAAATGGAAAAATCAAAAAATTCTTTTTTTAAATATTATTTTCGGAACATGAATTAACTAAAAAAAATAAAAAAAAAATAAAAAAAATGCGTCTCACGGTCTCACAAAATATAGGTGGTCTCAAATAAACCTAACCCTATATATATATATATATATATATATATATATATATATATATATATATATATATATATATATATATATGTTCATGTTCATTTGAGACCATTATAATTTTGTGAGACCGTTAGACCAAATCTAAAAATAATTTTAAAATGCGAAATAAATGGAAAAATCCAAAAATTATTTTTTTAAATATTATTTTCGGAACTTGAATTAACTAAAAAAAATAAAAAAAAAATAAAAAAAAAATTCCGTTTTTTTTTTTTTTGAAAAATACGTGAAATATTCTAAATAGAATATTACACTGACATATTCTAAAAAATGATTTTAAAATGCAAAATAAATGGAAAAATCTAAAAATTCTTTTTTTAAATATTATTTTCGGAACTTGAATTAACTAAAAAAATAAAAATAAATAAAAAAATTCTATTTTTTTTTGAAAAGTACGTGAAATATTCTAAATAGAATATTACACTGTACATATTCTAAAAATAATTTTAAAATGCAAAATAAATGGAAAAATCAAAAAATTCTTTTTTTAAATATTATTTTCGGAACATGAATTAACTAAAAAAAAATTAAAAAAAAATTAAAAAAAATAAAAATAAATAAATAAATGCGTCTCACGGTTTCACAAAATATAGGTGGTCTCAAATGAACCTAACCCTATATATATATATATATATATATATATATATATATATATATATATATATATCTTTAGTATCTTATAAAAGAAATCTAACTATTTCTAAAAATAGATTGATTATAATAATAATATTTTTTTAAGACGTCCAAATGATGAAGCTGATAGTACAACTAGCCATTAATAAAATAATATTAAATTTTAACCATATTTTGAATTCAAATATTTATCATCAAATCTCCTTATATTTCTCAGCAATTTGATATGGTTCCCTCAAATCCCGGATTCATTCAAATTTTGAACCCTTTTCGATATCCTTAAATTTAGCATGTTAATTTAAATATCCCTCCAATCGCAGATACCTCTTTGTTCCCTCGTCTGCTATAAAGCCCACCGTCTAGGAATAAAAAATGACTTCATCTCCCAAATAACATCATAGTTTGATTATTTTGTCTTCGACATGTACTTTCTTTTGTAACATAACATTTTTGTAGAGGAAACATATCACCGAAAAAATTTACACACCCCGCCGCTTTGCGCGGGTACGCTGCTAGTGTATATATATATATATATATATATATATATATATATATATATATATATATATATATATATATATCTTTACTATCTTATAAAAGAAATCTAACTATTTTTAAAAATAGATTGATTATAATAATAATATTTTTTTAAGACGTCCAAATAATGAAGCTGATAGTACAAGTAAACATTAATAAAATAATATTAAATCTTAACCACATTTTGAATTCAAATATTTATCATCAAATCTCCTTATATTTCTCAACAATTTGATATTGTTCCCTCAAATCCCGGATTCATTCAAATTTTGAACACTTTTAGATATCCTTAAATTTAGCATGTTGATTCAAATATCCCTCCAATCGCATATACCTCTTTGTTCCCTCATCTACTATAAAGCCCACCGTCTAGGAACAAAAAATGACTTCATCTCCCAAATAACACCATAGTTTGATTATTTTGTTTTCGACATGTACTTTCTTTTGTAACATAACATTTTTGTAGAGGAAACATATCACCGAAAGAATTTACACACCCCGCCGGTTTGCGCGGGTACGCTGCTAGTATATATATATATATATATATATATATATATATATATATATATATATATATATATATATATATATATATATATATTAAGGGAATGAAAGTTAGCAACAGTACCTGACCAGGGTACTGTTCCTCGGGCGACCACAGTGGTTAGGGTATTTACTTCCTGATCCTTCCACAGATTTCATTATCTCTGCTCCAAGGATAAACTCCAGGTATTTCTTACGTCTTTTTTTCTTTCTTCCTCTTAGTTAGGGTTGGTTTTAACCATCGGCTTTTCTTCTCCTTTCTCTTATCTATTTCAACTTTTTTCTCTCTACACAAAGGCTTCAATTCCATCATTGAGCAACACATAAAAGGATGGACGCTAAGATATTTCAACCACACATAACGCAGCTCACATCCGAGTTCAGGAATCGATTACTTATGCTACCAAAAGACTTCAGGTTTTTCGATTTACGGCATGAGATGTCAACATTCTTTTTTGTCGTCTTTTATATCTTCTACGTCACATATGTTTAGGTCTGTGAGTGTTGAGGAAAGAAACTATGTCTGGGAAGTTTGCCGCCGTAAGTAAACCATCACTCCTGCTAGAGTCGATATAAGCTAAAAAAATGGCCATGTCTTGGGGAGGAACAGTCGTCGGCTATGGAAGGTCTATTTTTTCCCTTACCTTCTCAATTTTCTCTAAAGCCAACATCATTCTTCCAATTTGGGCTTAATTAGTATCCAATTTTTTCCCTTTATGTGATTTTTTTTTTCGTTTTTTGCAAATGATTTTCGATTTCTGTTTTGTGAGTTGTAGATACCGATCCGAGGCAATTGAGGTCGCCGAATTATGGCTGGAGATAGCAGGAACATAGTTATTTTTCTTCTACATCAGTTTTTCTGCAACATCTTCTTTTACTGTTCATGGATATTTTGTCCAATTTTATGTTGCTAACAGTTTATTTTTGAATAAAAATAATGCTTGCCCCGTATATAAAGAAAATTATGCATTCGGTATTTGTTGATGCACTTCATAAAATATGTGCTCTTCCTGTAATTGGCATACCAGAAGCTTGTCTGTAAATATCGACCTTCATTGGTCTTTCTTTGTTGCTATTCCTATGTTCTAATCGGCATACCCATCTCATAATAAATGCAATTATTTCTATTTTAGAATATGTCTCACATTGATTAGAGTTTGCTTTTTAACATCCCTTTAATTTGTCTTGCACTATTTCTGTGTATGAAATAGCAGGGGATACCGCTTTTATCTCTACCATTTGTTTGTCAACAGTGGAAACTAAGGTTTGATGTCAACCATTTCATCTACTCTATTTGTCCTCCACCACCACTACTGTAACTTACAGCTCTCGGTTTTCACCTGAAAGATTGGTGGTGGTTGGTGGGTGTGTTTGACTACGTAACCGGATGTATTTGAGCTCCGGTCACCGGACATGTCGACATGGCAAGAGATCCAAGATGTAAGTGCTTTTATACTGATGATATTGAGTTTCTTTTATTAATTTCTATTATATGGTTAAATCATTTAATATTATTTTAGGAATATCGTAGTCTATAGTGGTGACAAAGTTGCACATTTCTTAGCTTTTCGAATTCATCTCCCTTAAAATTGGTTACCTTTTTCCTTAATGAAATTGAAGATTTACATTTTATTTATTGTTTTTACTTAAATCTTAAAGTGAAATGCATATTTATATAATAAATTATTATTTTTCCCTTAATATAAATAACTAAGTTTATTATTTTGAGGTTTATTGAGGTTTTCGGTAAAGCTTATTAAACAAAATAACAAATTTGTGTATGCTTATTATTAGTCCATAAAGTCAATTTACAATCTTATATGTCTGTACACAGTCTGGAAGATGAGAAAGGCCTACAACATTGTTCCTTGCAATAAATACTTTATGCACGTTGGTGTTGATATTGTTGGGGAGTATGGAGGTGAGGGGTTTATACAAGGTAAGTTTGATTCAGATAGGGAAGATTGTGCATGAAAGCTGGCATGGACTAAACGGGTCTTGCAGGAAGATAGGTGCCAATTAAAGATCTGGTCAGTCATACTAATTACTAATTTTGGTTTTATAAAGCATTTTTTGTCCCCTATAATTTCACCATTTTCCTTATCTAATATTTTTGATTGTTTGATGCGGGTGTAAACGTCTTTGGCAGATGACAACATCAACAAGATCCAATCTCATATTCACCTATTTTCATGTAAGAAAATTAAACCCGACTCCTTTATTTTAATTATTTTGAATTTGGATTATGAATGAAAAGTTTAAGTGGAAGAGTTTTACTTCCAACATGGGGCAATACTTATTTCTTATATGTGTTAGAAATATTAAGTTGGGAAGAGCCTGCCTATAATCATTTTTTACCTTAAACAGGTGGTGGATATTCAACTCCATAACCACAAGCAAGTTAAGGTCTATACCACTATTGAAATATGTATTTTTTGACATTAATTACAATTTTATCATTCTAATTTTTAGTGACGGATTCAATGAGATTTGACAGTTCATTTTCAGTTTGGGTTGCCCCTGGACCAGAAGAGAAATTGCCCGACACTGAAGTAAGATGCTTCAAGTAAAAAGCACATTGTTATTTCTTGCATTTAATCCAACATAAATATGATAACTAATCTGCCCTTGAAGTTTTATCTTTTCTTTTCATTGTTTTTAGGATCAAGAGTTCTCAGATAATGATGCATTTTTTTGCATGGACATTTGTAAACAAGCGACCACTATGGCAAACACTTTCATCATTATCATGGTCTGTTTCGAATCTTCCAATATGCTTATACTCTACTCATGTGTGGGGCAACTACTGCTTATATTTTGTCTTCTTTTAGGTAAGCATATCATTCCTGATAGCTAATATGGCTTACTTTCGTCATTATGTGTGACAAGATTTAGATGCTACCTCCTATTTGTTTTTTTATCAAATAAAAGATTCCAAAGTATTATGAAAAAATAGAAATTCAGTGGTATAAGTTAGTAAAATGTTTCAATTGCTACATAGGGCACATATTTTAGAATATGGTATTCAAATGCATAAGCTATTGCATATGAATGTTATCTATTTCGTCCCTATTCACAGTCAGTGCAATAATTAAAAACACAATGAATGGTATTTTTTTTTTTAATCCAATACCCGTATTGCATAACAGTTGGACCATTTTGCCCCTGTTCACAGTGAAGACAAGATCTGGACAGACTGGATTTTTTTATAACTTCATTTATCCCTGATGTTCTGACATATAATGGAAGCGGTTTACTCTTTTGGGATTCCTAGAATGTTGTCTACTTTTAGTTGTAGTTGTCAATATTTTCATGTTGTCTTCTGGGTTTATCCTACCTTCCATGTATCACCAAATGAATAAAATCCTAAAAGGTGAAGGATGTGGTGTTATAAAAGTTAAGTAATTAGGTGGGTCTTGATTATTGAAATTAGTTGTGCTTATTAATTTATTATTATTGTTTCGACTTTTAGGTGTATGTGGTCATTTACAAGACTGGGGATATGTTATGTTGACGGCTCAATTGATATGAGGTGAGTTCAACTGAGATAAGCGGATCCTAATACTTGATGTCAGCAGAAGTAGTTTATGTTTCTTTCTCTGAATCATTTACGCATAACAAAATCTATAAAAAGTCACATTTTTTTTTTTTTTTTTTATAAATTACACCATTTCCATTTTATTTGAGAGATAGATGATGTTTTGTAGAGGTTGTGAATTTGCAAAAAACTGTTACCTTAAAAAACTGTTACCTTAAAGCCTTTTAGATTCCGATGGAATTGGAATTTCAGATTCCATTCCATTGTGTGTTTTGGAATTCATTTCCATAAGAATTTGTTGACTCCGTGTTTGATAGGTTGAATATTCTTAAGGGAGGGCGAAGGGAATTAAATTTTATTAGTTCTTTTTCATTAGCACGCTAAAATACGTTCATTATATTGGATTTTGACTTGATCTTATGAACTGGCGTTGAGCTTCTCATAAAAAACCTACCCTCCATGGTCAATTGCATTGTAGTTAAGGTTATATGTGATGACAAGAGTTGGAAATGAAAAGGATATCAATTTGTGCATTTTGTTTCTAAGGAGTCTGGCACCAAAGCTTGACCATAAATGGATGCTCAGGTAAAAAACATTAAAATCATGCCCCACTAAAATCGGGTTGACCATTGCAAAGACAAGATGAGAAATCATCATGAAAAATCGTATGTATTTTTTTGTTTTTTTTTTTTTTTTCATTAATGTATTTTAATTTAAAAAATGTGCATCATGAAGTTGTTGAATGAGTCTTAGGGTATTTAGAATTCACATAGAATTGTTGAAAATAGAAAGTGGTAATTTTGATAGCAATAGTAAACCCTTTATGCAAAAGGGTAGTTTTGGTAATTTGTTTGCTTGTTGTCGCACAAAAACTTGGTATTATAAATTTCGTAGTTTTTAGAATCATTAAGTCTTAGAAATTGCATCATGTTATCAATGTCTTTGTCCCATGTATATTGTATTAACTTTTAATATGATGTAAGCAACAACCAACTTCTATGTGTGACTTCCTTCGTAATTTTGAACATTATAAAACAACGAAACTTTTGACCCATACGAAGCATGGGCTTCTCATCTAGTTTATATTATAAATTTATGACTTATAAAAATAACCTTCATTAACATTTATAGTTCCAACTAAATCAAACAAGGTCAATCCTACGTTTAACGTTTTTATCAAATTTGGTCCCTCATACTTAAAGTTTTACAAATGATATCTAGTTGCTGGCTGAGAAAGTGCTGACTGGAAAGGCCTGTCTGGGTAAGAAATCCTGATTGAGTAAGAAACAAGGTTGTTTGATTGTACATCTGGCTGAATGTGCTGACTTATGAAAAATAACCATTTTACCCTCATCTTCTTCACACCACTATCACTGCATCATCATCTTCTTCACCGTACTTTAACCTCTATTAGCACCCATCTTGAACCTCTTTCGTAACCCCATCTATTCATAAAACCCCTTACCTACACCATTCCGCCCTTATCTCCATATCAGCTATCAAAAATCAACTAAATTCAAAAGGACATAGAAGATCTTAACATCAATCATAAAACAATCATTTGTTTATGAGCAAAATCAAGCAATCATTTGTTTATGAGCAAAATCAATATTCAACAGAAAAAAAAAATATGTATTCTAACATCAATCAGAAACCGTTTGTTTATGGACATAAAAGATCTTAACATCAAATAGAAACCATTCCATAAAAAGTGAACTTCAAAATCAACATTCAACAACAAAAATCAGCAAAAATGAACATTTAACAGATATGTATCTATGAATTCAACAGCAAAAACATCTTTGCAAAAGCTATGATTTTCTAAGTTTGAATCCAACAAATTAAAGCATGACTAGCAAATCAATCAACTAACTAGCAAATCAAAAAAGTCAATAAGCAAGATAACAAATCAATTAGCTTAGCAAATATCAGATTGCAAATTTTGCACCATATTTATCTTTCAAACAAAAATTTTGCACTAGATTTCTACGTAAAAAAAATTTGCATCAAATTTAAGAATCTTAATGTGAAAAGAGAAAAAAAACACAATACAACATTAGAGTTAACAATCTGCATCATATTTATAACTTCTCAAGCAGAAAAATCAAATTGGATAGCAAATCACAGGGCAAGGGCAGGCAAAAGCAAGAAATTGGAATTAACAACAAATTGAAAGAGAAACAACACGAAATCAAAATGAACAATAGGAAAAATCGGATATATACATGAAAAACTAAACTAAGAAGATAGAAATCATACCTGATTAGAAGAGATCTTCAATTGGTAGAGGTGCAACGTCGATCGGTGGTGGGTGAGTCTCAAATCGTCAATAGTTGAAAGAGAAAAAAAATGAGATGGAGGCGTTGAAACTTGAACGTAGGGCAAGGGCATGTTTGGAATCTTTCTTAGTCATGATATATCTCATATCTTCTTCATTCAGATATATCTTTCCGAGTCAAACATCAATAAATCTGCTTAACAAACAAGTTTGTCTGACTGAGTCAGCAAAAAATGTTTGACTCAACTTGGTCAGACGTATATCAAACAAGACCTTAATCTAAAGATTTAGAATTAGACTTTTAAATATGGTTTTATTAACAAATTATATCCCAATAATTAATAATATTAAGGTCACACTTAAGATTATCAAACTTGACAAGTTTGACCATCCTTTTAAGTCAAATTTCTTTTAAACCTAAAGTTTGATCTTCTAAACATCTTAGATACTTTAACCTTAATAATATGCAATCGTTTCATTTTTTTAATATTTATTTTATTTCGTTTTTTTTTACTAAATAGCTCAAAGCTTCTAGGCTTGGTATGATGATGTTACAATTACCCACTTCTAAAATTTTCGATGTCGAATTTTCGAAGTGGTATACTCCTTGAGAGTTCTAAATTGAATTTTGAGGAAAGACCCCAACACTAATTCCATGCCTTGAATATTGGATTTTTATTTATTTTTATTTTTATTATTTATTTATTTATTTTTTGAAATAGATGGTCCATGTTGTTTTTTCAGGAAAACTGGGTTATTTTTTTATACCTATTAGCCATTTTGTTAATTATCCCCCCCAAAATATTGCAGTCAATAGAGTTGTATTTTTATTTTTGTTACGTGTAAATAATATTGTTATATAGGATGTCTTCTAAGATTAGATTAGAAATAGCACTTTATCCATTTTCTTTGCTTCATATTGTTAAAATTGACACGAAATTAGATAATAAAATGGTTTACTAAATACAATTAATAGATTTTGGACTAAATAAATATTTTGTCGCTAGTTCGGTGATACAAATTTTCTCTAACTTCACACTTTTTGTATTAAAAACAACATTTTCACAACAATTTGTAAGTTCTGAATCCAAGTTTGTACATTTATCTGGATTTATGAGTTTTATTTTGTAGCATTTGCATATCTTAACCATATTACTTCGGACAGTGACGACAGCTCTCCTCAACCTGTATTGTAAGGACACGTGTCCTCACGCAAACAGACTTTGCATCCTCCTCTTCCCGCCCGCAAATCATGAGGGAGTTGATGAGAAATCTCATTTACCACCAAATCTAACACCCGTTTTTCTCTCTGTAATCTCGTGTTTATCGTTGCAGCAGATCGTCGCCGAAGAAGATTCATCATCAACAAAACCAAAATCGTCAGGTAATCATTTTCGTTATCTTCAAACGAAGCTATGTTTCTCTCTGTAATTCTTCGTGCTCAACTAAATTATGAGTTTCGATTCCTACATCTCCGTGATGGTTTTAGATTCTCCGTTTTGTGTCGAATGATCTAAATTTCTGGTTAAGCTATGTATAATGCATACAGAATATGAATATTGAACGAATTTAATAACATTATGTACCTGAATTTCATTCCAAAAGTCTATATTCAGGTTAAGTTTCGTTAATTTCAACCGAAATTGTGTATGTATATGTATTTCTTCACGTTCGTCACAAAAATCTCAATTCAGGTGTGTAGTTTCATTATCTTCAATTAAAATTCTGTTTCTCTCATTAATTCTTCATGCTCATCACAAATATCTAAATTCATGTGGTTATCTTCATTGTCGTCAACTAGAACTCGGCTCCTTTCTGTAATTGTCCATGTTCATCACAAAAATCCATATTCAGGCGATTAGTTTCATTATCTTCAGTTAAAACTCTGTTTTTCTGTGTAGTTCTTCATGTTTCACTGAATTTTAAGTTTCGATTTCTATATCTGTCTATTTTTCTGCAATTACGGCTTTCATGTATGTATTTTTGAGAATTTCAGATTAAGTTTCTGTGTAGTGTATACAGAGTACGGATATTGAATGAATTTCATAACGTATTGATACCTGAGATCTGGATGTGTGTATCTCCCAGAATTCCAGCTTCGATTTGAAGATTTTAAATTTTATAGTTACTTAATTTTGCACAATGTATATGGAAACCGACTTTTGAATAAACTTATGAAGGTTTTCTTATCGAGAATGGATTAGTGCAGGTTAGGTGTGTGTCAGGTGTTCTATGAAAGTCCAATTTTCATTTATTTGCATGTGTACGTATATTCTTTTCTAGGATTTCAGCTTCGGTTTGATATTCTTTTGAAAGTTCCAGATCAATTCTTGAATGATATATACAGATTGCGAATGTTGAATAGGATTCATAATATATTTGTACATAGCTTTAGATTAATTCTGAGATTGAGATTTGATTATGCATTTTCTAGGATTCTAGCTTTCATTTACAAAAACTGAAATATTGACCAGCTTTTGCATATTTATAAAAACTTCGTACTGTTGAAAATTCGTGTGTTTTCCAGCTCCGATTGACTTTTCAGGAACTGTCTTCTTAACGAATGTCTGATAATTTTTTAGCATGTCGTGTATAGAATAATAGAGGAGGTGAATGATCGATTGAACTTGATAATTGTTTGTTCGTGTATTCTTTGGAATTGCAGCCCTAACTTATGTGCATGTGTTTATGCTGACATTTTGTTCTGAATTTGTTGCTAGAGTTGTTCCTGCATCTTGCACTATTAAGATTACTGAAACTGATGAATTTTGTTGTTGTTGAATATGTGTAACTGCGTATTGTGTATGATAGGGAGAGAGAATGAAGAGGTAAAGAGATAAAGGAGAAAGATGGAAGAAGGCAGCGTGGGAAAGAAATCAGGAAAGGCGATGGCATCATCGTCTTCCCAAAGTGCTGAATTTTCTGGACCACAAGGGTTGACGAGGAGACCTTCACGAAACGCTGCCACAACCACCTTCTCCATGGAGGTTTTTGATAACGAGGTGGTCCCCTCGTCCCTCCAACAAATTGCCCCCATTCTTCGTGTTGCAACCGAGATTCAACAAGACCGACCTCGTGTTGCTTATCTTTGTAATTCCTTCTCCCTTATCCTCTTCTCAAGATACTTGGTCATTCGTTCTCTTAGATCATGCTTATAACCAGTGGTGTATACAAAAACTTTTTCACAATCAAATATGTCTACTTATAACTATAGTTATTTTTTTTATCAGCAAACTACTTATTTTTTCACTTTTTATGTTTTGTTATGTATGAAAAAAGGTCGGTTCTATGCATTTGAGAAAGCTCATAGATTGGATCAAAGCTCCAATGGACGTGGTGTTCGCCAGTTCAAAACCGCTCTCCTCCAACGTTTAGAAAGGGTAATATATTTATGCATTTAAGTTCTTTTACTTTTTTTTTTTTTTTTTTTGCAATATAAAAAGCTATTGTTTGTTTTTCAGTTATAGTTTACTTTTAACCTCTTATTAAAATTAAAAACTTTGAAATTATAATGTTTGGAATATAATTCGAGCTAAAATAATTTTTTAACTTCTATTGTTTTCTCAAAAGAAGGCTACAAGTTATATGTTTTAACTGTTTAAAAATTAATTGATATTTTACTTTTGTTTATATTTAATATGGTCTTGGTCAAAAAAAATTACATGATGATTAAATTCAACAGAATTCATAATGTTTTACAAAATTAAATTGAACATAAATTGGAAAATAATGCTATCAAAATGTTAAATAACCTTTAGATATTCCGTATCCTGATTTTTATTTTTATTATTTTTATCTTTAGCATATCATTGTATAGGATTTTGATTTAGTATCAATAGAAACATACTATATTTAAGATTCATAAAAACTTATATTTCTTAAAAGGGTGATGATATTTCTAATTAATTGTGTTTTTGATTTTTGGTAATGAGAAAGGCGGGGCGGAATTGAAAATAAATTAAAGACAAGTATATAAATGCCATTATTCAAAATAGACCACAGTTGAACCATGCATTTGGGGATTAGGGCTCATTAGCTAGTCATTCGAAAAGGATTACCTTTCGAAATTCCGGTGTCACTTACAACTTTCATATCCAATTTACTAAATATCTGATCTATCTAATAACGAATTCCTCGAGTTTCGAAAGAAAAGTAACTGAAATTGGCAATGTGCTTCATCAGGACGATGCCTCAAGTGTTGCCGCTCGTGTTAAAAAGACGGATGGGCGGGAAATTGAGAGCTTCTACAAACAATATTATGAAAAATATGTCAAGGCACTCGATCAAGGAGAAAAAGCAGATAGGTACCTAGTCAAGCATATATGTAATTTTTGAAGAACAATAAAACTACAGTTTTATAGAAAATGAAAGTTTGATTAACATCTTCTACTCATTGTCTTTATCACCAGAGCCCAACTTGGAAAAGCTTACCAGGTGGCTGGAGTGCTTTTTGAAGTCCTCTGCGCCGTTAACAAGTCTGAAAAGGCCGAAGAAGTTCCTGCTGATGTCAGCTCCCGTCTTTTCATTATATTGGTTATTTTGGTGGTTTTGTTCATTACATAATATATCTGATGTTTGTACGCATAGATCATTGCATCAGCTAGAGAGGTTGAGGCAAAGCAGGTTATATATGCACCCTACAACATTCTGCCTCTTGATTCTGCCGGTGAATCACAATGCATCATGCAGTTTGAAGAGGTACCCCTCCTATTGATTTTAATTCTAAAGAGGAAATTTATATTTCAATTAATTTTTGGGAAACTGCAGATTAAGGCATCAGTGTCTGCTCTGAGGAACACATGTCGCTTAAATTGGCCTGCCTCTGTTGATCAGCACTGGCAGATATCAGGAGAATTGGATCTTCTTGATTGGCTGAGGGCAATGTTTGGGTTTCAGGTATGTAGTCTTTCAAGATTAATTCTACTATTGAAGACCGTGGCTGTTTAGATATTGGGTTTATATATCTATTGCATAATGTACATTCTGTTTGAAAATGTTTCCAGAAAGACAATGTCAGGAACCAGAGGGAACATCTGATCTTGCAACTTGCCCATCCTCAAGCAAGGCTGACGCCTAAGCCTGAGCCGATTAACAAGGCATGCACCTCATGTAAAACCTACTTTTGTCTATTCTGAGAGAACCTTCTTGATTCTGACTGGTTTATGTGTTTTCCATGATAACAACTACAAAGTACATACCAAATGATCTTTCTTTATGTATACACTCCTAATGCATACCCAACAGCTTGTGTATAAACCATCATAATGTTTTACATGTCTTAATTTGCTTTGCATAACTTCTAAAGTCACTGTAATGCAGCTTGATAATCGAGCAGTTGATGTGGTTATGAACAAGCTTTTCAAAAATTATAAAACCTGGTGCAAATTTTTGGGAAGACCGCACAGCTTAAGGTGAGTTATATAACCCAGGTATTGTTCCTGAATGTAAGTTTTTATGGTAGTTGATAGTTGTGTGCATGTAATATTTTTTGTGGTCCATAGGTTTACTAAAGCCGTTGCTTTGCAGGCTCCCTAAAGAACAAGAAGAAGTGCAACAGAGGAAGCTACTCTACATGGGCCTCTATCTTCTTATCTGGGGCGAGGCTGCTAACGTACGCTTTATGCCAGAGTGTCTGTGCTATATCTTTCACAATGTAAGTACTCCATTTGTTTATCACAATTCTAAAGTGATATGTGTGCCAATAAGTGTTAGGAGTAAATGCAAGAAGTAGCAATGCACTTCCATTACAGAATTGTACTATGAAAAATGTATCCAGCTATAGCAATGTCATCCAAATATAAAGCATTTTTCACTGCTATAATTCAGTCGATTTTTAAAATACAATGTCCCGATAAGAAAAAAAAATTGAAAGTACAACTCTATATATGGGTAGATTTTTCAAATTCCAGTTTGTTGATAAGAAAATAAGTCAAAGTGCAATGCTGTAATAGAAAGAAATGAAAATGAGATGCTATAATAATAAAAAATAATGAAAGTATGTTGCTATTTCTTGGATTAGACCTAAATTTAACGCATGAATTTGAAGATTGTTTATATATTTCATGACCATGCCATACTATCCCTCCAGATGGCATATGAACTCCATGGTTTGTTGGCTGGAAACGTCAGCATTGTGACTGGAGAAAATATCAAGCCTTCGTATGGTGGGGATGATGAAGCCTTCCTTCGCAAAGTTATAACTCCAATTTATCGAGTCATTGAAAAGGTACTCCAGGCCTCCAGCTGCAACCCCATGCACACATAATCAAATGTGATGTTTTTTAAGTATTAGTTAATGGTACTTGTTGTAATGATCAAGGAAACCAAGAGAAGCAAAAATGGAAAGGCCCCTCACTCGGCTTGGTGCAACTATGACGATCTTAATGAATATTTCTGGTAAAGTCTTGAAACAGTTGATGAGAAAAAAGTGGTCTCAAACTTTCTGAACAAAATTTCTTCTCTGATATTATAGGTCACCAGATTGTTTTGCTTTGGGTTGGCCTATGCGTGATGATGGCGATTTTTTTAGATCAACACGTGACATGACACAGGTTTGTCTCTTTTGTATATAAACACTAGGGGTTTCAACCGACAAGAGGATTTCTTTTCTAAATAATATAAATCTGATGAAAGGGAAAGCTATTACCTCATAAGGCTGGAAGCCTTGGAAAATCATATTTTGTGGAGACACGATCATTTTGGCATACATTTCGAAGTTTTGACCGTTTGTGGACATTCTTCATACTAGCTCTTCAGGTAAGAAACAGATATAGATTCAATTTTGCTTTCCTGCAATTTACATTTTAGTGCAATTTATCTTGAACTGTTCAATTGCAGATTATGATTATCCTTGCATGGAATGATGTTCCGGTATCGGATATCTTTGACAAGGATGTGTTATATAGATTATCCAGTATCTTCATTACAGCAGCTTTTCTTCGATTCTTCCAAAGTATGTTCCTTTTTCTTTATTTCTCAAGTTAATAATAATCACAATACCTTATGATCGTTTGGTTTGTTCCGATGCTTACACCCTTGTCTTATTGAGTCAGTTCTTGATTTTCAGTCTTTTATCATCGTATGGATTATTTTCAAGAGCTGTTTGGGTATATATATTAAAATCTAGAAGTATAATGTTTATCATTCTGTGACGTCTGTGAATGCATCAAAATACTTAGTTGTCTGGATTAAAACTTGTAGTGATAAAGTGATCTTACAACTTATTACAGTAAATTTGTCTAAAATTGGAATAACCCTTCTGTGCTCCAACTTTAGGAGTTGTTAGCCTCATCGGCATAGTGCATGGTACTTTAGTATTGATCTTTTTTTTTTTAATATATTTATTTATGTTTATGAATAATAGCTATTAATAACGTATGAACTTTGTAAAGTTAGTTAGTGGCGAGAGTACATTGCAGTTTGACTTCCAAAATTAGTAATTACCTTTTTCATCAAATATGAAATGGATTATGGAACATCTAGGCGCCCCATTCCAAGTGCTGAAATTTGTATACCGAGAGCAAGGTACAACTTTCACTGCATAACGTACTACAAGTCACTGTGGGGATTGTTTCTTTGAACTCTTTTTCTTATTTTTAACTCATGATAACTATACAAAACTATAAATATGTGAAAGAAATGAAATTGTTATAGAGCGAATTCATAAAAAATTCCAATCTGAACAGTACTAGCCAGCCTCCGAAGAAAGCAGTGTTGGCTAACAGATTGAAGACAACAGCGTACAAATTCCAAATTCCTTAAAAACCCCATTTCCTGTAATATAGTTATAGAAACTAGAATACAAAACAGAGAAGAAAGATAATCATTGTCTTTTGATGCTTTGCATATAATTCTCGAGCACCCAGAAGAATTTGGCATGCCTTTGTTTATAGACTGTAATTCAAGTAAGCAAGTAAAATATATGGCAGATCATACTTCAGGTTGTTGGCCAATTATTCTCACTCATTTAAGTATACGATTAGAAGAAAAAATAGCAACGTACTTTCATTGATTTGTTTGTCATAGCCTCCTACATTAAATTTCTTCCTATTACAACATTGTACTTTGAAAAATCTACTCACTTGTAGAAAATGTCATCCGATTACAAATAAACTTTTATCGCCATAATTAGGTAGATATTTGATATTTCAAAGTACAATGTACTAAATAAGAAAATAATTAAAAGTATATGCTAGAACTAGGTAGAAATTTTAAAGTACAATTCTTTAATAAGAAAAAAAAACCTAAAGTGCAATGATGTGTTAGAACAATATGAGAGTAGGACGCTATAATACTCAAATGAATGGAACACATTGATATTTCTTGCGGTTAACCCTTTTAAGTAAATGCAGGATTTCCACTTATTCTGAAATTTATAAATTTATTTTGATTTGATTTGTAATAGGTATATTGGACATTGTTTTGAACTTCCCTGGATACCATAGATGGAAGTGTACAGATATATTGAGGAACATTCTGAAGATTATTGATAGCCTTGCATGGTCCATTGTTCTTCCACTATGTTACATACACCAAAACGACAATAACTCAATGCCATTTGGAAGAATAAAAGATATTCTTTCTTCCCTTGACCGATTTGAGGGCATTCCTTCTTTATATCTCATGGCTGTGACGTTGTATTTGATTCCAAATTTACTCTCAGCAGCACTCTTCATTTTCCCTATGCTTCGACGATGGATTGAAAACTCTGACTGGCTTATTGTAAGATTTCTTCTATGGTGGTCGCAGGTACAAACTTTTGTCTATTATTCCCTTCTTTGAAGTTTCACAGCATGTTTGTCTGTGGACTCTGGTGGAATCTGATGGAATTGGAATTTGAGATTCCAGGCACATGGTGTCTTTGGTTTCCAAATGGACAATTCTATTCCATCAGATTCCTTCAAATTCCATGTTTGATGGATTTCATCATTCCTAGGGTAGGTGGAAGAAATTCAATTTCATTCTTCTTTTAATTTTTTTTTTTATTAAAAGCCCAAAATACCATCCTAAAACATTTAATGAGCCAACCGCCCCCACGGTTTATCACACACTAATTTGTGAGTTGTATCATATTGTACGGACAATAAAGGACAAACATGTACCTATCATCTCATTCCCATATGACCTTATATCAATATTCAACTACTATCAAACATCACCACATCTTGAAATTTTAGCTTTACAACAATCATGTTGTTAGTATATTATGATTATTAATTATTCTTAAACGATAAGAAAAGACTAATTTGGTCCTATCGAAGATATTCATGCTCATGTATTATGTATGCCGATGGGTATAACTTTTGAAGTGATACTTCTGCTTCGTGATATCAAAGTGACTGTTTTTTGAAAATATGTTGCTATTTTACCTTCTCATCCAAAATCTTTTCTCATCCTGTTATTTGATTAGTATGGTACAGACTATTTATCAGATATTGACTGTGTATTTTTGCTATGTTCTAATTAATGAATGTGTATGTGTATTTACTCACATAACCACGAATTATTTTTTTGTTCCTTCATAGACGTATAATCACAGAAATTTCCTCTTTGTTACTACAGAAAATATCATTTTTTACAGCTAGCTAATACAATCAAATTTCAACAGAAATAATAAATGATAATCATTAATAGTTAAGTCTCACTCATACGCATTAATTGATAATCTTCATTGTTTTATCTGGTTATCTGCAGCCCAGAATCTATGTCGGGAGAGGAATGCATGAAAGTCAATTTGCCCTTTTGAAGTAAGTGCAGAGTCTTTAACTTGTTTCCTGCATATTATTTCGTAGACAGTTATCATAAATTTACAGCTACATTTATTTGTCAATGGCAGGTATACCCTCTTTTGGGTAGCTCTCTTATCTGCAAAGTTTTCTTTTAGCTATTTTGTTCAGGTTAGCTCTCTCTAATTTTATATTACATTAGATAGAAATCAACAATTGGATAAATTCTGTTACAGTAAATATTTTCTGCTCCACAGATAAAACCTTTAATCGAGCCTACAAAAGAGATCATGAAAATCAGACGTGTACAGTATGCTTGGCATGAATTCTTCCCAAATGGTTTGTGATTCTTTAGGTCTTTCTTTTATTCTCAGTTATAGCATGGTGCTTTCAACATTTTCTTATTAGGACATTTTACTTTGAAAATTTAACCCAATTTTAGCTGTGCGAAATTGTTTTGTATCTGGATGACATTGCTATGATTGGGTAGATTTTTCTAGTAAAATGCTATAATACGAAGAGATAAAAGCATGGTGCTTTAATATACTAGTCACTGAAGTACGTTGCTGTTTCTTGCATTTCCCTGTTTATTCTTTGTTATTGATTTTCATAATTTGTCATGACCATGCAGCTGAAAAAAACTATGGAGCGGTTGCTGCACTCTGGTTACCAGTTATTTTGGTATCTTTTACCTTATTGTTTCATTGCTTTGTTGCAG
Source organism: Lactuca saligna (assembly GCF_052625555.1). Lineage (NCBI taxonomy): Eukaryota > Viridiplantae > Streptophyta > Magnoliopsida > Asterales > Asteraceae > Lactuca > Lactuca saligna. The sequence goes on along the minus strand of NC_136424.1, from coordinate 161,818,485 downwards.
TATTAGTGTTTTCATCTTTAACTATTGTTTCTGCTGTTAGTGTTATTATCTCTGATTGTCCACTGGCATGATATGTTTCATATTTATTACTCAGGTTTACTTTATGGACACTCAAATTTGGTATGCTATATTTTCAACTTTGTGCGGTGGTATTATCGGGGCGTTTGATCGTTTGGGAGAGGTATTGTGTTACTCTCTTTTTAAATATCCAACTGTGTTAATTCTTAAGAAGACACACATCTGCATTTGGCAATGTCTTATTTTCAATCTTGATTAGCTGAAAAAAATCTGAACCAAGAGACTACTACCCAAAAGATTGGTGATTGAACTGAACTTGTAAAGCAGACACTGAAAGTTGTGAAATAGCAAAACAATCCCTGAACTTTGAAAAAAGCAAAATTGAAACAGAAACACAAGACTACTACTAGAGTTCCGACTGAAAGATGTAAACAAAAGCAAATTTGATAACATTCCTGTTTATTGTCACAGATACGAACACTGGGCATGCTAAGGTCACGCTTCCAGTCTATACCCGGTGCATTCAATGCGTATTTGTTGCCATCTGACAGGGCTAAGAAAAAGGGGTTTTCTCTGTCTAAGCGATTCGCAGAGGTACTTGATTTTTCAAAGTATATATAATACGCTAATAAGAACCTTTAACTCGTAGACGAATGATTCATGAGAATGTTATTATACTATAAAAATAGGTTACACCAAATAGGAGAACTGAAGCAGCAAAATTTGCTCAATTGTGGAATGAAGTTGTATGTAGTTTCCGTGAAGAAGATTTCATAAGTGACAGGCAAGGCTGCTAATCCAACTTTTTGTTTTGTTTAATTTATCGAAAAAAGAGTTCTAACTTAGCTCCAAATTTGTCTATTGCAGGGAGATGGACCTGATGTTAGTTCCATATTCTTCAGATCCCAGCCTTAACCTAATTCAGTGGCCACCATATTTGCTTGCCAGTAAGGTTCCAATTGCACTTGACATGGCAGTTCAGTTTCGATCCAAGGATGCTGATCTTTGGAAGCGTATATGTGCTGATGAATATATGAAGTGTGCTGTCATTGAGTGCTATGAGTCCTTCAAACTTGTGCTGAATGCTTTAGTTGTTGGACATACCGAAAAAAGGTTAATCTTCTGAATTTCCACATCTACCCCTACAAGAAGCTTTTTACCCCAAAATAGTAAAACACACTGAAAATGAAACCTGTTAGCAATTATAAAGAGGTTAAACTTGATAGAAATTAATCCCTCTATTCTATGGAAGTTGACACATTTTCTAATTTGGGTTATCCATCAAAAATTGTAAATTCTCCTTTATTTTGGCAAATCTCCAAGCTATAGTTACCCACTTGCCTTTTGTCATTGTTATAACTTTATGGATGCTCTTTATTATAGTGCACAAGATTCTCTTCTCGTGAATAGCATTTTAGATATGTACTTGATAGTCAAACACTTGTATAAAAATGATGGACCTTGACACCAATGACCAAACCCTGTATTAATAGGAAAAACGTATGTCTTGCTTAGGGTTTAGGGTGTAGGGTGTATCATACACTTCTCATGCACAATCATATTATCATGTCCATCGTAATCACTTCAACATACATTGTAGGGACTTCTTCTCAACATCACATCACTCTCCTTGTTACCCTATCGAATTCCTTCTCTAGATCGATATACGTCACCTATAAATATTTTTTTATGGATCGTTTGATCAAGAAGATAGACTATTGTTTGTCTTTGTGGTGTGGAAACAAACTGGTTTTCGGCATCTTCTTCTTCCCTCAAAAATGAAAAATCACTTTGTATTTTAAGTTGTATATTCATAGCTTACGAGATTAGCCAAATAAAGTAGATTGGTATAGCTTACTAGATTATGTAGAAAATAAACATCTTACATCTGATTGTTGTTCTGATGACAGGATAATTGGTATCATTATAAAAGAAGTTGAAAGTAACATTTCAAAGAACACCTTTCTAACGAATTTTAGAATGGGATCTCTACCTACTCTTCGTAACCAATTTGTGAAACTGGTTGAAAGTCTGGTGAGTCCTTGAGAAATAAACGTTAGATGTTAGCTTACTACTGATCTCTTTATTTAACATTGTGAAAATTTCCATATTGCAGAAAGAGGCTGATGAATCTAAGCACAACACTGTGGTTTTATTGCTTCAGGACATGTTAGAAGTAGTTACACGGGACATGATGGTCAATGAAATTCGGTTTGTGCTTTTGTGCATTCCATTAGTATAACAAAATGCATCATCGTTTCTTAGGAAATATATATGCAAGGGTTAAATGCAAGAAATAGTAATGTACTTCCATATATAAAATATATGTTTATTATGCCATCCTACTTTAATTTATTCTTATTACAATATTGTACTTTGAAAAATCTATGCAATTATAGCCTTGTCGTACTAGTACGAAACAATTTTCATTGCTATAATTGGATAAAATTTTCAAAATATAATGTCCTATAAAGAAATAGAAAGTGCAAGTATAATGCTAGCTATGGGTAGATTTCTCAAAGTACAATTCCATAGTAAGTAAAAAGTGAAAAATACAATGTTGTAATATGAAAAAATGTGATAAGTAGGATGTTATGATACACAAATAAATGAAAGTACATTGTTATTTCTTGCATTTGGCCATATTTTCAATAGCTTTATTCTCTTAAGTTCAACAAACATAATCATGACCTCGTAGATGTTTGTTTCAGTGAACTAGTGGAATTAGGGCATGGTAGCAAGGATTCTGGAACACAACTGTTTGAAAAAGCTATGGACTCAAGACCTGCAATTGCATTTCCTCCTCCTGTTACTGCCCAATGGGAAGAACAGGTTACCCGTATCTTCCCATTGCACATATTATTTACTTAATGTTCATGGACCCACACACACAGTGACATTGGCACTTAACCTTTACTTTGTGGTCATTACAGATAAAGCGGCTTTATCTTCTTCTGACAGTAAATGAATCTGCCATGGATGTGCCTAAAAACCTTGAAGCAAGGCGGAGGATCACATTTTTCACAAATTCATTGTTCATGGATATGCCACGTGCACCTCGAGTCCGTAAAATGTTATCATTCAGGTACATGAAGTTTTGTTCATGGTATACTTACCTTGTAGGTTGAAAATTCTAAAAAGCCAATTATTATGTATAGGTTAAATGCAAGAAGTTGGAACATACTTTCACTTATTTGTGTATTTAATCATCCTACTTTCATTTCGTCCTATCATAACATTATATTTTATAAAAACTTCCCAATTATAGCAATGCCATACAATTCAAAAGCAATTGTCGTTGCTATAATTGGGTAAACCTTTCAAAATACAGTGTCCTAATAAGAAAAGAAATTATAAAGTACAGTGCTATAATTGGTAGGAAATAGGAAATGCAGAGTACAATGCCTTAATTAGGAAAAAAAATGAAAATACAATGTTGTAAATTTGTAATAGAAAAACGAAAATGGAAGTAGGATGCTATAACAAACAACTAAATGAAAGCACATGGTTATTTCTTGCATACAAAAACCAAACACCACATCATGTGCGTCAAATAGAGTGCGGTGTATGGTAGTACTAATACATGAATCCAGAATAATATTTAGTTCATCAGTATAATACAATCATAGTTAACTGGAATTGCATTCGTCAGTATGAGATGATCATAATCGATTGGAAGTGCAGTGTCATGACCCCGTATTATAGTGAAGAGACTGTTTATTCAAAGAGCGACCTTGACATGGAAAATGAAGATGGTATATCAATCAAATACTACCTGCGAAAGATCTTTCCAGGTTCCGATACTTCTAAACTTCACCTCTTTAGTATATACAACTTCTTCCACAAACTTATAGTCATATATATGGTTATCTGAGAATGAAAATATTGTTTTGTCAGATGAATGGGAGAACTTCATGGAACGCATCAATTGCAAAGAAGACGCGGAGATTTTTGAAAGTGATGAAAGCATATTACAACTCCGTCATTGGGTTTCTTTAAGAGGACAAACTCTCTGCAGAACAGGTATTTCCACATATTAATTTATTCTCAAAAATTTATTGCATTCCTAATGGATGTCAGCTTTTCAGTTAGAGGGATGATGTACTACCGGAGGGCATTGAAGCTTCAGGCTTTTCTTGACATGGCTACTGAAAAAGGTAAGAGCAAATTATTACTATCGGGTGCATATGCTAAAATGTTTCATAGAATGTCTTTGGAAGGAATGGACTTTGTCAAAGGAATTGAATTTCAAAGTGATAATCTGTCATGCGTTTGGCTGGCAGTAAATGGAATGGACTTCAATAATAAAAAATAAATAATTTTTTTATTTAGTTGAATTATTGTTTTCATTTATTCCAATATATAATGAGGGTATTTGGTCTTTTAGTAAAAAAAGGGAAGAATGGAATGGAATTCTTCTTCCCTCCCTTGGGAATGATCGTATCCATCAAACATGGAAGTTGAAGGATTCCGACAGAATTGAATTCCATCCATGTGAACATGCCATTGAGTGGAATTCGGATTCCGATTCCAACCTTGAAATTTGACATGGCTATGCGAATCAAGTGTCTTATAAACATGACAATTCCTTGCCAAAAGTATTGTAATTTTGGGTTGTATGCGCCAACTGTAAAGTTATATATTAGCCTTCCTTTTAATTTATGTAGACAGACATTAATGGATTTCTATCACCTAGTGAGTCTCTACAAGGGCCCTTCTATTTGATAAGAATCCTGAACTTATGTCAGTCATAGCCAAGAGCTCTTCAATTTGATCCAACTTATTTAGGATGCTATTCCAAAATAGGCTCTAAGGTAGATAAAATAATATAAGAATATTATGGTGAACCGTTGGAGGCAAAAGAATCTTATGTAACTGACATGTTGAAGGTAATATTCTGTCCCTAACTCTTTGTATGTGAACCAAACAGAAATATTGGAAGGCTATAAAGCCATCACCATTCCGTCAGAGGAGGACAAGAAAAGCCAGAAGTCCTTGTATGCTCAACTAGAGGCCTTGGCTGATTTGAAATTTACTTATGTAGCCACATGCCAAAATTATGGAAACCAGAAGCGTAGTGGTGATCGTCGTGCAACAGACATTTTGAATTTGATGGTTAAGTAAGTATTTCGTGGGAAAATAGAGGTTAATATAAAAAAAAAAAATTATACTATTTAGTAATCAAATAAATCTTCTTGTGCAGCAATCCATCTCTTCGTGTAGCATACATTGATGAAGTGGAAGAAAGAGAAGGGGGAAAATCTCATAAGGTCTACTATTCCGTGTTGATTAAAGCTGCAGATAATCTTGATCAGGTACTTGACCTTCTAGTTTCTGCCCAATATTCATGATTTTGATTTGATCTCTTTGCAACTATTCTACTTTCAATTATTTTCTTATTAAGGCATTGTACTTTGAAAAATCTACCTAATTATATGATCGTACTTCCATTTTTTCCCTTATAGCAATAAAAATGGCTTTGGATTTGGATGTCATTGCTATAATTGGGTAGAATTTTTCAAAGTACAATGCTGTAGTAGGAAGAAATGAAAGTATGATGCTTTAATTAATAAATTAATGAAAGTGCATTAAACTTTATTGAAATGTAGTGCTGAGTGCATCCTTTTTATTCTTGAAGGAAATTTACAGGGTAAAGTTACCCGGATCAGCAAAAATAGGAGAAGGGAAGCCTGAGAATCAAAACCACGCCATAATATTTACAAGAGGGGAAGCTCTTCAGACTATTGACATGAACCAGGTACATCCCTATCTATTTGTATTAGTTCTGAGATTGGTTTGACCTCACTCGAAGTTAAACCCATTACTCTTTAGTACTATAAGGGTATGCTTAGTTGATTCCGATGGAATTGGAATTTGAGATTCCACTACGTGGCATGTCAGGTTGCCAAATAGACAGAATTCAATTCCGTCGTGATCATTCAACAGATTCCATTCCTTCAAAAATTCTCTGAACCAACCGTCCCTAAATAATATGTTATTGTTTTTTGTTTCACGTTGCAGGACAACTACTTGGAAGAAGCTTTCAAAATGCGTAACCTGCTTGAAGAATTTCATGAGGATCATGGAGTGAGACCCCCAACAATTCTGGGGGTTCGTGAACACATCTTTACCGGAAGGTTTGTTCCATATTCAAATTAGCTTTACACTTTTGTTTGGCCTTAAATTTAGACTTGTATTTAAATATCATATTTTTTTCCCTGCAGTGTTTCTTCTTTGGCCTGGTTCATGTCAAATCAGGAAACGAGCTTTGTCACTATTGGTCAACGTGTCCTTGCAAGGCCTTTAAAGTATGTCACTTCTTCTAAATCAATCAAATATATTACTTATTTTGGTTTGACAAATAGTAATTTTTTAACTCCGAGTCTCGGTCCAAACACAATACAACCTGTTATGTTATCTCCCATCCTATCAATTTCATTTGACACTGATGTAAGAATTGATAGGTTGCTATTTCAAATTGGTTATGCATTTTATTGGTTCAATTCAGGGTACGGTTCCACTATGGGCATCCTGATGTTTTTGACAGAATTTTCCACATTACACGAGGTGGCATCAGCAAAGCTTCAAAAGGCATTAACCTAAGCGAGGACATCTTTGCAGGTAAATTCTTGGATTTATATACTCTCTTTGATGAACTTCCATTAAAATGCAACTTATTGTGATCTAGGGTTCAACTCAACGCTGAGACGTGGTAATGTAACTCATCATGAGTACATACAAGTTGGAAAGGGACGAGATGTTGGCCTCAACCAAATCTCACTCTTTGAAGCTAAAGTGGCATGCGGTAATGGGGAGCAAACTCTAAGTCGTGATATCTACAGATTAGGCCACCGCTTTGATTTCTTTCGGATGTTATCATTTTACTACACGACTACGGGCTTCTATTTCAGCTCTATGGTAATGCTTTTCCTGATGCCATGTACTTCATTTCGTTGTTTTTTAATTATTATAGCATCGTACTTTCCAATTTTTTCAGTTAGGTAGGACTGAACTAGCTTTCTAGGACTACTTTTGATGATGATGATGAGGGCATTCACTTATTTTGCATAGATGACAGATTGTGAGCGAATCTGTGCCCTACCTTTTTTGGTGGGACCAAAAATTGCAATTTTTTGTCTTATTAACATCAGTCCTAGTCCCTATCAAACAAAACACAGTTGAGGCCATTGTGTTTTGCCTTGTTCTACTAATTATACTTAACAAATGGGTACTTAAGATCATTCACTGATCTTAAACAATCTGCTTGGGTAGTTCTCAACTGCTTTTATATCTGGAATACTTTACCAAATCACTAACCATTTTGAAGTAACTCAGTTCTTGCTTACAAATGCATACTCATCTATCTTAAAGCACTATATCCAATTATATGCTCAACAGCTTACTTAGACAAACGAAAGAGACTCTGAATTTAGGGATAATGATCATGATATATAAAAGTGACTTGCTAGGAAGTTAGGGTAAATTGCGGGAATAGCAACGTACCTCACTCATGTTACGGATGTGAACATTGTACTTTATTTTTTACCCATAATAGCAACATGCTTTTATTTTCTTACTGATAATAGCAACATACTTTATCTTTTTACCTATAATAGTAACGTACTTACATTTCATAACTAACATGTGCATTATACTCAATTTGTTACATATTGCTATTAATGGTAAAGAAATGTAAGTATTGTGCTCTTATGATTAAGGAATTATAGGTACGTTGCTATTATGTGTAAGAATATGTAAAAAATTTCTATTATGGGTTATATGTTTCTGTTTTCGGTAGAAAAAAGTAAGCATGTTTCTTCTATCGGTAAATACATGTAACTACATTTGTAGCTTAGGAAAAAGTAGAGTATGTTAGCATGCATTGGCTAGGATTAGGTCTCATGTCAATGAGACAAAAATTGCAAATTTTTGTCCCACCTATGGACTCATTCTGAATCTGTCAACATGTGGACATATTTGCCCTCTTCAACCTATAAATTTGTCCAGTCTCGTCCCATATAACAAAAGCAACCTTAATTTCTAAGAGGCAACTAAAATGTCAACTATCTAGTTCCTTATAGCTGACACAACATTTCTGTTAATACCATCCAGCTGGTGGTCCTTACAGTGTACGCATACTTATACGGAAGACTATACCTCTCTTTAAGTGGATTAGAGAGAGCCATCATGAAATCAGCAAAAGCAAAGGGAGATACTGCTCTTAAATCCGTCATGGCTTCCCAATCTGTAGTCCAATTAGGCCTTTTAATGGCCTTACCCATGGTTATGGAAATCGGACTAGAAAGAGGATTCAGAACAGCCATGGGTGACTTCATCATCATGCAACTCCAACTTGCCGCTGTCTTCTTCACCTTCTCTCTCGGCACAAAACTCCACTATTTCGGTCGAACCATTTTGCACGGTGGAGCCAAGTACCGAGCCACCGGGCGCGGTTTCGTGGTCAGACACGAGAAGTTTGCCGAAAACTACCGAATGTACTCACGCAGCCATTTTACAAAAGCCATGGAGTTGTTTATTTTGCTGGTGGTTTATCAGGCGTATGGGGCGGCAGCCACCAGCAGCACTGCCTACTTTTTTCTAACAGTTTCCATGTGGTTTCTGGTGGTGTCGTGGTTGTTTGCTCCTTTTCTTTTTAATCCTTCAGGGTTTGAGTGGCAGAAGATAGTGGAGGATTGGGAAGATTGGTCGACATGGATTAGTAACCGTGGTGGAATTGGTGTTCCGGCAAACAAGAGCTGGGAATCGTGGTGGGAGGAGGAACAGGAGCACCTTCAGTACACCGGTCTGATTGGACGTCTTATGGAAGTAATCCTTTCTCTCAGATTCTTCTGCTACCAGTACGGGATTGTTTATCAACTTAGAGTTAGCCAGAGCGATAAAAGCATCATGGTAAGTAAAACCTAAATCAGGTACTGTTTGTACTTTGGTATGATGGAATCGGAGAAGGAATGGAATGGTTCATTCTATAGGAATGAACCATTCTATATGTTTCTCTTGCCTGATGGAAATGTAATTCACCTTTCATGAAGGAATGGGATTACTTCCATTTTGTTGATTTTCAGTCTTCATAATGGAATGAAAAATTGCAATAGTTTTAATGATTAAAAATTTTGGGAATTTTTTTCACTATTATAATTAAACAATAGTTTTATTTTATAAACAGAACTGAAAATATTATTTTCATTAGGTTTAAATGCAAGAAATAACAATCTACTTTAATTTATTTGGTATTATAGCATTCTACTTTCATATTTACTTTTACAGCATTGTACTTTAAAAAATCTACCCATTTAGAGCAATTTTCATAAGCGAGTACATTCTCCATAAAGAAAATGAAAGTACAGTGCTATAATTGGGTAGATTTTCCAAAGTAATAATCTCAAAAAGAAAAAAATATTGAAAGTACAATGTTGTATTAGAAAGAATCGAAAGTAAGATGCTATTATAAACACATAGATCATATTACTTCACTATTTCTTGCATTATCTTTTTCTTTTGTTATAACTTATTTGTGTTTCAATGAGCTTTTATCATCTCTAATTTTTTATTTTTGTAAATGAAAGTGCTGCATTCATAATTAATATGAATTTTGAAGTATAGAATAGAGTTAATACTATACCTTGTACTTTACATATAATATAAAAAACTCATGAAAAATCCATTCCATTGCTACACGCCAACCAAACATGATTATGGAATGTAATGACTCACTCCATTCATTAGTAACATCTACCTAACGTAAAAGTTTTTTCTTGCAACCATTACAGATATACGGTCTATCTTGGATTGTAATTCTTGCGGTTATAATGATCTTGAAGGTAGGTGCTATAACCAAATTCCCATCATACTGTTGGTGTAGCTTTTAACCCTCTTGAAATAGAAAATGATTTTTATTTTTTGCAGATTGTATCCATGGGTAGGAAGAAGTTCAGTGCTGATTTCCAGCTGATGTTCCGACTCCTGAAGTTGTTCCTGTTTATTGCATTGATGGCCACGCTTATAGTTCTCTTCCAATTCCTCGGGCTTACTGTTGGAGACATTTTCGCAAGCTTACTTGCATTCATGCCAACAGGATGGGCAATCTTGCAGGTATGCTTGCTCATTGCCTGGATAGATAAATGTATAAAAGATATTCAAATGAAAAAAAAAAAAAAAAAAAAATTAATTCAGAAAGCTTACTTTCCCTGACTTTCTTTCTGTATTAAGTTCATTTTTCCATAAAGTAAAAGAAGCACATAGGATTGTGTCATGTCCCCATTTGGTCCATTAAGTCAAAAGGAAACAGCAACTTAGTTTCGTTTACTTACATTGCTATAATTAGTTAGATTTTTCAAAGTACTAGGATGTAACAGGAAGAAATGAAAGTAGGATGCTATAATAATGTTGTAACAGGAAGAAAGGGAAGGTGGATGGTATAATAAATAAATAACTGAAAGTATGTTGTAAATTTTCATTTGCAGATAGCACAAGCATGCAGACCAGCAGTGAAGGCGTTGGGGATGTGGGGGTCGGTGAAGGCACTGGGAAGAGGGTATGAGTATATAATGGGGGTAATGATCTTCACTCCGGTGGCAATACTTGCATGGTTCCCAATGGTGTATGATTTCCAAACCAGGCTTCTTTTCAACCAAGCCTTCAGCAGAGGTCTACAGATCCAACGTATTTTAGCTGGTGGCAAGAAGAACAAATAGTAGTAGTAGCAGTAGTCATAGTATTAGTGGTAGTACTCACTCTCATTACTCCTTAGTAGCATAAACACCTAGCAGCTAGATATATGTAGAAGTTAGAATACATAGCTCAAATGCTCGATAAAGTGTAGGTTTCGCTCAATGGTATCACTTGTTTTTTCTCCGATTGGTGTTTGAATCTTTAACTTCGTCCATGGAAAATAGGAGGTTAATGCTTCGTGCACTTGTATTATCATGCACCGTTTGTTGCTTGGGTTTTTAAGCTGTGTTCGTTTGTTACATGCGACTGGATTACATTGAAAGCGTCTAGACAAGTTTCTAGGGTTAATTTGAATGATGAGGATAGATGTTTTTTTTTTTTTTTTTTCTTTCTTTTTCCCTTTTGTGTGTCACATTTTAATTGAAAATTTTGTCCCATTGGACCAAAGTTTTGCTTAGTGATCCACTAGCGTCCCCACATTAAGAGAAGATTTATGTTTTATAGCGCTCCTATAATGCCCTATATACTCACCTCAATTCCAAACTTTTAATAACCTTTGGCTTCTTAACAGTCAATTTTTTTTTTTTTCTATGTAATATCTCTTTTGTGTAGCGACTTCCAATCCAGGAATATGTGAAAACTAAACCCAACATGAAGTTCTTAAACAATTGTGATCACTCTTCAAAGATTTAATATTGAATAAGTGTTCATTACTCATCTAGGAACCCCAAAGCCTAAAACTACATTCCTCTTTACTAAACTTAACTAGCAGTATTTTACTATCATTTTTTGTAGCACACTTTGTATCCATTGAAAATTATATAGTTGCATAACATATGCATGAGTTGTTTGGGTTCTCAAATTTCATCCATGGCCGATATGGGTTTTTATTTTTTCTAGTGTAAAGACCAATAAAAATTTCATGTAATTGACATGTACCTCAAAACTCATTTATAATGCCCTTATCAACATCATGGTTTGGCTCACCCCTAACATATTTGCTTTTTTCATCATATAACTTACTCGATAATACATCTTTAGTGTCTTGTTATTTCATCAACATATAACTTACTCAATAATACATCTTTATTGGTCTTGTTCATGCAAGTAACTTCATCTTCCAAATCAAGATCATCTGAGAAATTGAAGATAACGTATCTTCATTCTCTTCTTTATGTATGCATACATTCTTTTCTTTCACACTCTTTGTAACATCCCCGCTGGCATACATCACAATATTATCTGCTTTAGGCTTCCAGCACGAAAACTCCCGAAGGGGTCACCCATTCTTTAATTGCTCTCGCCCGGGTATGCTTAATTGTAGAGTTCTTATGGGATCTGCTACCTTCACGACTTTAAAATACGTTGTGATAGGGAAGGTATCCACACCCCTTATAAGGAATGCTTAGTTCTCATTCCCAGCAGATGTGGGATCAGGTGCAACCCACCTGCACCCCCATTATTAGGGTTTGACGTCCCTGTCAAACACATCGACCCGTGCCCCAACTCTGATACCAACTTGTAATGTCCCAAAATTAATGAGTAAAATTTCATTTTTAATAAGCCAAAACCATTCATTCATTAAACCAAAAGACAATCAGAGTAAAATCATAAACAATCAATACGAAATAAATCTTCAAGCGAGGCAGTGCGATCAAATCAGACTCTTCCTTTTGAAACTAGAAGTACCTGAAAACATTTTAAACATAAACTGTTAGCACGAAACTTAGTGAGTTCCCCAAAATACCACATACCATACATCATACATACATATTATACTAAAGCATGTACGTATCTTTTTCACCTCTGAGTCCCGTCTATCTCTCCGAGTCCCTTCCGACTCTCTAAGTCGCTTTCGAATTTCCAAGTCCCTTCTGAATCTTTTGTATCTTTCAACTGGTACGAGTCTATTTCACCCCTACAGATAAGCATACAATCATACTAGCAAGAGTCACAAAGACATCAAACACATACATGCATATCAATAAGTGTCACAAAGTCCTACAACATAATCCAGTGGGCCGACATTGGTGCCTTCGACCCACAAGTATAGTGAAGAGACTCACTTCAATCCGAATTCGAATCACACACACACACACACTGCTGCTATAGGGATCCTCACATTGAACATATCCAAAATCACCACTAATTAATAATTAGGGTAATAACCTATAATCAAAGGTCCAACCATAATCTATCATGCTAAGGGGTAAAAGACTATTACACTTCCCGTACTTAACCCATCTAACCATGACCCAAAACCCAAAAGGACCCAAGACCCATATGGCCCTCTGGTGAGTACGCCATGCGTACTGCCCTATTACGCACCGCATACTTGGTAATCACATAAAAGGAAAAAAAGGGACCAAGAAGTCGTACGCGCTGCATACTCCGATTTACGTAGTGCATAATCACAGGGACCTCAAAAACTCATTTTAAGCACTTAATCCTTTAAGATACAACGTCCAATACTCATATCTAAGTCTTGGGAAGGTCAATACTGATAAAGTCGACAACTTTAAGCTTTTGTATGGCTCAATGAAGCCCAAAACCAAACCCTAGCTTCTTATTAACACTTAATGCTCAAAGGCTAACCATACAATACTCAAATTAGCTTCCTAATAGCTCCATAATGGATAAAGTTTCCAACTTTATCCATTAGAATGACCCAAACAACCAAGATCTAGTCTTAAATTTCGAAATACTAGGTTTATAATTCTTAAATTTTGAAAATTAAATAATTAATTTAAATTTAAAACAAACCAAATGATTTAACAATTATCTATTAATTAACATTTAATTACTTATATTATATCAAATAAGGACTATCTAATTAAATTAATCAAATAATTTAATCCTATTCCTTACCCTCTAATTTTCAAAAAATTAGGGTATAGAATTTATCCAAAAATTTTCAATTATCCCATTTAAACAATTAAAATAATAATTACCAAAAATTTAGGAAACCCTAACCAACTAATACCATTTTCGAAAATTTGCTTGGGGAGGAAGGCTAGGGTTTCAAAACCCTAGCCCTATTTTCGAAACTTATGGGCAAGGTTAGGGTTTCAAAAAACTAAGCCTAATTTCAAAATATAAGCCTTTTATGATTTAATTTCCATAAACCCTAATTTGATCAAATTCAACAATCATAGCAAAGTCAATTGAAAACAAACCAAACACTCTGATACCACTGATGGGTGTTAGGAATTACAAAACAAACTTAAAACTCTTAAGTGTGCATGCAACCTAAAACAAGATATATGTTTTCTCTATTGAACCTATAACTTTGAACATACCTAGAAACCCTAGGTAATTTCGAAAATTACTAAAGACAAGGATTAGGGTTACATACCTTTTATGTAACAACGTGAATTTTCAAAACAAAATTTTTCATTTCTTAAAACATGTTTTCATCTAAATCAAGTCATAAAATCCAATGTATCATAACATAATACAAATCATATAAATCCCAAGATCATAAACTAAATCCTCCGATAGTGTGTACAGATCACACTGGCGCCTTCCCACGGTCCTCGCTAGTACCTAAAACACATAACACAACAACTGTAAGCATAAATTCTTAGTGAGTTCCCCAAAATACTACTTACGCACATACGCCTTTCCAGGCCACGACCTTCCGGTCCATGTGTCTCAGGGGACTTCCGTCCCGACCCGGTAAACCTTCCGGTCCTTCCCGCGTCGACCTTCCGGTCCACATCATAATGCCTTCCGGCCCATAACATAAATGCCTTCCGACCCATAACATAATGCCTTCCGGCCCATAACATAATGCCTTCCAGCCCATATCAAGCATAGCATACATAGCACATACAAACGGTTAACTTATTCATATACAATGCATACAACTCATAACATATCCGACCTTCCGGTCACACATAAATACCCTTTCGGGTACTGTATAGTGAGAAGACTCACCTTGCAGGAAGTCTAGAATCTCACGTGCTCGCTATCTCCGAATCTCAAAATGAAGACCCAACCCCGCCTAATCATAACGAAATATCATTCTAATTAATATAGGCTTCCAAGACTAGGCTACACCCTTTTCATTATCCCACAGAGTGGTAAAAGACCATTTCACCCCTCCTTGACTCAAAGTCCACATGTTGACCAAAACCCTAAAAGTCAACAAAAGTCAATAGACCACAGTACGCAGGGCATACCAGCTTCTGTACGCGGGGCGTACATCGATGAACCGCAATTGGGGTCTCAACCCCTTACGCTGCGCGTACTGGGAGTTACGCCCAACGTAAGTCCCAGATTCATCCATATCATCCATACCATATTTTTGGTCTTAAATGGTTAAGACACTTCTTCAACTTCTAGATCCGGCTCTCTTTAAGTCTCCTAAGCCATAAAGTCGGAACCTTTAAGCCTTGGCATGGCTGTAAAGGCTCCTACACTCTCTAATACCTTTCTTTTCAACTCCAAAGATCTAGATCTCATGCATGGTTAATTATTTACGTCCAAGATCACATTTTTGTGAACATACAACTCAAATAAACCTAGAATATGATAGATCTAAGCCAATGGAGACTACTTGCTCATAAAGTCTCCATCTTTGGGACCAAAACCCTAGAAATTGGTCCAAGAAGCATACCATAAGATCTAAAAGGCAAGATCCGAACTTTTTACCTCAGGAAGAAGCTCGAAACTTTGCTATCCACGGATCTACACTTGTACACCAACTTCTAGCCTCCACAATGGACTCCTCTTCTCCTTTGCTACCTTGAAATAACACATTAAAGCTTAGAACACTCACCCAAGCTATGAACGAAGGAACAACTCTCTTAGGGTTTCTTTCTGAAGGATGGTGGCTGAGGAACCAAGCTATCTCATTCCTTTTATAGCTAACAACCCAAATTAGGGTTTTGGGTCCGGACCGGTTACGCCCGGCGTAACCTTGGGTACGCCCAACGTACCCGAGTGATAACGCATTTAATAAGGCGTGCGAGTACGTGCAACGTGCTCCTTGTACGCCCAGCGTACTCGCCCAACACAAAGGCCAAAAATGACAAATAATTAAAAGATGAAGGCTAATTAGTTGTACCTGAATTTCGGACTGTTACATTTTAATTATTATACCAAACAACTAGAAATCCTATTATTAATCTTTTGGAAGCAAGCACCACAAGCGTTGTGCCTCTAATGGTTCACGCCCAACTCAAGCATGAAGGAGATTATGGAGAGAGGAGGAATGAGAGAAATTTTTTGGCTATTCCTTTGAATGATAGAGTGGCCGAAAATCCTAGGGGTAAGGCTCCTTATATAGTGCAACCTGGAAATCCTAGATAAGTCCAAAACCAATATAATAAATATTATTTTGAATCGGTAATTATCTAGCTTCATAATTATCCTCCAAGGATAATTCTAGAAACCCTAAAGGTCTCTAGAAACCATCCAACCCATGTGTGGAAGGTTTTGGAGCATTTTTCTCAACTATTGAACAATTGCACTTTAGTCCCTACACTTTTAATTAATTTCATTAATCCTAATATTAATTCAAATTAATTTCTGATTAATTATTAATTAAATATTATTATTTCTAATTAATATATTATACTCATAATATATTAATAAATTATTTATTTCAATTTATTAATGAAATAATAAATCAACCACTCTCTCCAAAAATCATCTTGTCCAATTGCTAGGTTTGAGGGCAATCCAAAATGACTATGCTATTATCAATTCAAGTTTATACCAATTATCATTAAATTATAGTTATGGACTTTGACACCTAATCCAACAGTTTTTCCTTTCTTGTGATTGTCGAGTACGCGGTGCGTAATAGGGTGGTACACATGGCATACTCACCAGAGGGCTCCTTTTGATGAGAATGGTTGGACCTTCGATTATCTTTTATTACCCTAATTATTGACTAGGGGTGATTTTGGATATGTTCAGTGTGAGGATCCCTGTAGCAGTAGCGCGTACATGATTTGGATATCTTCATATTGATTTTAGTCTTCTCACTATACTTGTGGGTCGAAGTCACCAATTCCGGACTTTATGGATTATGATGTAGGATAGTAGTGATCTTTGTGACACTTACTGATATGTCTGTATGTACTTGTTGTATCCATGACTCTTGTTAGTATGATTGTATGCTTATCTGTAGGGGTGAAATAGACTCGTACTGGTTGAAAGATACTGAAGGAGTCGGAAGGGACTCGGAGAGTCGGAAGGGACTCAGGCGTGAAATAGACTCGTACATGCTTTAGTATGATATGTATGTATGGTGTATGGTATGTGGTATTTTGGGAAAATCAATAAGCTTCGTGCTTATGGTTTATGTTTAAAATGTTTTCAGGTACTTCTGGTTTCAAAAGGAAGGGTCCGACTTGATCGCATCCCCTGGATATTTATTTCGTATTGATTGTTTATGATTTTACTCTGATGTTTTGAGAATACTTTTACTTTGACTGTCTTTTGGATTAACGAATGAATGGTTAAGCTTATTAAAAATGAAATTTTACTTGGTATTTTTAGGACATTATACTCTTTACTTCACAGTTGTCCTCTTTAAACCATTTCTCTAATT
Source organism: Lactuca saligna (assembly GCF_052625555.1). Classification (NCBI taxonomy): domain Eukaryota; kingdom Viridiplantae; phylum Streptophyta; class Magnoliopsida; order Asterales; family Asteraceae; genus Lactuca; species Lactuca saligna. The sequence continues at coordinate 161,801,213 of NC_136424.1, read as the reverse complement.
CATAACCAAAATGGTCAATATATTTGTAAATTTGACCTCCGTTAGTGTTGTGTAGTTTTCAAGAAGATTGCATACTCAAACTCTTTTGTTATATATATATATATATATATATATATATATATATATATATATATATATATATATATATATATATATATATATAGTATAGTTTTTTACATTCTTCTTCATGAACCTTCTCAGGAAAGTTACACACTCAGATAAATCCATCCCATCAAAATCAACATTAGTGAATAAGAACTTCCTAACATCATACAAGAATGTAGACCTTACAAAAACCCCTTGGAAGTTAAGTTCAACTTTTAGATATACAAGATCCCATTAGCAACACTTAAAATCATAGAGATTCTACAAAAAAAAAATGTGTACACTAAAAAAAATGACAATTTAGAATTGGATACTAGCAAGGGGTTTTCGATTATATAAAGTATTTAACGAGATCATGTAAGAAAAGCTTCAGGACTTGCTCCTTTGGACGACCAAAAAAAACTGTATGTCTTTTATGATTTTCTTGTGCTTTCTTTCTCAATAAACAAGGTATGACATTAGGATCATTTAAATAAATGATATCGGTAAATTACATGAATGGTCCCTATTGTTTAGGGTAATCTGTGTATTTGGTCCTTATAAAGAATTTTTAACTCTAACCGTCTATTGTATGTTTTTGTTGCGCGTTTGGTCCATGAACAACTTAAAAAGACCATTATACCCTTAAGTATATTTTTAAGCATTTTTTATTATTAATTTTGTTTTTTAATAATACAAAAATCAAAAGAAATACTATTCACTCTCTTCTATCAAATGTGTTATGTCTCTTTCTCTAAACACTTTTCCTTTCTATCTCTCTCATTCTCTTGATTCAAAATTCAAACCATCCCCGTCTCTCTCTCTCTCTCTCTCTCTCAACAATTAGATCGACACCACTAGAGAAGATGATTAAATCAACCTTAGAGCCTCTCGTGAATACATACAACATGAAGGAATTGATTTTGAACGTTGCTTCAGGTTTGTATGAGGCTTAATTTATGATTTCATCCACCGATTTCATCAAGAACCACCATCGGTCTCTAGGCCTTAATTGATTTCATCAACTTTGGATCTGCCTCCATCGATTTCATAAGAAACCATTTGTTTGATTTCTGCTTCAGGTTTGTATGAGGCTTACTTTCTGATTTCCTCCATCGATTTCATCATGTATTTTAGCTAGTAATCCAAGGTTTTTTTATTGCTAGTTCGAAACCACTTTAAATGAAAAAGGAAGTGGTGTTGAATGCAAAGTTCGAAACCACGATTTCTTTGAAGGGCGGGACATTTTAGCTAGTAATCCAAGGGCTTTTATAATTGCTAGTGTTTGTTGTATTTAATGCATGCATGTATTTTACAATGAAGGACAAACACCTAATGTAAGTCCTGAACCCGATACATCTAATAAACAATGTGACATGCTTATTTTGAAGCAAACCAAACTTGTTAATTCATCTAAGAAACAACCGATTATTTCTGATGACATACTTGTTGAAAAAACCAAATAAATGAGATGATAGTATGCATAAGAAAATATGGAAGTACAAAACTATAATAGCAGAAAAAAAATATAATGTTATTTCTTGCATTTAAGCCTTAAAACTATATGTATCATTGTGTTATTTATTTGGTTTCTCTATAAATATGTCATTAGAAATAACAAATTGTTTCTTAGATGAATTACAAATGAATTAACAAATTTGATTGTTTTATATATTAGCATGTCGCATTATTTATTATATGGTATTGGTTCGAGACTTACGTTAAATATTGGTAATACTAAAAAGAGAGTAATTGCTTTACTAGTTAACACGTCTCGTCTCTTACGGAGAAATCATGGTTTCAAATTTCACCTTTAACGTTTTTTTTTTTAAATTTTTTAATTTTAATTTATTTTCTCTTAAAATATCTGTCAGTGACTAACCAATGACTAAAAATGAAAGACATTCCAGAAAATAATGACAAATATGAAACAAAAAAGATGTTGTTTTGGCATGCAAACCTAGAATTAAATGTTGAGGTAAATGTAAAAAAGAAGTTACAAACTGATTTTTTGCACTAAAAAACTAGTCAAATCAACTACCTGTCTACATACGAAATTTACAGAATATGGATAAGAAAACAGACGAGATAAAAGAAGAGCGAGGTATAGTGAGAAAGCTCACCCCTACCTTTAAATGATAACGGCTTCTTTTACATCCCATCCCCTAGACAAATCAATAGGAAATACTACAAACCGTTGTTTTTCTTTTGACGAAGAACCACTCTGGTACAACAAGCTAAAGTGATTTGCCAAAAGCCCAAAAATGTTTTTTTTTTTTTTTTTTCAAAATATAATAAGTAATTATATTTATTTATTTATTTTTAAGTTTAAACATCACAAAGATATAAATATAATAGTTTTTGTGGTGTTAACAGTTAACCCAAAATATAACATAATAAATAGCATTTTATCTTATTAGATATAGTTAGAGTAGAGCGAGGCCTCTCTCTACTAACAAAACCTAACGTTCTAAAGACTAAAACAACTCACAATCCAAATGAATCCCGCAGATGTCACTAATCAGGACTAAACTCAAACACCTTTCCTGCATCCGCAACTTCTCACACTTCTCTACTCCCCACAAACATCACCACGGCCAACACGACGACGGCCGCCGCCGCCGCCGTCAACCACAGTCTCCCCCACAAGACCCATATACCCTCTTAAAAGAGGACCCAGTTCAAGTCCTCTCTGATTTATGGGTCCGAACCTTCTCTGACCACAACCAGACTCCATTCTTCAACCTCACCGGTTTCCTCTCCAAACTCGACCTATGGGTCTTAGCCTACCAACGCACCTGCGCCCACTTCACGGGCTCTTTTCCCTCGCGCAACGCTCTCCAATCGCAAGTCATCACCGACCTCCTCTCTCTCCGGAACGCCGTCGTACACGGCCAGTTTCAATGGAACATGAAAACCCATCCCTACATCCAAAACCCAAACGATAAAATCCCTTTTTCGAAGCTCTCAAGTCGCAAGCTTCGTACGATATCAGACTCCATTGAAACTCCGTTTCAAGACACTGTCGTTCAAGAATTGCTTTTGATGATTCTGGAACCTGTTTTTGAGCCGAGATTTTCGCCCAAATCACACGGGTTTCGTCCTCGGAGGAACGCGCATACGGTAATTCGAACAATTAGGAGTAATTTTGCTGGGTATGTATGGTTCTTAAAAGGCGATTTAACCCTAATTTTTGATAATGTCGATGTCAATTTATTGATGGGGTTTGTTGAAAAAGGTGTGAAGGATCAGAAAGTACTGTCTTTGATCAAATCAGGACTAAAAGATCTACCAAAACCAGTTCATCTTTCCAATGAGAAGGTATGGAGGAGAAAAAACAAGAAAAAGGGGTTGAAGAAGAAGAAAGTTCTTGATGAAAATGAGGCCAAACCAGACCCTTATTGGCTCAGAACTTTCTATGATTTTGCTCCTATGGAAGCACTTAAGGTACCCAATTATGGCTATTGTGGGATATTAAGTCCTTTACTTGCTAATATTTGTCTTAATGAATTAGACCACATGATCGAGGAGAGAATCCTTAGCTTTTCTCAGTTTTCAAATGATAATTCCATCACAAATGCTTCCACTACTGATAGTTATGGTAGTTCTACTCCATCATGGCCTGAATTCGTTCGTGGAGGTGGAAAAAATAAAACCAAAAAAATGGATTACATTCGTTATGGAGGTCATTTCTTGATTGGAATTACAGGATCAAGAATGGATGCGGTTGAAATAAGGAACACAATAATCGAGTTTTCCTCAAATAAATACGGCATAACAATAAACGAATCAAATCTAGAGATCCAACACATAAGTAAAGGTGTTCAATTCTTGGATCATATAATTTGCCAAAGAATAATCTACCCAAATATACGTTTCGCATCAAACGGTGGTCATATAGTGACTCAAAAAAGCGTAGGAATTTTGCTTTCAGTCACCGCAAGTTTGCCTCAATGCATTCGACACTTTCGAAAGCTTAAATTAGTCAAAGGTGATAAAGACCCCGAACCTTTACCTTGCACTCCAATGCTTTATTGTGGTCAAGCTCAAACAAATGCTCAAATGAATAAGTTTCTTGAAACAATGGCGGATTGGTATCGATACGCAGATAACCGAAAAAAAATCGTGGGGTTTTGCGCGTACGTGATTCGAAACTCGGTGGGGAAATTATACGCCGCGAGGTATAAAATGAAATCACGGGCGAAGGTTTTCAAGAAAGCAACACGCGATCTTAGCCGTCCGCTTAGGCAAAGTATGGATAATCGGACACCCGAGTATGCGGAATTGTTAAGATTAGGGCTTGCGGATGCTATTGAAGGAATTAGGTTTTCGCATATGTCTATGATTCCATCGTGTGATTATACTCCGTTTCCTAGGAAGTGGGTCCCGCATCATGAACGGGTTTTGCTTGATTATATAAAATTACGGGATTTAAAGCTGTTTTGTGAGCTACAAAGATCGGTTAAAGAACAAGGATTGTGTTTACCTCAAGACATGCTTGGGGAGATCGTGTGGGATTATAAGACTCTTGGGGCACGGAATCTTGGTTTTCAAAGGACCCGAGTTCCTTTGGAATCACCCGCTTAAGTTTGTTGTGTAGTTGTATACACATGTTTTTTTTTTATTTTTATTAAGTTTTGTCCGAAATATAAAACAAAAATAGTAAACCATTATGTGAGGAATTCTGTATATCAATCGTTAACTTATTTGCCAAGGACTAAATGAGAAAATGATGCCATATTTGGGGAAATTGAAGGAAAATAAAATACGGGCAAATTTGTAAAATATTAGGATTTAACAGGAAACACTTTCTGTATATGCCGTTCTTTTGGCATTCAGTAACATAGATATACCTCATGTTGAAAAGTTTTGTTGATCATTAAGTTGTTCTTATTCTATTGGAATTGCACTGTATAATTTTCATTAATTGGTTAAGGGATTTTCTTTCAAGCAAAGAAATGAAAATTTGCAATACAACCTTTCTTATTTATGAAATTTTATTGACGGCATGTTTCTTTTTAGTTTTTATTTTTTAATCTTCCCCTTGGTGAATGGTTGATTGTTTCTTCCCTAATGCTGAACAATTATGAAATTGATCCCAAACGTATTAAAAAAATTAGTAGGGTTTAAAAAAAACTTTATTAGTGATGTCTAAGAGCGTCGGTAGGTTAGTACACAAAGAAACAATTGTAAAGGCAATTGGTGGAGCCTATGAACATGTTATCAAATTGCTTTTTAATAAGACATAATAAATACATTTTATTGATTCTATTGGTGGTGTGGGAAAAAGGCTATTAAAATTTATAAAATTTGATGTTGCAAACAGTGTCAATTATTATTTGGTGGTGTTCAAGAAAAAACTAATTATAAATTTAATTTTATCATTCTGTTCTCAAAATATATTAGTAGTATTACTTTTAGTTTGTTGTGATCATTAGTTTTAAGAAAAAAGAAATTACAGGTTTTTTTCTTTAGTTCATCGGTGAATGATTTTTTTCTTCTAATTCATGATTTTTGTTTCTATGTAATATATAGCGAATGATGTCTGAAACTCAAGCGGAAGGTCCTATCGACATACATACAATTGATGATGTTGACACAAATGATTTGTTAGAAACAACATCTGAAACTGAAGAAATAAAGGATGTGAATGTCGAATGTGATGAAGGTAAAAGTATTGAGGAAAGTATAGTGGGAAAGGTTTTCGATACGCCCAAAGATGCATATACATTTTATAATGATTATGCATTTTTACATGGATTTGGTATATGTATCCATCACAAATATAAAAATAAGACGACAAATGAACCTTACCGGAGGATATATGTATGCAACAAAGAAGGTTTCAAAAGAAATAAGAAAAAACGTCGTAGAGATGTAAGAATCCGTTGCAAAGCAATGCTTCGAATTTCAAAACAAAAAGACAAAAAATGGTTTGTGGATATGTTTAACGATACACACAATCACGATTTGAGCATGACACCAACGAAAGTAATGAAGCATAGATCTCATGGGAAGTTTCACCGTTCTATGGAATGCAAATCTCTTATGGTTGAACTTAATCAAGCAGTGTTGAAGCCTTATCAGTTTAAAAAGGCTATTAATGCAATGAAAACTTCAGATGAAGTTGATGTTACTTCAAAGCAATGTGCTGATGTCTTATCCGAGCAACAAAAACAATACAGGGGAAAAGAGTTTTATGGACTTATAAAGCATTTCCAAGATAAATCATTAACGCACAATGACCACTATTTTGTCATGGATGTGTGTGATGATGGATGTCCCCGGAATATGTTTTGGGCGGATGGAAGATCAAGAGAGGCTTATACTAAGTTTGGAGATGTTGTTGTGTTTAATGTCACTTATATGACAAACAAATACAAGATGCCATTTGCTCCTTTTGTAGGGGTGAATCATCATGGGCAATCTATACTTTTCGGCGGAGCATTGTTAGAAAACGAGAAAGAAGAAACATTTGAATGGTTATTTGAGAATTTCCTAAAATGTATGTTTGGCAAGTTTCCAAAGGCAATTATTACTGATCAAGACAAAGCTATGGGTAATGCAATAAAAAAAAAAGTGTTTCCCAAGACCCGACATCGTTTTTGTGCATGGCATATTAAAAAGCATGAATCTGTACACCTTCGCCCATTTGTTGCTCATTATAGTGACTTTCAGGAATCATATAGATATTATGTGAACAGTGACACCATTGAAGAATTGGAAACCAAGTTTGAAGTTATATGTGGTAAGTATAAACTAGAAAATAATTGTTGGGTAAGTGAAATGTTTAACCAACGAATACATTGGGCTAAACCCTTCTTGAAAGATATTTTGTTGGTTGGTATGACAACCAGTGGACGAAGTGAGAGTATTAATTCATTTTTTGATGGATTTGTCAACTCGAGCACCATGTTGAATGTGTTTGTACTACAATATGACAAAACAGTTGAGTCTCGAAGAGCCGCCGAAGAAGATGAAGACTTCAAGACCATGAACTCGAGGGCTGTTCTCATGGGTTAAAAGCGGGTGAGTGTTACACTAGAAATGTTTTTGAGATTTTTAAAAAAGAATGGATTGAAGCCACTAGCAATTTAACCCATGAGACTGTAAGCAAAAGTAAAGAAGAAATAACATACCGAGTTGGGCAACTGAACGTTGATAAAACATATTGGCGAATTGTTAGCTTCCGTTCTATGAGTCAAATTAATGTCACATGTTCTTGTGCTATGTATGAGACATGTGGGATTTTATGCAAGCATTGTCTATATGTGATGAAGAAGAGGCATGTTGAAACACTTCCGAGTCACTATATTTTACCACGGTGGACCCTTAATGCGAGGTACAAAGTGGGTAAAAGTCGTATCGGACTCGAAGAAATGAATGATGAAAATGGGGTTAGTGCATTCACTTTAAGGTGTGTTCGTTCAAATTTTACCAAAGTTGTCGAACAGGCTAAGGAATCCCCTTTAAAGATAGAAAAAGTTAATAATGTATTGATAAAGATTTAACGATTCAGGAAAACCCTAAAGCATTTGAAAATTCTTCTCAAGGTCCTTCTATGGGAATTTCACAAGTTGATTTGATGGCTCAATTTTCTGTCCGAGATCCTATTGGTCCAACTAAAACGAAAGGGCGTCCTAAAAATGCAAGTAGAATTAAGTCTTCATTAGAACTACCAAAAAAAAAGAACGTGCTCTTATGGTCAAGGATTGGGTCATTACGCCTCTAGTTGTTCAAAAAGAAAGGTAGTTGTAATATTATTTTACTTTGACATGATTTACAAGTCTCATAATTATATTAATTTTATTTTCATGTATCAGGCTAATGAATCGTTGCAAGAGAAAGATTGATGAGATGTGTCGAACGAAACAATCACTCAAGAAAAACATGTTGAAATGTGTGAATTCTTTTTTGATCAAACGAATGTTCGAATGAACAATAAATACTTTTGACCAAATAACAAAGTTTACCATTAGTTGGTAGCAGATTCAAGTGCAAAATTCCAAATAATCCAAAGTCTCTAAATGATTTGATAATAGTGAATAACACCCACAATGAAGGAAATCACAAATCGGGGAATGAGAATCTGCAGGCCGTATAAATGTGATACCGGATTCAAATACAAGTCGTGTCGATCAAAACACTAACTTTCCTTGAGAACCACTTGAAACATTTTTTTTTTATGCTAAGCTGAATATGGAAGTAGTGGTGAAGTGGCTTTGAGAGGTATGCAATTTATTGGCCGGATATAAGTAGCTATGAAACCACAAATGTTATTTTTAAGAAAACTATTAACAATTATGAATTTATAATAAAAAGAAAAGAAATTTCGTGTATTTATGTTATGTGTATTTATAATCTATGTGTTGGCCCATGTTGGCAAATGAGCTTGGAAAAGGAGAGTTCACACAAGGTCATTTTTGGTGCACACTATGCATTTTGATTCTTATTTTTGGGGAGGTTTTGTCAAATGAGTATAGGAGTTTCACGTCGTGACAACTGACTTCAGTGGAAAAATCAGACATCGGGCATCACTCATTGATTGTGAACAGTGGCCGTGAAGAAGCATTCATGCATTAGGGCCAAATTAAAATTTCAAAATAAGGATTATGCCATCAAAACCCTTAAGTGTTTCAGGAATTTACGGTTTTACCATTTGACAGAGTTGTTGTTCATTTTATACCGGAAACTTGTAAAAAAAATCGTTTACAGGTTAAACTGGTAACGTGTATAGCTGACAATAGGGATGAAAGTGGGTCTAAACTGGGACTGGATGGACCCAGGAAAACCAAGAACCGGTTAACGTGAATTTTTAGAACCGTAAATCGGACCTGTATATAGGAACCGGTTCCGGTTCGGTTTCGGGTACGGTACCGGGTAAAGTGGGTCTAGAATCGGAAAACCGGAAAACATAAAAGTGGGCAGGTTCGAACCGGATAAAGTGGGTTTAGAATCGGAAAAACTAGAATTTTTTACTAATTGTTTACTACTTAGTGGTTTTAACTTTGAAAATTATCATATTGATATCCCAATTTTGTGGGACTGTAACTCATTGAATATAAAACCAAAATTGACAAAATTATAGTCTAAAATCATGTACAAACTATAAACTACAGTATGGAAAAAAACCCGCATGTCAATCCAACTTTAAACGAATGAGATATGCATGTGTTAACATTTTCACATAATACAAAGTACATAAACATATAGCTAAAAAGTTGAAAATTTTCAGTTTTGAGATCCCGACTTCGGGGGATTGCAACTCATTGAATATTAAACCAAAAATGACAAAATTATAGTTTAAACTCATGCAAAAACTCTAAATTATAAGTTGGAAAAAACCACATGTCAATTCGGTTTCAAACAAATAAGATATGCATGTTTTAAAACTTTCAGATAATACAAAACAACTGAAAAACTAAAAACGTTCCAACTTTGATATCTCGACTTTGGGGGACTGTAAGCCAATGAATATAAAACTAAAAATGAAAAATTTATAGTCTAAAATTATGTACAAACTCTAAATTAGAATTTGGAAAAAAGCGCATATCAATCGGAGTTGAAACGAATAAAATATGCATCTTTCTAACGATTCACAAAAACCGGTTACGACCGTAAAAGTGGTTCCGGTTTTTAGACCCGGTTTACCCGGACCCGATGGACCCAAACCCGGAATACTGAAACCCAGATAAAGCAAATTGAGGGATTCGAACCCACCACCTCCAACTCATAAAGCAATAAACAAACAACTCAGTTGCATCTCCTTTTGGGTTTTATAACTCGAAAACTTGATATATATTGTTTATTATTGAAACAATTTATTATAAAGTAATAATAGTTTTAATAATAATAATAATAATAATAATAATAATAATAATAAGTATTATTATTATTATTATTATTATTATTATTATTATTATTGTTATTGTTATTATTTTATTTGTTGGAAGTGTATATATACATTTTAAATTACATTTTTAAAACTGTATTTTAACCTTCAATAACATATTTTTTAAATTTATAATTATATTTATACTGTAACTCCCGTAGATCCGGGCTAGTCAATTTAGAGACGATAAGCATCAAAAAATGACTTTTTGATGGAAGATTATTTAGAAGGATTAATCTTAACCAAGTTGTAGTATATGTCACAAGGTTTCCGTGCATATAAAGAACGCCAAAATCCGAGTTATAACGAAATAGTTATGACCTGTCGAAGTTTCACGACAGAACCGACACTACACAACGTAACGTAAATAATGAATTTACGTTAGAGCGATATTTATCCAAAAAAATCTAAATGAGAATTGAAGATCTCATCTATAGTAGTCCAACGATAAAAAGATAGACGAAAACGGAGTTCAAATGAAGGAGTTATAAGTTTATAACGGAGTTTTCCTGTCCCGGTCTACTAAAAATAATATATAAGTAATATAATTATAATATATTAAAAATAAAGTCAAAATTAGCCAATGGATTCTAAACAAGAGTTGTAGAGCATAATCTCACATTCGCGTCGATATAAAGAACGTCAAAAACGGAGTTTGTATGCGAAAGTTATGAATTTCTGAAGTTCGGAGCGCGAAACCCCAAAACTGTCAGAGACCACGATGTGGCAAGCAGTGCCACGACGCTCCTGACACCTCCGGGAGTCCCATGCTGTGACGACCAAGCCCACAACGTGGCAAAAGGTTCCATGATGTGGAAAAGGCCAGTTTTTCCCTATAAATAGATTTGAAGGGCCAGCCGAGTTTGGTTGCTCATTCTCTCATCTCTCTCCCATATTACATCGATTTACGTGAAAAGAAGTACCCCCGAAGCTCCGGTATCAACACCGAGACCCGAAGCAAGTCCCGAAGCCCGAAGATCCCGAGAAGAAAAGAGTTTCCGAGCCGAAGCTCTACCCGCGAGAAACCCGGTGTGTGAAGTGATCCCGGTTTCACCAAAGAATACTATTTATACAAGCCGTAGCGCTGTCCGATCATCTTCTTATCAAGTGAGTGTATAGTCACTTTCGTCTTACACATAGATATGAAGTATTTTATAAAATACGTGCTATGTGTATTTATATAGTTGTTTATATGTGTGAGTGTGCGATTACTTTCTTCTAACACATAAATATTAAGTATTTGCTATGAAATATGTGCTATGTGTATAATATAAAGTTGTTTATATGTGTGAGTGCATGGTTACTTTCTTCTAACGTATAGATATGAAGTATTTGCTAAGAAATACGTATTATGTGTTTATACATTGTTTGCTTATTTGAAATGAGTATGGAATGGACGTTTTATATAGTTTTTAAATGAGTTAAACTGTATATGTATTTTATATCTGCAAATATGTTGGGTAGAACATGGGTAGATGAGATAGTTGGTATGTGATAAAATGAGGAGGTATGAAAGATGCGCCAAATAGAGATGTCATAATACTAGCAGATGCGCTTAAGAATAATATTGGTAGATGCACCAAATAGAGATGTCATAATACTAGCAGATGCGCTTAAGAATAATATTGGTAGATGCACCAAATAGAGATGTCATAATACTAGCAGATGCGCTTAAGAATAATATTGGTAGACGCACCAAATAGAGAATGTCATAATACTAGTAGATGCGTTTATAGGATAATCCTGGCAGATGCGCTTATAGGATAAGGTCGGCAGATGCGCCTAATAGTGAATGTCGTAATCTTGGCAGAGGCGTTTAAATAATAAAGTTGGTAGATGCGCCTTAAATAACAATGGAATTTGTGTCTATTCCTTAAAGTCAAATTTTAGGAATGAATGAATAAAGGATAGGTGATTTTTAGGGTAAAACCTTATGAAATAAAGAAGATAACGGGGATGGGTAATTGGGTTGATTGTTTGATGATTAAATATTATAATTATATTATTGTGGGTTGAAAACGCTATATGCTCACCAGGCTCCCAAGCCTGACCCACTCAGTTTAATTGTATCACAGGTATCGATACGAAGCTGCTTTGCACTAAGAGATTAAAGGAGATGTAAATCACTAGAGTAAATGAATGTATGTTTTGTTTATGCTTATGTGTCTGTATCGGAACATGACATCCCGAGGTTTTATTATTTAATGAAAATACATTCTCTTTGAGAAATGTTTTGATAAGTTTTTATCATATCTTGTTTTGGGAACAAATTCTGCAACCGTTTTCTTTAAACGATTACTCTGATTTATAAAAGAAAGAATAAACAAATCGGTCTTTTCTAGCCGAGAAATTGGGGATGTCACAGTTGGTATCAGAGCATTAGTTTAAGCGAACTACGAATATGTAGGAAATTTCTAGACTTAAACTTAGAATGCTAAGTAATAATCGTGAGGAGTGTGTCTAAAATATGTTAGGTAGTACACCTAAATTGACGCATGCACTAGTTTATTTTAGGAATGATGCCTAAAATGCTTTTATGTGCTAATTGTTTTGTGTGATAGCTAAATTGATGCTATTATTTGTTCGGATCTATGGTCTGTTGCCGACCGGATCAGGAAACCTTATGTGTTTAGGATTCTAAGCGTACGACTACGAAATCAGAACTAGCATGTAAACGTTTTGGGGTGATAAGGAGATTTATACGTTTATCGTAATTAAAAACTTTCTTATCTAAAAAAAAATTCTCGCTTGGTACACCAAATGTCTGCTTGGATGTACAAGAGGTCATGGTGAAGACTCGTAGATAAATTGAGTAAATGAAGGAAATGAAGAAGGCTTATGATAGTGGATGACACCTATCAAAAGATATTGTAAGAGTGGTATCTTGCCTTTAGAGTATGTCTTATGAAATAACAGTACATTTAGAGGAGTACGGTACGTATAAAGTACACTTTCGATTGGCAGGATGATGGAACGATTGGTGAAATTCTTGAAGTTGTCTCATCGTCTGGTATTTCCATCACCAATCGAGTTGAAGTAGAGTTGATGATTGAAGATTGAGCAATAAAGAAGTCCTAGTAGAGTCTAGGGAAATTGTTTATGATTACTTGGATACATTCGTATGTGCTAAATTGTTTTGTGATTTTCTTGTATAGTGACTTGGTCGACTGCGGGACAATACTTGGGACGAGTATGAGTAGGTGTGAAAGGTAGTAGATGCATATACTACCGGAAGCACAGGACTCGCACTTGGATCAGGGAAAGTCACAAGGTTACCAAGAAGCTAGTAACTGATTCCGTTTTGTTCAAGTGTGTCATTACCCTTGTTTCGGTAGTAACTAGTAAGATGGTTGTTATTCCGACCCTAGTGGTCATCTCAAATTGAGTCCGAATACGAGGATTTTGTTACGTGGTTCAGAGAACCAAGTTCGATGTAACATCTGACGTAAGTCAGAAGATTGAAGTCAATACGATCATTGGTATCACGCTCGTTGTTAAAAGAAGTTTGCAGATAGAAATGCTACATCCTGAAACGTGATTATCTCACATTAGAATATGAAGGAAGGTATATTCCATTCTTGAATTTGACTCTAAGAGACTTGCTGTAAGCGTTGCATCATACGATGAGAGGTCATTAGAACATGACCCATCGATCTATTGCAATAGATGAAGGCAAGTACTTATCCTGAGAAGAAGATGGATTCCACAATAAGGACTTATTTTGTAACTTGGAAGTTATGATTGAAAGTACAACATAGTACGATAAGCAGATGCAAGATTGGGCATCGTCTGCGGTCTAGAAAGCCATAGAGTTAAATACTCTATCGAGGAAACATAGAAGTTACAGTTATTACCTAGGATGAAGAGATAACGCGTGGAATCATTATGCAAGTCCTATTTCGTTGATGATTGATATGGGCATATTTAGTTATAAAATTCATGCATTATCTTAATACTTTATGTTGATTCTGTCTCATTTAATGAACAAAAGGTGCTTAATTAGATTAAATATTTCATTTTCAACAACAAATACATGCTCGAAAGGAAAATGAAGCGGAACTAGCGATTGGACGCTTGGATCATGGATTTTGAAGAAAGAAGGACGTTGCTGGACAACTTGACCCCTCGTCAGTGTTTTGGCCATATCTCATGAACCGTAACTCCGATTGATGAGATTTAAAATGTTCTGAAAACTAGACACAATTTCGGATGACTTTCGTGTTTTGAGAAAATGCTGATTCCAAACGTACTCGGCGAGTAGGTTCGATTACTCGCCGAGTTGGTCTGAAGTTTCGCAATTCTGGACGCGCTGACTTTCCGTACACGGGTTTTAAGTGACTGGACTCGCCGAGTAGCCCCTGTTTTGTGAAAATCTATATAAAGGGACTTTCAGATCGATACCCTAGGAGAGAGATGAACCCTTGGAGGCCAATTGTCGACTAAAGGTGTTGTTGGAGCGTGGGAAGCAAGGGAATCAACCCTACATTCAATTTTAAGGAGAATCAAGTCAAAATCAAGTTTACTCTTACCTAATCTCTTGTTTGAACTATGTTTTTACCAATTGATTTCGTTTTTGTGCTTGTTTCTGCTGTAATCATGAGCTAAAAACTCATAACTTCTGTTTAGGTAGATGAATTTGTGAACATGGATTGATTATTTGATTAGGATTAATTTTAATTGGTGATTATGTTTTATTAAGCTTGTTAAAGAACCTTATGTGTTAACAATAACTATTCTTCTATTAATAAATTAGTAATTAAGTTGTATGAACATCTCTTAGTTATTAATTTCACATGATTTATTGTGACCACATAGTTGTATGTCTAGGAATAACGAATGTGAAACTAGAATTAACTAGAAGATAGGTAAGTTAATGTGTGAGATTGTTTGATGAACATCAGCAAGAGGTTAATTGGAGGGCCAATTTAATTAACCGTTACAAGTCTTATTTAACCCAAATCAATAACTAGGAAATTCGTTAATTTAGACAACTGGCCACTGCTTGAGTTAATTTGTTTCCTAAGGATTAGTAATAGCGAAAGTGGAACTAATCATCTTAGTCGGTAGCTAATGAAGAATTAATCCGATACATCGAAATCATCCATGAGAACAAATGAGTCGAACCTAAACAGAAGTCCTCTTTATTATTGAATTTAGTTGATTTTTATTTGCTTAGCTCTTAGTTTCTTAGTTTAAGTTTTAGTTAATTGTTTAAGTTTCTAGTCTTGTAAAACTAGAGAAAACCCCCTTTTTGTTATTTGTTTTATTTAGATAATATTAGCATTTATTTTAATTGTTTACCGTTCCCTGTGTTCGATACCCTACTTGCTTGAACTATATTACTAATCGATAGGTACACTGCCTTTCGTGTGTTTATTTTGTGTCTAAGTTAGTAGGATTAAAACTAGTTGGTTTTACACACATCAAGTTTTTGGCGCCGTTGCCGGGGAACGGTTGTAAATAGTTAATATTATTTGCTAATTGTTATTATTAATTTTTATTGATTTTTTTAGTTTATTTAGTTTATTTTTATTTTTATTTATTATGTATTTTCCAAATCTCGATGCTTTTGATGCTTTTATTGAGGAAGTAGTATAGGAAATTGAGCAAGAAGATGAGGAGTTTGGATGGGATGAAGATTTGAAGAAATTTGATAGATGGTTAGATAACATCTTGCCCAACACACAAGAACAATCTGAGTCACAAGAGCTAGAGTTAAAAGATGAAGAATTTAATCCAGAAAGAGATTTGGAGGAACTAGAAAGGTTGCTGGCAGAGGGGTCAGACGAAGAACAAGAACAAGCTGAGTTGCAGGAACCAAGCTGTGGTTTGACCATTACCATGACATGCCCCCCTGTATTTCCGGTTTGTGTTTCAAAGCATGGGGTGATGATTCCAACTTTGGAGAAAGTTCTAAATCATGATCCATTTATGATTAGTATCCAACCGGTTCCAACCCTTGTCAATATTCTTGGGTTTTATGTATTCAGGCTCGTTTGGCCAATTTTAGAAGTAAAGAGCCAAATTTCACAAATTGGTCCACCAAAGAAGATATTCAATGCAACGGATGGATGGGCATCGAATTTATTAGAAGTTTATTAGGTTGGGAGTCCAGCTAAAGACTTGCACAAAAAGAAGCGCTTGCGGGAGGCAACCCGTCATTAGAGTTTGCTTTTCTTTTTCTTTCTAAACTTCTAGTATTTAGGGATAATTTAGGATTTTTATTTTGATTTATTTTTATTATTACTTGGTATTTGTTTTTGATCTTTTCAGTTTGAGTGTAAGGATGCATGTGAGGATCTAGAGTCAAGGCTGATGAAGCGAGAAATCGAGTCTAGGCGAGAGAGGAAACGAAGTTTTGAGTCAAGCTATGAGTCCAATTGATAGAAGGGTTATATAGTGTTTATTACCTAAAGAAAAATGAGGGAAATTATTAGTTTATATAACCCCCATACATCAGAAATGGACTTGGGCAGAATAAAATTTTTGTCACACAGCAGTCTACTCGCCGAGTGCATCTTATGGACTCGCTGAGTCCATGTGAAAATTCACGATTCTTCTGCCATTTACGCTTCAACTCGGCGAGTCTACATACTGACTCGACGAGTCGCTCATTCTTCTTACTTTTGAGCTGAAGATTTGATGACATTTGATATGGGCATTGATTCTATTCTTTGAAGATCATTTTCCGAGCATTTCCAAGAGTTTTTCCCTTATATTTGGAGCTTTTATAAAGACTGTACCACACGAGATTTTGACACCCAAGATATGGATGAGCTGTTCCCATGTCTAAAGTCAGCTGAAGATGGAGCTTTAAATGAAGAAGTTCAACCTTGCAACTACTATCCCAGGGGAGTTTGTTCCAATTCCCTCTTTATTTTATTGTTCTTTACAAGCATGATATGCAATGGGGACATTGCATAAATTAAGTGTGGGGTAGGGGGTTGGTTGGTTACACTAGTTAAATTTAAAGTTTTGCATAAAATTTGCTAGGATTAATTTAGAAAATTTTGGTAAAGCAATTAGGGATCATGCTAGTATTATATTTGATGATTGCATGAAAACCCAAATGTTTAGTTGAGCCTATATACGTTCTAGTGCATTTGTGGCTTCCTTATTCCAATGAAATCATGGGACAAAAACACGACCTCGCTTAGTTTGAAGGATGCAATATGTTTAGCATCGTGTACCAGAAATGTATCCAGGAAAATTATTATCTTTAGCCAATAAAGGTTGAAGTTGAGCGCCCCTGCTTAAGCATGTAGGGTTTTGAGTGGAAAAAGTGTGTTACATGTTCAAAAAAAAAAAACAGAGAGAGAATTACAAGAAAAAATTTGAAGAATTTTTGGAGCATCAAAGTTAAGTATGAAATTAGAAGATCGAAAATTCCGAAGAAATTCAAAAGGTTGAAGATACCAAAAATCAAACAACAAGGTGGTGAATTCAAAGAAATTAAAGATTAAATGTCAAAGAAGTGAAGAATTCCAAAGAGCTCCAATGTGGTATCATAAATTGTAATTGTCTAGATTATGTATGCTTGAGTTGCTCAATCAAAAATACCTTGAGGCTAAGACGTTTTCTGAGGATGGATTCGGAGGGATGCATAAAATGAGCATTGTTCGGAAAAAGCGGGCGAATGTTTATGAGGATTGTGAGTATTTGGAGTATGGGGGGTTATTAGGAAAATTTTAGACACAAATTCATGCGTTGCGGTCTTGGCATAATGGCTGGGTTTGATTGGGATTGTCTTATGTAATATTAGTGTATTAAAATTCAGTTTTGCTTGGGAGCAAGCAAAAGTCAAGTGTGGGGTATTTTGATATGGGCATATTTAGTTATAAAATTCATGCATTATCTTAATACTTTATGTTGATTTTGTCTCATTTAATGAACAAAAGGTGCTTAATTAGATTAAATATTTCATTTTCAGCAACAAATACATGCTCGAAAGGAAAATGAAGCGGAACTAGCGACTGGACGCTTGGATCATGGATTTTGAAGAAAGGACGTTGCTAGACAACTTGACCCCTCGTTAGTGTTTTGGCCATATCTCATGAACCGTAACTCCGATTGACGAGATTCAAAATGTTCTGAAAACTAGACACAATTTCGGATGACTTTCGTGTTTTGAGAAAATGCTGATTCCAAACGTAATCGGCGAGTAGGTTCGATTACTCGCCGAGTTGGTCTGAAGTTTCGTGATTCTGGACGCGCTGACTTGCCGTACACGGGTTTTAAGTGACGTACTCGCCGAGTAGGTCATTGGAATCGCCGAGTAGCCCCTGTTTTGTGAAAATCTATATAAAGGGACTTTCAGATCGATACCCTAGGAGAGAGATGAACCCTTGGAGGCCAATTGTCGACTAAAGGTGTTGTTGGAGCGTGGGAAGCAAGGGAATCAACCCTACATTCAATTTTAAGGAGAATCAAGTCAAAATCAAGTTTACTCTTACCTAATCTCTTGTTTGAACTATGTTTTTACCAATTGATTTCGTTTTTGTGCTTGTTTCTGCTGTAATCATGAGTTAAAAACTCATAACTTCTGTTTAGGTAGATGAATTTGTGAACATGGATTGATTATTTGATTAGGATTAATTTTAATTGGTGATTATGTTTTATTAAGCTTGTTAAAGAACCTTATGTGTTAACAATAACTATTCTTCTATTAATAAATTAGTAATTAAGTTGTATGAACATCTCTTAGTTATTAATTTCATATGATTTATTGTGACCACATAGTTGTATGTCTAGGAATAACGAATGTGAAACTAGAATTAACTAGAAGATAGGTAAGTTAATGTGTGAGATTGTTTGATGAACATCAGCAAGAGGTTAATTGGAGGGCCAATTTAATTAACCGTTACAAGTCTTATTTAACCCAAATCAATAACTAGGAAATTCGTTAATTTAGACAACTGGCCACTGCTTGAGTTAATTTGTTTCCTAAGGATTAGTAATAGCGAAAGTGGAACTAATCATCTTAGTCGGTAGCTAATGAAGAATTAATCCGATACATCGAAATCATCCATGAGAACAAATGAGTCGAACCTAAACAGAAGTCCTCTTTATTATTGAATTTAGTTGATTTTTATTTGCTTAGCTCTTAGTTTCTTAGTTTAAGTTTTAGTTAATTGTTTAAGTTTCTAGTCTTGTAAAACTAGAGAAAACCCCCTTTTTGTTATTTGTTTTATTTAGATAATATTAGCATTTATTTTAATTGTTTACCGTTCCCTGTGTTCGATACCCTACTTGCTTGAACTATATTACTAATCGATAGGTACACTGCCTTTCGTGTGTTTATTTTGTGTCTAAGTTAGTAGGATTAAAACTAGTTGGTTTTACACACATCAATGATTCCGGGACATAATCATCCTAAGGGGGAGATAATTGTAACGCCCGTAGATCCGGGCTAGTCAATTTAGAGACGATAAGCATCAAAAATGACTTTTTGATGGAAGATTATTTAGAAGTATTAATCTTAACCAAGTTTTAGTATATGTCACAAGGTTTTCGTGCATACAAAGAACGCCAAAATCCGAGTTATAACGAAGAAGTTATGACCTGTCGAAGTTTCGCGATAGAACCGGCATGAAACAACGTAACGTAAATAATGAATTTATGTTAGAGCGATATTTATCCAAAACAATCTAAATGAGAATTGAAGATCTCATCTATAGTAGTCCAACGATAAAAAGGCAGACGAAAACGGAGTTCAGATGAAGGAGTTATGAGTTTATAACGGAGTTTTCCTGTCCCAGCCTACTAAAAATAATATATAAGTAATATAATTATAATATATTAAAAATAAAGTCAAAATTAGCCAATGGAGTCTAAACAAGAGTTGTAGAGCATAATCTCACCTTCGCGTCGATGTAAAGAACGTCGAAACCGGAGTTCGTATGTGAAAGTTATGAATTTATGAAGTTCGGGGCGCGAAACCTCAAAACTGTCAGAGACCACGACGTGGAAAGCAGTGCCACGACGTGGCAAGTCTCCTGACACCTTCGGGAGTCCCCCAGATGCAACTTGCGATGACGCATGCAGTGATGACCAAGCCCACGACGTGGCAAAAGGTTCCACTACATGGAAAAGGCTAGTTTTCCCCTATAAATAGATTTGAAGGGCCAGCCGAGTTTGGTTGCTCATTCTCTCATCTCTCTCCCATATTACATCGATTTACGTGCAAAGAAGTACCCCCGAAGCCCCGGTATCAACCCCGATACCTGAAGAAAGTCCCGAAGCCCGAAGATCCCGAGAAGAAAAGAGTTTCCGAGCCGAAGCTCTGCCCGCGAGAAACCCGGTGTGTGAAGTGATCCCGGTTTCACCGAAGAATACTATTTCTACAAGCCATAGCGCTGTCCGATCATCTTCTTATCAAGTGAGTGTATAGTCACTTTCGTTTTACACATAGATATGAAGTATTTTATAAATACGTGCTATGTGTATATATATATATATATATATATATATATATATATATATATATATATAGTTGTTTATATGTGTGAGTGTGCGGTCACTTTCTTCTAACACATAACTATTAAGTATTTGCTATGAAATATGTGCTATGTGTATAATATAAAGTTGTTTATATGTGTGAGTGTGTGGTTACTTTCTTCTAATGTATAGATATGGAGTATTTGCTAAGAAATACGTATTATGTGTTTATACATTGTTTGCTTATTTGAGATGAGTGTGGAATAGACGTTTTATATAGTTTTTAAATGAGTTAAAATGTATATGTAGTTTATATACGCGAATATGTTGGGTAGAACATGGGTAGATGAGATAGTTGGTATTTGATAAAATGAGGAGGTATGAAAGATGCACCAAATAGATATGTCATAATACTAGTAGATGCGCTTAAGAATAATATTGGTAGATGCACCAAATAGAGATGTCATAATACTAGCAGATGCGCTTAAGAATAATATTGGTAGATGCACCAAATAGAGATGTCATAATACTAGCAGATGCGCTTAAGAATAATATTGGTAGACACACCAAATAGAGAATGTCATAATACTAGTAGATGCGCTTATAGGATAATCCTGGAAGATGCGCTTATAGGATAAGGTTGGCAGATGCGCCTAATAGTGAGTGTCGTAATCCTGGCAGAGGTGCTTAAATGATAAAGTTGGTAGATGCGCCTTAAATAACAATGGAATTTGTGTCTATTCCTTAAAGTAAAATTTTAGGAATAAATGAATAAAGGATAAATGATTCTTAGGGTAAAACCTTAAGAAATAAAGAAGATAACGGGGATGGGTAATTGGGTTGATTGTTTGATGATTAAATATAATAATTATATTATTGTGGGTTGAAAACACTATATGCTCACCAGGCTCCCTAGCCTGACCCACTCAGTTTAATTGTATCACAGGTATCGATACGAAGCTGCTTTGCACTGAGAGATTAAAGGAGATGTAAATCACTAGAGTAAATGAATGTATGTTCTGTTTATGCTTGTGTGTCTGTAGCGGAACATGACATCCTGAGGTTTTATTATTTAATGAAAATACATTCTCTTTGAAAAATGTTTTGATAAGTTTTTATCATATCTTGTTTTGGGAACAAATTCCGCAACCGTTTTCTTTAAACAATTACTCTGATTTATAAAACAAAGCATAAACAAATCGGTCATTTGCCAACATGGGCCAAAACATAGATTATAAATACACATAACATAAATACATGAAATTTCTTTTCTTTTTATTATAAATTCATAAATGTTAATAGTTTTCTTAAAAATAACATATGTGGTTTCATAGCTACTTACATCCGGCCAATAAATTGCATACCTCTCAAAGCCTCTTCACCACTACTTCAATATTCAGCTTAGCATCAAAAAAAATGTTTCAAGTGGTTCTCAAGGAAAGTTTGTAACAACAGCAAAATTCAGGTCAAAATTTAAACTTTTATAAAACCGTAATTAAGTATACTAAGTGGTAGATATTGTAACAAGGTTTTCATACATATAAAGAACACTAAAATCCGAGTTATAACGAAGAAGTTATGACCATTCTAAGTTTCCCGACAAAAACCGACAATACGAAGTTATGTAAAAACGCAAAGTTTCAATAAAACACTTTTTGACCTCAGGTGTCTAAATGAAAGTCATAGATATCATCAAACCGTAACTGTACATAAAAAGAACGTCCAAATCTGACTTCGTATGAGGAAGTTGTGATTTTTCTAAGTTACAAATATAACAGTAGACAGTTAAAAACTCGAAATAGAGATCGAGAGACTTTTAGCCGACACAATATAAATGAGAATCGAAGGGCTCAACAATACTAGCACAACGGTAAAAAGTCTGACGAAAACGGACGTCGGATGAAGAAGTTATGGAATTTTAACGGACTTTTCCTATCCCGGCCTGTTAAAAATATAATATTAAAAATAAAGTCAAAACTAGCCAACGGAGTCTAAACGAAAGTTGTAGATCGTAGTCTCACCTTCGCGTGGATATAAAGAACGTCGAAAACGGAGTTTGTATGAGAAAGATATGAATTTTTGAAGTTTGTTAATTAATTTAAATATAAATTAAATTAAAGTCCGGTATTATCCGAAGAAGGAGTCACCGGTCCGATCCCTCGTACGCCCAGCGTACCGACGTACGCCCCGCGTACCCAGATGCTAGGCTCCGGTTCGGCCACGTTTCCCCAATGCTCCGACCGAGGATGCGGTCAGCGATGACGTCTCGTACGCGCTACGTACGGGAGTACGTCCCGCGTACGTGTGCCCTCCAGCCCCTATATAAAGGGTGCGAGGGTGCCGGCCAAAGTTGCTAATTTCCTTCCTTTCGCGCGCCGAAGCTATGTGTTTCAACCCTCGAAATCATCCCAAAGGCCCGGTTTTCATACCCAAGGTGGGAAGAAAGTTTTACACTCCCGAGACTCCCGAGATTTCCCGAGAATCTCGAGAGATCCGCTTTCTTGAGTAGAAGTTCTGCTCGGTTCCCATCGCGCTTTCTTCAATCGATCAAGTGAGTTCGTACCCCTTAATTAACCCTTTTTAAATATTCTAAACGCTTTTATATGCTTTCTAGGGGGGGGGGGGGGGGGAATACAAGTAAAACACACGACTACTATCGGGTGTTATATATATAAAGATTATTATACACTCTTATTAAGTAGAATCATATGTGATTTATAAACTTTATAGGGAACTCCCATATACAAAATATATTACAATAACATTCTATCTTTAAAACTATAAATTGTTGTAATGCATGTATAAACTAAACATTTTTCCTAGATTTAAAGTATATAACGAGTTCATACCCCTTCAAACACACTTTAAATACATTTTAAATGCTTTTATACTCTTTTAGGGGGGGGGGGGGGGGGAATACAAGTAAACATACGGTTGTTATCGTGTGTTTTATAAAATTTCACTTCACTTGCTTTTATCGAATAAATCACTTAGAATTCCTTACTACTATGGAAAACTCTTGTCATACTTTGCATGCATTAGACTTATACAAAGTATATAGTGAGTTCAAAGCACCTTTCGTTGCTAAATCGTTTTATACATTCTAAAAACTTATGATTTATGCTTTGTCAAACATTGTGAAAAAGGATAAACTTTGCATACAAAACTATTACTTTAATACAGACTTAATTGAGAATCCGTGAGACATGTACATCTTCAAATACTACCTTTTGCAAAAAGGTATCGCCACAAGTCCTGTCTATAACCAGAGTCTCCCGTTCGGAGAACGTGTCAAATGTGTATAGATCTATACGGGAAGTCATGATCCCGCGCCCTGACTGTTAGCTACAGTCCGTCCTTTGGGATGACAGTTGTCATAACGCTACGACGCCTGAAGAACGTCGCTACAGGCATATTATGTTTAGTATGGTTATAAAACTCACCGGATATACAATTATTATGGTATTATGCTTTTATAAACTAGTAGTTATTAAAACTATTCTTCATCTAACAAATGCGATCTTCGTATAGCTTTATTATATAAAACTATGACACAACTTTTAAGAACGTCGGTTGCTTGCGATTTTCGGTCTTAGAGACTGCCAGTTATGCTAGGGAAATAAGGGTTTTTCCTGTATACAAACCAAACAAGTAATAGGAAAATAAGGGATTTTCCTGGTGCAATTATTTACAACTTATAACACGAACATTCATATGCATTTCATACTTTTATAAGAAAATAAGGGTTTTTCTTGGAAAACACAACAATTCATATCTCAACCATTCGGGAAAATATGGGATTTTCTGAATCTAATACATTCATTTTCAACACAACAAATCATAACTCTTTACATTTGAAATACTGTGTTTTCTGGAAAACGTACACGAACTTTCGAATGGCGTACATTTTCTCAAAACACTACTCATGAACTCACCAACTTAATTGTTGACACTTTCTCTTTGAAATAACTTGTATTATCTAGGAACCGCTAAGCAGATTTGGAAATCAACTTTTGGGGAATAACGTGTTGACGTTAATTACTTCTTTTGAAAGATGTTTATGTATTTAACTTTTGAACATGTAACGAATACAATTATGTAAACATTTAAAAACCTTTATATATATATATATATATATATATATATATATATATATATATATATGGCGGTGTGTACTGTCCTTACTATGAACTGTTATGATACTGAATATGACGTCCTCCGCCCCCGAACGTTTCCGCCGTTCTGGTTTGGGGGTGTGACAAAGTTAGTGTTTTGATCAACATGACTTGTATTTGAATCCGATATCACATTTATACGGCCCGCAAATTCTCATTCCCCGATTTGTGATTTCCTTCATTGTGGGTGTTATTCAGTATTATCAAATCATTTAGAGACTTTGGATTATTTGGAATTTTGCACTTGAATCTGCTACCAACTAATGGTAAACTTTGTTATTTGGTCAAAAGTATTTATTGTTCATTCGAACCTTCGTTTGATCAAAAACGAATTCACACATTTCAACATGTTTTTCTTGAGTGATTGTTTCGTTCGACATTTCCTATACTCAGAGAAGTATATGCATATTCGAAATAACATTTAGGCTTGTAATATTTCTGATGCATTATATATATATATATATATATATATATATATATATATATATATATATATATATATATATATATATATATATATATATATATATATATTGTGACAACCCGAAATTTCTTTTGGTCAAACCCTGAAAGTCAGCCACTTCGTATCGTGATTTAATATCATTATTTCTTATTTTTAAGAAATATAAAGTTCGTTTAATTATTTTATTATTATTTTTAACGGGTGAAAGAAAGTGTCGTATCGAGTTTTTATTTTGAAAACCGCAAACACTTCACGTATTAGAATCACCCGACTAAACTTTTATGTGTTGGGTTTAGGAATCACCCAAAAACCGTAAACTCATGCCTATGTATGAGTTTACTCCCCAATAAACTAGTCATTGTGTTTACTCCCCAAATAGTGAAAAGAGTAAACTCCCAAAAACTCTCTCAACTATCATCCAACATTTAATTCCAAAACTCCGATCTTGTAAGTGTTCTAACCATTTCAAGTTAGTAAAACACTTAATCTAGTGTTTGTGCATCTATTCATCCATTTATTTCCGGTTTTTGTTTAGATTTTCCAAAACACCAAGAACACCAAGAACACACACTAAGTGTTCTTGGCCCTTTTAGCTCGAATCAAGCACCATTATAGTAAGTACTCTCATCCTTAAGTGCTTGTAAGCTAGTATATCAAACAAACACCAAGGAAATCAGCCAAGAACACCATGATTGAGGTGTTCACGGTCCAAGAAGATGCTTGGACCGCAAACACCATAAAGTCCCTCAAATTTGGTTTAAGTCCCATTTTAAGCCTTAGTTTGAAGCCCTAGACTTACCTTAACATATCCAAACCTTACATTGATGTGTTTAAGCATTCTAAAATATCAAACACCACAAAATATAGGTGTTTACGGTCTACGGATGCCCCAAAACCGTGAACACCCAAAAAGGTGTTTAAATGAGTCATATTACTTTCCTAACCATAAAGACTAACTTAGACGTTTACCTAGTTGTGATAAGGACATAAAACAATGGAAGTACCACTTCCCATAAGGGTTTACGGTAGTAAACCCAAGGGAAAATACCCTTAGGCCGTAAACACCTCAAGGAGGGTGTTTTGTGGTCTTAATCCATTCAAGAGCTAAACTACTTAGCAAGGGTACTTCTATGGACTTGTTAAACTCCAAAACAACTCATGGATTGCAAATATTTGGAGTTTGGACCGTAAACCCTAGAGTTTACTACCATAAACTCCAAGGGTAAAGGTCATTTAGACCGTGAACTCCCAAGGAGTTTACCCTTGGACCACAAACACCCTAGTTATGCCCTACTAGCACTCGGATGCAAACCTTGTGAACTTTAACACTTGAAACAAAGTGTTTTCAGGTTCTAAAGTGTCCCAACTCATATTATTAGTTATAATAAGGCTAACTAGTTATACATATGCTCATTATATGATAACTAGGCTCGTGCGTGTGTACCAGTCTCCGTTTGCCACCTAGCACGGTATCCGATACTTCAATCCAATCCACTCACCACAAGTGAGTTCATACCCCTTTAATTAACCTTTGAAATACTTTTAAATGTTTTAAATACTTTTATGGGGGGGATACAAGTTAAATACTTATAGTTATTACATCAATCACATGTGATTAATAACTATAAAACCAATGATTTTATCACTGTTCAAACTGTTGATCAAACTGCTTTACTTCAAAATGTTTTACAAACTCTTTTCTTACTAAATACTTTTATTTAAACTTTGTTTACTTCTTATAAATTGCATGCCCATATATGTATAGATATATAAGAAATGTTTAAAGGGCTTACGAAGGCCATCCGCCCTATTTCCTTTTCCTCGATTTGGATGTGGTCTGGTGGGATGTCGGGTAGCCGTCCGAGGGTCGTTTCAATATTAATTATATATCATATATGCATATATAGACATAAAAGTACTTCCATATTCATGCGTATCAGTTACATCATTATTAAGTTACCATCGGGGTAACACAGGATCATACTACTACAATTTCTAGATCAATGAGTCAGTTCATTCATGAGTCAATACTTATTACTATGAGAACATATACATTACATTAATATGAGTACATATACAACTATACTAGAGAAGAACATATACAACTATATTAAGTAGAGAACATATACAACGATACTAGAACAAGTAACATTACATTACATATACATGAATACGTTAACAATTGTGATCCACTATATCGGAGCATGCCTTAAATGTCATGGCCCGAGTTATAGCCAGAATTCTCTTAGAGGGAGAGCGTGAGTTTGCGTATAGATCTATACTGGATTGACTATCCTACACCTTGCTGCTAGCTACAGCCGCACCTGTAGGTCTGCGGGTGCCAAACGTCATTCCATTTTACGACCATTCATATGCCGTTGTTACCAGTCAATAGTATGGTGCAATTAATCACATGATGCCTTAATATAAATACGGTTTAAGGTAGTTAGTACAACAGTAGTTCCTATAATACAACACTACAGTACTACATTAATTTACTCTTTACACAATTAGTGATCTTTTCACTTAAACATTTATGTACAAACCATATTTTGAGAATGATAGTTACACCTGAGTAAATTACACATTTTTACAGTAAACGAACATACAAAACAGTTAAGCCTTGGTAGAAGGCTACTTTAATAGAAAATATAGGTTTTTCTGAGAGATTCAAACTTTTACAAACACTTACATACATTTTACAAACTTACACTTGAGACATGTTCAAACGTATTGATAACAAACACCGACACTAAAATACTTATGAAATCACCAGCTTTATGCTGATAAACTCTTTCAAAATAATTTGTATTCTCAGGCCATCAGTACACAGGTACCGATGCCAGCTTTTGAGAAGATGTAGCGCATCCAAGACTCCTCTTATTATTTTGATTTACAGTAGTTTTGGTGTCTATAACTGAAAATAACACACTTGTATTAAAATTATATATTTAATGCAATGGATGATGTTGTTTGCTTATTTACTGTTATACTGTGTTGTGATACTTTACATGATGTCCTCCACCCCAGAACGTTTCCGCCATTCATGGTTTTGGGGTGTGACAGATTGGTATCAGAGCATTGTTTATAGTGAATCAAGTATATCAACCCATAAAAGATATACTAAACTATAAACCCATTTGGGATTAAAACACTCTGATCAAGAGTCTATACTTTAAATACTAAGATATTTAATTAAGTATACTAGTATGCATTCATACTAAAACCAATGTCACAACGACAAGAACTAAGTATTACGATTGTTAAATATCATAGGTAAGCTCGGGGATATATAGTCAGTCTTGGGAATGGCATAGCCTGATCAACTATGCTGGTCCGAGGAGTGATTAGCATATGCCATAGAATGGTTGTGATGTGTTAACAAGTCTAGAAACTTGCCAACAATACCACAAGAAGATCATTAGAACCTAAACTTAAAATACTATAGGTGTATTTTGTACTACTAGCTACATATATACTATATCCTTATACCTCTCTTCTCGCGTAGATTTAAATGGCTGGATTCCATCACGGCGACCCGTAGTTTCCAAATGAAGGTAACGCAGGATGGCTCGAAGCAGAGTCCGATGATGAGCACCAAATTCCGTTGGATGATCATCAAGCTGAAGGCTTCTTAGATGGATCGGACTCTGAGTCCGAAGTCAACAACCTAACTCCAGTAGGTCAATCCCCAAACAACAACCCTCGACCAGCCTTTCCAGGTCCCACTCCCTTGTGGGTAAATAACTTGAATCGCTGGAGTGACGAACAGGGTCAGCCCTTACCTTACTTTGGGGACCGAAGCTTTTACCACGTTAGCGATGGTGGCTCTGCGGATCGAGCTCTGCCCGTCATGATCCGCAGAATAGCTCGCAATGATGAACAAGGTCGAGCGGCCATCGATCGAGTCATGGAGATTGATGCCAACTCTGGTGTCAACACAGTCCGCATCCGCCGTGTCGAAGAAGACATGGAACGGACCCGGAGAACCAATGAAACCCTGCAGCAACATCTGATTGCCTCTCAAGCAGAAGTCATGGAACTTCGAGCTCGTCAAAGGACTCATGAACGACACCTTCAAGAAGTAATACGTCAAATGAGAGACCTCAGTGGTCTCCCGAGGTATACTTATTGCCGTTAGAAGATGTCTAGTACATCTTTATCTTTTGGGTTAAGGATTAGCCTTTAACATCTGTGCTCTAAGTAACACTTGTCTATAAAATATTACTTTCAGTACTCTAATTAGGAATCTAAGATCTGTCAAACTTTTCCGTCTGGCATGATGTAAGACCTATTGTTAGGTCGATTTTCCCTAAACTTATTACATCGATAATACCAGTACTATTGACTTCTATCTAATCTGTGGGAAAAATCTTTACACTCTTGTTTTCCTACTAATCTTCCTTGTTATGATCTCAAACACTCATTCAACTGTTGGGTTGTGGTTAGTTAGTCCATGTGTCACTCTCACCTTACGTACAAATTGATTCTTACCACTTTTCTTATGTTTATAAACTTATAGTTGAAAGATGCCTCCTCGCAAATCTCCCCGAAATAACCCTGCACCTCCACCGCCTCCTCCACCTCCGGTCATCGATACAGTAGCCCTAAATGCTGCCGTAGCTGCAGCAGTGGCAACTGCCATGGCACAATATCACTCTACTGATGCCAGCAGAGGTGGAACCCCTGTTAACTCTATCTCGGTTGATACTCCTGTGCGCTCGAGAGAGTACTCTTACAAGAATTTCACCAACTGCAAGCCGAAGTCCTTTCATGGGACCGGCGGAGTCATTGCCCTCAAGCAATGGTTCGAGAAGACTGAATCAGTCTTCGAAATTTGTTCATGCCCTGCTGCGAGCAAAGTTAAATATGTCGCATGCACATTTGAAGGAAAGGCCCTGACGTGGTGGAACAGCCACGTTAAAGCTCTAACCCTCGTCGTAGCCAACGACATAGGCTGGGAAATGATGAAAGACCTCATGATTGAGGAATACTGCCCGAGGGGGAAAATCCAGAAATTGGAGCAGGAGCTTTGGAGCTTGACCATGAAGGGCACCAACATTGTTGCTTATACAGCCAAATTCAGCGAACTGGTGGCCCTCTGCCCCAATATGGTTCCCACTGAAGGGAAAAAGATCGAAAGGTACATATGGGGGCTAGTGCCTCTTTATCAGGGGAATGTCCTATCATCAAACCCCGCTACCTTCGACAGTGCCAAGCGACTGGCACAACGACTCATTGACCATGGAGTCAAAACCCCTGCAACAACAACCACCCTAGCCATCCCGGAACCTTCCAAACCCGCTGACACTAAGTGGAAGTTTTGGGAAGACAAGAAGAAACAGCGAGCTGCTAAAAAGCAGCAAGTTATGGCTGTTCATGCCGCGATAACCCCTGCTGCTGATACTGCTCCGGTGAGACAGTATGCTGGAAGTTTGCCTAAGTGCAACAAATGCAACTTCCACCACAACGGCCCCTGCCATGAAATGCAGTGCTCTAACTGCAACAGGAAAGGACACACCGTCAGTTTCTGTAAATCCCCGGCAAGGCCGATTGCCCAAGTCCCCGGCTCTGGCACGAGCCCTACCTGCTATGGATGTGGTGAGGCAGGCCACTATAAGAGGGATTGCCCCAAAGCGCAGAATGTTGGCGGAGCAGGGAGGGTACTGGAAATAGGCCATGGGGAAGCAGTTGCTGACCCGACAGTGGTAACTGGTACGTTCCTCCTCGATAACTCCTATGCATGCATTCTGTTCGATAGTGGAGCGGAGCGAAGCTTCGTGAACCATAAATTTGTCTGCATGCTTAAACAACAACCACACGCACTTAAAGAACAATTCACAGTAGAAATGGCTAATGGAAAAACAGAAAACACCAATAGCATATACTTAGGATGTACCCTAACTCTAGATAACCATTCATTCCCAATCGACCTTATTCCGGTCTCGATTAAAAGCTTCGACGTTATCATCAGCATGGATTGGTTGAGCCTTCATCGCGCCGACATCATGTGCTTCGAGAAAGCAGTCCGTCTAAACCTCCCGTCTAACGAAACACTTATCGTCTACGGTGACAAACCCGGTGCGAGTCTCCGTATTATATCAAGTATTCAAGCACATAAATATCTGCGTAAAGAATACCATGCATTCCTTGCTCACATTGTCGACACGAACCTCGAAACGAAAGAACTACAGAGCATTCCAGTAGTGAGCGACTTCCCCGACATTTTCCCAGAAGAGATACCAGGATTACCTCCGTAACGACAGGTCGAGTTCAGAATCGACTTAGTCCCAGGAACTGTCCCAATAGCAAGTCACCCTACTGATTAGCACCAACAGAGATGCAGGAACTATCCGGTCAACTTAACGAACTGCTCAGCAAGGGTTTCATAAGACCAAGCTTCTCACCTTGGGGAGCACCAGTTTTGTTTGTTAAGAAGAAAGACGGATCATTTCGTATGTGTATCGACTACAGGGAACTCAACAAACTGACGGTCAAGAATCGATACCCTCTGCTGCGCATAGACTATCTATTTGACCAACTGCAAGGGGCGAGTTACTTCTCCAAAATTGATCTGAGATCCGGATATCACCAGTTACGAGTACTAGAGGAGGATGTTCCAAAGACAGCCTTCCGAACTCGTTACAGACACTACGAGTTCGTGGTGATGCCATTCGGATTGACCGATGCGCCCACAGTTTTCATGGACCTGATGAACAGAGTATGCCGACCTTACTTGGATCAGTTCGTCATCGTTTTCATTGACGACATCCTGATCTACTCCCGAAGTACGGAAGAGCATGGCGATCACCTGCGACAAGTTTTAGGAACTTTACGAACGGAGAAACTCTATGCAAAGTTCTCAAAATGTGAATTTTGGATCCGAAGAGTCGAATTCTTAGGACACGTGGTAAGCGAAGAGGGAATCCACGTGGATTCATCCAAAATTAAAGCCATTGAGAACTGGTCAGCACCGAAGACGCCTACAGAAATTCGTCAATTTCTAGGCCTCGCTGGCTACTACCGCAGATTCATGCAGAACTTCTCCCAAATAGCGAAACCTCTTACAACCCTGACCTAGAAAGGCGTGGACTTTGACTGGGAAGAGAAACAAGAAAGAGCGTTCCAAACGCTCAAGCGAGCCTTGTGCACCGCACCAATACTATCTCTCCCCGAAGGGATAAAAGACTTCGTAGTCTATTGAGATGCATCGAACCAAGGGCTCGGGTGTGTTCTAATGCAACGAGGTAAGGTCATCGCCTATGCTTCCAGACAGTTGAAGATACATGAAGTTAACTACATGACCCACGATCTTGAACTAGGAGCTGTGGTGTTTGCTCTGAAGATCTGGAGACATTACTTGTACGGGACGAAAAGCACTATATTTACCGACCACAAGAGTTTACAACACATATTCGATTAGAAGGAGCTCAACATGAGACAACGATGGTGGGTCGAGCTACTCAGTGACTACGAATGCGATATTTGTTATCATCCGGGTAAAGCCAACGTAGTAGCAGACGCCCTAAGTCGGAAGGAATATTCTGGTCGTAGGGTCAAGTCATTGTCGATAACCATCCATTCACAATTGTCTAAACAAATTCATTCGGCCCAAATTGAAGCCATGAAACCTGAAAAATGTGCCGAGTGAATCCCTCAGAGGAATGGACAAGAATTTAGAAGCCAAGGGTGACGGAGCCTTATATTTCATGAACCGGATTTGGACACCGAAACACGGTGGTTTCCGAGACTTGGTCATGACCGAGGCGCACAACACTCGGTATTCCGTCCATCCAGGTTCCGATAAGATGTATCTAGATCTTAAAAAGCTATACTGGTGGCCTAATATGAAAGCAGAGATTGCTACCTTCGTAAGTAAATGCCTTACTTGCGCAAAGGTTAAGGTCGAGTACCAGTAGCCCTTCGTATTACTGCAACAACCAGAGATTCCAGAATGGAAGTGGGAGCGGATCACTATGGATTTCATAACCAAGTTGCCCAAGACAACGGGTGGACTTGATACCATATGCGTCATCGTCGATAGATTGACCAAGTCTGCACACTTCCTGCCTATCAAAGAAACCGACAAGATGGAGAAACTTACGCGAACATACATTAGGGAAATCGTACGGATACATGGTGTGCCTATATCCATTATCTCCGATAGAGATAGTAGGTTCACCTCAAGATTCTGGCAATCACTACAACAATCCCTAGGAACAAGGCTAGACATGAGCACATCCTACCATCCACATACCGACGGTCAAAGTGAGAGAACAATCCAGACTTTAGAAGATATGTTGCGTGCTTGTGTAATTGACTTTGGAAAAGCGTAGGATACCCATTTACCCCTCGTCGAGTTTTCCTACAACAACAGTTATCACACGAGCATAAAGGCAGCACCATTTGAAGCCCTCTACGGCCGAAAGTGCAGATCCCCTCTGTGCTGGGCTGAAGTGGGTGATACCCAATTAGCTAGGGGGCAAGCTTCTGATAGTACTCTCACCGGTCCGGAGATCATTCGGGAAACGATAGAGAAAATTGTTCAGATCCGTGAACGATTGAAAGCCTCTAGAGACCGACAGAAGAGCTACGCTGATAAGCGAAGAAAACCTTTGGAATTTCAGGTGGGAAACCGAGTCCTTCTCAAACTCTCACCCTGGAAGGGCTTGATACGCTTCGGTAAGCGTGGGAAGCTTAATCCGAGGTACATAGGGCCTTTCGAGATTCTCGCAAGAGTCGGCCCCGTAGCTTACAAACTCGACCTACCCGACACACTTCGTAACGTACATTCTACATTCCATGTATCTAACTTGAAAAAGTGTCTATCCGATGAGACTCTTGTAATCCCACTCAACGAGATCGAGATCAACAAGAGCCTCAACTTCGTGGAAAAACCTGTAGAGATCATGGACCGTGAGGTCAAGCAGACGAAACAAAGCCGTACCCCGATTCTGAAGGTTCGCTGGAATGCCAAGCGAGGACCGGAATTCACTTGGGAGCGCGAGGATCAGATGAAACTGAAATACCCTTGTCTCTTTGCTTAGTTATTTGTAACTATTTTATTTACTTAGACTTTAATTTCGGGACGAAATTCCCTTAATAGGGGGATGATGTGACAACCCGAAATTTCTTTTGGTCAAACCCTGAAAGTCAACCACTTCGTATCGTGATTTAATGTCATTATTTATTATTTTTAAGAAATATAAAGTTCGTTTAATTATTTTATTATTATTTTTAAATGAACGGGTGAAAGAAAATGTCGTCTCGGGTTTTTATTTTGAATACCGCAAACACTTCGCGTATTAGAATCACCCGACTAAACTTTTATGTTTTGGGTTTAGGAATTACCCAAAAACAGTAAACTCATGCCTATGTATGAGTTTACTCCCCAATAAACTAGTCATTGTGTTTACTCCCCAAATAGTGAAAAGAGTAAACTCCCAAAAACTCTCTCAACTATCATGCAACATTTAATTCCAAAACTCCGATCTTGTAAGTGTTCTAACCATTTCAAGTTAGTAAAACACTTAATGTAGTGTTTGTGCATCTATTCATCCATTCATTTCCAGTTTTTGTTTAGATTTTCCAAAACACCAAGAACACACACTAAGTGTTCTTGGCCCTTTTAGCTCAAATCAAGCACCGTTATAGTAAGTACTCTCATCCTTAAGTGCTTGTAAGCTAGTATATCAAACAAACACCAAGGAAATCAGCCAAGAACACCATGATTGAGGTGTTCACGGTCCAAGAAGATGCTTGGACCGCAAACACCATAAAGTACCTCAAATTTGGTTTAAGTCCCATTTTAAGCCCTAGTTTGAAGCCCTAGACTTACCTTAACATATCTAAACCTTCCATTGATGTTTTTAAGCATTGTAAAACATCAAACACCACAAAATATAGGTGTTTACGGTCTACGGATGCCCCAAAACCGTAAACACCCAAAAAGGTGTTTAAATGAGTCATATTACTTTCCTAACCATAAAGACTAACTTAGACGTTTACCTAGTTGTGATAAGGACATAAAACAATGGAAGTACCACTTCCCATAAGGGTTTATGGTAGTAAACCCAAGGGAAAATACCCTTAGGCCGTAAACACCTCAAGGAGGGTGTTTTGTGGTCTTAATCCATTCAAGAGCTAAACTACTTAGCAAGGGTACTTCTATGGACTTGTTAAACTCCAAAACAACTCATGGATTGCAAATATTTGGAGTTTGGACCGTAAACCCTAGAGTTTACTACCATAAACTCCAAGGGTAAAGGTCATTTAGACCGTGAACTCCCAAGGAGTTTACCCTTGGACCCCAAACACCCTAGTTATGCCCTACTAGCACTCGGATGCAAACCTTGTGAACTTTAACACTTGAAACAAAGTGTTTTCAGGTTCTAAAGTGTCCCAACTCATATTATTAGTTATAATAAGGCTAACTAGTTATACATATGCTCATTATATGATAACTAGGCTCGTGCGTGTGTACAAGTCTCCGTTTGCCACCTAGCACGGTATCCGATACTTCAATCCAATCCACTCACCACAAGTGAGTTCATACCCCTTTAATTAACCTTTGAAATACTTTTAAACGTTTTAAATACTTTTATGGGGGGGGGGATACAAGTTAAATACTTATAGTTATTACATCAATCACATGTGATTAATAACTATAAAACCAATGATTTTATCCTTGTTCAAACTATTTATCAAACTACTTTACTTCAAAATGTTTTACAAACTCTTTTCTTACTAAATACTTTTATTTAAACTTTTTTTACTTCTTATAAATTGCATGCCCATATATGTATAGATATATAAGAAATGTTTAAAGGGCTTAGGAAGGCCATCCGCCCTATTTCCTTTTCCTCGATTTGGGTGTGGTCTGGTGGGATGTCGGGTAGCCGTCTGAGGGTCGTTTCAATATTAATTATATATCATATATGCATATATAGACATAAAAGTACTTCCATATTCATGCGTATCAGTTACATCATTATTAAGTTACCATCGGGGTAACACAGGATCATACTACTACAATTTCTAGATCAATGAGTCAGTTCATTCATGAGTCAATACTTATTACTATGAGAACATATACATTACATTACTATGAGTACATATACAACTATACTAGAGAAGAACATATACAACTATACTAAGAAGAGAACATATACAACAATACTAGAACAAGTAACATTACGTTATACATACATGAATACGTTAACAATTGTGATCCACTGTATCGGAGCATGCCTTAAATGTCATGGCCCGAGTTGTAGCCAGAATTCTCTTGGAGGGAGAGCATGAGTTTGCGTATAGATCTATACTGGATTGACTATCCTACACCTTGCTGCTAGCTATAGCCGGACCTGCAGGTCTGCGGGTGCCAAACGTCATTCCATTTTACGACCATTCATATGCCGTTGTTACCAGTCAATAGTATGGTGCAATTACTCACATGATGCCTTAATATAAATCCAGTTTAAGGTAGTTAGTACAACAGTAGTTCCTATAATACAACACTACAGTACTACATTAATTTACTCTTTACACAATTACTGATCTTTTCACTTAAACATTTATGTACAAACTATATTTTGAGAATGATAGTTACACCTGAGTAAATTACACACTTTTACAGTAAACGAACATACAAAATAGTTAAGCCTTGGTAGAAGGCTACTTTAATAGAAAATATAGGTTTTTTTGAGAGATTCAAACTTTTACAAACACTTGCATACATTTTACAAACTTACACTTAAGACATGTTCAAACGTTTTGATAACAAACACCGACACTAAAATACTTATGAAATCACCAGCTTTATGCTGATAAACTCTTTCAAAATAATTTGTATTCTCAGGTCATCAGTACACAGGTACCGATGCCAGCTTTTGAGAAGATAGAGCGCATCCAAGACTCCTCTTATTATTTTGATTTACAGTATTTTTGGTGTCTATAACTGTAAAGAACACACTTGTATTAAAATTATATATTTAATGCAATGGATGATGTTGTTTGCTTATTTACTGTTATACTGTGTTGTGATACTTTACATGACGTCCTCCACCCCAGAACGTTTCCGCCATTCATGGTTTTGGGGTGTGACAGATTGGTATCAGAGCATTGTTTATAGTGAATCAAGTATATCAACCCATAAAAGATATACTAAACTATAAACCTATTTGGGATTAAAACACTCTGATCAAGAGTCTATACTTTAAATACTAAGATATTTAATTAAGTATACTAGTATACATTCATACTAAAACCAATGTCACAACAACAAGAACAAAAGTATTACGATTGTTAAATATCACAGGTAAGCTCGAGGATATATAGTCAGTCTTGGGAATGGCATAGCCTGATCAACTATGCTGGTCCGAGGAGTGATTAGCATATGACATAGAATGGTTGTGATGTGTTAACAAGTCTAGAAACGTGCCAACAATACCACAAGAAGATCATTAGAACCTAAACTTAAACTACTATAGGTGTATTTTGTACTACTAGCTACATATATACTATATCCTTATACCTGTCTTCTCGCGTAGATTTAAATGGCTGGATTCCATCACGGCGACCCGTACTTTCCAAATGAAGGTAACACAGGATGGCTCGAAGCAGAGTCCGATGATGAGCACCAAATTCCGTTGGATGATCATCAAGCTGAAGGCTTCTCGGATGGATCAGACTCTGAGCCCGAAGTCAACAACCTACCTTTAGTTGGACAAGCCCCAAACAACAACCCTCGACCAGCCTTTCCAGGTCCCACTCCCTTGTGGGTAAATAATTTGAATCGCTGGAGTGACGAACAGGGTCAGCCCTTACCTTACTTTGGGGACCGAACCTTTTACCACGTTAGCGATGGTGGCTCTGCGGATCGAGCTCTGCCCGTCATGATCCGCAGAATAGCTCGCAATGATGAACAAGGTCGAGCGGCCATCGATCGAGTCATGGAGATTGATGCCAACTCTGGTATCAACACATTCCGCCTCCGCCGTCTCGAAGAAAACATGGAACGGACCCGGAGAACCAATGAAACCCTGCAGCAACATCTGATTGCCTCTCAAGCAGAAGTCATGGAACTTCGAGCTCGTCAAAGGACTCATGAACGAAACCTTCAAGAAGTAATACATCAAATAAGAGACCTCAGGGGTCTCCCGAGGAATACTCATCGCTGTTAGAAGATGTCTAGTACATCTTTATCTTTTGGGTTAAGGATTAGCCTTTAACATCTGTGCTCTAAGTAACACTTATCTGTAAAATATTCCTAACTTTCAGTACTCTAATTAGAAATATAAGATCTGCCAAACTTTTCCGTCTGGCATGATGTAAGAGCTATTGTTAGGTCGATTTTCCCTGAACTTATTACATCGGTAATACCAGTACTATTGACATCTATCTAATATGTGGGAAAAATCTTTACACTCTTGTTTTCCTACTAATCTTCCTTGTTATGATCTCAAACACTCCTTCAAATGTTGGGCTATGGTTAGTTAGTCCATGTGTCACTCTCACCTTACGTACAAATTGATTCTTACCACTTTGCTTATCTTTATAAACTTATAGCTAAAAGATGCCTCCTTGCAAATCTCTCCGAAATAACCCTGCACCTCCACCGCCTCCTCCACCTCTGGTTTTTCTGGTTCTAAACCCACTTTATCCGGTTCGAAGCTACCCACTTTTATGTTTTCCGGTTTTCCGATTCTAAACCCACTTTACCCGGTACCGTACCCGAAACCGAACCAGAACCGGTTCCTATATACGGGTCCGATTTACGGTTCTAAAAATTCCCGTTAACCGGTTCTTGGTTTTCTGGGTCTGGGTCCATCCGGTCCCAGTTTGGACTCACTTTCATCCCTATTGCCAGCTATACACGTTATTGGTTTAACCTGTAAAAAGAGAAAAAACGATTTTTTTACAAGTTTCCGGTATATAACGAACAACAACTCTGTCAAATGGTGAAACCGCAAATTCCTGAAAAACTTAACGGTTTTAATGGCATAATCCTTATTTTCAAATTTTCATTTGGCCCTAATACCTGAATGCTTCTTCACGGCCACTGTTCACAATCAATGAGTGATGCCTGATGTCAGAATTTTCCACTCAAGTCAGTTGTCACGACGTGAAAATCCAATAATCATTTGACAAAACCTTCCCAAAAATAAGAATCAAAACGCATAGTGTGCACCAACAATGACCTTGTGCGAACTCTCCTTTTCCAAGCTCATTTGCCAACATGGGCCAAAACATAGATTATAAATACACAAAACATAAGTACACGAAATTTCTTTTCTTTTCATTATATTTCATAAATGTTAATAGTTTTCTTAAAAATAACATCTGTGGTTTCATAGCTACTTACATCCGGCCAATAAATTGCATACCTCTCAAAGCCACTTCACCACCACTTCAATATTCAGCTTAGCATCAAAAAAAATGTTTCAAGTGGTTCTCAAGGAAAGTTGGTGTTTTGATCGACAGGACTTGTATTTGAAATCACATTTATACGGCCCGCAGATTCTCATTCCCCGATTTGTGATTTCCTTCATTGTGGGTGTTATTAAGTATTATCAAATCATTTAGAGACTTTGGATTATTTGGAATTTTGCACTTGAATCTGCTAACAACTAATGGTAAACTTTGTTATTTGGTCAAAAGTATTAATTGTTCATTCGAACCTTCGTTTGATCAAAAAAGAAGTCACACATTTCAACATGTTTTTCTTGAGTGATTGTTTCGTTCGAAATTTCCTATACTCGGAGAAGTATATGCATATTCGAAATGACATTTAGGCTTGTAATATTTCTGATGCATTATATATATATATATATATATATATATATATATATATATATATATATATATATATATATATATATAAATGCATCTTTACAAATATTTAATTTCTGAGATATATTTTGTAATTTACATGTTTCCTTGTAATAACATAACCGTAAATACACTTAATTTACAATAATTACCCTTGATGTTCCACAATTATGCAGTCGGGTAGGAAGCCATCATGGCAATGCCACAAAGGCCTTCTTGCGCATCAACATCTCTTTGCATCATTATGTACCCCTCTTGACCCCAACTTGTTCCCCAAGAGTTCTTCACCAACCAATATTTAGTTCCGTCAGCACTTGCTCCATAACCAACCGCAGTAACACCATGGTCTAGTTCAGTACCACATTCTCCTGTAAACACCCCGCTAGAGTAGAATTGGAAGTCGGACCCACTAGCATCAATGGCCACAGAAATAGGCTGACTAGCTACAGCTTTCAATAGTGCACTTTCACTATTAGCAGGAACATCTTCATGACCCGTAATGGCTGCAGCATGGTTAGATTCCTCGTTGTTGTTGCAGGTGCCATCGACTCCTTTGTACGGGTAGTGGCTCTCTGTAGTAAGACCTTTATTGTTCAAAGGCGTCGTCCATAAGACCGCCCTCACATCCCTGATCCTGTCCACCGGTGTCACAGTCCACGAGCTCTTGTTCGGATAGAGAGACCAATTTACCTGTTTTCAGTTGGGTTATTCCTTCCATAGCTGCCACAGCTGAAAACGCCCAACAACACCCTACAAACATATATGATGTGATATCGAGTTTAGATATGGTCTTGTAAGAAAACATAACTTTATTAGTAATTAGACTACGTCTCAAGTTTGAAATTTCCGTAGTAGTTTTAGCTTACCACATTGTCCTTGGTCTTTAACAGGTGTTACTGCGCCTTTCTTTCTCCAGTCCATTGATGATGGAACTGCTGTCACATTTTCATACCTGAAAGCAGAGGTCGATGGGGAACATTCATGTGCCTTGAATCAGTTCCTTGTGCTCGTGAACTCTTCGTTTGTGAGGTCTGCAAACTCATTAACTGCTAGTTTGTAAGCTTTGTTCATGACACTATTGGATGACTCTATGTAACGAACATTCTCTTGAAAAATCTTTGAACGTTGTTCTTTCTCATCGGCATCCTTGTACACGCGTCCATAATGAGCGATCCATTGTTCGTGGCTCTCGTAGCTTGGAGCTTCAGGGAGCAACCTAGATGTAGTGTGTGAAAGCAAAGTAGCGTAGAAAAAGATTAATGCCAAAAAAGTTTGGGTTGTCCGGTTAATTGATGTCATACTTTTGGTAGATACAAGAGAAAATGGATGTGAATGATGATTTGGAATAATTTCTTTGCCCACAGGTCTACTTTATATAGAAACATGTGGTTTCATCATTGTTTGGGAATATATATATATATATATATATATATATGTATGTATATATATATATATATATATATATCACCGTTCGTGGAAGATATGATGTTCAGTTGATGTATATTAATTAATATGAGGAAAACATACATGTTACGTTGTTTAGATTTATGATTGATACCACTAATTTACTTGGATTTTTCCTTTGGACTATACTCATGTTGACTAAAATTGTTGTGTACTAATTTGTTTTCTTAGCATAAGCATAGGTGGGTTATATAAAAGCTTACAGAACATAGTTTGGCCATTATTTTGGAGTGTAGTTGTGTCATTTATGAAAGAAATTCTCTAAAGGTCTGATACGTATAACATATTTTTTTATTTCTAACATTTTTTTATTACTCGCTTTTAGATGTTCAAAACGCAGAAATGCATGCCTTTATTCTATTTATCTCCATCTTGGTTTATGTTAACTTTACCGACACATTCAATGCATTTTAAGAATACAAGACAATAAAGTAATTTGATTGGTTATACAAAATATCAATCTCATCACAACATACATTGCAATTACAAGAAGCTTGTTATATGTAATATATCTTGATCCCTCAACCAGACTTGCAGTATCCCCAAAACGATCAAGAAAAATAATATTTCAAGAGGGATTATGCCATAAAACCCATAAGTTTTTAAGAAATTTACAGTTTTACCTTTCGACAGAATTTTTGTTCGTTTATACCATAAAGTTGTAAAAAAAAATTGGTTTTGCCCTTTTTACAGGTAACTTTTATTGCCACATGGACGATCTGTTGGAAGGACTCGGTGGCGTGTCACGCTTTTTATGTTTCATATCTCGAAAACATAGTATATAATGTATATTACAGAAACAGTTTAAAATACAATATCTGTATATATATTGTGTATACATTTTAAATTACGTATTTTTTGTATCTCGCAAAAATAGTAATTATTGTTATTATTATTATTATTATTATTATTATTATTATTGTTATTATTTTACGCTGTAATAATAATAATAAACCGGACAACCCAGACTTTTTTGGTATTAATCTTTTTCTACGCTGTAATAATAATAATAATAATAATAATAATAATAATAATAATAATAATAATAATAATAATAATAATAATAATAATAATACTTATTATTATTATTATTATTATTATTATTATTATTATTATTATTATTATTATTATTATTATTAAAACTATTATTAGTTTATTATAAATTGTTTCAAAAATAAACAATATATATCAAGTTTTCGAGTTATAAAACCCAAAAGGACATGTAGTTGAGTTGTTTGTTTATTGCTTTATGAGTTGGAGGTGGTGGGTTCGACTCCCTCAATTTGCTTTATCTGGGTTTCAGTATTACGGGTTTGGGTCCATCGGGTCCGGGTAAACCGGGTTTAAAAACCGGAACCACTTTTACTGTCGTAACCGGTTTTTGTGGGAATCGTTTATAAGATGCATATTTTATTCGTTTCAACTCCGATTGATATGCGGTTTATTCCAAATTCTAGTTTAGAGTTTGTACATAATTTTAGACTATAAATTTGTCATTTTTAGTTTTATATTCGTTGGCTTACAGTCCCCCAAAGTCGAGATATCAAAGCTGAACGTTTTTAGTTTTTCAGTTTTTTTGCATTATCTGACAGTTTTAAAACATGCATGTCTTATTCGTTTGAAACCGAATTGACATGTGGTTTTTTCCAACTTATAGTTTAGCGTTTTTGCATGAGTTTAAACTATAATTTTGTCATTTTGGTTTAATATTCAATGATTTGCAGTCCCCCGAAGTCGGGATCTCAAAAATGAAAATTAGCTATATGTTTATGTACTTTGTATTATGTGAAAATGTTAACACATGCATATCTCATTCGTTTAAAGTCATATTGACATGCTGTTTTTTTCCATACTGTAGTTTATAGTTTGTACATGATTTTAGACTATAATTTTGTCAATTTTGGTTTTATATTCAATGAGTTACAGTCCCACAAAATCGGGATATCAATATGATACTTTTCAATGTTAAAACCACTAAGTAGTAAACAATTAGTAAAAAATTCTGGTTTTTCTGGTGCTAAACCCATTTTATCCGGTTCGAACATACCCACTTTTATGTTTTCCGGTTTTCCGATTCTAGACCCACTTTACCCGGTTCCGTACCCGAAACCGAACCGGAACCGATTCCTATATACAGGTCCGGTTTACTGTTCTAAAAATTCCCGTTAACCGGTTCTTGGTTTTCCGGGTCTGGGTCCATCCAGTCCAGTTTGGACCCACTTTCATCTCTATTTCCAGCTATACACATTACCGGTTTAACCTGTAAAAAGAGAAAACACTATTTTTTTTACAAGTTTCCGGTATATAACGAACAACAACTCTGTCAAATCGTAAAACTGCAAATTCCTAAAAAACTTAAGGGTTTTGATGGCATAATCCCTATTTTGAAATTTGCATTTGGCCCTAATGCATGAATGCTTCTTCACGACCACTTTTCACATTCAATGTGTGATGCCCGATGTCTGAATTTTCCACTGAAGTCAGTTGTCACGATGTGAAAATTCAATAATCATTTGACAAAACCTTCCCAAAAATAAGAATCAAAACGCATAGTGTGCACCAACAATGACCTTGTGCGAACTCTCCTTTTCCAAGCTCATTTGCCAACATGGGCCAAAACATAGATTATAAATACACATAACATAAATACACGGAATTTCTTTTCTTTTTATTATAAATTCATAAATGCTAATAGTTTTCTTAAAAATAACATCTGTGGTTTCATAGCTACTTACATCCGGCCAATAAATTGCATACCTCTCAAAGCCACTTCACCACTACTTCCATATTCAGCTTTGCATAAAAAAAATGTTTCAAGTGGTTCTCAAGGAAAGTTAGGGTTTTGATCGACCCGACTTGTATTTGAATCCGGTATCACATTTATACCTCCCGCAGATTCTCATTCCCCGATTTGTGATTTCCTTCATTATGGGTGTTATTCAGTATTATCAAATCATTTAGAGAGTTTGGATTATTTGGAATTTTGCACTTGAATCTGCTACCAACTAATGGTAAACTTTGTTATTTGGTCAAAAGTATTTATTGTTCATTTGAACCTTCCTTTGATCAAAAGACAATTCACACATCTCAACATGTTTTTCTTGAGTGATTGTTTCGCTCGACGTTTCCTATACTCGGAGAAGTATATGCATATTCGAAATGACATTTAGGCTTGTAATATTTCTGATGCATATATATATATATATATATATATATATATATATATATATATATATATATATATATATATATATATATATATAATTGCATCTTTACAAATATTTAATTTCTGAGATATATTTTGTAATTTACACGTTTCCTTGTAATAACATAACCATAAATACACTTAATTTACAATAATTACCCTTGATGTTCCACAATTATGCAGTCGGGTAGGAAGCCATCATGGCAATGCCACAAAGGCCTTCTTGCGCATCAACATCTCTTTGCATCATTATGTACCCCTCTTGACCCCAACTTGTTCCCCAAGAGTTCTTCACCAGCCAATATTTAGTTCCGTCAGCACTCGCTCCATAAC
Organism: Lactuca saligna; assembly: GCF_052625555.1. Lineage (NCBI taxonomy): Eukaryota > Viridiplantae > Streptophyta > Magnoliopsida > Asterales > Asteraceae > Lactuca > Lactuca saligna. The sequence continues at coordinate 161,756,328 of NC_136424.1, read as the reverse complement.
CAACCGCAGTAACACCATGGTCTAGTTCAGTACCACATTCTCCTGTAAACACCCCGCTAGAGTAGAATTGGAAGTCAGACCCACTAGCATCAATGGCCACAGAAATAGGCTGACTAGCTACAGCTTTCAATAGTGCACTTTCACTATTAGCAGGAACATCTTCATGACCCGTAATGGCTGCAGCATGATTAGATTCCTCGTTGCTGTTGCAGGTGCCATCGACTCCTTTGTACGGGTAGTTGCTCTCTGTAGTAAGACCTTTATTGTTTAAGATGAAATCAAAGGCGTCGTCCATAAGACCGCCCTCACATCCCTGATCGTGTCCACTGGTGTCACAGTCCACGAGCTCTTGTTCGGATAGAGAGACCAATTTACCTGTTTTCAGTTGGGTTATTCCTTCCATAGCCGCCACAGCTGAAAACGCCCAGCAACACCCTACAAACACATATGATGTGATATCGAGTTTAAATATGGTCTTGTAAGAAAACATAACTTAATTAGTAATTAGATTACGTCTCAAGTTTGAAATTTCCGTAGTAGTTTTAGCTTACCACATTGGCCTTGGTCTTTAACAGGTGTTACTGCGCCTTTCTTTCTCCAGTCCATTGATGATGGAACTGCTGTCACATTTTCGTACCTGAAAGCAGAGGTCGATGGGGAACATTCATGTGCCTTGAATCGGTTCCTTGTGCTCGTGAACTCTTCGTTTGTGAGATCTGCAAACTCATTAACTGCTAGTTTGTAAGCTTTGTTCATGACACTGTTGGATGACTCTATGTAACGAACATTCTCTTGAAAAATCTTTGAACGTTGTTCTTTCTCATCAGCATCCTTGTACACGCGTCCATAATGAGCCATCCATTGTTCGTGGCTCTCATAGCTTGGAGCTTCATGGAGCAACCTAGATGTAGTGTGTGAAAGCAAAGTCGCATAGAAAAAGATTAATACCAAAAAAGTCTGGGTTGTCCGGTTTGTTGATGTCATAATTTTGGTAGATACAAGAGAAAATGGATGTGAATGATGATTTGGAATAATTTCTTTGCCCACAGGTCTACTTTATATAGAAACACGTGGTTTCATCATTGTTTGGGAAACAATATATATATATATATATATATATATATATATATATATATATATATATATATATATATATATATATATATCACCGTTCGTGGAAGATATGACGTTCAATTGATATATACTAATTAATATGAGGAAAACATACATGTTACGTTGTTTAGATTTATGATTGATGCCACTAATTTACTTGGATTTCTCCTTTGGACTATACTCATGTTGACTAAAATTGTTGTGTACTAATTTGTTTTCTTAACATAGGCATAGGTAGGCTATATAAAAGCTTACAGAACATAGTTTGGCCATTATTTTGGAGTGTAGTTGTGTCATTTATGAAAGAAATTCTTTAAAGGTTTGATACGTAAAACACATTTTTTTATTTCTAACATTTTTTTTATTACTCGCTTTTAGATGATCAAAACGCAGATATGCATGCCTTTATTCTATTTATCTCCATCTTAGTTTATGTTAACTTTACCGACACATTCAATGCATTTGAAGAATACAAGGCAGTAAAGTAATTTGATTGGTTGTACAAAATATCAATCTCATCACAACATACATTGCAATTACAAGAAGCTTGTTATATGTAAGATATCTTGATCCCTCAACCAAACTTGCAGTATCCCCAAAACGATCAAGAAAAATAATATTTCAAGAGGGATTATGCCATAAAACCCATAAGTTTTTCAGAAATTTACAGTTTTACCATTCGACAGAATTTTTGTTCGTTTATACCATGAAGTTGTAAAAAAAATTGGTTTTGCCCTTTTTACAGGTAACTTTTATTGCCAGATGGACGATGTGTTGGAAGGACTCGATGGCATGTCACGCTTTTTATGTTTCATATCTCGAAAACATAGTATATAATGTATATTACTGAAACAATTTAAAATACAATAACTGTATATATATTGTGTATACATTTTAAATTACGTATTTTTTGTATCTCGCAAAAATAGTAATTATTATTATTATTATTATTATTATTATTGTTATTATTATTATTATTATTATTATTATTATTGTTATTAGTACTATAATTAATATTATTGTTATTATTTTATTTTTTTAAAATAAATAAATACATTTTAAAATTTGATTTTAAAGGTATAAATATATTTATATATTTAAAAAATATGTTATTAAAGGTTAAAATATAATTTAAAATGTATATATACACTTACAAAAAAAATAAAATAATAATAATAATAATAATAATAATAATTCTTCTTCTTATTATTATTATTATTATTATTATTATTAAAACTATTATTACTTTATTATAAATTGTTTCAATAATAAACAATATATATCAATTTTTCGAGTTATAAAACCCAAAAGGTGATGCAGCTGAGTTGTTTGTTTATTGCTTTACGAGTTGGAGGTGGTGGGTTCGAATCCCTCAATTTGGTTTATCTTGGTTTCAGTATTCCGGGTTTGGGTCCATCGGGTCCGGGTAAACCGGGTCTAAAAACCGAAACCACTTTTACGGTCGTAACCGGTTTTTTTGAATCGTTTAAAAGATGCATATTTTGTTCGTTTCAACTCTGATTGATATGCGGTTTATTCTAAATTCTAGTTTAGAGTTTGTACATAATTTTAGACTATAAATTTGTCATTTTTAGTTTTATATTCATTGGCATACAGTCCCCCAAAGTTGAGATATCAAAGCTGAACGTTTTTAGTTTTTCAGTTTTTTTGTATTATCTGAAAGTTTTAAAACATGCATGTCTTATTCTTTTGAAATCGAATTGACATGTGGTTTTTTCCAACTTAGAGTTTAGCGTTTTTGCATCAGTTAAAACTATAATTTTGTCATTTTTTGTTTAATATTCAATGATTTGCAGTCCCCCGAAATCGGGATCTCAAAACTGAAAATTAGCTATATGTTTATGTACTTTGTATTATGTAAAAATGTTAACACATGCATATCTCATTCGTTTAAAGTCAGATTGACATGCTGTTTTTTTCCATACTGTAGTTTATAGTTTGTAAATGATTTTAGACTATAATTTTGTCAATTTTGGTTTTATATTCAATGAGTTACAGTCTCACAAAATCGGGATATCAATATGATGATTTTCAATGTTAAAACCACTAAGTAGTAAACTATTAGTAAAAAATTCTGGTTTTTCTGGTTCTAAACCCACTTTATCCGGTTCGAGCCTACCCTCTTTTATGTTTTCCGGTTTTCCGATTCTAGACCCACTTTACCCGATACCGTACCCGAAACCGAACCGGAACCGGGTCCTATATACAGGTCCGGTTTACGGTTCTAAAAAGTCTCATTAACCGGTTCTTGGTTTTCCGGGTCTAGGTCCATCCAGTCCAGTTTGGACCCACTTTCATCTCTATTTCCAGCTATACACGTTACCGGTTTAACCTATAAAAAGAGAAAAAACAATTTTTTTACAAGTTTCCGGTATATAACGAACAACAACTCTATCAAATGGTAAAACAGCAAATTCCTGAAAAACTTAAGGGTTTTGATGCCATAATCCCTATTTTGAAATTTTCATTTGGCCCTAATGCATGAATGCTTCTTCACGTCCACTTTTCACAATCAATGAGTGATGCCCGATGTATGAATTTTCAACTGAAGTCAGTTGTCATGACGTTAAAAACCAATAATCATTTGACAAAACCTTCCCAAAAATAAGAATCAAAACGCATAGTGTGCACCAACAATGACCTTGTGCGAACTCTCCTTTTCCAGGCTCATTTGTCAACATGGGCCAAAACATAGATTATAAATACACATAACATAAATACACAAAATTTCTTTTCTTTTTATTATAAATTCATAAATGTTAATAGTTTTCTTAAAAATAACATCTGTGGTTTCATAGCTACTTACATCCGGCCAATAAATTGCATACCTCTCAAAGCCACTTCACCACTACTTCCATATTCAGCTTAGCATCAAAAAAATGTTTCATGTGGTTCTTAAGGAAAGTTAGTGCTTTGATCGACACGACTTGTATTTGATTCCGCTATCACATTTATACGGCCCGCAGATTCTCATTCCCCAATTTGTGATTTCCTTCATTGTGGGTGTTATTTAGTATTATCAAATCATTTAGAGACTTTGGATTATTTGGAATTTTGCACTTGAATCTGCTACCAACTAATGGTAAACTTTGTTATTTGGTCAAAAGTCTTTATTGTTCATTTGAACCTTTCTTTGATCAAAAGACAATTCACACATCTCAACATGTTTTTCTTGAGTGATTGTTTTGTTCGACATTTCCTATACTCGGAGAAGTATATGCATATTCGAAATGACATTTAGGCTTGTAATATTTCTGATGCATTATATATATATATATATATATATATATATATATATATATATATATATATATATATATAATTGCATCTTTACAAATATTTAATTTCTGAGATATATTTTGTAATTTACATGTTTCCTTGTAATAACATAACCGTAAATACACTTAATTTACAATAATTACCCTTGATGTTCCACAATTATGCAGTCGGGTAGGACGCCATCATGGCAATGCCACAAAGGCCTTCTTGCGCATCAACATCTCTTTGCATCATTATGTACCCCTCTTGACCCCAACTTGTTCCCCAAGAGTTCTTCACCAGCCAATATTTAGTTCCGTCAGCACTCGCTCCATAACCAACCGCAGTAACACCATGGTCTAGTTCAGTACCACATTCTCCTGTAAACACCCCGCTAGAGTAGAATTGGAAGTCAGACCCACTAGCATCAATGGCCACAGAAATAGGCTGACTAGCTACAGCTTTCAATAGTGCACTTTCGCTATTAGCAGGAACATCTTCATGACCCGTAATGGATGCAGCATGGTTAGATTCCTCGTTGCTGTTGCAGGTGCCATCGACTCCTTTGTACGGGTAGTTGCTCTCTGTAGTAAGACCTTTATTGTTTAAGATGAAATCAAAGGCGTCGTCCATAAGACCGCCCTCACATCCCTGATCCTGTCCACCGGTGTCACAGTCCACAAGCTCTTGTTCGGATAGAGAGACCAATTTACCTGTTTTCAGTTGGGTTATTCCTTCCATAGCCGCCACAGCTGAAAACGCCCAGCAACACCCTACAAACATATATGATGTGATATCGAGTTTAAATATGGTCTTGTAAGAAAACATAACTTAATTAGTAATTAGACAACGTCTCAAGTTTGAAATTTCAGTAGTAGTTTTAGCTTACCACATTGGCCTTGGTCTTTAACAGGTGTTACTGCGCCTTTCTTTCTCCAGTCCATTGATGATGGAACCGCTGTCACATTTTCATACCTGAAAGCAGAGGTCGATGGGGAACATTCATGTGCCTTGAATCGGTTCCTTGTGCTCGTGAACTCTTCGTTTGTGAGGTCTGTAAACTCATTAACTGCTAGTTTGTAAGCTTTGTTCATGACACTGTTAGATGACTCTATGTAACGAACATTCTCTTGAAAAATCCTTGAACGTTCTTCTTTCTCATCAACATCCTTGTACACGCGTCCATAATGAGCCATCCATTGTTCGTGGCTCTCATAGCTTGGAGCTTCATGGAGCAACCTAGATGTAGTGTGTGAAAGCAAAGTAGCGTAGAAAAAGATTAATACCAAAAAAGTTTGGGTTGTCCAGTTTGTTGATGTCATAATTTTGGTAGATACAAGAGAAAATGGATGTGAATGATGATTTAGAATAATTTCTTTGCCTACAGGTCTACTTTATATAGAAACACGTGGTTTCATCATTGTTTGGGAAACAATATATATATATATATAGATATATATATATATATATATATATATATATATATTTATATATATATATATATATATATATATATATATATATCACCGTTCGTGGAAGATATGACGTTCAATTGATATATATTAATTAATATGAGGAAAACATACATGTTACGTTGTTTAGATTTATGATTGATGCCACTAATTTACTTGGATTTTTCCTTTGGACTATACTCATGTTGACTAAAATTGTTGTGTACTAATTTGTTTTCTTAACATAGGCATAGGTAGGCTATATAAAAGCTTACAGAACATAGTTTGGCCATTATTTTGGAGTGTAGTTTTGTCATTTATGAAAGAAATTCTTTAAAGGTCTGATACGTAAAACACATTTTTTTATTTCTAACATTTTTTTATTACTCGCTTTTAGATGATCAAAACGCAGATATGCATGCCTTTATTCTATTTATCTCCATCTTGGTTTATGTTAACTTTACCGACACATTCAATGCATTTGAAGAATACAAGGCACTAAAGTAATTTGATTGGTTGTACAAAATATCAATCTCATCACAACATACATTGCAATTACAAGAAGCTTGTTATATGTAAGATATCTTGATCCCTCAACCAGACTTGCAGTATCCCCAAAACGATCAAGAAAAATAATATTTCAAGAGGGATTATGCCATAAAACCCATAAGTTTTTCAGAAATTTACAGTTTTACCATTCGATAGAATTTTTGTTCGTTTATACCATAAAGATGTAAAAAAAATTGGGTTTGCCCTTTTTACAGGTAACTTTTATTGCCAGATGCACGATGTGTTGGAAGGACTCGGTGGCGTGTCACGCTTTTTATGTTTCATATCTCGAAAACATAGTATATAGTGTATATTTCTGAAACAATTTAAAATACAATAATTGTATATATATTGTGTATACATTTTAAATTACGTATTTTTTGTATCTCGCAAAAATAGTAATTATTGTTATTATTATTATTATTATTATTATTATTATTATTAAAACTATTATTACTTTATTATAAATTGTTTCAATAATAAACAATATATATCAATTTTTCGAGTTATAAAACCCAAAAGGAGATGCAGCTGAGTTGTTTGTTTATTGCTTTATGAGTTGGAGGTGGTGGGTTCGAATCCCTCAATTTGCTTTATCTTGGTTTCAGTATTCCGGGTTGGGTCCATCGGGTCCGGGTAAACCGGGTCTAAAAACCGGAACCACTTTTCCGGTTGTAACCGGTTTTTGTGAATCGTTTAAAAGATGCATATTTTATTCGTTTCAACTCCGATTGATATGCGGTTTATTCTAAATTCTAGTTTAGAGTTTGTACATAATTTTAGACTATAAATTTGTCATTTTTAGTTTTATATTCATTGGCTTACAGTCCCCCAAAGTCGAGATATCAAAGCTGAACGTTTTTAGTTTTTCAGTTTTTTTGTATTATCTGAAAGTTTTAAAACATGCATGTCATATTCTTTTGAAATCGAATTGACATGTGGTTTTTTCGAACTTAGAGTTTAGCGTTTTGGCATCAGTTAAAACTATAATTTTGTCATTTTTTGTTTAATATTCAATGATTTGCAGTCCCCCGAAGTCGGGATCTCAAAACAGAAAATTAGCTATATGTTTATATACTTTGTATTATGTAAAAATGTTAACACATGCATATCTCATTCGTTTAAAGTCAGATTGACATGCTGTTTTTTTCATACTGTAGTTTATAGTTTGTAAATGATTTTAGACTATAATTTTGTAAATTTTGATTTTATATTTAATGAGTTACAGTCCCACAAAATCGGGATATCAATATGATGATTTTCAATGTTAAAACCACTAAGTAGTAAACAATTAGTAAAAAATTCTGGTTTTTCTGGTTCTAAACCCACTTTATCCGGTTCGAGCCTACCCACTTTTATATTTTCCGGTTTTCTGATTCTAGACCCACTTAACCCGGTACCGTACCCGAAACCGAACGGGAACCGGGTCCTATATACAGGTCCGGTTTATGGTTCTAAAAAGTCTCATTAACCGGTTCTTGGTTTTCTGGGTCTAGGTCCACCCAGTCCAGTTTGGACCCACTTTCATCTCTATTTCCAGCTATACACGTTACCGGTTTAACCTATGAAAAGAGAGAAAACAATTTTTTTACAAGTTTCCGGTATATAACGAACAACAACTCTGTCAAATGGTAAAACCGCAAATTCCTGAAAAACTTAAGGGTTTTGATGACATAATCCCTATTTTGAAATTTTCATTTGGCCCTAATGCATGAATGCTTCTTCACGGCCACTTTTCATAATCAATGAGTGATGCCCGATGTTTGAATTTTCAACCGAAGTCAGTTGTCACGACGTGAAAAACCAATAATCATTTGACAAAACCTTCCCAAAAATAAGAATCAAAACGCATAGTGTGCACCAACAATGACCTTGTGCGAACTCTCCTTTTCCAAGCTCATTTGCCAACATGGGCCAAAACATAGATTATTAATACACATAACATAAATACACGAAATTTCTTTTCTTTTTATTATAAATTCATAAATGTTAATAGTGTTCTTAAAAATAACATTTGTGGTTTCATAGCTACTTACATCCGGCCAATAAATTGCATACCTCTCAAAGCCACTTCACCACTACTTCCATATTCAGCTTAGCATCAAAAAAAATGTTTCAAGTGGTTCTCAAGGAAAGTTAGTGTTTTGATCGACATGACTTGTATTTGAATCCGGTATCACATTTATACGGCCCACAGATTCTCATTCCCCGATTTGTGATTTCCTTCATTGTGGGTGTTATTTAGTATTATCAAATCATTTAGAGACTTTGGATTATTTGGAATTTTGCACTTGAATCTGCTAACAACTAATGGTAAACTTTGTTATTTGGTCAAAAGTAATTATTGTTCATTTGAACCTTCCTTTGATCAAAAGACAATTTGCACATCTCAACATGTTTTTCTTGAGTGATTGTTCCATTCGACATTTCCTATACTCGGAGAAGTATATGCATATTCGAAATGACATTTAGGCTTGTAATATTTCTGATGCATTATATATATATATATATATATATATATATATATATATATATATATATAATTGCATCTTTACAAATATTTAATTTCTGAGATATATTTTGTAATTTACATGTTTCCTTGTAATAACATAACCGCAAATACACTTAATTTACAATAAGTACCCTTGATGTTCCACAATTATGCAGTCGGGTAGGAAGCCATCATGGCAATGCCACAAAGGCCTTCTTGCGCATCAACATCTCTTTGCATCATTATGTACCCCTCTTGACCCCAACTTGTTCCCCAAGAGTTCTTCACCAGCCAATATTTAGTTCCGTCAGCACTCGCTCCATAACCAACCGCAGTAACACCATGGTCTAGTTCAGTACCACATTCTCCTGTAAACACCCCGCTAGAGTAGAATTGGAAGTCAGACCCACTAGCATCAATGGCCACAGAAATAGGCTGACTAGCTACAGCTTTCAATAGTGCACTTTCACTATTTGCAGGAACATCTTCATGACCCGTAATGGCTGCAGCATGATTAGATTCCTCGTTGCTGTTGCATGTGCCATCGACTCCTTTGTACGGGTAGTTGCTCTCTGTAGTAAGACCTTTATTGTTTAAGATGAAATCAAAGGCGTCGTCCATAAGACCGCCCTCACATCCCTGATCCTGTCCACCGGTGTCACAGTCCACGAGCTCTTGTTCGGATAGAGAGACCAATTTACCTGTTTTCAGTTGGGTTATTCCTTCCATAGCCGCCACAGCTGAAAACGCCCAGCAACACCCTACAAACATATATGATATGATATAGAGTTTAAATATGGTCTTGTAAGAAAACATAACTTAATTAGTAATTAGACTACGTCTCAAGTTTGAAATTTTCGTAGTAGTTTTAGCTTACCACATTGGCCTTGGTCTTTAACAGGTGTTACTGCGCCTTTCTTTCTCCAGTCCATTGATGATGGAACTGCTGTCACATTTTCATACCTGAAAGCAGAGGTCGATGGGGAACATTCATGTGCCTTGAATCGGTTCCTTGTGCTCGTGAACTCTTCGTTTGTGAGGTCTGCAAACTCATTAACTGCTAGTTTGTAAGCTTTGTTCATGGCACTGTTGGATGACTCTATGTAACGAACATTCTCTCGAAAAATCTTTGAACGTTGTTCTTTCTCATCAACATCCTTGTACACGCGTCCATAATGAGCCATCCATTGTTCGTGGCCCTCATAGCTTGGAGCTTCAGGGAGCAATCTAGATGTAGTGTGTGAAAGCAAAGTAGCGTAGAAAAAGATTAATACCAAAAAAGTATGGGTTGTCCGGTTTATTGATGTCATAATTTTGGTAGATACAAGAGAAAATGGATGTGAATGATGATTTGGAATAATTTCTTTGCCCACAGGTCTACTTTATATAGAAACACATTGTTTCATCATTGTTTGGGAAACTATATATATATATATATATATATATATATATATATATATATATATATATCACCGTTCGTGGAAGATATGATGTTCAATTGATATATATTAATTAATATGAGGAAAACATACATGTTACGTTGTTTAGATTTATGATTGATGCCACTAATTTACTTGGATTTTTCCTTTGGACTATACTCATGTTGACTAAAATTGTTGTGTACTAATTTGTTTTCTTAACATAGGCATAGGTAGGCTATATAAAAGCTTACAGAACATAGTTTGGCCGTTATTTTGGAGTGTAGTTGTGTCCTTTACGAAAGAAATTCTCTGAAGGTCTGATACGACTAACAGATTTTTTTATTTCTAACATTTTTTTATTACTCGCTTTTAGATGTTCAAGACGCAGATATGCATGCCTTTATTCTATTTATCTCCATCTCGGTTTATGTTAACTTTACCGACACATTGAATGCATTTGAAGAATACAAGGCAGTAAAGGAATTTGATTGGTTGTACAAAATATCAATGTCATCACAACATACATTGCAATTACAAGAAGCTTGTTATATGTAATATATCTTGATCCCTCAACCAGACTTGCAGTATCCCCAAAACGATCAAGAAAAATAATATTTCAAGAGGGATTATGCCATAAAACCCATAAGTTTTTAAGAAATTTACAGTTTTACCTTTCGACGGAATTTTTGTTCGTTGATACCGTAAAGTTGTAATAACGAATTGGTTTTGCCCTTTTTACAGGTAAATTTTATTGTCACATGGACGATGTGTTGGAAGGACTCGGTGGCGTGTCACACTTTTTATGTTTCATATCTCGAAAACATAGTATATAATGTATATTACTGAAACAATTTAAAATACAATTACTGTATATATATTGTGTATACATTTTAAATTACGTATTTTTTGTATCTCGCAAAAATAGTAATTATTATTATTATTATTATTATTATTATTATTATTATTATTATTATTATTATAATTAATATTATTGTTACTATTTTATTTTTTAAAAATAAATAAATACATTTTAAAATTTGATTTTAAAGGTATAAATATATTTATCAATTTAAAAAATATGTTATTAATGGTTAAAATACAATTTTAAAAACGTAATTTAAAATGTATATATACACTTACAAAAAATAAAAGGGATAATATCATAAAAAAAACCTTAAGTTTGGCAGAAAATATCGTTTTTACCCTTCGGCAAATTTTTGGTTCATTTATACCGCAAACTTGTCATTTTTTTTTGTCGGTTTTGCCCTTGTTACCTGCAATAGCAGGTTTCCAGGTTATTATGAATTATTTTTTGCGAAAAAACCCTTAAGTTTACAAATATTTTGCAAAAAAACCCTTAAGATTATAAACATATAAAATATAAATATATATTCAAAATTTTATAAAACTAAATAGTTTTCTACTGAAACATATTTTTAGCTTTATGTACGGTAAATTTTATATTTGTTTGATATAAAGTTGTTATATTTAAATTTTAAAAAAATTACATAGTTTTAACAAAATTTGAATATATTTCTTAATTAATACTTGAACTTTTCAAAACAAAATTATAAACATTTGTTAGTTAATAAGTAATTATGCTAAAATAGTTATTATGAATAATATGGTATCATGTACATTCAATTAATTTTTTTTAAAAGGTAAATAAAAATATTTTATATATTTAAAAGGTTTGTATTTCAGAAATACTAACATATCGTATTTTTTATATGTTTAAATACATAATAATATTATCATATTTTTTTATAAAAATATCATAAACATGTTAAACATCAAAAAAAAAATATAAACATTTTAAACATATAAAATATAAATATATTTGTCTAATTTATTATATAAATATATTTATTTTTATATCAAATATGATAGTTTATTATTTCTGAAATTCAAACCTTTTAAACATATAAAATATTTTTATTTTTCTTTTAAAAAAATTAATTGAATGTCACTAATGTCATATTATTATTAGTTAACAGACGTTTTTTAAAGTTACTTTGAAAAGTTTAAATATTAATTAATAAATATTTAAATTTTGATAAAACTAGGTAACTTTTTTAAAACTTAAATATAAAAACTTTATATCAAACAAATATAAAATTTACCATACATAAAGCTAAAAATATGTTTCAGTAGAAAACTATTTAGTTTTATAAAATTTTGAATATATATTTATATTTTATATGTTTATAATCTTAAGGGTTTTCTTGCAAAATATTTGTAAACTTAAGGGTTTTTTTGCAAAAAATAATTCATAATAACCTGAAAACCTGCTATTGCAGGTAACAAGGAGAAAACCGATAAATAAATTATAAGTTTGCGGTATAAATGAACCAAAAATCTGCCGAAGGGTAAAACCGACATTTTCTGCTAAACTTAAGGTTTTTTATTACATTATCCCAAAATAATAATAATAATAATAATAATAATAATAATAATAATAATAATAATAATATTAATATTAATAATAATAATACTTATTATTATTATTATTATTATTATTATTATTATTATTATTATTATTGTTGTTGTTATTATTATTACTTTATTATAAATTGTTTCAATAATAAACAATATATATCAAGTTTTCTGAGTTATAAAACTCAAAAGGAGATGCAACTGAGTTGTTTGTTTATTGCTTTATGAGTTGGAGGTGGTGGGTTCGAATCCCTCAATTTGCTTTATCTGGGTTTCAGTATTACGGGTTTGGGTCCATCGGGTCCGGGTAAACCGGGTCTAAAAACCGGAACCACGTTTACGGTCGTAACCGGTTTTTGTGAATCGTTTAAAAGATTCATATTTTATTCGTTTCAACTCCGATTGATATGCGGTTTATTCCAAATTCTAGTTTAGAATTTGTACATAATTGTAGACTATAAATTTGTCATTTTTAGTTTTCTATTCATTGGCTTACAGTCCCTCAAAGTTGAGATATCAAAACTGAACGTTTTTAGTTTTTCAGTTTTTTTGTTTATCTGAAAGTTTTAAAACATGCATGTCTTATTCTATTGAAACCGAATTGACATGTGGTTTTTTCCAACTTATAGTTTAGCGTTTTTGCATGAGTTTAAACTATAATTTTCTCATTTTTTTGTTTAATGTTCAATGATTTGCAGTCCCCCGAATTCGGGATCTCAAAACTGAAAATTAGCTATATGTTTATGTAGTTTGTATTATGTGAAAATATTAACACATGCATATCTCATTCGTTTAAAGTTAGATTGACATGCTGTTTTTTTTCCATACAGTAGTTTATAGTTTGTACATGATTTTAGACTCTAATTTTGTCAATTTTGGTTTTATATTCAATGAGTTACAGTCCCACAAAATCGGGATATCAATATGATGATTTTCAATGTTAAAACCACTAAGTAGTAAACAATTAGTAAAAAATTCTGGTTTTTCTGGTTCTAAACCCACTTTATCCGGTTCGAGCCTACCCACTTTTATGTTTTCCGGTTTTCCGATTCTAGACCCACTTTACCCGGTACCGTACCCGAAACCGAACCGGAACCGGGTCCTATATACAGGTCCGGTTTACGGTTCTAAAAAGTCTCATTAACCGGTTCTTGGTTTTCCGGGTCTAGGTCCATCCAGTCCAGTTTGGACCCACTTTCATCTCTATTTCCAGCTATACACGTTATCGGTTTAACCTATAAAAAGAGAAAAAACAATTTTTTTACAAGTTTCCGGTATATAACGAACAACAACTTTGTCAAATCATAAAACCGCAAATTCCTGAAAAACTTAAGGGTTTTGATGGCATAATCCCTATTTTGAAATTTTCATTTGGCCCTAATGCATGAATGCTTCTTCACGGCCACTTTTCACAATCAATGAGTGATGCCCGATGTCTGAATTTTCCACTGAAGTCAGTTGTCATGACGTGCAAATCCAATAATCATTTGACAAAAGCTTCCCAAAAATAAGAATCAAAACGCATAGTGTGCACCAACAATGACCTTGTGCGAACTCTCCTTTTCCAAGCTCATTTGCCAACATGGGCCAACACATAGATTATAAATACACATAACATAAATACATGGAATTTCTTTTCTTTTTATTATAAGTTCATAAATGTTAATAGTTTTCTTAAAAATAACATTTGTGGTTTCATAGCTACTTACATCCGGCTAATAAATTGCATACCTCTCAAAGCCACTTAACCACTACTTCCATATTCGGCTAATAAATTGCATACCTCTCAAAGCCACTTAACCACTACTTCCATATTCAGCTTAGCATCAAAAAAAATGTTTCAAGTGGTTCTCAAGGAAAGTTAGTGTTTTGATCGACATGACTTGTATTTGAATCCGGTATTACATTTATACGGCCCAAAGATTCTCATTCCCCGATTTGTGATTTCCTTCATTGTGGGTGTTATTTAGTATTATCAAATCATTTAGAGACTTTGGATTATTTGGAATTTTGCACTTGAATCTGCTACCAACTAATGGTAAACTTTGTTATTTGGTCAAAAATATTTATTGTTCATTCGAACCTTCGTTTGATCAAAAAACAATTCACACATTTCAACATTTTCTTGAGTGATTGTTTCGTTCGACATTTCCTATACTCGGAGAAGTATATGCATATTCGAAATGACATTTAGGCTTGTAATATTTCTGATGCATTATATATATATATATATATATATATATATATATATATATATATAATTGCATCTTTACAAATATTTAATTTCTGAGATATATTTTGTAATTTACATGTTTCCTTTTAATAACATAACCGTAAATACACTTAATTTACAATAATTACCCTTGATGTTCCACAATTATGCAGTCGGGTAGGAAGCCATCATGGCAATGCCACAAAGGCCTTCTTGCGCATCAACATCTCTTTGCATCATTATGTACCCCTCTTGACCCCAACTTGTTCCCCAAGAGTTTTTCACAAGCCAATATTTAGTTCCGTCAGCACTCGCTCCATAACCAACCGCAGTAACACCATGGTCTAGTTCAGTACCACATTCT
This sequence comes from Lactuca saligna, assembly GCF_052625555.1. Classification (NCBI taxonomy): domain Eukaryota; kingdom Viridiplantae; phylum Streptophyta; class Magnoliopsida; order Asterales; family Asteraceae; genus Lactuca; species Lactuca saligna. Next base: position 161,741,012 of record NC_136424.1, on the reverse strand, counting down.
CCTGTAAACACCCCGCTAGAGTAGAATTGGAAGTCAGACCCACTAGCATCAATGGCCACAGAAATAGGCTGACTAGCTACAGCTTTCAATAGTGCACTTTCACTATTAGCAGGAACATCTTCATGACCCGTAATGGCTGCAGCATGATTAGATTCCTCGTTGCTGTTGCAGGTGCCATCGACTCCTTTGTACGGGTAGTTGCTCTCTTTAGTAAGACCTTTATTGTTTAAGATGAAATCAAAGGCGTCGTCCATAAGACCGCCCTCACATCCCTGATCCTGTCCACCGGTGTCACAGTCCACGAGCTCTTGTTCGGATAGAGAGACCAATTTACCTGTTTTCAGTTGGGTTATTCCTTCCATAGCCGCCACAGCTGAAAACGCCCAGCAACACCCTACAAACACATATGATGTGATATCGAGTTTAAATATGGTCTTGTAAGAAAACATAACTTAATTAGTAATTAGATTACGTCTCAAGTTTGAAATTTCCATAGTAGTTTTAGCTTACCACATTGGCCTTGGTCTTTAACAGGTGTTACTGCGCCTTTCTTTCTCCAGTCCATTGATGATGGAACTGTTGTCACATTTTCGTACCTGAAAGCAGAGGTCGATGGGGAACATTCATGTGCCTTGAATCGGTTCCTTGTGCTCGTGAACTCTTCGTTTGTGAGGTCTGCAAACTCATTAACTGCTAGTTTGTAAGCTTTGTTCATGGCACTGTTGGATGACTCTATGTAACGAACATTTTCTTGAAAAATCTTTGAATGTTGTTCTTTCTCATCAGCATCCTTGTACACGCGTCCATAATGAGCCATCCATTGTTCGTGGCTCTCATAGCTTGGAGCTTCATGGAGCAACCTAGATGTAGTGTGTGAAAGCAAACTCGCATAGAAAAAGATTAATACCAAAAAAGTCTGGGTTGTCCGGTTTGTTGATGTCATAATTTTGGGGTAGATACAAGAGAAAATGGAAGTGAATGATGATTTGGAATAATTTCTTTGCCCACAGGTCTAATTTATATAGAAACACGTGGTTTCACCATTGTTTGGGAATATATATATATATATATATATATATATATATATATATATATATATATATCACCGTTCGTGGAAAATATGATGTTCAATTGATATATATTAATTAATATGAGGAAAACATACATTTTACGTTGTTTAGATTTATGATTGATGCCACTAATTTACTTGGATTTTTCCTTTGGACTATACTCATGTTGACTAAAATTGTTGTGTACTAATTTGTTTTCTTAACATAGGCATAGGTAGGTTATATAAAAGCTTACAGAACATAGTTTGGCCATTATTTTGGAGTATAGTTGTGTCATTTACGAAAGAAATTCTCTAAAGGTCTGATACGACTAACAGATTTTTTTATTTCTAACATTTTTTTATTACTCGCTTTTAGATGTTCAAAACGCAGATATGCATGCCTTTATTCTATTTATCTCTATCTTGGTTTATGTTAACTTTACCGACACATTGAATGCATTTGAAGAATACAAGGCAGTAAAGGAATTTGATTGGTTGTACAAAATATCAATCTCATCACAACATACATTGCAATTACAAGAAGCTTGTTATATGTAATATATCTTGATCCCTCAACCAGACTTGCAGTATCCCCAAAACGATCAAGAAAAATAATATTTCAAGAGGGATTATGCCATAAAACCCATAAGTTTTTCAGAAATTTACAGTTTTACCTTTCGACGGAATTTTTGTTCGTTTATACCGTAAAGTTGTAATAAAAAATTGATTTTGCCCTTTCTACAGGTAACTTTTATTGCCACATGGACGATGTGTTGGAAGGACTTGGTGGCGTGTCACGCTTTTTATGTTTCATATCTCGAAAACATATTATATAATGTATATTACTGAAACAATTTAAAATACAATAACTGTATATATATTGTGTATACATTTTAAATTACGTATTTTTTGTATCTCGCAAAAATAGTAATTATTATTATTATTATTATTATTATTATTATTATTATAATTAATATTATTGTTATTATTTTATTTTTTTAAAATAAATAAATACATTTTAAAATTTTGATTTTAAAGGTATAAATATATTTATCAATTTAAAAAATATGTTATTAAAGGTTAAAATACAATTTTAAAAACGTAATTTAAAATGTATATATACACTTACAAAAAATAAAAGGGATAATATTATAAAAACCTTAAGTTTGGCAGAAAATGTCGTTTTTACCCTTCGGCAGATTTTTGGTTCATTTATATCGCAAACTTGTCATTTTTTTTGTCGGTTTTGCCCTTGTTACCTGCAATAGCAGGTTTCCAGGTTATTATGAATTATTTTTTGCGAAAAAACCCTTAAGTTTACAAATATTTTGCAAAAAAACCCTTAAGATTATAAACATATAAAATATAAATATATATTCAAAATTTTATAAAACTAAATAGTTTTCTACCAAAACATATTTTTAGCTTTATGTACGGTAAATTTTATATTTGTTTGATATTATGTTTTTATATTTAAATTTTAAAAAAGTTACATAGTTTTAACAAAATTTGAATATATTTCTTAATTAATACTTGCACTTTTCAAATCAAAATTAAAAAACATTTGTTAGTTAATAAGTAATTATGCTAAAATAGTTATTATGAATAATATGGTATCATGTACATTCAATTAATTTTTTTAAAAGGTAAAATAAAATATTTTATATATTTAAAAGGTTTGTATTTCAGAAATACTAACATATCGTATTTTTTATATGTTTAAATACATAATAATATTATCATATTTTTTTATAAAATATCATAAACATGTTAAACATGAAAAATAAATATAAACATTTTAAACATATAAAATATAAATATATTTGTCTAATTTATTATATAAATATATTTATTTTTATATAAAATATGATAGTTTATTATTTCTGAAATTCAAACCTTTTAAACATATAAAATAGTTTTATTTTTCTTTTAGAAAAATTAATTGAATGTCACTAATGTCATATTATTATTAGTTAACAGACGTTTTTTAATGTTACTTTGAAAAGTTTATGTATTAATTAATAAATATTTAAATTTTGATAAAACTAGGTAACATTTTTAAAATTTAAATATAAAAACTTTATATCAAACAAATATAAAATTTACCATACATAAAGCTAAAAATATGTTTCAGTAGATAACTATTTAGTTTTATAAAATTTTGAATATATATTTATATTTTATATGTTTATAATCTTAAGGGTTTTTTTGCAAAATATTTGTAAACTTAAGGGTTTTTTCGCAAAAAATAATTCATAATAACCTGAAAACCTGCTATTGCAGGTAACAAGGGCAAAACCGACAAAAAAATGACAAGTTTGCGGTATAAATGAACCAAAAATCTGCCGAAGGGTAAAACCGACATTTTCTGCCAAACTTAAGGTATTTTATGACATTATCCCAAAATAAAATAATAATAATAATAAAAATAATAATAATAGTAATATTAATATTAATATTAATATTAATAATACTTATTATTATTATTATTATTGTTATTATTCTTATTACTTTATTATAAATTGTTTCAATAATAAACAATATATATCAAGTTTTCGAGTTATAAAACCCAAAAGGAGATGCAGCTTAGTTGTTTGTTTATTGCTTTATGAGTTGGAGGTGGTGGTTCGAATCCCTCAATTTGCTTTATCTGGGTTTCAGTATTACGGGTTTGGGTCCATCGGGTCCGGGTAAACCGGGTCTAAAAACCGGAACCACGTTTACGGTCGTAACCGGTTTTGTGAATCGTTTAAAAGATGCATATTTTATTCGTTTCAACTCCGATTGATATGCGCTTTATTCCAAATTCTAGTTTAGAATTTGTACATAATGTTAGACTATAAATTTGTCATTTTTGGTTTTATATTCATTGGCTTACAGTCCCCCAAAGTTGAGATATCAAAACTGAACGTTTTTAGTTTTTCAGTTTTTTTGTTTATCTGAAAGTTTTAAAACATGCATGTTTTATTCTTTTGAAACCGAATTGACATGTGGTTTTTTCCAACTTATAGTTTAGCATTTTTGCATGAGTTTAAACTGTAATTTTGTCATTTTTTGTTTATTATTCAATGATTTGCAGTCCCCCGAAGTCGGGATCTCAAAACTGAAAATTAGCTATATGTTTATATACTTTGTATTATGTGAAAATGTTAACACATGCATATCTCATTCGTTTAAATTCAGATTGACATGCTGTTTTCTTCCATACTGTAGTTTATAGTTTGTATATGATTTTCGACTCTAATTTTGTCAATTTTGGTTTTATATTCAATGAGTTACAGTCCCACAAAATCGGGATATCAATATGATGATTTTCAATGTTAAAACCACTAAGTAGTAAACAAATAGTAAAATATTCTGGTTTTTCTGGTTCTAAACCCACTTTATCCGGTTCGAGCCAACCCACTTTTATGTTTTCCGGTTTTCGGATTCTAGACCCACTTTACCCGGTACCGTACCCGAAACCGAACCGGAACCGGGTCCTATATACAGGTCCGGTTTACGGTTCTAAAAAGTCTCATTAACCGGTTCTTGGTTTTCCGGGTCTAGGTCCATCCAGTCTAGTTTGGACCCACTTTCATCTCTATTTCCAGCTATACACGTTACCGGTTTAACCTATAAAAAGAGAAAAAACAATTTTTTTTTACAAGTTCCGGTATATAACGAACAACAACTCTATCAAATCGTAAAACCGCAAATTCCTGAAAAACTTAAGGGTTTTGATGCCATAATCCCTATTTTGAAATTTTCATTTGGCCCTAATGCATGAATGCTTCTTCACGGCCACTTTTCACAATCAATGAGTGATGCCCGAGGTCTGAATTTTCCACTGAAGTTAGTTGTCATGACGTGAAAATCCAATAATCATTTGACAAAAGCATCCCAAAAATAAGAATCAAAACGCATAGTGTGCACCAACAATGACCTTGTGCGAACTCTCCTTTTCCAAGCTCATTTGCCAACATGGGCCAAAACATAGATTATAAATACACATAACATAAATACATGGAATTTCTTTTCTTTTTATTATAAGTTCATAAATGTTAATAGTTTTCTTAAAAATAACATTTGTGGTTTCATAGCTACTTACATCCGGCCAATAAATTGCATACCTCTCAAAGCCACTTCACCACTACTTCCATATTCAGCTTAGCATCAAAAAAAATGTTTCATGTGGTTCTTAAGGAAAGTTAGTGCTTTGATCGACACGACTTGTATTTGATTCCGGTATCACATTTATACGGCCCGCAGATTCTCATTCCCCGATTGGTGATTTCCTTCATTGTGGGTGTTATTCAGTATTATAAATCATTTAGAGACTTTGGATTATTTGGAATTTTGAACTTGAATCTGCTACCAACTAATGGTAAACTTTGTTATTTGGTCAAAAGTATTTATTGTTCTTTCGAACCTTCGTTTGATCAAAAAACAATTCACACATTTCAACATGTTTTTCTTGAGTGATTGTTTCGTTCGACATTTCCTATACTCGGAGAAGTATATGCATATTCGAAATGACATTTAGGCTTGTAATATTTCTGATGCATTATATATATATATATATATATATATATATATATATATGTGTGTGTGTGTGTGTGTGTGTGTATATATATATATATATATATAATTGCATCTTTACAAATATTTAATTTCTGAGCCATATTTTGTAATTTACATGTTTCCTTGTAATAACATAACCGTATATACACTTAATTTACAATAATTACCCTTGATGTTCCACAATTATGCAGTCGGGTAGGAGGCCATCATGGCAATGCCACAAAGGCCTTCTTGCGCATCAACATCTCTTTGCATCATTATGTACCCCTCTTGACCCCAACTTGTTCCCCAAGAGTTCTTCACCAGCCAATATTTAGTTCCGTCAGCACTCGCTCCATAACCAACCGCAGTAACACCATGGTCTAGTTCAATACCACATTCTCCTGTAAACACCCCGCTAGAGTAGAATTGGAAGTCAGACCCACTAGCATCAATGGCCACAGAAATAGGCTGACTAGCTACAGCTTTCAATAGTGCACTTTCACTATTAGCAGGAACATCTTCATGACCCGTAATGGTTGCAGCATGGTTAGATTCCTCATTGCTGTTGCAGGTGCCATCGACTCCTTTGTACGGGTAGTTGCTCTCTGTAGTAAGACCTTTATTGTTTAAGATGAAATCAAAGGCATCGTCCATAAGACCGCCCTCACATCCCTGATCCTGTCCACCGGTGTCACAGTCCACGAGCTCTTGTTCGGATAGAGAGACCAATTTACCTGTTTCAAGTTGGGTTATTCCTTCCATAGCCGCCACAGCTGAAAACGCCCAGCAACACCCTACAAACATATATGATGTGATATCGAGTTTAAATATGGTCTTGTAAGAAAACATAACTTAATTAGTAATTAGACTACGTCTCAAGTTTGAAATTTCCGTAGTAGTTTTAGCTTACCACATTGGCCTTGGTCTTTAACAGGTGTTACTGCGCCTTTCTTTCTCCAGTCCATTGATGATGGAACTGCTGTCACATTTTCATACCTAAAAGCAGAGGTCGATGAGGAACATTCATGTGCCTTGAATCGGTTCCTTGTGCTCGTGAACTCTTTATTTGTGAGGTCTGCAAACTCATTAACTGCTAGTTTGTAAGCTTTGTTCATGACACTGTTAGATGACTCTATGTAACGAACATTCTCTTGAAAAATCTTTGAACGTTCTTCTTTCTCATCAACATCCTTGTACACGCGTCCATAATGAGCCATCCATTGTTCGTGGCTCTCATAGCTTGGAGCTTCAGGGAGTAACCTAGATGTAGTGTGTGAAAGCAAAGTAGCGTAGAAAAAGATTAATACCAAAAAAGTTTGGGTTGTTCGGTTTGTTGATGTCATAATTTTGGTAGATACAAGAGAAAATGGATGTGAATGATGATTTGGAATAATATCTTTGCCTACAGGTCTACTTTATATAGAAACACATGGTTTCATCATTGTTTGGGAAACAATATATATATATATATATATATATATATATATATATATATATATATATATATATATATATGACCGTTCGTGGAAGATATGACGTTCAATTGATATATATTAATTAATATGAGGAAAACATAAATGTTACGTTGTTTAGATTTATGATTGATGCCACTAATTTACTTGGATTTTTCCTTTGGACTATACTCATGTTGACTAAAATTGTTGTGTACTAATTTGTTTTCTTAACATAGGCATAGGTAGGTTATATAAAAGCTTACAGAACATAGTTTGGCCATTATTTTGGATTGTAGTTGTGTCATTTATGAAAGAAATTCTTTAAAGGTCTGATACGTAAAACAAATTTTTTTATTTCTAACATTTTTTTATTACTCGCTTTTAGATGTTCAAAACCCAGATATGCATGCCTTTATTCTATTTATCTCCATCTTGGTTTATGTTAACTTTACCGACACATTCAATGCATTTGAAGAATACAAGGCAGTAAAGTAATTTGATTGGTTGTACAAAATATCAATCTCATCACAACATACATTACAATTACAAGAAGCTTGTTATATGCAAGATATCTTGATCCCTCAACCAGACTTGCAGTATCCCCAAAACGATCAAGAAAAATAATATTTCAAGAGGGATTATGCCATAAAACCCATAAGTTTTTCAGAAATTTACAGTTTTACCATTCGACAGAATTTTTGTTCGTTTATACCATAAAGTTGTAAAAAAAATTGGTTTTGCCCTATTTACAGGAAACTTTTTTTGCCAGATGGACGATGTGTTGGAAGGACTCGGTGGCGTGTCACGCTTTTTATGTTTCATATCTCGTAAACATAGTATATAATGTATATTACTGAAACAATTTAAAATACAATAACTGTATATATATTGTGTATACATTTTAAATTACGTATTTTTTGTATCTCGCAAAAATAGTTATTATTATTATTATTATTATTATTATTATTATTATTATTATTATTATTATTATTATTGTTATTAGTATTATAATTAATATTATTGTTAATATTTTATTTTTTAAAATACATAAATACATTTTAAAATTTGATTTTAAAGGTATAAATATATTTATATATTTAAAAAATATGTTATTAAAGGTTAAAATATAATTTAAAATGTATATATACACTTACAAAAAATAAAATAATAATAATAATAATAATAATAATAATAATAATAATAATAATAATAATAATAATAATAATAATAATAATACTTATTATTATTATTATTATTATTATTATTATTATTATTATTATTATTATTATTAAAACTATTATTACTTTATTATAAATTGTTTCAATAATAAACAATATATATCAATTTTTCGAGTTATAAAACCCAAAAGGAGATGCAGGTGAGTTGTTTGTTTATTGCTTTATGAGTTGGAGGTGGTGGGTTCGAATCCCTTAATTTGCTTTATCTGGGTTTTAGTATTCTGGGTTTGGGTCCATCGGGTCCGGATAAACCGGGTCTAAAAACCGGAACCACTTTTACGGTCGTAACCGGTTTTTGTGAATCGTTTAAAAGATTCATATTTTATTCGTTTCAACTCCGATTGATATGCGGTTTATTCTAAATTCTAGTTTAGAGTTTGTACATAATTTTAGACTATAAATTTGTCATTTTTAGTTTTATATTCATTGGCTTACAGTCCCCCAAAGTCGAGATATTAAAGCTGAACGTTTTTAGTTTTTCAGTTTTTTTGTATTATCTGAAAGTTTTAAAACACGCATGTCTTATTCTTTTGAAATCGAATTGACATGTGGTTTTTTCCAACTTAGAGTTTAGCGTTTTTGCATCAGTTAAAACTATAATTTTGTCATTTTTTGTTTAATATTCAATGATTTGCAGTCCCCCGAAGTCGGGATCTCAAAACTGAAAATTAGCTATATGTTTAAGTACTTTGTATTATGTAAAAATGTTAACACATGCATATCTCATTCGTTTAAAGTCAGATTGACATGCTGTTTTTTTTTCCATACTGTAGTTTATAGTTTGTAAATGATTTTAGACTATAATTTTGTCAATTTTGGTTTTATATTCAATGAGTTACAGTCCTACAAAATCGGGATATCAATATGATGATTTTCAATGTTAAAACCACTAAGTAGTAAACAATTAGTAAAAAATTCTGGTTTTTCTGGTTCTAAACCCACTTTATCTGGTTTGAGCCTACCCACTTTTATGTTTTCCAGTTTTCCGAATCTAGACCCACTTTACCCGGTACCGTACCCGAAACAGAACCGGAACCGGGTCCTATATACAGGTCCGGTTTATGGTTCTACAAAGTCTCATTAACCGGTTCTTGGTTTTCCGGGTCTAGGTCCATCTAGTCCAATTTGGACCCACTTTCATCTCTATTTCCAGCTATACACGTTACCGGTTTAACCTATAAAAAGAGAAAAAACAATTTTTTTTTACAAGTTTCCGGTATATAACGAACAACAACTCTGTCAAATGGTAAAACCGCAAATTCCTGAAAAACTTAAGGGTTTTGATGACATAATCCCTATTGTGAAATTTTCATTTGGCCCTAATGCATGAATGCTTCTTCACGACCACTTTTCACAATCAATGAGTGATGCCCGATGTTTGAATTTTCAACTGAAGTCAGTTGTCACGACGTGAGAAACCAATAATCATTTGACAAAACCTTCCCAAAAATAAGAATCAAAACGCATAGTGTGCACCAACAATGACCTTGTGCGAACTCTCCTTTTCCAAGCTCATTTGCCAACATGGGCCAAAACATAGATTATAAATACACATAACATAAATACAGGAAATTTCTTTTCTTTTTATTATAAATTCATAAATATTAATAGTTTTCTTAAAAATAACATCTGTGGTTTCATAGCTACTTACATCCGGCCAATAAATTGCATACCTCTCAAAGCCACTTCACCACTACTTCCATATTCAGCTTAGCATCAAAAAAAATGTTTCATGTGGTTCTTAAGGAAAGTTAGTGCCTTGATCGACACGACTTGTATTTGATTCCGGTATCACATTTATACGGCCCGCGGATTCTCATTCACCGATTTGTGATTTCCTTAATTATGGGTGTTATTCAGTATTATAAATCATTTAGAGACTTTGGATTATTTGGAATTTTGCACTTGAATCTGCTACCAACTAATGGTAAACTTTGTTATTTGGTCAAAAGTATTTATTGTTCTTTCGAACCTTCGTTTGATCAAAAAACAATTCACACATTTCAACATGTTTTTCTTGAGTGATTGTTTCGTTCAACAATTTCCTATACTCGGAGAAGTATATGCATATTCGAAATGACATTTAGGCTTGTAATATTTCTGATGCATTATATATATATATATATATATATATATATATATATATATATATATAATTGCATCTTTACAAATATTTAATTTCTGAGACATATTTTGTAATTTACACGTTTCCTTGTAATAACATAACCCTAAATACACTTAATTTACAATAATTACCCTTGATGTTCCACAATTATGCAGTCGGGTAGGAAGCCATCATGGCAATGCCACAAAGGCCTTCTTGCGCATCAACATCTCTTTGCATCATTATGTACCCCTCTTGACCCCAACTTGTTCCCCAAGAGTTCTTCACCAGCCAATATTTAGTTCCGTCAGCACTCGCTCCATAACCAACCGCAGTAACACCATGGTCTAGTTCAGTACCACATTCTCCTGTAAACACCCCGCTAGAGTAGAATTGGAAGTCAGACCCACTAGCATCAATGGCCACAGAAATAGGTTGACTAGCTACAGCTTTCAATAGTGCACTTTCACTATTAGCAGGAACATCTTCATGACCCGTAATGGATGCAGCATGGTTAGATTCCTCATTGCTGTTCCAGGTGCCATCGACTCCTTTGTACGGGTAGTTGCTCTTTGTAGTAAGACCTTTATTGTTTAAGATGAAATCAAAGGCGTCGTCCATAAGACCGCCCTCACATCGCTGATCCTATCCACCGGTGTCAGAGTCCACGAGCTCTTGTTCGGATAGAGAGACCAATTTAGCTGTTTTCAGTTGGGTTATTCCTTCCATAGCCGCCACAGCTTAAAACGCCCAGCAACACCCTACAAACATATATGATGTGATATAGAGTTTAAATATGGTCTTGTAAGAAACCATAACTTCATTAGTAATTAGACAACGTCTCAAGTTTGAAATTTCAGTAGTAGTTTTAGCTTACCACATTGGCCTTGGTCTTTAACAGGTGTTACTGCGCCTTTCTTTCTCAAGTCCATTGATGATGGAACCGTTGTCACATTTTCATATCTGAAAGCAGAGGTCGATGGGGAACATTCATGTGCCTTGAATCAGTTCCTTGTGCTCGTGAACTCTTCGTTTGTGAGGTCTGCAAACTCATTAACTGCTAGTTTGTAAGCTTTGTTCATGACACTGTTGGATGACTCTATGTAACGAACATTCTCTTGAAAAATCTTTGAACGTTGTTCTTTCTCATTAGCATCCTTGTACACGTGTCCATAATGAGCCATCCGTTGTTCGTGGCTCTTATAGCTTGGAGCTTCATGGAGCAACCTAGATGTAGTGTGTGAAAGCAAAGTAGCATAGAAAAAGATTAATACCAAAAAAGTCTGGGTTGTCCGGTTTGTTGATGTCATAATTTTGGTAGATACAAGAGAAAATGGATGTGAATGATGATTTGGAATAATTTCTTTGCCTACAGGTCTACTTTATATAGAAACACGTGGTTTCGTCATTGTTTGGGAAACAATATATATATATATATATATATATATATATATATATATATTTATATATATATATATATATATATATATATCACCGTTCGTGGAAGATATGACGTTCAATTGATATATATTAATTAATATGAGGAAAACATACATGTTACGTTGTTTAGATTTATGTTTGATGCCACTAATTTACTTGGATTTTTCCTTTGGACTATACTCATGTTGACTAAAATTGTTGTGTACTAATTTGCTTTCTTAACATAGGCATAGGTAGGCTATATAAAAGCTTACAGAACATAGTTTGACCATTATTTTAGAGTGTGGTTGTGTCATTTATGAAAGAAGTTCTTTAAAGGTCTGATACGTAAAACACATTTTTTTATTTCTAACATTTTTTTATTACTCGCTTTTAGATGATCAAAACGCAGATATGCATGCCTTTATTCTATTTATCTCCATCTTGGTTTATGTTAACTTTACCGACACATTCAATGCATTTGAAGAATACAAGGCACTAAAGTAATTTGATTGGTTGTACAAAATATCAATCTCATCACAACATACATTGCAATTACAAGAAGCTTGTTATATGTAAGATATCTTGATCCCTCAACCAGACTTGCAGTATCCCCAAAACGATCAAGAAAAATAATATTTCAAGAGGGATTATGCCATAAAACCCATAAGTTTTTCAGAAATTTACAGTTTTACCATTCGACAGAATTTTTGTTCGTTTATACCATAAAGATGTAAAAAAAAATTGGGTTTGCCCTTTTTACAGGTAACTTTTATTGCCAGATGGACGATGTGTTGGAAGGACTCGGTGGCGTGTCACGCTTTTTATGTTTCATATCTCGAAAACATAGTATATAGTGTATATTACTGAAACAATTTAAAATACAATAACTGTATATATATTGTGTATACATTTTAAATTACGTATTTTTTGTATCTCGCAAAAATAGTAATTATTGTTATTATTATTATTATTATTATTATTATTATTATTATTATTATTATTAAAACTATTATTACTTTATTATAAATTGTTTCAATAATAAACAATATATATCAATTTTTCGAGTTATAAAACCCAAAAGGAGATGCAGCTGAGTTGTTTGTTTATTGCTTTATGAGTTGGAGGTGGTGGGTTCGAATCCCTCAATTTGCTTTATCTTGGTTTCAGTATTCCGGGTTTGGGTCCATCGGGTCCGGGTAAACCGGGTCTAAAAACCGGAACCACTTTTCCGGTTGTAACCGGTTTTTGTGAATCGTTTAAAAGATGCATATTTTATTCGTTTCAACTCCGATTGATATGCGGTTTATTCTAAATTCTAGTTTAGAGTTTGTACATAATTTTAGACTATAAATTTGTCATTTTTAGTTTTATATTCATTGGCTTACAGTCCCCCAAAGTCGAGATATCAAAGCTGAACGTTTTTAGTTTTTCAGTTTTTTTGTATTATCTGAAAGTTTTAAAACATGCATGTCTTATTCTTTTGAAATCGAATTGACATGTGGTTTTTTCGAACTTAGAGTTTAGCGTTTTTGCATTAGTTAAAACTATAATTTTGTCATTTTTTGTTTAATATTCAATGATTTGCAGTCCCCCGAACTCGGGATCTCAAAACAGAAAATTAGCTATATGTTTATATACTTTGTATTATGTAAAAATGTTAACACATGCATATCTCATTCGTTTAAAGTCAGATTGACATGCTGTTTTTTCATACTGTAGTTTATAGTTTGTAAATGATTTTAGACTATAATTTTGTAAATTTTGATTTTATATTCAATGAGTTACAGTCCCACAAAATCGGGATATCAATATGATGATTTTCAATGTTAAAACCACTAAGTAGTAAACAATTAGTAAAAAATTCTGGTTTTTCTGGTTCTAAACCCACTTTATCCGGTTCGAGCCTACCCACTTTTATATTTTCCGGTTTTCTGATTCTAGACCCACTTAACCCGGTACCGTACCCGAAACCGAACGGGAACCGGGTCCTATATACAGGTCCGGTTTATGGTTCTAAAAAGTCTCATTAACCGGTTCTTGGTTTTCCGGGTCTAGGTCCACCCAGTCCAGTTTGGACCCACTTTCATCTCTATTTCAAGCTATACACGTTACCGGTTTAAACTATGAAAAGAGAGAAAACAATTTTTTTTACAAGTTTCCGGTATATAACGAACAACAACTCTGTCAAATGGTAAAACCGCAAATTCCTGAAAAACTTAAGGGTTTTGATGACATAATCCCTATTTTGAAATTTTCATTTGGCCCTAATGCATGAATGCTTCTTCACGGCCACTTTTCACAATCAATGAGTGATGCCCGATGTTTGAATTTTCAACTGAAGTCAGTTGTCACGACGTGAAAAACCAATAATCATTTGACAAAACCTTCCCAAAAATAAGAATCAAAACGCATAGTGTGCACCAACAATGACCTTGTGGAAACTCTCCTTTTCCAAGCTCATTTGCCAACATGGGCCAAAACATAGATTATTAATACACATAACATAAATACACGAAATTTCTTTTCTTTTTATTATAAATTCATAAATGTTAATAGTGTTCTTAAAAATAACATTTGTGGTTTCATAGCTACTTACATCCGGCCAATAAATTGCATACCTCTCAAAGCCACTTCACCACTACGTCCATATTCAGCTTAGCATCAAAAAAAATGTTTCAAGTGGTTCTCAAGGAAAGTTAGTGTTTTGATCGACATGAATTGTATTTGAATCCGGTATCACATTTATACGGCCCACAGATTCTCATTCCCCGATTTGTGATTTCCTTCATTGTGGGTGTTATTTAGTATTATCAAATCATTTAGAGACTTTGGATTATTTGGAATTTTGCACTTGAATCTGCTAACAACTAATGGTAAACTTTGTTATTTGGTCAAAAGTATTTATTGTTCATTTGAACCTTCCTTTGATCAAAAGACAATTCGCACATCTCAACATGTTTTTCTTGAGTGATTGTTCCGTTCGACATTTCCTATACTCGGAGAAGTATATGCATATTCGAAATGACATTTAGGCTTGTAATATTTCTGATGCATTATATATATATATATATATATATATATATATATATATATATATATATATATATATATATATAATTGCATCTTTACAAATATTTAATTTCTGAGATATATTTTGTAATTTACATGTTTCCTTGTAATAACATAACCGTAAATACACTTAATTTACAATAAGTACCCTTGATGTTCCACAATTATGCAGTCGGGTAGGAAGCCATCATGGCAATGCCACAAAGGCCTTCTTGCGCATCAACATCTCTTTGCATCATTATGTACCCCTCTTGACCCCAACTTGTTCCCCAAGAGTTCTTCACCAGCCAATATTTAGTTCCGTCAGCACTCGCTCCATAACCAACCGCAGTAACACCATGGTCTAGTTCAGTACCACATTCTCCTGTAAACACCCCGCTAGAGTAGAATTGGAAGTCGGACCCACTAGCATCAATGGCCACAGAAATAGGCTGACTAGCTACAGCTTTCAATAGTGCACTTTCACTATTAGCAGGAACATCTTCATGACCCGTAATGGCTGCAGCATGCTTAGATTCCTCGTTGCTGTTGCATGTGCCATCGACTCCTTTGTACGGGTAGTTGCTCTCTGTAGTAAGACCTTTATTGTTTAAGATGAAATCAAAGGCGTCGTCCATAAGACCGCCCTCACATCCCTGATCCTGTCCACCGGTGTCACAGTCCACGAGCTCTTGTTCGGATAGAGAGACCAATTTACCTGTTTTCAGTTGGGTTATTCCTTCCATAGCCGCCACAGCTGAAAACGCCCAGCAACACCCTACAAACATATATGATATGATATAGAGTTTAAATATGGTCTTGTAAGAAAACATAACTTAATTAGTAATTAGACTACGTCTCAAATTTGAAATTTTCGTAGTAGTTTTAGCTTACCACATTGGCCTTGGTCTTTAACAGGTGTTACTGCGCCTTTCTTTCTCCAGTCCATTGATGATGGAACTGCTGTCACATTTTCATACCTGAAAGCAGAGGTCGATGGGGAACATTCATGTGCCTTGAATCGGTTCCTTGTGCTCGTGAACTCTTCGTTTGTGAGGTCTGCAAACTCATTAACTGCTAGTTTGTAAGCTTTGTTCATGGCACTGTTGGATGACTCTATGTAACGAACATTCTCTTGAAAAATCTTTGAACGTTGTTCTTTCTCATCAACATCCTTGTACACGCGTCCATAATGAGCCATCCATTGTTCGTGGCCCTCATAGCTTGGAGCTTCAGGGAGCAATCTAGATGTAGTGTGTGAAAGCAAAGTAGCGTAGAAAAAGATTAATACCAAAAAAGTATGGGTTGTCCGGTTTATTGATGTCATAATTTTGGTAGATACAAGAGAAAATGGATGTGAATGATGATTTGGAATAATTTCTTTGCCCACAGGTCTACTTTATATAGAAACACATTGTTTCATCATTGTTTGGGAAACTATATATATATATATATATATATATATATATATATATATATATATATATATATATATATCACCGTTCGTGGAAGATATGATGTTCAATTGATATATATTAATTAATATGAGGAAAACATACATGTTACGTTGTTTAGATTTATGATTGATGCCACTAATTTACTTGGATTTTTCCTTTGGACTATACTCATGTTGACTAAAATTGTTGTGTACTAATTTGTTTTCTTAACATAGGCATAGGTAGGCTATATAAAAGCTTACAGAACATAGTTTGGCCGTTATTTTGGAGTGTAGTTGTGTCCTTTACGAAAGAAATTCTCTGAAGGTCTGATACGACTAACAGATTTTTTTATTTCTAACATTTTTTTATTACTCGCTTTTAGATGTTCAAGATGCAGATATGCATGCCTTTATTCTATTTATCTCCATCTCGGTTTATGTTAACTTTACCGACACATTGAATGCATTTGAAGAATACAAGGCAGTAAAGGAATTTGATTGGTTGTACAAAATATCAATGTCATCACAACATACATTGCAATTACAAGAAGCTTGTTATATGTAATATATCTTGATCCCTCAACCAGACTTGCAGTATCCCCAAAACGATCAAGAAAAATAATATTTCAAGAGGGATTATGCCATAAAACCCATAAGTTTTTAAGAAATTTACAGTTTTACCTTTCGACGGAATTTTTGTTCGTTGATACCGTAAAGTTGTAATAACGAATTGGTTTTGCCCTTTTTACAGGTAAATTTTATTGTCACATGGACGATGTGTTGGAAGGACTCGGTGGCGTGTCACGCTTTTTATGTTTCATATCTCGAAAACATAGTATATAATGTATATTACTGAAACAATTTAAAATACAATTACTGTATATATATTGTGTATACATTTTAAATTACGTATTTTTTGTATCTCGCAAAAATAGTAATTATTATTATTATTATTATTATTATTATTATTATTATTATTATTATTATTATAATTAATATTATTGTTACTATTTTATTTTTTAAAAATAAATAAATACATTTTAAAATTTGATTTTAAAGGTATAAATATATTTATCAATTTAAAAAATATGTTATTAATGGTTAAAATACAATTTTAAAAACGTAATTTAAAATGTATATATACACTTACAAAAAATAAAAGGGATAATATCATAAAAAAAACCTTAAGTTTGGCAGAAAATATCGTTTTTACCCTTCGGCAAATTTTTGGTTCATTTATACCGCAAACTTGTCATTTTTTTTTGTCGGTTTTGCCCTTGTTACCTGCAATAACAGGTTTCCAGGTTATTATGAATTATTTTTTGCGAAAAAACCCTTAAGTTTACAAATATTTTGCAAAAAAACCCTTAAGATTATAAACATATAAAAATAAATATATATTCAAAATTTTATAAAACTAAATAGTTTTCTACTGAAACATATTTTTAGCTTTATGTACGGTAAATTTTATATTTGTTTGATATAAAGTTGTTATATTTAAATTTTAAAAAAATTACATAGTTTTAACAAAATTTGAATATATTTCTTAATTAATACTTGAACTTTTCAAAACAAAATTATAAACATTTGTTAGTTAATAAGTAATTATGCTAAAATAGTTATTATGAATAATATGGTATCATGTACATTCAATTAATTTTTTTTAAAAGGTAAATAAAAATATTTTATATATTTAAAAGGTTTGTATTTCAGAAATACTAACATATCGTATTTTTTATATGTTTAAATACATAATAATATTATCATATTTTTTTATAAAAATATCATAAACATGTTAAACATCAAAAAAAAAATATAAACATTTTAAACATATAAAATATAAATATATTTGTCTAATTTATTATATAAATATATTTATTTTTATATAAAATATGATAGTTTATTATTTCTGAAATTCAAACCTTTTAAACATATAAAATATTTTTATTTTTCTTTTAAAAAAATTAATTGAATGTCACTAATGTCATATTATTATTAGTTAACAGACGTTTTTTAAAGTTACTTTGAAAAGTTTAAATATTAATTAATAAATATTTAAATTTTGATAAAACTAGGTAACTTTTTTAAAACTTAAATATAAAAACTTTATATCAAACAAATATAAAATTTACCATACATAAAGCTAAAAATATGTTTCAGTAGAAAACTATTTAGTTTTATAAAATTTTGAATATATATTTATATTTTATATGTTTATAATCTTAAGGGTTTTTTTGCAAAATATTTGTAAACTTAAGGGTTTTTTCGCAAAAAATAATTCATAATAACCTAAAAACCTGCTATTGCAGGTTACAAAGAGAAAACCGATAAAAAAATTATAAGTTTGCGGTATAAATGAACCAAAAATCTGCCGAAGGGTAAAACCGACATTTTCTGCCAAAGTTAAGGTTTTTTATGACATTATCCCAAAATAAAATAATAATAATAATAATAATAATAATAATAATAATAATAATATTAATATTAATAATAATAATACTTATTATTATTATTATTATTATTATTATTATTATTGTTATTATTATTATTACTTTATTATAAATTGTTTCAATAATAAACAATATATATCAAGTTTTCGAGTTATAAAACTCAAAAGGAGATGCAACTGAGTTGTTTGTTTATTGCTTTATGAGTTGGAGGTGGTGGGTTCGAATCCCTCAATTTCCTTTATCTGGGTTTCAGTATTACGGGTTTGGGTCCATCGGGTCCGGGTAAACCGGGTCTAAAAACCGGAACCACGTTTACGGTCGTAACCGGTTTTTGTGAATCGTTTAAAAGATTCATATTTTATTCGTTTCAACTCCGATTGATATGCGGTTTATTCCAAATTCTAGTTTAGAATTTGTACATAATTGTAGACTATAAATTTGTCATTTTTAGTTTTCTATTCATTGGCTTACAGTCCCCCAAAGTTGAGATATCAAAACTGAACGTTTTTAGTTTTTCAGTTTTTTTGTTTATCTGAAAGTTTTAAAACATGCATGTCTTATTCTATTGAAACCGAATTGACATGTGGTTTTTTCCAACTTATAGTTTAGCGTTTTTGCATGAGTTTAAACTATAATTTTCTCATTTTTTTGTTTAATGTTCAATGATTTGCAGTCCCCCGAATTCGGGATCTCAAAACTGAAAATTAGCTATATGTTTATGTACTTTGTATTATGTGAAAATGTTAACACATGCATATCTCATTCGTTTAAAGTTAGATTGACATGCTGTTTTTTTTCCATACTGTAGTTTATAGTTTGTACATGATTTTAGACTCTAATTTTGTCAATTTTGGTTTTATATTCAATGAGTTACAGTCCCACAAAATCGGGATATCAATATGATGATTTTCAATGTTAAAACCACTAAGTAGTAAACAATTAGTAAAAAATTCTGGTTTTTCTGGTTCTAAACCCACTTTATCCGGTTCGAGCCTACCCACTTTTATGTTTTCCGATTCTAGACCCACTTTACCCGGTATCGTACCCGAAACCGAACCGGAACCGGGTCCTATATACAGGTCCGGTTTACGGTTCTAAAAAGTCTCATTAACCGGTTCTTGGTTTTCCGGGTCTAGGTCCATCCAGTCCAGTTTGGACCCACTTTCATCTCTATTTCCAGCTATACACGTTACCGGTTTAACCTATAAAAAGAGAAAAAACAATTTTTTTTACAAGTTTCTGGTATATAACGAACAACAACTTTGTCAAATCATAAAACCGCAAATTCCTGAAAAACTTAAGGGTTTTGATGGCATAATCCCTATTTTGAAATTTTCATTTGGCCCAAATGCATGAATGCTTCTTCACGGCCACTTTTCACAATCAATGAGTGATGCCCGATGTCTGAATTTTCCACTGAAGTAAGTTGTCATGACGTGAAAATCCAATAATCATTTGACAAAAGCTTCCCAAAAATAAGAATCAAAACGCATAGTGTGCACCAACAATGACCTTGTGCGAACTCTCCTTTTCCAAGCTCATTTGCCAACATGGGCCAACACATAGATTATAAATACACATAACATAAATACATGGAATTTCTTTTCTTTTTATTATAAGTTCATAAATGTTAATAGTTTTCTTAAAAATAACATTTGTGGTTTCATAGGTACTTACATCCGGCTAATAAATTGCATACCTCTCAAAGCCACTTAACCACTACTTCCATATTCAGCTTAGCATCAAAAAAAATGTTTCAACCGGTTCTCAAGGAAAGTCAATGTTTTGATCGACATGACTTGTATTTGAATCCGGTATCACATTTATACGGCCCACAGATTCTCATTCCCCGATTTGTGATTTCCTTCATTGTGGGTGTTATTTAGTATTATCAAATCATTTAGAGACTTTGGATTATTTGGAATTTTGCACTTGAATCTGCTACCAACTAATGGTAAACTTTGTTATTTGGTCAAAAGTATTTATTGTTCATTCGAACCTTCGTTTGATCAAAAAACAATTCACACATTTCAACATTTTCTTGAGTGATTGTTTCGTTCGACATTTCCTATACTCGGAGAAGTATATGCATATTCGAAATGACATTTAGGCTTGTAATATTTCTGATGCATTATATATATATATATATATATATATATATATATATATATATATATATATATATAATTGCATCTTTACAAATATTTAATTTCTGAGATATATTTTGTAATTTACATGTTTCCTTTTAATAACATAACCGTAAATACACTTAATTTACAATAATTACCCTTGATGTTCCACAATTATGCAGTCGGGTAGGAAGCCATCATGGCAATGCCACAAAGTCCTTCTTGCGCATCAACATCTCTTTGCATCATTATGTACCCCTCTTGACCCCAACTTGTTCCCCAAGAGTTCTTCACCAGCCAATATTTAGTTCCGTCAGCACTCGCTCCATAACCAACCACAGTAACACCATGGTCTAGTTCAGTACCACATTCTCCTGTAAACACCCCGCTAGAGTAGAATTGGAAGTCAGACCCACTAGCATCAATGGCCACAGAAATAGGCTGACTAGCTACAGCTTTCAATAGTGCACTTTCACTATTAGCAGGAACATCTTCATGACCCGTAATGGCTGCAACATGGTTAGATTCCTCGTTGCTGTTGCATGTGCCATCGACTCCTTTGTACGGGTAGTTGCTCTCTGTAGTAAGACCTTTATTGTTTAAGATGAAATCAAAGGCATCGTCCATAAGACCTCCCTCACATCCCTGATCCTGTCCACCGGTGTCACAGTCCACGAGCTCTTGTTCGGATAGAGAGACCAATTTACCTGTTTTTAGTTGTGTTATTCCTTCCATAGCCGCCACAGCTGAAAACGCCTGGCAACACCCTACAAACATATATGATGTGATATCGAGTTTAAATATGGTCTTGTAAGAGAACATAACTTAATTAGTGATTAGACTACGTCTCATGTTTGAAATTTCCGTAGTAATTTTAGCTTACCACATTGGCCTTGGTCTTTAACAGGTGTTACTGCGCCTTTCTTTCTCCAGTCCATTGATGATGGAACTGCTGTCACATTTTCATACCTGAAAGCAGATGTCGATGGGGAACATTCATGTGCCTTCAAATCGGTTCCTTGTGCTCGTGAACTCTTCGTTTGTGAGGTCTGCAAACTCATTAAGTGCTAGTTTGTAAGCTTTGTTCATGACACTGTTAGATGACTCTATGTAATGAACATTCTCTTGAAAAATCTTTGAACGTTCTTCTTTCTCATCAACATCCTTGTACACGCGTCCATAATGAGCCATCCATTGTTCGTGGCTCTCATAGCTTGGAGCTTCAGGGAGTAACCTAGATGTAGTGTGTGAAAGCAAAGTAGCGTAGAAAAAGATTAATACCAAAAAAGTTTGGGTTGTTCGGTTTGTTGATGTCATAATTTTGGTAGATACAAGAGAAAATGGATGTGAATGATGATTTGGAATAATATCTTTGCCTACAGGTCTACTTTATATAGAAACACATGGTTTCATCATTGTTTGGGAAACAATATATATATATATATATATATATATATATATATATATATATATATATATATATATATATATATATATGACCGTTCGTGGAAGATATGACGTTCAATTGATATATATTAATTAATATGAGGAAAACATAAATGTTACGTTGTTTAGATTTATGATTGATGCCACTAATTTACTTGGATTTTTCCTTTGGACTATACTCATGTTGACTAAAATTGTTGTGTACTAATTTGTTTTCTTAACATAGGCATAGGTAGGTTATATAAAAGCTTACAGAACATAGTTTGGCCATTATTTTGGAGTGTAGTTGTGTCATTTATGAAAGAAATTCTTTAAAGGTCTGATACGTAAAACAAATTTTTTTATTTCTAACATTTTTTTTATTACTCGCTTTTAGATGTTCAAAACGCTGATATGCATGCCTTTATTTTATTTATCTCCATCTTGGTTTATGTTAACTTTACCGACACATTCAATGCATTTGAAGAATACAAGGCAGTAAAGTAATTTGATTGGTTGTACAAAATATCAATCTCATCACAACATACATTGCAATTACAAGAAGCTTGTTATATGCAAGAGATCTTGATCCCTTAACCAGACATGCAGTATCCCCAAAACGATCAAGAAAAATAATATTTCAAGAGGGATTATGCCATAAAACCCATAAGTTTTTCAGAAATTTACAGTTTTACCATTCGACAGAATTTTTGTTCGTTTATACCATAAAGTTGTAAAAAAAAAAAAATTGGTTTTCCCCTTTTTACAGGTAACTTTTATTGCCAGATGGACGATGTGTTGGAAGGACTCAGCGGCGTGTCACGCTTTTTATGTTTCATATCTCGAAAACATAGTATATAATGTATATTACTGAAACAATTTAAAATTCAATAACTGTATATATGTTGTGTATACATTTTAAATTACGTATTTTTTGTATCTCGCAAAAATAGTAATTATTGTTATTATTATTATTATTATTATTATTATTATTATTATTATTATTATTATTATTATTATTAATATTGTTAATATTTTATTTTTTAAAAATAAATAAATACATTTTAAGATTTGATTTTAAAGGTATAAATATATTTATATATTTAAAAAATATGTTATTAAAGGTTAAAATATAATTTTAAATGTATATATACACTTACAAAATATAATAATAATAATAATAATAATAATAATAATAATAATAATAATAATAATAATAATACTTAATATTATTATTATTATTATTATTATTATTATTATTATTATTATTATTACTATTATTAAAACTATTATTACTTTATTATAAATTTTTTCAATAATAATCAATATATATCAATTTTTCGAGTTATAAAACCCAAAAGGAGATGCAGCTGAGTTGTTTGTTTATTGCTTTATGAGTTGGAGGTGGTGGGTTCAAATCCCTCAATTTGCTTTATCTGGGTTTCAGTATTCTGGGTTTGGGTCCATCGGGTCCGGGTAAACCGGGTCTAAAAACCGGAACCACTTTTACGGTCGTAACCGGTTTTTGTGAATCGTTTAAAAGATGCATATTTTATTTGTTTCAACTCCGATTGATATGCGGTTTATTCCAAATTCTAGTTTAGAGTTTGTACATAATTTTAGACTATAAATTTGTCATTTTTAGTTTTATATTCATCGGCTTACAGTCCCCCAAAATCGAGATATCAAAGCTGAACGTTTTTAGTTTTTCAGTTTTTTTGTATTATCTGAAAGTTTTAGAACATGCATGTCTTATTCTTTTGAAATCGAATTGACATGTGGTTTTTTTCCAACTTAGAGTTTAGCGTTTTTGCATCAGTTAAAACTATAATTTTGTCATTTTTTGTTTAATATTCAATGATTTGCAGTCCCCCGAAGTCGGGATATCAAAACTGAAAATTAGCTATATGTTTATGTACTTTGTATTATGTAAAAATGTTAACACATGCATATCTCATTCGTTTAAAGTCAGATTGACATGCTGTTTTTTTACCATACTATAGTTTATAGTTTGTAAATGATTTTAAACTATAATTTTGTTAATTTTGGTTTTATATTCAATGAGTTACAGTCCCACAAAATCGGGATATCAATATGATGATTTTCAATGTTAAAACCACTAAGTAGTAAACAATTAGTAAAAAATTCTGGTTTTTCTGGTTCTAAACCCACTTTATCCGGTTCGAGCCTACCCACATTTATGTTTTCCGGTTTTCCGATTCTAGACCCACTTTACCCGGTACCGTACCCGAAACCGAACCGGAACCGGGTCCTATATACAGGTCCGGTTTACGGTTCTAAAAAGTCTCATTAACCGGTTCTTGGTTTTCCGGGTCTAGGTCCATCCAGTCCAGTTTGGACCCACTTTCATCTCTATTTCCAGCTATACACGCTACCGGTTTAACCTATAAAAAGAGAAAAAACAATTTTTTTTACAAGTTTCCGGTATATAACGAACAACAACTCTGTCAAATGGTAAAACCGCAAATACCTGAAAAACTTAAGGGTTTTGATGACATAATCCCTATTTTGAAATTTTCATTTGGCCCTAATGCATGAATGCTTCTTCACGGCCACTTTTCACAATCAATGAGTGATGCCCGATGTTTGAATTTTCAACTGAAGTCAGTTGTCACGACGTGAAAAACCAATAATCATTTGACAAAACCTTCCCAAAAATAAGAATCAAAACGCATAGTGTGCACCAACAATGACCTTGTGCGAACTCTCCTTTTCCAAGCTCATTTGCCAACATGGGCCAAAACATAGATTATAAATACACATAACATAAATACACGAAATTTCTTTTCTTTTTATTATAAATTCATACATGTTAATAGTTTTCTTAAAAATAACATCTGTGGTTTCATAGCTACTTACATCCGGCCAATAAATTGCATACCTCTCAAAGCCACTTCACCACTACTTCCATATTCAGCTTAGCATCAAAAAAAATGTTTCATGTGGTTCTTAAGGAAAGTTAGTGCTTTGATCGACATGAATTGTATTTGATTCCGGTATCACATTTATACGGCCCGCAGATTCTCATTCCCCGATTTGTGATTTCCTTCATTGTGGGTGTTATTCAGTATTATAAAATCATTTAGAGACTTTGGATTATTTGGAATTTTGCACTTGAATCTGCTACCAACTAATGGTAAACTTTGTTATTTGGTCAAAAGTATTTATTGTTCATTCGAACCTTCGTTTGATCAAAAAACAATTCACACATTTCAACATGTTTTTCTTGAGTGATTGTTTCGTTCGACATTTCCTATACTCGGAGAAGTATATGCATATTCGAAATGACATTTAGGCTTGTAATATTTCTGATGCATTATATATATATATATATATATATATATATATATATATAATTGCATCTTTACAAATATTTAATTTATGAGATATATTTTGTAATTTACATGTTTCCTTGTAATAACATAACCGTAAATACACTGAATTTAGAATAATTACCCATGATGTTCCACAATTATGCAGTCGGGTAGGAAGCCATCATGGCAATGCCACAAAGGCCTTCTTGCGCATCAACATCTCTTTGCATCATTATGTACCCCTCTTGACCCCAACTTGTTCCCCAAGAGTTCTTCACCAGCCAATATTTAGTTCCATCAGCACTCGCTCCATAACCAACTGCAGTAACACCATGGTCTAGTTCAGTACCACATTCTCCTGTAAACACCCCGCTAGAGTAGAATTGGAAGTCAGACCCACTAGCATCAATGGCCACAGAAATAGGCTGACTAGCTACAGCTTTCAATAGTGCACTTTCACTATTAGCAGGAACATCTTCATGACCCGTAATGGCTGCAGCATGGTTAGATTCCTCGTTGTTGTTGCAGGTGCCATCGACTCCTTTGTACGGGTAGTTGCTCTCTGTAGTAAGACCTTTATTGTTTAAGATGAAATCAAAGGCGTCGTCCATAAGACCGCCCTCACATCCCTGATCCTGTCCACCGGTGTCACAGTCCACGAGCTCTTGTTCGGATAGAGAGACCAATTTACGTGTTTTCAGTTGGGTTATTCCTTCCATAGCCGCCACAGCTGAAAACGCCCAGCAACACCCTACAAACATATATGATGTGATATCGAGTTTAAATATGGTCTTGTAAGAAAACATAACTTAATTAGTAATTAGACTACGTCTCAAGTTTGAAATTTCCGTAGTAGTTTTTGCTTACCACATTGGCCTTGGTCTTTAACAGGTGTTACTGCGCCTTTCTTTCTCCAGTCCATTGATGATGGAACTGCTGTCACATTTTCATACCTGAAAGCAGTGGTCGATGGGGAACATTCATGTGCCTTGAATCGGTTCCTTGTGCTCGTGAACTCTTCGTTTGTGAGGTCCGCAAACTCATTAACTGTTAGTTTGTAAGCTTTGTTCATGACACTGTTGGATGACTTTATGTAACGAACATTCTCTTGAAAAATCTTTGAACGTTGTTCTTTCTCATCAGCATCCTTGTACACGCGTCCATAATGAGCCATCCATTGTTCGTGGCTCTCATAGCTTGGAGCTTCAGGGAGCAACCTAGATGTAGTGTTTGAAAGCAAGGTAGCGTAGAAAAAGATTAATACCAAAAAAGTCTGGGTTGTCCGGTTTGTTGATGTCATAATTTTGGTAGATACAAGAGAAAATGGATGTGAATGATGATTTGGAATAATTTCTTTACCCACAGGTCTACTTTATATAGAAACACGTTGTTTCATCATTGTTTGGGAAACTATATATATATATATATATATATATATATATATATATATATATCACCGTTCGAGGAAGATATGATGTTCAATTGATATATATTAATTAATATGAGGAAAACATACATGTTACGATATTTAGATTTATGATTGATGCCACTAATTTACTTGGATTTTTCCTTTGGACTATAGTCATGTTGACTAAAATTGTTTTGTACTAATTTGTTTTCTTAACATAGGCATAGGTAGGTTATATAAAAGCTTACAGAACATAGTTTGGCCATTATTTGGGAGTGTAGTTGTGTCATTTATGAAAGAAATTCTTGAAAGGTCTGATACGTAAAACAGATTTTTTTATTTCTAACATTTTTTTTATTACTCGCTTTTAGATGTTCAAAACGCAGATATGCATGCCTTTATTCTATTTATCTCCATCTTGGTTTACGTTAACTTTACCGACACATTGAATGCATTTGAAGAATACGAGACAGTAAAGGAATTTGATTGGTTGTACAAAATATCAATCTCATCACAACATACATTGCAATTACAAGAAGCTTGTTATATGTAATATATCTTGATCCCTCAACCAGACTTGCAGTATCCCCAAAACGATCAAGAAAAACAATATTTCAAGAGGGATTATGCCATAAAACCCATAAGTTTTTCAGAAATTTACAGTTTTACCTTTTGACGGAATTTTTGTTCATTTATACCGTAATGATGTAATAAAAAATTGGTTTTGCCCTTTTTACAGGTAACTTTTATTGCAACATGGACGATGTGTTGGAAGGACTCGGTGGCGTGTCACGCTTTTTATGTTTCATATCTCGAAAACATAGTATATAATGTATATTACTGAAACAATTTAAAATACAATAACTGTATATATATTGTGTATACCTTTTAAATTACGTATTTTTTGTATCTCGCAAAAATAGTAAATATTATTATTATTATTATTATTATTATTATTATTATTATTATTATTATTATTATTATTATTATTAGTGTCATTAGTATTATAATTAATATTATTGTTATTATTTTATTTTTTTTAAATAAATAAATACATTTTAAAATTTGATTTTAAAGGTATAAATATATTTATCAATTTAAAAAATATGTTATTAAAGGTTAAAATACAATTTTAAAAACGTAATTTAAAATGTATATATACACTTACAAAAAATAAAATAATAATAATTATAATAATAATAATAATAATAATAATAATTATTATTATTATTATTATTATTATTATTATTATTATTATTATTATTATTATTATTACTTTATTATAAATTGTTTCAATAATAAACAATATATATCAAGTTTTCGAGTTATAAAACCCAAAAGGAGATGCAGCTGAGTTGTTTGTTTATTGCTTTATGAGTTGGAGGTGATGGGTTCGAATCCCTCAATTTGCTTTATCTGGGTTTCAGTATTACGGGTTTGGGTCCATCGGGTCCGGGTAAACCGGGTCTAAATACCGGAACCACGTTTACGGTCGTAACCGGTTTTTGTGAATCGTTTAAAAGATTCATATTTTATTCGTTTCAACTCCGATTGATATGCGGTTTATTCCAAGTATATAACGAACAACAACTCTGTCAAATCGTAAAACCGTAAATTCCTGAAAAACTTAAGGGTTTTGATGGCATAATCCCTATTTTGAAATTTTCATTTGGCCCTAATGCATGAATGCTTCTTCACGGCCACTTTTCACAATCAATGAGTGATGCCCGATGTCTGAATTTTCCACTGAAGTCAGTTGTCATGACGTGAAAAGCCAATAATCATTTGACAAAACCTTCCCAAAAATAAGAATCAAAACGCATAGTGTGCACCAACAATGACCTTGTGCGAACTCTCCTTTTCCACGCTCATTTGCCAACATGGGCCAAAACATAGATTATAAATACACATAACATAAATACATGGAATTTCTTTTCTTTTTATTATAAGTTCATGAATGTTAGTAGTTTTCTTAAAAATAACATCTGTGCTTTCATAGCTACTTACATCCGGCCAATAAATTGCATACCTCTCGAACCCACTTCACCACTACTTCCATATTCAGCTTAGCATAATTTTTTTTTTTCAAGTGGTTCTTAAGGAAAGTTAGTGCTTTGATCGACATGAATTGTATTTGATTCCGGTATCACATTTATACGGCCCGCAGATTCTCATTCCCCGATTTGTGATTTCCTTCATTGTGGGTGTTATTCAGTATTATCAAATCATTTAGAGACTTTGGATTATTTGGAATTTTGCACTTGAATCTGCTACCAACTAATGGTAAACTTTGTTATTTGGTCAAAAGTATTTATTGTTCATTCGAACCTTCGTTTGATCAAAAAACAATTCACACATTTCAACATGTTTTTCTTGAGTGATTGTTTCGTTCGACATTTCCTATACTCGGAGAAGTATATGCATATTCGAAATGACATTTAGGCTTGTAATATTTCTGATGCATTATATATATATATATATATATATATATATATATATAATTGCATCTTTACAAATATTTAATTTATGAGATATATTTTGTAATTTACATGTTTCCTTGTAATAACATAACCGTAAATACACTGAATTTAGAATAATTACCCATGATGTTCCACAATTATGCAGTCGGGTAGGAAGCCATCATGGCAATGCCACAAAGGCCTTCTTGCGCATCAACATCTCTTTGCATCATTATGTACCCCTCTTGACCCCAACTTGTTCCCCAAGAGTTCTTCACCAGCCAATATTTAGTTCCGTCAGCACTCGCTCCATAACCAACCGCAGTAACACCATGGTCTAGTTCAGTACCACATTCTCCTGTAACACCCCGCTAGAGTAGAATTGGAAGTCGGACCCACTAGCATCAATGGCCACAGAAATAGGTTGACTAGCTACAACTTTCAATAGTGCACTTTCACTATTAGCAGGAACATCTTCATGACCCGTAATGGCTGCAGCACGGTTAGATTCCTCGTTGCTGTTGCAGGTGCCATCGACTCCTTTGTACGGGTAGTTGCTCTCTTTAGTAAGACCTTTATTGTTTAAGATGAAATCAAAGGCCTCGTCCATAAGACTGCCCTCACATCCCTGATCCTGTCCACTGGTGTCACAGTCCACGAGCTCTTGTTCGGATAGAGAGACCAATTTACGTGTTTTCAGTTGGGTTATTCCTTCCATAGCCGCCACAGCTGAAAACGCCCAGCAACACCCTACAAACATATATGATGTGATATCGAGTTTAAATATGGTCTTGTATGAAAACATAACTTAATTAGTAATTAGACTACGTCTCAAGTTTGAAATTTTCGTAGTAGTTTTTGCTTACCACATTGACCTTGGTCTTTAACAGGTGTTACTGCGCCTTTCTTTCTCCCGTCCATTGACGATGGAACTGCTGTCACATTTTCATACCTGAAAGAAGAGGTCGATGGGGAACATTCATGTGCCTTGAATCGGTTCCTTGTGCTCGTGAACTCTTCGTTTGTAAGGTCTGCAAACTCATTAACTGCTAGTTTGTAAGCTTTGTTCATGACATTGTTGGATGACTCTATTTAACGAACATTCTCTTGAAAAATCTTTGAACGTTGTTATTTCTCATTAGCATCCTTGTACACGCGTCCATAATGAGCCATCCATTGTTCGTGGCTCTCATAGCTTGGAGCTTCAGGGAGCAACCTAGATGTAGTGTGTGAAAGCAAAGTAGCGTAGAAAAAGATTAATACCAAAAAAGTCTGGGTTGTCCGGTTTGTTGATGTCATAATCTTGGTAGATACAAGTGAAAATGGATGTGAATGATGATTTGGAATAATTTCTTTGCCCACAGGTCTACTTTATATAGAAACACGTTGTTTCATCATCGTTTGGGAAACTATATATATATATATATATATATATATATATATATATATATATATATATATATATATATATATATATATATATCACCGTTCGTGGAAGATATGATGTCCAATTGATATATATTAATTAATATGAGGAAAACATACATGTTACGTTGCTTAGATTTATGATTGATGCCCACTAATTTACTTGGATTTTTCCTTTGGACTATACTCATGTTGACTAAAATTGTTGTGTACTAATTTGTTTTCTTAACATAGGCATAGGTAGGTTGTATAAAAGCTTACAGAACATAGTTTGGCCATTATTTTGGAGTGTAGTTGTGTCATTTATGAAAGAAATTCTTTAAAGGTCTGATACGTATAACAAATTTTTTTATTTCTAACATTTCTTTATTACTTGCTTTTAGATGTTCAAAATGCAGATATGCATGCCTTTATTCTATTTATCTCCATCTTGGTTTATGTTAACTTTACCGACACATTCAATGCATTTGAAATATACAAGGCAGTAAAGGAATTTGATTTGTTGTACAAAATATCAATCTCATCACAACATAATTTGCAATTACAAGAAGCTTGTTAAATGTAATATATCTTGATCCCTCAACCAGACTTGCAGTATCCTTAAAACGATCAAGAAAATTAATATTTCAAGAGGGATTATGCCATAAAACCCATAAGTTTTTCAGGAATTTACAGTTTTATCTTTCGACAGAAATTTTGTTCATTTATACCGTAAAGTTGTAAAAAAAAAAATGGTTTTGCCCTTTTTACAGGTAACTTTTATTGC
Source organism: Lactuca saligna (assembly GCF_052625555.1). Lineage (NCBI taxonomy): Eukaryota > Viridiplantae > Streptophyta > Magnoliopsida > Asterales > Asteraceae > Lactuca > Lactuca saligna. The sequence goes on along the minus strand of NC_136424.1, from coordinate 161,709,315 downwards.
CACATGGACGATGAGTTGGAAGGACTCGGTGGCGTGTCATGCTTTTTATGTTTCATATCTCTAAAACATAGTATATAATAGTATATAATGTATATTACTGAAACAATTTAAAATACAGTAACTGTATATATATTGTGTATACATTTTCAATTACGTATTTTTTGTATCTCGCAAAAATAGTAATTATTATTATTACTATTATTATTATTATTATTATTATTATTATTATTATTATTATTATTGTAATTAGTATTATAATTAATATTATTGTTATTATTTTATTTTTTTAAATTAAATAAATACATTTTAAAATTTGATTTTAAAGGTTTAAATATACTTATAAATTTAAAAAATATGTTATTAAAGGTTAAAATACAATTTTAAAAACGTAGTTTAAAATGTATATATACACTTACAAAAAATAAAATAATAATAATAATAATAATAATAATAATAATAATAATAATAATAATAATACTTATTATTATTATTATTATTATTATTATTATTATAATTATTATTATTATTATTATTATTATTTTAACTATTATTACTTTATTATAAATTGGTTCAATAATAAACAATATATATCAACTTTTCGAGTTATAAAACCCAAAAGGTGATGCAGCTGAGTTGTTTGTTTATTGCTTTATGAGTTGGTGGGTTCGAATCCCTCAATTTTCTTTATCTGGGTTTCAGTATTTCGGGTTTGGGTCCATTGGGTCCGGGTAAACCGGGTCTAAAAACTGGAACCACTTTTACGGTCGTAACCGGTTTTTGTGAATCGTTTAAAAGATGCATATTTTATCCGTTTCAACTCCGATTGATATGCGTTTTTTTCCAAAATTCTAGTTTAGAGTTTGTACATAATTTTAGACTATAACTTTGTCATTTTTAGTTTTATATTCATAGCTACTTACATCCGACCAATAAATTGCATACCTCTCAAAGCCACTTCACCACTACTTCCATATTCAGCTTAGCATCAAAATAAATGTTTCAAGTGGTTCTCAAGGAAAGTTAGTGTTTTGATCGACACGACTTGTATTTGAATCCGGTATCACATTTATACGGCCCGCAGATTCTCATTCCCCGATTTGTGATTTCCTTCATTGTGGGTGTTATTCAGTATTATCAAATCATTTATAGACTTTGGATTATTTAGAATTTTGCACTTGAATCTTTTACCAACTAATGGTAAACTTTGTTATTTGGTCAAAAGTATTTATTGTTCATTCGAACCTTCGTTTGATCAAAAAAGAATTCACACATTTCAACATGTTTTTCTTGAGTGATTGTTTCGTTCGGCATTTCCTATACTCCAAGAAGTATATGCATATTCGAAATGACATTTAGGCTAGTAATAATACTGATGCATAATATATATATATATATATATATATATATATATATATATATATATATATATATATAATTGCATCTTTACAAATATTTAATTTCTGAGATATATTTTTTAATATACATGTTTCCTTGTAATAACATAACCGTAAACACACTTAATTTACAATAATTACCCATGATGTTCCACAATTATGCAGTCGGGTAGGAAGCCATCATGGCAATGCCACAAAGGCCTTCTTGCGCATCAACATCTCTTTGCATCATTATGTACCCCTCTTGACCCCAACTTGTTCCCCAAGAGTTCTTCACCAGCCAATATTTAGTTCCGTCAGCACTCGCTCCATAACCAACCGTAGTAACACCATGGTCTAGTTCAGTACCACATTCTCCTGTAAACACCCCGCTAGAGTAGAATTGGAAGTCGGACCCACTAGCATCAATGGCCACAGAAATAGGCTGACTAGCTACAGCTTTCAAGAGTGCACTTTCACTATTAGCAGGAACATCTTCATGACCCGTAATGGCTGCAGCATGGTTAGATTCCTCGTTGCTGTTGCAGGTGCCATCGACTCCTTTGTACGGGTAGTTGCTCTCTGTAGTAAGACCTTTATTGTTTAAGATGAAATCAAAGGCGTCATCCATAAGACCGCCCTCACATCCCTGATCCTGTCCACTGGTGTCACAGTCCACGAGCTCTTGTTCGGATAGAGAGACTAATTTACCTGTTTTCAGTTGGGTTATTCCTTCCATAGCCGCCACAGCTGAAAACGCCCAGCAACACCCTACAAACATATATGATGTGATATCGAGTTTAAATATGGTCTTGTAAGAAAACATAACTTAATTAGTAATTAGACTACGTCTCAAGTTTGAAATTTCCGTAGTAGTTTTTGCTTACCACATTGACCTTGGTCTTTAACAGGTGTTACTGCGCCTTTCTTTCTCCAGTCCATTGACGATGGAACTGCTGTCACATTTTCATACCTGAAAGCAGTGGTCGATGGGGAACATTCATGTGCCTTGAATCGGTTCCTTGTGCTCGTGAACTCTTCGTTTGTGAGGTCTGCAAACTCATTAACTGCTAGTTTGTAAGCTTTGTTCATGACACTGTTGGATGACTCTATGTAACGAACATTCTCTTGAAAAATCTTTGAACGTTGTTCTTTCTCACCAGCATCCTTGTACACACGTCCATAATGAGCCATCCATTGTTCGTGGCTCTCATAGCTTGAAGCTTCAAGGAGCAACCTAGATGTGGTGTGTGAAAGCAAAGTAGCGTAGAAAAAGATTAATACCAAAAAAGTCTGGGTTGTCCGGTTTGTTGATTTCATAATTTTGGTAGATACAAGAGAAAATGGATGTGAATGATGATTTGGAATAATTTCTTTGCCCGCAAGTCTACTTTATATAGAAACACGTGGTTTCATCATTGTTTGGGAAACTATATATATATATATATATATATATATATATATATATATATATATATATATATATATATATATATATATATATATATATCACTGTTCGTGGAAGATATGATGTTCAATTGATATATATTTATTAATATGAGGAAAACATACATGTTACGTTGTTTAGATTTATGATTGATGCCACTAATTTACTTGGATTTTTCCTTTGGACTATACTCCTGTTGACTAAAATTGTTGTGTACTAATTTGTTTTCTTAACGTAGACATAGGTAGGTTATATAAAAGCTTACAGAACATAGTTTGACCATTATTTTGGAGTGTAGTTGTATCATTTATGAAAGAAATTCTCTAAAGGTCTGATACGTATAACATATTTTTTTATTTCTAACATTTTTTTTATTACTCGCTTTTAGATCTTCTTAACGCAGATATGCATGCCTTTATTCTATTTATCTCCATCTTGGTTTTTGTTAACTTTACCGACACATTCAATGCATTTGAAGAGTACTAGGCAGTAAATGAATTTGATTGGTTGTACAAAATATCTATCTCATCACAACATACATTGCAATTACAAGAAGCTTGTTATATGTAATATATCTTGATCCCTCAATCAGATTTGTAGTATCCCCAAAACGATCAAGAATAATAATATTTCAAAAGGGATTATGCCATAAGACCCATAAGTTTTTCAGGAATTTGCAGTTTTACCTTTCGACAGAATTTTTGTTCGTTTATACAGCAAAGTTGTAAAAAAAATTTGGGTTTTCCCTTTTTACACGTAACTTCTATAGCCGCATGGACGATGAGTTGGAAGGACTCGGTGACGTGTCAGCACATTGACGTGGCTGAGAGTTGCATTATTACGTCATTATAAAAATGGGATGGTAACAAGTTTCGAACCCACTAACTACAGTCATAAAGCAACGATCAAACGACTAAATTGGACGCTTTTTATATTTTATATCTTGCAAACATAGTATATATTGTATATGATTGAAACAATTTAAAATACAATAATAGTATATATAGTGTATACATTTTAAATTACGTGTTTTTTGTATATCGATAAAATAGTAATTATTATTATTATTATTATTATTATTATTATTATTATTATTTATAAGTGTATGTATGTTATATAATTTTGAAAGTATATAATGTATAGGTACATATCTTTTAAACTTTCAAAACCATAAAATTACATATTCGGTGATAATCTAGATTTTTTCTTCCATTTTCAATATAAATATTGTTTTTCTTTTTTTTATTATTAATACAAATACATATTTTTTGTAATTTTGTAGAAGAAATACAATTTGAAAGGTATTTGTATATTAAAAACATACGTTCTAAGTATATAAATACATATATCATCATAAAACTGCGGTTTTAAAAGTCATGCATATGTTTTTAAGTGTATAAATACCTTTAAAAATGTATTTTAACCTTTAAAAACATAATTTTCATATTTTTAATTATATTTATACCTTTAAAAACGTAATTTAAAATGTATATATATACACTTACAAAAAATAAAATAAAATAATAATAATAATAATAATAATAATAATTATTATTATTATTATTATTATTATTATTATTATTATTATTTTAAATTGTTTCAGTAATAAACAATATATATCAACTTTTCGAGTTATAAAACCCAAAAGGAGATACATCTTAGTTGTTTGTTTATTGTTTTATGAGATGGAGATGGTGGGTTCGAATCCCTCAACATGCTTTATCCGGTTCCGGTATTTCCGGGTTTGGCTCCATCGAGTCCGGGTAAATCGGGTTTAAAAACCGGAACCACTTTTACGGTCGGAACTGGTTTTTGTGAAATGTTTAAAAGATGCATATTTCATTCGTTTCAACTTAGATTGACATGCGGTTTTTTCCAACGTCTAGTTTAGAGTTTGTAACATAATTCTAGACTATAAATTTGCCATTTTTACTTTTTTATTCATTGACTTACAGTCCCCGAAAGTCGAGATATCAAAGCTGAAAGTTTTTAGTTTTTCAGTTTTTTTGTATTACGTGAAAGTTTTAAAACATGCATATCTAATTCGTTCGAAGCCGGATTGACATGTAGTTATTTTCCAACTTATAGTTTAGAGTTTTTACATGAGTTTAGACTATAATTTTGTCATTTTTGGTTTAATATTCAATGATTTACAGTCCCCCGAAGTCGGGATATCAAAACTGAAAATTTACAACTTTTTAACTATATGTTTTTGTACTTTGTATTTTGTGAAAATGTTAACACATGCATATCTCATTCGTTTAAAGTCGGATTGATATACGGTTTTTTTTCCAGAGTTTAGTTTACAGTTTGTACATGATTTTAGACTATAATGTTGTCAATTTTGGTTTTATATCCAATGAGTTACAGCCCCACAAAATCGGAATATCAATATGAAATTTTTCAAAGTTCAAACCACTAAGTAGTAAATAATTAGCAAAAAATTCCGGTTTTTCTGGTTCTAAACCCACTTTATCCATTTCGAACCTACCTACTTTTATGTTTTCGGGTTTTCCAGTTGTAGACTCACTTTACCCAGTACCGTACCCGAAACCGAACCGGTTCCTATATACCGGTCCGGTTTTCGGTTCTACAAAATCTCGTTAACCAGTTCTGGGTTTTTCGGGTCCTGGTCCATCCGGTCCGAGTTTAGACTCACTTTCATCTCTATTACCAACGATACAGATTACCAGTTTAACCTGTAAAATGGGCCAAAAGGAATTTTTTTTACAAGTCCGTGGTATAGACGAACAAAAATTATGTCAAAGGGTAAAACCGCAAATTCTTGAAAAACTTAAGGGGTTTTATGGCATAATCCCTATTTCAAAATTTTAATTTGGCCCTAATACATGAATGCTTCTTCACAACCACTTTTCACAATCAATGAGTGATGCCCGATGTTTGAATTTTCCACTGAAGTCGGTTGTCACGACATGATACTCCAATACATTTTACAAAACCTCCCCAAAAATAAGAATCAAAACGCATAGTGTGCACCAACAATGACCTTTTGCGAACTCTCCCTTTCCAAGCTCATTTGCCACTATATTACTATAGAGAACTTGTCCACATGCCCGCCAATTTAAAATGGTGATGAAATAGCAAGTTTACTATGTTAGTAAAGGGAAATCTTGAAAATATGCTTGAAAAGGTACAAAATACACTAAAGAGAAATCATGGAAAATCAAATTTGAAAAAGTACATTTAAAAACTATTCATTTAGCCATTTTTATAATTTCAATCATAATAATTTTTTCATCACGTATTTTCAATGTTAAATTTAACATTTGATAAGAATGTTTGAAAATGTACAAAATGCGCTAAAGAGAAATCGGGAAGATAAGAATGATTTTGATTGATACCGGCAATGTAGCCATTTTTATGGCAACACAAATCTTTAACGATATACATGAGGAAATTCTAATACATGACCATCGAATCAATTTTTTCTAAGAGAAGTGTAACCGACATGATTTTGATGTAGTAGTCATCGTTAGTCGGGTCTCCGATTGAGGTATTATACAACTGTTGAATTCCATTAACATCTGACGGAAGAAGGTATCAGATTTCTCGAAAATCTACACGGTAGTCCTATTCGGTTTAGGGTCATTTTCTATAAAATATATTTGTTAGATTATACCGAATGTTTCACGTTCAAGTCGATTTTTATTCTCTCACGATCCTAATGTGTAGTAGGAGTTTACGACATGTTTCTTCATTATGATAAAAAAACAAAAAATAGAACCCAATACTATGTGTGTAAAATAGTTCTTGTCGGGAATCATAGTTCAGGCTGCCAGGGTTGAGAAAAGTGATGAAGGGGTGTCGATCATGGCTGCTTGAAAAGGTTAAAAATAAAGGTTAAAGGTTGTTGATTCCAAGAAGGATGTAAAGGGAAAATAAATCAAAATTAGGAGAAGAATTGACTTTGATACTATTAGAGGTGATCCAAAACCCTAACATGCATGGAATTATTTTGTTGAATCTAATGCCAGAGTTCCAGATGCATTTCTTTTTTTTGTGATAAACTTAGAAAATATAAATAAAAATGAAGTATTATGTGGCATTTAGGAGTCCTTAGTTATAGATAAAATTTTCAAGACTATTAAGAAGTTTTTATTTTATTTACGAAACTATGCAAGGTTTGATTGTAAAGATTGTTTAGATGCAGTTATCTCAAAGGTTCCAACCACAATTATAATTTCATGTTGTACTCCCTTCTGTCGAAGGTTTATTTAAATTCCATTAAGATTGTCGTTTGTTGTTGCTTTTTTGTTTTGGTGTAGCACCCAGTACGTATTTTCGTTCAAGTAATTATAACATTTTGGCCTGGGGCTCGGTGAATTAAAGGTCCAACTCGTCGAGTAGAATCGACTTTGGACACAGGAGTTTACTTACCTACTCGACGAGTCGGCAAACCGACTCGATGAGTAGGCGTTGTTTGGACAAATCCTTAAATCTGAGGGATTACACCCTATTTAAACGTCTTAATGCAGCCTCCATCGTCCCTTATGCTCCCATAACACCTCATACTGAAACCCTAATCGTTTTGTGAAGATCTAAGGCCCTTTTTGGTGATTTTGGTAGTTTGTGATCAGAAGAAAGAAGTAAAAGCTTGAGAAGCTAAGAGGAAACCAGGAGATTTTGAGTTTGTGCAACATCTACAGTTCCTTAGAGGTATAAAGCTTACACCTTGTTCATTCATGTTCTATATCACTTTTTGGAGTGAATTAGGGCTTTTAGGAACCATTTTTGGTGACCAATCATGAGTGCAAGCATGGTTGGGGGTTAAGATTCCAGATCCAGGGTCCTTAGGGGACTACATGGCCTAAAGTGGCCAACTTTGTAGCCTTTGAGAGCCACATGCACCTTTAGACCTTGTTTTTGGGTCCATTAAGCTTATACTCCCATGCATGCACGTAAAGTTCATAACTTTACATGCTAGATCGATCTTAGAATCCCAGATCTGTCTTTTGGATGAGTGTTGTACATCAGAAATCGAGATATAAAACTTGGATAGCGCAGACTCGTCAAGTTGTTCTTGGAACTCGGCGAGTCCAGGGCTTGAGTCCCCCATCTGTTGAGGTTCAAAGGAACCCAGTTGAGTGTTAGAAGGGTCTTGGAAGGGTCCAGGGGAGTGACTCAACATATTAGACTTAGCATTAGACCTGGGAATCATAGGACTCGGTGAGTGTATGAACAGACTCAGCGAGTCCAAGGCAATCTCCCAACCCTTTGAAGATGGAATAGACGTGTTGTTCGTACAACTTGGCGAGTCGTATGAAGGTTCATTCAATGATATTATAGAAAGAGAACTCGTCGAGTCTTTGCTAAACTCGACGGGTGGAGTCAGGAGGGGGTAAGATGAAAGAATAGGGAGTCAGCGAGTTGGCGGCCCAACTCGGTGAGTCAGGTCAATTGGAAGTTGACTTTGACCAAGATTAGACTTTGGACTTGAAATTTGAGACGTTACAAGTTGGTATCGGAGCCTTGGTTTGAGGGATCCGGGCACACTCTCGGGTGTGTATGAACTCAAATTAAGGACTTGGTATGAAAATTTTCAAAAGTAAGATTATTTTATAAAAGAAGTTTGAAAAGAGAAAAGAACTTTGAAAAGAACAAGGTGTGTGATGTGCGCGACCGACCGAGCTCAAGTAAGTTTTTCCCAAATTACCCATGCAAGTTTATGTTATGATTATCAGCTAGTAGGACAACCTGCTAGATTAGGACTTAGGATCTAGGAAGGATGCCTTATGTACCAGTTATAAGTGCTTTTGAGCTGCATGATAGTGTTGATTAGACAGGGGTAGGATAGCCTGTTTAGGTTATGCCTGGTTATATGAGCTTACATCACATGCTAGTACAGATTCTTGTTATGTGAATAGAATTGCTTGAGTTTGTTTCCTTTTTGTCTGAATGTTGCTTGCTTTGTGAATTGTGGGACTCTGAGTAATGGGAGTTAGCTATTAGGTGAATACGTTAAGTCAAATGCAATCAGGGTTGAATAATCTTAGAGAATTGAGGTTGACCCTATTATGTAGCTCTTGTCTGAGTCCTAACTGTTGTAGGGATGAGTCCCTTACTCAAAGGATTATCCAAGCCTCGTTGCATGTGATAGTATTTAGGTGATGGCTAATTGGCATTACGAAGAGGCCTTCAGCAGCTTAGGACTGATTTGGAATTGGAGATTTCCCTAGGGTAAGCCTAGGATGGGAGTAGCAGAGGACAGTAGTATTAGAATGGACTTGGTGGGGTCAAGGAAGTTCTTGAGGAAAGTACGGATAGATGTGGAAGGTAGTATGGGCCCGTACTACTGAAAGCAGAGGATCTGTACTTAAATCGAGGAAGGCTGAGACAAGACCAGGGAACTTGTGGTAGAAGTGATCCCTTTAAATATATCGATATTTCCGACGATTGTCTATACAATGGTGGTACTACGTCCTAGACAATCAGTTAGCAGTTCGGGAGAGGGATCGGGTTCAGGTTCCGAACCAGTGGATGAGAGGCTACGCGAGTTTATCGCGTCAGAGATCATTAGAGGCATCCTTGATGCGACCCCGGTTATCTTTGGGTCGATCAAGGAAGGTATGGTAGAGCTGATGGAGGATCGTCTCAGGGCGTTTAGGAGTGACATGGCGACCAGCCAGTCAGGAACACGTACATTGTTGCCAGATGATGGATTGCAAATATTGAGTCTGCACAGTTGACCAGCTTCTGCCCCGAGGGGTCGAAGGTACGATATGCAGCAGGATGGTTGAGGGATAGGGACAGGGATTGGTGGGTGTAACGACCAAAAATTCAAGCCAATTTAAACTTTTCAAAAACAACCCAATTTCATAAAGTTATTACAAAAAGGTTTTCAATGCATTTATTATCAGAGTCTTCCCATAACCATATCAGAAAACATAAACATGAGGAGCGGTACGATCACACCTTTGCCTTGCCACGGTCTCCTGAAATACCTGAAACATTTAAACCACAACTGTAAGCCTGAAAGCTTAGTGAGATAACCCCAAAATACCAACCACATATACCACGCATAACATATCACAACCAAACAGAACATACATGCACTTCGGGTCTACTGTGTGACTGGCCCGCCTTACCAGGCTTTCAGTCCACCTGATCCACCCTCCGAGTCTAGCTATATCCATCGAGTCTACAGTGTGGTTGGTCCGCCCGCACCGGGCCTTCAACCCACCTGGTCCACTCTTTGAGTCTACAGTATGACTGGTATGCCCGCACCGGGCCTTTAGTCGGCCTGGTCCACTCTCCGAGCCTCAGCACGTCTGCTCCGCCCTCCCGGGGCCAACAACCTATCCGGACCGCTCGATGGGCCTTCGTGTTAACTGGTCCGCCCTGGGTATGTTGGCCTACAGCACAAAGCAGGACCCGCCTCAACCCAACCCTAGTACAACAACCATGTGCACATAAACATACAATCATATAATAATTCGCATCCAATCAAACCGATCTAGCAGATCACATAACATAACATCACCCTAACTAGGATACCGACCTAACCGGTCACTAGCATAGCATCATCCTATATACTAGGATATCGACCTTAACCAGGTCTTTAACATATACTATCCTAACTACCAGGATGAAAACATAGCAAAGTAATAACATAACAATGATACCCGGATTACAATCCGATAAAGGACCGGCCTTGGTGCCTTAGACCCTGTTGATATAGTGAGGATAACTCACCTCGTAACTACCGAAACTCTGAACTGAAAAGCAGACTCCCGAACCACCGAATCACAGAAAATCCCGAACTAGCCAACATAGCATAAATAATTATTAGATCACTCATATATCCTTCCAAGGGTAAATTGACCAATTACCCTTAACTCAATCTAGTCCATGACTAAGGCCCACAACACTTTTCAAGTCCATCATCCTCTTATTGGGCCATGGCTTAAAGTCCAATTCTCATACCAAGCCCAATATTGGCCCAATTTACTAAATTGGGCCCACCTCTACAAACGGGCCTAGATCCAAGGTCCATAATAATAATTGGTCCCAAAATACTCCATCCATACTATTCAGTCAACGCCCAAGCTTATTAGTCCATAGACAGCCCAAACAAATGAGGCCGAAAATTGAAAACCCAACAGAGGGAGTATGCTGGGCATACCCTCCTTGGTACGCTGGGCGTACAACGATGCTTCGCGAATTGGGATCGGGACACAGACCCACTACGCTGGGCGTACTCCCCTGTTACGCGGTGCGTAACTCCGCTGAACTACATCTTCTCATAAGCTCTTAATGGCTTATGCTCTTAAGGCCAAACTTCATATCTATAGAGCAAATATGCCTAGGGTCCATAAAGTCTCAAACTTTATTACTTGGGACGTCCATAAAGCTCTTAATCCAAGGTCTCAATCCATTAAGACCTATCTATATCACATATGAGACAACCAAAGCCCTTGGGACCTCATTTTTCTTACTCAAGACCTCTCCTAAGGTCTAAAAGGACAACTAATCTCAGCCAACTTGATTCATGCATCAAGATGAGGTTTTTGGGACAAGAATGGTATCCAAACTTCATAACACATAGATCTACATAATATGATTATCAAGCTAGAGACTTTTTACCTCAAAAGGGCTCTAGAAGACGATACCTTTCCGGATCTACAAGCTCCAGCCACCCCACTCCTTCTTTGACAACTTCCTCTTTCTTCTTCTTGGCTCTCCTTTGCTAAAACAAGCTTCCCAAGGTCAAACACACCCAACAATAGAGGTGGAACTGTTATCTAGGGCTTCTGAAGATGAGAGAGTGTTTTATGGAGGCTAGGGTGAGAGCCATTATGTTCCTTATACAGTGGCTGGCCTTAAATTTAGGGCCTCTTTTCCAAATCTCCACTCTAGAGCCACTAACCTCCTCCTTTTCCAAGGAGATTGAAAATATGACTAATCGTCACTCAAAATTTCCATTGCCTCGACGAGCAGCCAACCCGTAGGTGCTTCCGTATACCTGGTACAACCCAGTACCTCCTACTAATGACTGAGGCACGACGGTTATCCATTTACTCCACTTCCTCCCCTAACGGAGGACCCACGCTCCTTCCGGAGCTACATGACTTTTCCCTTCCAGGAAATCCACTCAACAACTCTTACGTGCCTGCGTGTGCCACTGAGCTAAACTCTACTCTACGCTATCCATGTAGAGAAACTACTATTCTCGAACTTACCTACTATGATTTAACCCGCAAAGACTCCCGAGTCCATGCACTGCCTTCCACTAACATGATCAAAGCTTGGGGCCAGACCATATCAATTATCATCACCGGGTGACGCTTTTCCTCATTTTCCTCGTACTGATCCACTAACACATACAGAGCCTTCAACATGACTGGACTGCCTTACCAGGCCTTCAGCATATCTGGACCACTCTCGGAACCTTCAGCATGTCTGGACAGCCCTCCTGGGCCTTCAGCCTGTCTGGACCGTTCCCCGAGCCTTTGGCTTGACTTATATGCCCACAGGCCTTCAGTCTCCCCGGACCGCTCAGACTATCATATCTCATCCCGAACTATCCTTCATGGGACTCTCTCCCGAACATACTGTTCTAGTCCTCAAGGGGTTCCGAACTCTAACTTCATTCCGATCCTGGAATCCTTTCCATGGCTTAACATAGGCCTAACCTCAACACTATCTACCCTGAATCCATGGTCTGCTTCCTGCCCCCACTAGTCCGCTTCTTACTCATACCAGCCCACACTCATGGCTGACTGAAACACCACCGACTTCCAAACATCTAATCGAACTCAAATACTTGCTGATCATCTTGAGAATTTTCCAACTCTCCCCCTACTTAGAACACTGACCTCCAAGTACCGGTGACTCATCCAGCCTAGAACAATCATATCTATCCCAAACCTTCCTTATCCATAAACTGATTTCCTCTGAACAAGTAACCTCCACAAAACTGCTCTCCCGACATTGAACATCTCGAATCCCAAAGGAGTCCGACTTCTAGCTGAACACTTCTCACATCGCGAATGCTATACTCAACAACAAGACCATACTACCAAATTCTGACCATCAATCCCTTGGATACTAACCGATTCCTCAATAATACCATAACCCAAAAAATCGAACGAATGCGATACCAAGAATTATGCGAACAAGACTAGTAGATATAATACTTCATAACAACCATAAGATAACAAGATATCAAGAAGGAAACATACTCGTAGTTGAATCCGACTTTGTCCTGACCTCCTCTGCTATAAGCTAAAATGCACGACCCGAAGCCCTCGGGGGCTCCGCTCCACCCTGACTTCCGCCCGTAATCCTCAAAGTGGCCGGTGTTGGAGCCTGCACCGGTCCTGCAGTAAGTTGTGGACAGTTCGCCCTCATGTCACCAATCTGATGACACTGGTAACAAATCCTCATATCCTGAACCGGGGCAGACTGACGACAACCCCTCGCATAATGCCCCTCTCTCCCGCAGTTGCGGCACGCACCTCCAGACCTACAAACTCCGGTGTGACCCTTCTCGCACTTCCCACAAGTGTGGCTGCCCTGACTGCCCAAACTGAAATCAACGGTCTTTGACCGTTTCGACGCCGGCTGCGACTGTACCGAAGCTTGCCTATGCTCTCTTAACTATAACTCGATCTCCAACTCCCACCGCCTAGCGGTTTCCTGCAACTCCAACAATGTCTCGCACCTCTGCGTAGACACAAACTGCCTGATATCCCTCTTTAGCATACTCAAATATCGGGACATCTGAGCCTGCTCAGAAGCAAACTCAGGGAAAAACATCTCCCTCTCAGTGAACATCCTGGTGATCTCTGTCACCAACTCGGAATCCTGCTTCAACTCCAGGAACTCCTGAGCTAATCTCTCCCTCTCAACTCGCAGACATAACGAGTACTGAACATATCTCTGAACTGATCCCAAGAAACCGCAGCTCGCTGCGCATCAGAATACGATCCCGTGGTCAACCTCCACCAATCCTTCGCCCCGAGCCTTAAAAGGTTCAGAGCACACCTCACCCTCTGATCAGCAGGGCATGAGCACCTGAAGAAACACCCCTCCACACCTGACAACCATCTCATAGCAATAATCGGGTCCTGAACTCCATCGAAGGTAGGGGCTTCGTATTATCGAAGTCCTGATACTGAAAACCTCTACCGGCTCCTCCCTCTGCCGCAGCTACAGCCGTTGTAGCTGCCGCGGTAGCCGTCTCTGTAAGAGCTGTATAACGCTCATCAAAATACTCAACCATAGCGGTCTTGATAGACCCAAACAGTTCCGGCAACTCAGATCGGAACATCGCAACAACCTCATCATGCAGGATCTCACGAATCCTAGCATCCAACTCGTATGTGCTCATCTGAATGATAACCTCGGCTGGTGCTGATCCACCCTGACTACCCTCTCCTGCTCCCGATCGCGACCCAAATCCACTCCCAACATGCCTCGTAACCACCATACTGAAAAAACACCACAAACATCAGAAACCTCCCACTAACCCGGGAACTGACTCCCAACCCTTCCTTAAGGGTTGTGACTTCCTTGATATGTGTATGGATCCTGTGATTTCAGTAGTATGGGACCATACTACCTTCCACACCTACCTATATTTATATCAAGTATCATCACAACACCCTAGAGAAGAACAGGCATAACAAGCACTCCTCCCTCACTCCTAGAGGAATCACTGGAAATCTCATACAGAAAGAAACCCTAGGCTAGCAGGCATCATAAATCAGGCAACTCTATCATGCAATCTCCTGAAGATCCCTAGCCTAGTACTACCATGTTGTTCTATCACATCACATAAACAAATAACTTGCATGGTATTTTGGGGCTACTTACTGGCTCCGGCTGATCGTACCTCCGCGTCCTCCTTTACTCATTTTGAAAACTATTTTAAATTCTCATTTTGAAAACTCTCCTTGATTTGAGACTGGATTCAAACGAATGTTCCTCCAATTCATTCAAACCAAGGCTCTGATACCAACTTGTAACGACCAAAAATTCAAGCCAATTTAAACTTTTCAAAAACAACCCAATTTCATAAAGGTATTACAAAAAGTTTTTTTAATGCATTTATTATCAGAGTCTTCCCAGAACCATATCAGAAAACATAAACATGAGGATTGGTACGATCACGCCTTTGCCTTGCCACGGTCTCCTGATATACCTAAAACATTTAAACCAAAACTGTAAGCCCGAAAGCTTAGTGAGATACCCCCAAAATACCAACCACATATACCACGCGTAACATATCATAACCGAACAGAACAGACATGCCCTTCGGGTCTACTGTGTGACTGGTCCGCCTTATCGGGCCTTCAATCCACCTGATCCACCCTCCGAGTCTAGCTATATCCATCGAGTTTGCAGTGTGGTTGGTCCGCCCGCACCGGGCCTTCAACCCACCTGGTCCACTCTCTGAGTCTACAGTATGACTGGTCTGCCCGCACCGGGCCTTCAGTCGGCCTTGTCCACTCTCCGAGCCTCGGCACGTTTGGTCCGCCCTCATGGGGCCTACAGCTAATCCGGACCGCTCGTTGAGCCTTTGGGATAACCGGTCCGCCCTGGGTATGTTGGCCTACAGCACAAAGCAGGACTTGCCTCAACCCAACCCCAGTACAACAAGCATGTGCAGATAAACATACAATCATATAACAATTCGCATCCTATCAAACCGATCTAGCAGATCATATAACATAACATCACCCTAACCAGGATACCGACCTAGCCGGTCACTAGCATAGCATCATCCTATATACCAGGATACCGATCTTAACCAGGTCTCTAACATATACTATCCTAACTACCAGGATGCAAACATAGCAAAGCAATAACATAACAATGATACCCGGATTACAATCTGATAAAGGGTCGGCCTTGGTGCCTTAGACCCTATTGATATAGTGAGGATAACTCACCTCGTAACTGCCGAAACTCTGAACTGAAAAGCAGACTCCTGAACCACCGACTCACAGAAAATCCCGAACTAGCCAACATAGCAAAAATAATTATTAGATCACTCATATATCCTTCCAAGGGTAAATTGACCAATTACCCTTAACTCAATCTAGTCCATGACTAAGGCCCACAATACTTTTCAAGTCCACCATCCTCTTATTGGGCCATGGCCTAAAGTCTAATTCTCATACCAAGCCCAATATTGGCCCAATTTACTAAATTGGGCCCACCTCTACAAACGGGCCTAGATCCAAGGTCCATAATAATAATTGGGCCCAAAATACTCCAACCATACCATTCAGTCAAGGCCCAAGCTTATTAGTCCATAGGCAGCCCAAACAAATAAGGCCCAAAATTGAAAACCCAACAGAGGGAGTACGCTGGACGTACCCTCCTTGGTACGCTGGGCGTACAACGATGCTTCGCGAATTGGGATCGGGACACAGACCCACTATGTTAGGCGTACTCCCCTGTTACGTGGGGAATAACTTTGCTGCACTACATCTTCTCATAAGTTCTTAAAGGCTTAAGCTCTTAAGCCCAAACTTCAGATCTATAGACCAAATATGCCTAGGGTCCATAAAGTCTCAAACTTTATTACTTGGGACGTCCATAAAGCTCTTAATCCAAGGTCTTAATCCATTAAGACCTATCTATATCACATATGAGACAACCAAAGCCCTTGGGACCTCATTTTTCTTACTTAAGACCTCTCCTAAGGTCTAAAATGACAACTAATCTCAGCCAACTCGAATCATGCATCAAGATGAGGTTTTTGGGACAAGAATGGTGTCTAAACTTCATAACACATAGATCTACACAATATGATTATCAAGCTAGAGACTTTTTACCTCAAAAGGGCTCTAGAAGATTATGCCTTTCCAGATCTAAAAGCTCTAGCCACCCCACTCCTTCTTTGACAACTTCCTCTTTCTTCTTCTTGGCTCTCCTTTGCTAAAACGAGCTTCCCAAGGTCAAACACACCCAACAATGGAGGTGAAACGGTTATCTAGGGCTTCTGAGGATGAGAGAGTGTTTTATGGAGGCTAGGGTGAGAGCCATTATGTTCCTTATATAGTGGTTAGCCTTAAATTTAGGGTTTCTGGAAGATAGACGTACGCTGGGCGTACGTCAAGAGACCCTCGCATTCCTCTCTTGCATTACGTTGGGCGTACGTTCAGCTTACATTGGGTTTATCTAGCCAAACTCATACATGCATGCTTGGCATGCATCAGACTCCTTTGCTAAACTTCCCCCTTAGGGACCATTGCTGCCAATATCTTTAATTTACAACATTTCCTCCATTAAAAGTCCGTTCTCGTCAATTCTTTATCCACATTAAGGACCGAAACGCCCTTAATCTTGATCTCGGTAACCCATAAATAGATATTTCACGAACGGGGCGTTACAGTGGGAGTTGTTTGGTGACTCTCTGGGAGCCTCGACTATTGAGGCTATGTCATGGACGGATTTCGTGACTCGATTCAGGGATGAGTTCGCACCTGCGGTGGAGCTTTAGCAGTTGGCCCGGGACTTCCGGGATATGAGGCAGACGACTGAGACAGTGGCATAGATCACCGTGAAATTCCGAGAGAGGGATTTATTGGTGCCCCAGTATGCGGGAGACGAGGATATGAGGAGGACCCGCTATCACGACGTGTTGCAATCCGATATTCGGGAGCATGTCATCTCTTCAGCTTGCCCTACCCTGGACCCTTTGATTGCCAAGGCAAGGGAGAGAGATTGATTTGGAGCACATCCGTAAGAGGAAGGCCGAGGATGGACAGATGACTAGGGCTTCGGGGAAGAAGCCCAAGGGATTTGACACTAGGCCGAAGGCCAGTCGAGACAGGGCCGCTGTAGGAAATGAGGCAGACCACATGAGGGAGCTTGTAGGTTGGGATCGTCGGGCTGCTACAAGTGCGGAAATATGGGGCACTTCAACAGGGATTATACCGCCCCTGCACCTACCATTCAGTCATCCAAGTTTCTATGTTTCCACTGCAACTAGAGGGGCCATAAAAAGGCCAATTGCCCCCAGTTGAAAGCAGTAGCGCTAGTGAATGCGCCAGCTCCAGGGAACCTGCATATTACAGATGGACGGCAGGGCAAGACAGAGGCTCCAGTGGTGAGGAGTCAGGACTTCCAGTTGACTACCAAAGAGGCACGCGTCGCACCCGATGTGGTGATGGGTATGATTTCTTCTCCTTGGTTTTTATTTATATGATGCGTATGATATTGATGTGTTATATGTATACATGTTTAGGATTGTTCCATGTGAACGGTATCCCAGTGCAAGTGTTGTTCGACTCATGATGTGTATGATATTGATGTGTTATATGTATACATGATATTGATGTGTTATATGTATACATGTTTAGGATTGTTCCCTGAGTCTTCGGGTATGTTGGATAGCCCTTTAGAGGTTGAGATTGCTGACGACCGATCAGTGTGAGCATCATCAGTATTCATAGATTGCGTACTGTGGCTATTCGAGGAGCGCTACCTGGTAGACTTGGTTCCCATTCCGTTGCGTGGGAACAAGGTGATGATAGGCATGGATTGGTTAAGCCATAATGGGGCGGTAATAGACCGCGCGCAGCAGTTAGTGCGAGTCAGGACCCCAAGTGGGGAAGAGTTGGTGATTCACGGCGAGAGGCCACTCGACGGACCAGTCTTATGTTCAGCAGCGAGGGCTAGGTGCTACCTACAACAGGGTTGCGTTAGGTATGTCGCCTATGTTTTGGATACCCTAGAGGCGGGTAAGGCGACGGTGAGCGATGTACCGGTGGTGCGAGACTACGCGGATGTAATCCCAGAGGAGCTGCCTGGGATACCTCCGGAGCGGCAGGTGGAGTTCAGGATCGACCTAGTCCCTGGTGCGACTCCGATAGCCAAGGCACCATATCGGTTGGCTCCTCCCGAGATGTAGTGTAACATCCCGGAATCGCAAGAGTAGAGTTGAAGGGCTAAAAGTATAAGTTTTAGAGGATGACTCGGCGAGTCCATGGCTGACTCGGCGAGTCAGGTCGCGGTCATGGTCGTGTGTCAAGTGGCCTACTCGGCGAGTCCCTAGGATGGACTCGGCGAGTAGGTGCTGTATGGAGAAAACCCTAATTTCCGGGGTTGAGCCCTATATAAAGAGCATTATACTCCTCCACAGCCTCCCTTATTCCCCCCTTGAGTTCCAGAAACCCTAAATTCGTGGATAGATCATTTGTGGAGCAAATTAGAGCTTGGAGAGGTGTTGTTTGAAGAGATCTTAAAGGAGTAGTGGCTTGGATCAAAGGGCTTTGCTTGGATTCGAGTTTGGCTGCTATTGAGGCATCTTTTGGAGGTAATATCTTCGTCCTTAGGCTGTGCATTCCTAGTTTCATCATTTTAGGGTTTGTGGGGAGTATGTCTTGGAATGTTTTGGAGTTTGGAGAATAGATCTGAGGTTGCTACCTCAGATCTGGAATATTGAAGGCCTAGAGTGCATTAAAGTTCCTGTGTTTGAGTGCTTAGTGAAGCCACCATGTCCCAAACCTTGGTTTTAAGGTGAATATGGCTTAAATCTCGTTAGATTCACGTAAAGTTTTCCACTTTACGTGATGGATGGATTGTAGGAGGTTGGATCTATGTTTTGGATCAATTGCATGGCCTGAGATGCTTCTGTATGGGTTCAGATAGGTGGTACTCGACGAGTCACATGGGTGGACTCGACGAGTTGCTTGAAGATGGCCTGGGACTCGACGAGTTGGAAGAACAACTCGGCGAGTAGGTTGAAGATGGCCTTTGACTCGGCGAGTCCATTTGGACTCGGCGAGTCTTGTCGAGGAAGTCCCAATATTTCTGGTTGAGTCGATGAATCGGTGAGTCAAGTGATGACTCGGTGAGTTGGGTGCGAGTGGACTTAGAGTTGTTGGACTCGACGAGTCTTGGGGTGACTCGGCGAGTTGGGTCGCTAATTGAGGGAAGTTCTGAGCATGAGGACTCGGCGAGTCATCGGGATGACTCGGCGAGTAGGGTCAGTCAGGGGTTGACTTTGACTCGTCCAAGGTTGACCAGTTGTCTTCCAGGGGTATTTTGGTAATTAAGGGTATTTATTGAGTTGTATGTTTTGATGTTTAGTAGAGGAGTTCGTGCCAGAGTTCGGAGCAGCGGGATCTTATCTTTTCAGCCGGCAGTTTCGAGGTGAGTTATCCTCACTATATCAACAGGGTCTAAGGCACCAAGGCCGGCCCTTTATTGTATTGAGATTCGGTTATGGTTATTATGTTATTGTTTGATGTGCCTGCATCCTGGTAGCTAGGATGGTACATGCTAGGAGGCCTTGCTAAGGTCAGTTTTCCCGATATACAGAGTGATGCTATGCTAGTGACCGGTTAGGTCGGTAACCCGGTTAGGGTAATGATATGCTATGTGATCTGCTTGCTCGTTTTGTTGACTATGACTGTTATATGAATGTATGTTTTGTGCACATGGTTGTTTGGACTGGAGATGGGTTGAGGCGGGTCCTGCTTTGTGCTGTAGGCCAAGATACCCAGGGCGGACCGGTTGTTCCGAAGGCACAGCGAGCGGTCCGGATAGGCTGTAGGCCCCGCGAGGGCGGACCAGACGTGCCGAGGCTCGAAGAGTGGACCAGGCCGACTGAAGGCCCGATGCGGGCGGACCAATCACACTGTAGACTCGGAGAGTGGACCAGGCGGGTTGAAGGCCCGATGCGGGCGGACCAATCCCACTGTAGACTCGAAGGACATGACTAGACCTGGAGGATGGATCCGTTGGACTGAAGGCCCGATACGGCGGACCAGTCACACGGTAGACCCGATATGCATGGCTGTTCTATGATCTGTTATGTTATGTATGTTTTATATGTTTTGGACCGGAAGGTCGTAGCCTGGAAGGGCGTATA
Source organism: Lactuca saligna (assembly GCF_052625555.1). Lineage (NCBI taxonomy): Eukaryota > Viridiplantae > Streptophyta > Magnoliopsida > Asterales > Asteraceae > Lactuca > Lactuca saligna. Next base: position 161,688,641 of record NC_136424.1, on the reverse strand, counting down.
CGTGGTTGGTATTTTGGGGGTATCTCACTAAGCTTTCGGGCTTACAGTTGTGATTTAATGTTTTTCAGGTTCTTCAGGAGACTGTGGCAAGGCGAAGGCGCGATCGTACCGCTCCTCATGATTTTATAGCAATGTGATTATGGGAATACTCAAATGACTTGTATTGAAAACCTTTTTGTAAACATTTTAATGAAAATCAGGTTGTTTTGAAAATTTTAAATTGGTTGTATTTTTCGGATGTCACATGTTGGAGTTGTCTACACTGCTGCAGGAGCTGCTAGACAAGGGGTTTATCAAGACGAGTAGATTGCCTTAGGGAGCCCCGGTCCTGTTTGTCAAGAAGAAGGACGGTTCGCATCACATGTGCATAGATTACCGGGAGCTGAACAAGGTAACGGTGAAAAACGTTACCCACTCCCAAGGATAGACGATTTGTTCGACCAGCTTCAGGGAGCATCTTGGTTTTCCAAGATAGATTTGCGATCAGGATACCCTCAAATGAGGTTCAGGGCTAAGGATATATAGAAGACTACATGAAGCGGGATGTAGCATGGTATGTGGAGCTGTAACACCGTAAAAATTTGAACAATTTTTCACTTTTGAAACCCATAAAATATCGTTTGTAATCATAAATAAAAACATTGTATCAACATTTTATCAGTACAAAACCCAAGATCAATATATATAAACTCCGGTGTGCGTGTGTACGAATCATGCCGACGCCTTCCCGCGATCATCATTGGTACCTGAAACACATATCACATAACACTATAAGCATAAATGCTTAGTGAGTTCCCCAAAATACCACTCTAACACATAATAGCCACTCGAGGTTGTAACTCTGTTGACGCTCAGGTCTAGGTGTCTCAGTGGGGCCCTCCAGCCCCAACTCTCTAAGGGCCCTCTGGCCCTAACTCTGTGGACCCGAAAGTCCTAACTCTGCGGACCAGAAGGTCCTAACTCTGTAACTCTGAATCATACATGGCACATATCACAATAAATCATAGCACATAAATAACATGCAATTACACTGGCATATTACTCTAAAATACTCTATCAAATAACTCTGTTACCACACTAGGTAAAGTATAGTGAGAAGACTCACCTCGGGTATCTCGGTAATCTCTGACTCGGTAACGCTGGTCTAACCTCTGCCTAATCAAAATAAATACCCTAATTATTATAACTCTCAAAGGCTAGACTATGTCCTCTTATGACACTCTCAGAAGGGTAAAAGACCATTTTACCCCTCTCATATCTCAAGGCCGCACAATAGACCATACCCTAAAAGTCAACTTTCCGGGTTACGCTGCGTGTACCAGATGTGTACGCTGGGCATACCTGGCTGCCTCTTAGGATCGGGGGATGCTACCCAGTACGCGGCACGTACTGGGATTATGCCTGGCGTACTCCCAGCTTCAGCACCTTAACTCTTTTAGGCCTTAAATGGTTAAGACCCACGTCCAAAATTTAGATCTGACCACATCTAAGCCTCTTAATCCATAAAGTTGATGACTTTATGCCTGTGCATGGCTAGATAAGTCACCAACTCTCATAATGTTCTATCCTTTCTCTAGAGACTTATACTCAAGCATGACCTCAACTAATCACTAAAGATGAAAGCTTTATGGCTCTAAATCACTAATAGCACTGAATGGGGACAGATCTTGGACCATGGAGCCCTTTACACTCATAAAGTCTCCACCTTTGGGGTTTTTAGCCACAGCAAAAGCACCTGAAACAACAAATCAAAAGAAGAGGAAAGTTTTGAGCTTTATACATCTAAGTGTAGTCCCTTGCTCTGTAGATCTCAGATCCAAAATGGCACCTCAAACTTTAGCTTCCAAAAACTCATTCCTTATTCTTCATTAAATCACCAAGGCACAAAAAGCTCAAAACAACACTCTCACACACTAAGGACGATGGGGGATCTCTTTTAGGGTTTCACTCACTGATATGGAGGCTGAGAAATGAGCCTTAGCACCCTTTAAATAGTGCACAACACAGAATTAGGGTTTTGCACCTGGGCCGGGTACGCTCAGCGTAACTCTTGGTACGCCCAGCGTACCTTAGCGATAACGCGTTCTTTTTAAGCGCTTGAGTACGCGCAGCGTACCCCTATGGTACGCCCAGCATACTCACTTGCTAAACAAAAGTTCACTCAAGGGATAAACATGGCCAAATACAAAGAACAAGGATGAAAGAAGTATACCTAAATCTCGGGGTGTTACAAGAGCGGTGCTTAACCTGCAGGAAGGACAAGGCCGAGCACCAGAGGCCACACGACATGATGCAGCCGCTAGATATTCCCATGTGGAAATGGGAAGATATTACCATGGATTTCATCACCAAACATCCCAGGACCGCGCGGGGAATGGATTCCATATGGGTCATCATTGATCGATTGACCAAGAGTGTCCATTTCAAACCGATCCAGGGGAGTATATCGGACGAGAAGCTGGCTGACATCTACATTCGAGAGGTGGTGGCTCGGCATGGAGTGCCAGTCTCCGTGATTTCCGACAGAGATGTGCGGTTCACTTCCAGATTTTGGAAGAAATTCCACGACGATTTGGGTTTACATCTACACTTTAGCACCGCTTTTCTCCAGCAGACTGATGGACAAAGCGAGCGGACCATCCAGACTCTGGAGGATATGATGTGGGCATGTGTGCTAGACTTTGGTGGTAGTTGGGATACCTATCTCCCATTAGTTGAGTTCTCCTACAACAACAACTACCACGCGAGTATCGATCGTCCTCCCTTTGAGATGTTATACGAGAGGAAGTGTAGGACCCTGATATGTTGGGGTGAAGTGGGCCAAAGGGTCATGGGGAGCACTGAAGTGGTGCTCAAGACGATAGAAAGGATTCAGAAGGTCAGGAGCAAGCTTCAGACTTCTCCGAGTCAGTAGAAAAGTTATGTCGACAAGAGCCGCTCGGACCTGGAGTTCCAGGTTGGGGATATGGTCCTCCTGAAGGTGTCTCCATGGAAGTGCATCATCCGATTCAGGAAACGGGGCAAGCTGGGCCCCAGTTATATTGGACCCTTCAGGGTTATAGCCCAGGTGGGCAAGGTGGCGTATAGGCTGGATCTGCCAGCGGAACTCAGTCAGATCCATAGCACTTTCCATGTCTCCCAGCTGCGGAAGTGCTTGGTGGATGACTAGGCAGTGGTACCTCTGGAAAATATTCAGGTGGATGATAGTCTGAACTACATTGAGCGGCTCGTGGTGATCCTCGACTGGAAGTCGAAGGATCTGAGGAACAAGAGGTTCATGTTGGTGAAGGTGCAATGGCAGCACCGAAAGGGTTCAGAATGGATGTGGGAGCCGGAGGACGAGATGATGGAGCACTACCCAGAGCTTTTTTAGGATCGAGCAGCAGACTTCGAGGACGAAGTCTAAAATAAGTGGGGGAAGATTTGTAGCACCCGGTTCCCGGTACGTATTTTCATTCAAGTAATTATAACATTTTGGCTTAGGACTCGGCAAGTTGAAGGTCCAACTCGTCGAGTACAATCGACTTTGGACACGGTAGTTTAGTGACCTACTCGACGACTCAGCAAACCGACTCAACGAGTAGGTGTTGTTTGGACAAAACCCTAAATCTGAGGGATTGCACCCTATTTAAACGTCTTAATGCAACCTCCATCGTCCCTTATGCTCCCAGAACACCTCATACTGAAACCCTAATCGTTTTGTGAAGATCTAAGGCCCTTTTTGGTGATTTCAGTAGTTTATGATTAGAAGAAAGAAGTAAAAGCTTGAGAAGCCAAGAGGAAACCAGGAGATTTCGAGTTTGTGCAACATCTATAGTTCCTTAGAGGTATAAAGCTTATACCTTGTTCATTCATGTTCTATATCACTTTTTGGAGTGAATTAGGGCTTTTAGGAACCATTTTTGGTGACCAATCATGAGTGCAAGCATGGTTGGGGGTTAAGATTCCAGATCCAAGGTCCTTAGGGGACTACATGGCCTAAAGTGGCCAACTTTGTAGCCTTTGAGAGCCACATGCACCTTTAGACCTTGTTTTTAGGTCCATTAAGCTTATACTCCCATGCATGCACGTAAAGTTCATAACTTTACGTGCTAGATCGATCTTAGAAGCCTAGATCTGTCTTTTGAATGACTGTTGTACATCTGAAATCGAGATATAACACTTGGATAGCGCCGACTCGTCGAGTTGTTCTTGGAACTCGGCGAGTCTAGGGCTTGAGTCCCCTGTCTGTTGAGGTTCAAAGGAACCCAGTTGAGTGTTAGAAGGGTCTTGGAAGGGTCCAGGGGAGTTACTCAACATATTAGACTTAGCATTAGACCTGGGAATCATAGGACTCGGCGAGTGTATAAACAGTCTCAGCGAGTCCAAGGCAATCTCCCAACCCTTTGAAGATGGACTCGACGTGTTGTTCGTACAACTTGGCGAGTCGGATGAAGGTTCATTCGATGATATATTATAGAGGAGAACTCGTCGAGTCTTTGCTAAACTCGACGGGTGGAGTCGGGAGGGGGTCAGATGAAAGAATAGGGAGTCGGCGAGTTGGCGGCCCAACTCGGCAAGTCAGGTCAATTGGAAGTTGACTTTGACCAGGATTTGACTTTGGCTAAGGGTTAAAATAGTCATTTTACCCTAAGATTAGTTATCAGCTTCTGAAAAGTGTCTTTATGGGAATTATAGTCGGAGAATCGTCGGAGCAGCAGACAGAGACTTCTCACTCGGATTGACGACATTCATTCATACTAGGTGAGTTACCTTCTGGTAGCGGTGGGTCTATTGCCACAATGTCGGTCCACCAGTAGAAGTTGTATGTTAGGTGATTGTCTTTGTGATATTCATCTAGGTTTGCTACTACCTGATATGTTATATGTTGGCACGATATGTTATATGCGATAGTGGTAGTAGGAGGGGAATAGTCCCCAAGTTGGTTGTTAGGACCGAAGGGTAGGTCAACACCCCAAAACGGCTTGACACGGGTAGGTCAGCACTCTAGAATGGCTTGACACGGGTAGGTCGGCGCCCCATAATGGTCATACTGGGTAGGACGGCACCCCATAATGGTCGTACCGGGTGGGTCGGGTACCTCATAGGTAGTATGTATGCTATGTAATTGTATGGTATGTGGTACAATGGGGGAACTCACTAAGCTTTGTGCTTATAGTTTTCAATTTTGTTTCAGGTACCTCTTTAGCGAAGGGGAAGGAGTCGGCGTTGTAGCTGCACATCATACACACACATTGGATTTCCGCATTACGAGATTTCTTGGGATTGTACTCTGACAATGTTACTACTTTTATGATATGATTTTCTGACACGAGATTATGGTTACAAAAGATATGAATTAATGATGTTTCCTGTTAAATGTTTTCCAAACCATTATATTAAAAATTTAAATTTTTGGACTTGAAATTTGATTCGTTACATTTGGACTTCCAATTTAACGGTTGGTGTTGTGTGGTTGTTCTTTGGCTTTCGATCAATTGATTTATTACTCTCTTTATCTACTAATCAATACAATAACACTAGTATAAAAATGACCTACAGTCACACTTTTGAAAAACAGTTTGTCACACTTTTTATTAAAAGTGTGGCTATATGTCACTAAAACATTTAGAGTCTATTTTTGGATACATTTAAATTAGTTTGTGTGGTCATTGTATTGATAATCAAAACTTTAACCACACTTAATTATGCTAAATTTGACAATTACTAGCCACAATCGAAGAATGTGGCCATCTGTCACCATCAGTAACAATTACTGATTAACATTATGATACTTTTTTATATGAGACAATAGATGAATATATGGTGACATGAAGCAATGATATATGTTTCTGTATTATGGTGCCTTTTTAGACATGAAATCCTATGTAGCTAGCAGGGGATACGCATGGCCAGATTAAATATTCGTGTATCCATAGGGTGGTGGTTACTACTGACTTAGTAAAAGCAAGAAAACAAGTTACTTTTAGTGGTTTATGGTTACGTGCCTTTTAATATGTGCGTCAAAATATGATGAATTGGCTTTGAATAGAAGCAAATATTATGAGTGTATGTAACATTTGGTTATGGTTACAATTATTATGTGTGTCTACATGTAAATCTAGGTATAGAAGAAATATAATGTCTGACAAGTACAATTATAGTATGGTCATTGAAGGTGTGTCCATGATTATATAATGGACTTTCTTTTTTGAACTAGTTTATGTCTAAAGTTAAAGAATACACTTCATAAAACAAAAGTATGTTGCTGTAAGTATTTACTAGTGACTTATTAATATATTTTGTGCTTCATTTTTTTAATTTTTTTAGGAGAGACATGTTGGAATCCTAAGTCGAGTAGGACTTGGAGACCAACCTAGTTTTTAGGAAATCATAAACAAGTCGGTTTCTAGTTTCTTAATTGTAATCTAATTACAAGTCGGTAGTTAGGATTATATATACATTGTTTTAGGTCGAGCTATCATCATTGGAAAAACATTGTAAACGCCGTGAGTTTTGAGTGATATTCTCACAATAATCAAAGAGCTATTTTGATTAATATAACCGTGTTTACATATCCTGATCTTTAATTGGTATTAGAGCTCAGAAACAAGAAGCTGTGAGATCGATTTTACTAGTTGACGAGTCAGGTCAACATGGTTGATGCAGGGGAAGACGAAGGACCTACTCAGGTGAGGACCAAGGAGGTCGGAGCAACCTCCGTTGTCTATCCGATGCTCACACCAACAAATTACATTGTATGGGCCCTGCGTATGAAGGCGGTGCTTAGAATTCATAAGGCTTGGACAGTGGTCGATCCAGGAACAGAGAAGAACAAGGAAAAAGATTACCTTGCTATGGGGTTGCTTTATCAGGCAATTCCAGAAAGCTTGGTAATGCAAATTGTCAATGTCGATTCTTCAAAGGTTCTGTGGGAATCGATCAAGGCTCGTATGTAAGGGTTGATAGGGTGAAGGAGGCCCGTCTTCAAACCCTACGTGTCGAGTTCGATCGACTCAGGATGAACGATTCAGAAACAATCGATAGTTTCGCCGGAAAACTGTCCGGAATCTCGTCACAATCGGTAGCACTAGGTGAAACGATTGAAGAATCAAAGATGGTGAAGAAATTTCTCAAGTCGTTGCCAAGAAAATACATCCACATCGTGGCCTCCCTTGAGCAAGTTCTTGATCTAAAGACGATGGGTTTCAAGAGTGTGGTTGGATGATTGAAGGCCTACGAGGAAAGAGTAAGGGAAGAAGACATCAGTGAGGCAGATCAGTCGAGGGTGCTATTTGTGAAATCGATGACTGAAGGAGGTGGCTCGTCGGCAGGTGGGGGTAACTCGTCGGGAACGAAGGGAAAATGGAAAGGATCAAATGGGTCATCTGGGTTAAGTCAAGCTAATGGGTCATACGGGTTAAGTCAAGCTAATGGGCCACACGAGTTGAACAAAACCAAGTCAGCCCAAGAACAAAAACCTAATAACAATTCAAATTTATCTCAACCCAATTCCAACAATTGCAAAGAATGTAATTGTTGTTGTGACAAGAATCGGAAAAATAGGGAAAAAGACTGATCTAAAGTGATTTGTTTTCGGTGTGACAAACCGGGTCACTTTGCGTCTGAATGTCCGAAACGACTCCAAAAATTACGAGAAGGTGATTTTTCAGAGCGTGACGACAGCGACAAGTTCGTGTTCTAAAAACTGGATCGGAGTTGAAGAATTCTCTAGAAGAACTTAGATATTCGGGTGATTGTTGGAATCCTAGATCGAGTAGGACTGGGAGACCAACCTAGTTTTTAGGAAATCATAAACAAGTCGATTTCTAGTTTCTTAATTGTAATCTAATTACAAGCCGGTAGTTAGGATTATATATACATTGTTTTAGGTCAAGCTATGATCATTGGAAAAACATTGTAACCACCGTGAGTTTTGAGTGATATTCTCACAATAATCAAAGAGCTATTTTGATTATATAACCGTGTTTACATATTCTGATCTTTAAGACAGACCCCTGTATTTTATGACTAAATATTAGTCTCGGATACATTGTTATTCAATCCTAACCTTTTAGGTTTTAGTGACACTTTTTTATGTTACAATAGCATTTTTTTATGCCACTATATAATTGAAAAACCAAAAATATATTTTATTTTTATTGTTTTTAGCAACACGTTAACCATAAACCATTTAAATTCAAAAACTAGGTCCATTTTTTTATAAACTTAAATGGATTATAAAAGAATAAAAATCAATTAAGATAATCAATTCAAAACACAAAAGCATTACTTATATTAAAACTAACCTTGTCTTTAACAATATTTACAATATTCTTAAAAACAAAAAAAAAAAAAAAAAAAAAAAAAAAAATTCTCAAAAGGCTTAATGAGAACATTGTGCTGGTAATTACTCAAAACACTAAACTATCAAACTAATTACTAGTTTGGGATGAAACACGAAAGTTGACTTGAGGATTTTCCTTGCATTGCTCTTGTTTATCCAACTTACAGACAATTGCCAATAATATAACAATAATATAAAAATATGTAAGATTATCACTAATAATCACGACACATTAAAGAACAATGAAAAAAAATATAATTCTGCACAATTTTCAAACTAATAATACAAAAAATTAATGTAAAATATATAAAATATTGAAGTAGATAGATATATTACCTTCCAAAATGATAACGAGATCTCCATGTTTGCTCAAACTTAGAGTTCCTCTTTCAAACCTACAACATAATCAACTAATGATAAACATGTGTAATAACACTAAGCAACCCTACATAAAAGCAACATTCCTTACTTTATTGCAATAAACTCGTGATAAAGGAGCAAATAGTATATAGTATCTAAATGAATCAATCAATTATAGCATCCGTGCATTTAAAAATAAAATAAGCACAATGGTCAAAGAAACAGCTTGTGAAACCTTAGAATGAAAATACTTATCAAAATACTATGAAATAAAACGAGAATGCTCATGTTCCTATTCAAGGAAATTGAAGTATTGTTCATTTGAGAGATTTTTTAACCCTTAGACAATAAGAGAAATTTATGGAGTAAAAAGTTCTTCTACAATTCTAATTCCATCCATTATGGAAAGTGGTTATCATTATAGTAAAATTAAGTGGACAAATTTCCCATATACAGTCAAGTTGACATGCAACATTGGTGATAAGGTGTCCTGGTCAAAATGCTTCACCCCATATCACTATTTCACCCTTAATTATTGTTTCTTGTTATTAAAATTGAATAGATTAAATTACATATGAAAATCAAAAAGAATTTACATATGGATGTGCTACGGGCACAATGATTAAGTTGAACCAGTTTCTCCTCTGCATTCATTACCAAGGACTCCATAATAGAAGAATATCGAGATACCAAGCGTTACAAACAAGTGTTCATAAAATTTTGGTGTGATGACTGGAAATTTCAACAAAGGAAACATTTTTGATCGTGTTAACAAACCCCAAAAATATAAATTTCTTCATGTGACTACTACAGTAAAAAAATCAATATAATACATAACGACAGAGACAAAGCGAAACTTACAGTTACATGGAGGCGAGATGGATTAGTGAGGGTTTCCAGTAAGGTGAAGCTTTGGTGGAGCAGTGGTGCGGCGTTAGACTTGTGGCGGTGCAGAGAATTATGGGCAGGTTGCAGAGGACTCAGAAATGCAACATAGAAGACGCGGAGCATCCAGTGAGATTTGGTTTGACCGGAACTGAGATCGATTGGTGGGTGGGGATAGAAATTTTAGGGGAAATTTGAAATCTAAAATGAAGCCAAAATTTTTGGGGAGCGGTGTATGTTGGAAATATTTCCAACACAATAAAAATAAGAAGAAATTGCAAAAATGTAAGGTATGTATTTTTTTGGGGTTTTAGTTCAACCCTTGATTTTTTTGGATTGGTGGTCCTTTTGAGATAGTTTCGTTGCGTTTTTAGTCCCTCGGTAAACTGAAATGACTGTAATGCCCTTATGATATTTTTTATATTTTTTCTATTTAATTTAAATGAAAAAAGAAAATAAATAATTAAATTAGACTCACGTATCTCTCTCTCTCTCTCTCTCTCTCTCTCTCTCTCTCTATATATATATATATATATATATATATATATATATATATATATATATATATATATATATATATATATATATATATACAAACACATACACACGATCCCACACCCTTTCTTCCCCAGTCGGACCATTCACCTTCATCACTCATTGCTTCATCTTACACCTGCGTCTTCTTCTCTCGCACATCTGTTTGAGTTCACCCCTAATCTTCACTTCTCATCTCATCCACCCCTCTCTGCCCCTCTTTAATCTCTTCCTCCCTCTCACAACAATCTGCATATTTGGAAGAATTCTTAGCTCATCATCGCTTTAGGAAGGATTCACACACACTTTTTGAAATCGATCGAGAAGTTGAAGACATACCAGGATACAAAATAGATTTCAAATATGTCAAGATTCAACCGCTTTAAACCCAGTAAACCGTAATGGATCGATTAATAGGTGTGTGTGTGTGTGTATTTTCAGTTGCAGCTCTCAAGGATCCGATTTAAGGGTGGTGGTTGGTGGTTTGGGAAAGGGGTGAATGAAGGTGTTCGATTGTGGGTGATTAAGGTGACTCAGTAGATGGTTTATCAAGAGGATTAAGGGTAGTGTTAAGTTTCAAGGTTGATAATTGATGATGATTCTTGAAATTGATTGAGATGGTAGGGATGTTGGTATGCTGAACCCGATTTTGAAAATTGTTGAATGGGTATCACGTTATTTTTTTTATCAATTATAGTTCGCTTTACAATTTGTAAATTGACTCTACCATATTTGATGTCGATTCATTCTTGTTTCTGTTATAATCTCGAAGGTGACTCTTGAATGATTGAGATTTGTGAAATTTTCTTTTGATAATGGATGGAGGTGATGATAGTGAGACTGAATTTCTCAGGCTGTGGCGGTGGGTAGATGGTGGTTGATATGATAAGAAAACGGAGTGGTGCAAGTTATTATGGAGAGGGGGAGATGATGATGGGTGATTCATAAAGAAGACAATGAACATGCCCTCATTTCTTCTGTTGGTAAATCATGTAGAGAGAGAGAGCCTTCTTAATTTATTAATTATTAAAATAAATAAAGTAGTATTAAATTTAAAAATAAATGAAAGAAAAATGAAAATTAAAATATCCCAAGGGTATTATAGTCATTTCAATTTTCGGAGGGACTATTTTCACATACAAAATAATCCAAAAAAGTCATGGTTTGGTCTAAAACCTCAAAAAAATGCATACCACAAGGATCATTTTTGCATTTTTGTCTAAAAATAAATGTCAAAATTTTCATTTTTATAGTTCTAATTATTATTTTAATTATATATATATATATATATATATATATATATATATATATATATATATATATATATATATATATATATATATAAGAGGAAAAAAACGACGTTCAGTGCTCGAAAAAATGAAAATAAGAAAAACTCCTAGTAGCAGGAACTCTTGTGTGTTCGAGATGTTTCGTGTTTTTAAGCAAAAATAGCATAGTGCAGGGAAGACTCAAACTTTTGTGATATAAATATGTTATTGAAAAATAACGAAAATATACTATTTTTCGCATATAATCTATAAACTAAAAAGCCATATTTCTAATAATTGCGACTAATAATTAAAAACATTATTAGAAGGTGTAAGTCTAGGTGTGGATGGATATAGGGATATATGTGGGAGTATGGTGAGGTAGGTATATGTATAGCTGGGTCATAATGGATATAAGGGATGTTGGCAGGGATAGGATTATGGGGGTGATATGGGTGGATATGGGGATTTGGGATAGGGTAAGTTGGGGTAGGTGTTGGTGTAGGTTTGTAGTTAGGGGTTTCTGGTTATGGTTTTAGGGGTGGAACTTAGCATTTAGGGCTGGATGTTAGGTGTAGGTGTAGGTTGGGTTACTTAGGTGGGTATGGGAAGATGATGTAGGGGTATGTGTATGTGTGGGCTAACGGCTAAGTGCTTAAGGCTTATGTATTTTGATGAATGACTTAAGGATTAAGGAATATGACATAGGGCGTATCTTAGGACACATGTTTGATGGCTTATGGATTAGGCATAAGGGTTTGGGGCTTTAGTTTATGGTTTAGGGCTTAAATCTTATGACTTATGGCTTAGTGATTATAGCTTATTTCATAAGCCATAAGCCATAAGCCATAAGCCAAAAGTTATAACTGTTAAGCACTAAACTATAAGACACAAGACATAAGCCTTAAACCCCAAGCCATTAGACATAAGCAATAAGACTTAAACCATAATCCATAAGCCTTATTTATCATGGTTTAAGGCTTACGTCAATTTTTTAAGACCTAAGCAAGAATCCCCAAACCTTAAGTCTTAAGAGCAAAGCCTTAAGGAATATGACATAAGTTATAATCCATAAACCCTAAGCCTTAAGCTTTAAGCCATAATATCTTATCCATAATCCCTAATCCCTAAGTGATTAGCCAAAAGCTATAAGAGTTAAGCCTCTAGCCTTAACCCCAAGCCATAGGTTATGTGGCATAATCCATAAGTCATAAGCCTTAAGCCCTAATCCATAAACCCTAAGACCTAATGTATAAACCTTAAGTTGTAAAGCTTATGGTTAATGCCTTATGGCTTATGTCTTAAGGCTTATAGCTCAGGGCTCATGACATAAGGCATGTGGCCTATGGCTTGGGGTTTATTTATTATGGTTTAGGGCTTATACTTAGGTTTTTTTGGCTTATGGGATATTGTTTAGATTCTAGGGATTAAGGATTGAGGCATCGGGATTACAATTTAAAGATGATGGCTTACGTCTTACAATTTAGGGATTAAGGCTGATGTGTGTAAAATGCACTTGTTTTATCCCTACTTTCTATTAATAAATTTAGCACACAAAGGCAGTGAACCTGTCTTTTAGTGGTATAGATTAGTAAGTAAGGTGTCGAACTCAGGGAACGGAAAATTAAACTAATAACTAATTTTAACTAAAACAATTAATAAAAGTAAATGGGGTTTCTTCTAGTTTTGCAAGACTAGAAACTTAGGCACACTAAATTAACTAAATAACTAAAGCAAACAACTAGTTCACCAAATTTGATAAAGATGTTTCTATTTAGGTTCAACCAATTCACTCCTATGGTTATTTGTATTTATGATAGATTAATTGTTATTGGCTACCAATTATAATGGTTAGGTTAATGATTTGGATTAAATAAGATTTGTAGTGGTCAATTAAGTTACTAATTCAATTAACCTCTTGTTTGATGGTTTCTCAAACAAGCTCACACATTAATCTTCCTATTGTCTTATTAATCTTAGTTTCATAATCATTACTCCTAAGCATATGGTTTAGTGTTCACATAGACATATGAGGTTAACAACTAAGAGATGTTCATGCAGCCTAATTGTCTTCCAATTAACAGAAAATAGTAGTGATTAATGCATAAGGTTCGTTAACAAACTTAATTTAATATATCACCAATAAACAATCAAGCAAAAACTAATAATTAAACCATATGAGTTCCTTGGTATTCCCTAAACAGAAACAAAAACGTATTTAGTTCATAGTTGCAGTAGAAACAAACACAAAAACAAGTTTAACTAGATCAAACATATTCAATTCCTAAATCTAAGTGGTAGGATTAACCTAGTTGCTTGAATTCTTCAAAAGATTGAAGCTTAGGGTTCCTCAGCGTCTTCTAGGGCTCTTAATCGCATCTTGACCTTCAAAAATCGCCAGGAATGTTGCCCTATTGGATAAAGACTCGGTTTTTATAGATATCTCAAAACAGGGTGTACTCGGCGAGTAGCAGGACCAACTCGCCGAGTAGGTGCATAGTTATCCGTCTTGAATCAGGAATCGTAGCTATCTTCTGGAATATCCTCGTGTACTCGCCGAGTAGAGTCGTGTACTCGCCGAGTAGATGGTCTTTTGTCCCTTATTTTCATTCTTTGGTCTTCAACTGCTTTCCCTTGCTCCCTTTTACTCCCAAGCATGTCTTCTGGACTGAAAACAAAATTCAAACCATTTTAAGTACCTTTTGTCCACATTATTCACATAATTAATTAAAAATGATTAAAAATATGTACTAAATAATTAACTAATTATGCACATATCAAAATACCTCACACTTGACTTTTGCTTGCCCACAAGCAAAACTAAATTTTAAGCATATTAGAATCACATATAATAACTCCAATCTAACTCAACCATTATTCCAAGACCGCAACGCATGCATTTGTGTCTAAAATTTTTCCTAAGGACCCCCCATACTCCAAATAGTCACAATCCTCATAAACATTCGCCCACTCACCCCGAACTACGCTCATTTTATGCAACCCTCTGAATCCATCCTCAGAAAACCTCTTACCCTCAAGGTATTTTTAATTGAGCAACCCAAGCATAGATAATCTAGAATTACAACTTTTCGATACCACTATGGAGCTCTTTTGAATTCTTCACTTCCTTGATGATTTGATCTTTGATCTCTTTGAATTCACCACCTTGTATTGATTGATTTTTGGTATCTTCAACTTTTTGGATTTCTTGGAATTTTGATCTTTAGATCTTCACTTTATTTGCTCCAAAATTCTTACAACTTTCCTTGTAATTCTCTCTTTTTTTTACATGTATTCCTCACTTTTTCCACTCAAATCCCTACATGCTTAAGCAGGGGCGCTCAATCTCAACCTTTATTGGCTAACGATAACAATTTTCTTGGATACATTTCAGGTTTAGGCTGCTAAACGTATTGCATCCCTCAGGCTGAGCAAGGTTGGGTTTTTGTCTCATGATTTCACTGAAATAAGGAAACCACAAATGCACTAGAACGTGTATAGGCTCAACTAAACATTTGGGTTTTCATGCAATTATCAACATAATTCTAACATGGAATCCTAATTGCTTTTACCAAAATTTTCTAAATTAAATCCCTAAGTCATATTTTTGGTATGCAACAATTTTTAAAATTAGCCTAAAATAAGATTCTAAATTTTCTAAAATGTGACTAACCCCCTACCCCACACTTATTTTATGCAATGCCCTCATTGTATGCTATGCAAAAATAAAAATGCAAATATAGAGAGAATTGGAACAAACTCCCCTAGGGTAGCAGTCGATAGGTTGACACTCTCTTCTTCAGCTCCTTCTTTGCTCGACTTTAGCCATGGAAACAGCTCATCCATGGCACGGGTGTCATGCGTCTCGTGTGGTTGACAGCTTGAAAATTCCATGGAACAAGGTCGTCAAAAAGTCTCCAGTAGCAATCCCTCACAAATAGTGTATGAATGTTGCAGTGAAAGTGCTCAAAGCAATTCTGGAAATCAAAAATTAGCATGCTCCTCGGCGAGTAGTATCGTGGACTCGGCGAGTAGACCTTGATACAAAATGATATCGTGTAACATCGCATGTACTCGCCGAGTAGAGTTTGTGCACTCGGCGAGTAGTGGGTGTTTTTCCAAAATTGATCTAATTGCTGCTTCTTTCGACTTTGGTGTTGAAATTGGAAATGTACACTGACCCTCACTCTAATTCCTTCAGCAAATAGTATATAGTATCTAAATGAATCAATCAATTATAGCTCCTCGGGGACTGCCGGCTCGTCTTCATGTGGAATAGTGAAGGAGTCGCCAAACTTCTCAACTATCCATGCCCTCCTATAAAGTGCAGTGTTGAATGGTGGAGGGTGGATAACCGTGAGTGCTTGAGCTTGTGGCAAATGCAAGACCCTAAATGACTTGGCCAGTTGGGTAATAAACATGCCTCCATTTATTTTTGAATTAATTTTCTCCTTGACCGCCCCTTCAGCAAGGAATTTTGCAATGCAGTAAGCAAGGTTGCAAAAAGCGTCAGGAGTGATGATGCTCCACAAGTAGAAGATGTCAAGGGTTGGGACTTTGTCCCCATCCTTCCTCATGTTTATTGTACTAGCCACAAACCGGTGAATGAGTCGGTGGATCGGAGAGCGAATGTGGCCTTCTTGCACGGTGGAAAGAATATAGACTCGGTTGGCGATTGTGTTCCACCATGTAGACGCCACCACCTCCTCTGGAAGTTCTTTGTGACAATTCTCCATGAAAGCTTCAAAGTAGTCCGTCATCACCATGTCTTGATCATAAACACCTAACCTCCATGAGAACTCAACCATGCTGCATTGTCGCAACTCCCCGCCCAAAGAAAAAGAGATTGTGTTAGGATTATAAAACTCACTACCACCTCGAAATGCGATGGTAGCAAAAAATTCCCAGCACAACTCAGCATAAACCGGCTCTTGGATCTTAAATAACTGCAACCACCCATCACAAGTGATGGTGGCATATCCCAAATTGCAATCCTTTACCAAGTACGGGGTGAGTTCCTCTTCCAACCCAACATTTCCCAACCACCCCCAATCCACTGCATTTGGAAGGTGAATTTCCTTCTACCTGAGTGCCTCCAGTCTGTTTAGGGCCCTTGTTTTTGATGACTTGGAAGTAATTTGTTGAAAAGAAAGCCATGGCATATCACCATGGCTTCCCCCACGCGAAGACTGGCCCCTTCTTGCCATGATACCTGCATCCAAACATCAAGAACACACAAACAAACAACAACCAGTAATTAAAAACAAAGAATTGGGTCTGCATTGTTACCTACTCGCCGAGTACACAACCTACTCGGCGAGTAGGATGAACACCAAGATAGATCGAGTGTCGGATCTGTGTAGACTGTCCAAAAGTCCAAATTTTTCATAGGGTTTTGTTGTAATTACTTATCTAACCATAGATCTTGAAGTAAATCCTCCTAACATTATCTAATTTGTGACTAAATCAAAACCCTATAGTTTGAGGAAAACCCCCCAAATCCGAAATCACTTAAAATCTGGACAAATCTATGATAAAAATCAAACCTTTCATGAGTTTAAAGTGTAAATATGTTACCTTTTTGCTTGAATAGTGAGGATTGAGTAGAAAATTGAAGAAAGTTGAAAGAAACTTGTGGAATGCTTGAGAAGCTGCTGCACGACGTGTAATGGGTTGGAGTGGTGAAAACCCTCTTTTTTACAGATTTATATTTCACCCTTTTTAAATTGGCTACTCGCCGAGTAGAAAGGGTCTACTCGCCGAGTAGAAATGCTTTTAAACATTATATTATCCTAACCGGGCATCTACTCGCCGAGTAGACGTGCCTACTCAGCGAGTAAATGTCACAGATTGAAAAAATTGTGTGAATTTAGAAAAATTAATGTATTAATTCATGTTTTTAAACCATCCACCCCACACTCTAAGCATGGCTTGTCCTCAAGCAGTTATGTGCATAAAAGTAGATGAAGAAAAATAAAAATAAAAACAATGAAAATAAAGAAAAGGAAAGAAACTGCAAACTTGAGACTTGGGTTGCCTCCCGAGAAGCGCTTTCTTTTATGGAGTCATTAGCTGGACTCCTCCCCTTCTACGTAGTTGCAATCCCTTCCAGCAGCATCTCTTCCATTCCTTCATTCCGGGGGACTCCTTCTTCATACTTTTTGACTCTATGACCATTGACTTTGAAGGGCGCACCATCTCTTGATAACAACTCTAAAGCACCATGTGGAAACACCGTCTTCACCAGAAAAGGACCATCCCACCTTGATTTGAGTTTTCCCGAGAAAAGCTTTAATCGTGAATTGAAAAGCAACACTTTTTGGCCTTCATGGATTTCTTTATCTTTGATCATTTTATCATGCCATTTCATGGTCTTCTCTTTATAAATCCATGAACTAGAGTATGCATCATTCCTTAGCTCTTCAAGGGCATTCATTTGCATCAACCGGTTACTCTTTAGTTCTTCCATGTCAAAGTTACACCTCATTAAAGCCCAAAACGCCTTATGCTCTAGCTCGACCGGTAAATGGCATTGCTTTCCATAAACTAACCTATATGGTGTAGTATCAATAGGTGTTTTGAAAGCTGTACGAAAGGCCCATAACGCATCATCTAGCTTATCCGACCATTCCTTGTGGTTGCTTCCCACCAATTTCTCTAAAATTCGCTTTAAGGCTCGATTTGTCACTTCGGTTTGTCCACTAGTTTGTGGATGGTATGAGGTGGAAAACTTATGGGTAACCCCATATTTCTTTAACACCTTTTCCAATTGATCATTGGCAAAATGTGTGCCTCGGTCACTTATTAGGGCCGTCGGAACGCCAAAACGTGAAAATAGATTCTTCAAGGATCGCACCACTGCCCGTCCGTCATTTGTTGGTAACGCTTGTGCCTCCGCCCATTTTGATATATAATCAACCGCTACTAGTATGTATTTGTTTCCTTTTGACATGAGAAATGGTCCCATGAAGTCAATTCCCCATACATCAAACACCTCGCACACTTGGATATTATGTTGTGGCATTTCATTTCGAGATGAAATGTTTCCCACTCTTTGACAAGCATCACATTCTTTGACAAATTGGGCTGCATCTTTAAAGATTGTAGGCCAATAAAACCCAATGTCAAAGATCTTCTTTGCAGTGTAGTGTGCTCCATGATGTCCTCCCGTGGGCCCGCTATGGCAATGCTCTAGTATTCTCCGGCTTTCCTTCCCGAATACACATCTTCGTATGATACCATCCGCACAGCTCCGGAAGAGGTATGGGTCATCCAAAAAGTAATATTTTAATTCAGCAAAGAATTTCTTCTTTTGTTGACTGCTATAGTCCTTCGGGATGTATTTTGTAGCTAAATAATTAGCTATGTCTGCGAACCATGACTCTTCTCCCACTGACACCATAATGTATTCGTCCGGAAAGTCGTCTCCATCTTTATCTTCTTGCAATTGCGGGTTCTCCAGCCTTGACAAGTGGTCAGCTGCTACATTCTCCATTCCCTTCTTGTCTCGTATCTCTATGTCGAATTCTTGAAGAAGTAACACCCATCGTATCAGTCTTGGCTTAGCATCCTACTTGGAAAACAAATACTTGATAGCCGAGTGGTCAGTAAAAACAGTAGTTTTAGATAAAACCAAGTAAGGGCGGAATTTGTCAAAAGCATATACCACAGCTAACAACTCTTTTTCAGTGGTGGTATAGTTTTCTTGGGCTGGGTTAAAAGTCTTGCTAGCATAGTAGATGGGTTGAAAGTGCTTATCAACCCTTTGACCAAGGACAGCTCCTAATGCATAGTCACTAGCATCACACATAATCTCAAAGGGTAAGTTCCAATTTGGTGCAATAATGATCGGGGCATTAGTTAATTTTTCCTTTAAAAATTTAAATGCCTCTAAACGTTCTTTAGTAAAATTAAATGGTGCATCTTTTAGTAGTAATTGTGTTAGAGGTCTAGTTATTTTGGAAAAATCTTTTATGAAACGCTGGTAAAAACCTGCGTGTCCTAGAAAACTCCTAATTCCCTTCACATTAGTTGGTGGGGGTAATTTGGCAATGGTGTCAATCTTTTCCCGATCCACTTCAATTCCCTTTTTGGAAACTTTGTGGTCCAAAACTATACCCTCCTTGACCATGAAGTGACATTTTTCCCAATTGAGGACCAGGTCGGTTTTTTCACACCTAGCAAGCATTGAGTCAAGATTTGTGAGACAGTCATGGAAAGAAGATCCGAAAACGGAAAAGTCATCCATAAAAACTTCCATGAATTTTTCCACCGTATCGTGGAATATAGCTGTCATACACCTTTGAAAAGTCGCGGGTGCATTGCATAGCCCAAAAGGCATGCGTCTATAGGCAAAAGTCCCACTTGGGCAAGTGAATGTGGTCTTTTCTTGGTCCATTGGGTCTATGGGTATTTGAAAATAACCCAAGAATCCATCTAGAAAGCAATAATAGCTATGGCCCGATAGTCTTTCTAACATTTGATCAATAAAAGGTAAGGGAAAATGGTCTTTACGAGTGGCATCGTTTAGCTTTCGATAATCGATGTACACTCTCCAACCGGTTACCGTTCGTGTCGGGATTAGCTCGTTCTTTTCGTTGGTTATGACCGTCATCCCTCCTTTCTTGGGCACCACTTGGACCGGACTCACCCATGGACTATCGGAAATGGAGTAAATGATTCCTGCATCTAAGAGTTTGACCACTTCCTTCTTGACTACTTCTTTCATGTTCGGGTTCAACCTTCTTTGGTGTTGTACAACCAGCTTTCCTCCTTCTTCCAGATTGATCTTGTGGGAGCAATAGGATGGGCTTATTCCCTTGATGTCGGTGATGCTCCATGTTATGGCCCGTTTCCGCTTCTTCAACACTTGCACGAGCTCTTCTTTTTCAGACTTGGACAGATCAGAGGTTATGATTACTGGCTTTTGATTGCCTTCTTCCAGAAAAACATACTCCAAATGGTCTGGTAAAGTTTTGAGCTCCGTTCCTTTGTTCTGAGTGATGGAATCGCCGAGTGCAGGTAAGGTACTCGGTGAGTTGGTGGTTGCATTCACGAGTTCTGACTTTTCTTCAGAGGAACTCAGCGAGTAGATTGGTCCTACTCAGCGAGTAGGACTGTCAGATTGCTTCATTAACTCTTCACACTCAGCTTCTTCCAATAGTCTTTCAATTTCCATTAAATCTTTTTCTGGATCAAATGCTTCATCTAAGGTTGTAAACTTGCTGGAATCTTTAGTTATGTCTTCCTCCAATAATTCGTCAAGCATATCTATTGAGAATGCCGTGTCGTCACTGCTCCTAGAATACTTCATAGCTTGGTCCACCCCGAATGTCACTGAATCGTCTCCGACCCGCAAGGTGAACTTTGAGTCTCTCATGTCTACTATAGCGCTGGCCGTGTTGAGGAAGGGCCTTCCAAGGATGATTGGAACTTATGGATCCGCCTCCATGTCTAGAATGATGAAATCAGTAGGAAAGACAAATTTATCCACTTTCACTAGTAAGTCTTCGCATATGCCTCTTGGGAAGGTGACTGTCTTGTTTGCCAAATGTATTGCCATGCGAATTGGCCTTGGCTCCGGGAGGTCCAGCTTCTTAAAGAATGAGTATGGCATTAGGTTCACACTTGCTCCAGAATTAGCTAAGGCATGAATAACAGCCAAGTTGCCAAATTGGCAAGGTAAAGTCAAGCTCCCCGAATCACCCTTCTTCTTTGGTAGCTTATTTAGCATCGCAGCAGAGCAGTTTTCGTTGAGTACTACCTTCTTCACTTCTTCCATCTTTCTTCTATTGGTGAGAAGTTCCTTAAGGAACTTTGCATATTTGGGCATTTGCATGACAGCTTCAATGAAGGGTATGTTGATTTGAAGAGTCTTGATGTGGTCTAGAAACTTTTGATACTCTTCTTCCTGCTTCTCCTTCTTAGCTCGGGCTGGGTATGGCATTGGAGGCTGGTAAGGCTTTTCAGGAACCTGCTCATTGGTTTTTGATGGTGTACTCGCCGAGTCCATATGAGGTACTCGGCGAGTAGAACTATCAGATTGTAAATTTTGGTTTTCTGCTTGCTTTTCTGCCTCATCCTTCTATGAATCCTTGGGTGCTTCAGTCCGAATAGGTGCCAGGGGAGTGATTATCTTCCCACTTCTTATTGTGACAATGTTTTTGTGCGCGCCTCGTGGGTTATTTTCGGTTTTGCTAGGAAGTTCGCCCGGTGACCTTTGGTTAAGTTGTTGAGCAAGTTGCCCAAGCTGTGTTTCTATATTGTGGATAGATGTTTGCTGGTTCCTGAGCATGATTCTTGTTTCTTGAATTGCAGCATCATGATCACTATGCCTTTTTTCTGAAGCAGCTACAAATTTAGTGAGCATATCTTCCAAGCTCGGCTTCCTTTCTTGCACCGGCTCCTCCTTTTGGTAGAACCCTCTCCCTTTTTGTCTATACTTCTGTGACATCCCCATTTTCACGGCCAGAAAAGACCGATTTTTGTTTATGTTTTATAAAAATCAGAGTACTTCTTTTAATAAAAATGTTGCGGAATTTGTTCCCAGAAAAACATGATAAATACGTTTTTAAAACATTTCCGAAGAAACGTATTTTGTTCATTTTAAAACATTTGGGATGTCATCGTTCTTACAGAACCATAAGCATAAACAGAACTTACATTTATTTACACTAGTGATCTACATCTCTTTAAATCTCTCAGTGTAATGTGACTTCATATCAACACCTGTGATATAAATAAACTGAGTGGGTCAGGTTGGGAAACTTGGTGAGTACATAGGGTTTTCAACCCACAATAATATAATTATTATTTTCAAACAATCAAACAATCAACCCAATTACCCATCCCTATTATCTGCTTTATTCTTAAGGATCTACCCTAAGAATCAACTATTCCTCGTTCATACATTCCTAAGGATCATCCTAAGGAATCGGCACGAAGTCCATCGTCACCGGGGTTTAGGCACTAAGTCATAGTCGCCAGAATTTATACAATAGGCACTAAGTCTGCATAGTCGCCAAGGTTTTGGCACCAAGTCTGCATGATCGCCAGGGTCTAGGTATCAAGTCTGCATGATCACCAAGGTTTAGAGTACACCGGGTGAACACATCGTTCACAACACCTACAGGTTGCGAGCCTGATAGTGTTCCACTGGACTATCTAGGATAGTCCGTGGTTGTCATCCATACTCTGCTGAATGACGGGGACATCATTTGGGAAAAAGGCTTCTCACATCGTACACCTCTCACCCACACCTTATAGTCTATATCACCTCTCAACTCATCATCCAACTCATATTTCATCTATTATATCTACCCATGTTTTACCCCAACATTTTCGTAGATATAAAATACATATATAGTTTAAATCATTTAAAACATGTATAAAATCTTTCACTCAGCATAGACAGCAAGTATTCAGACAATATGCACACATAGCACGTAATTTATATTAAAATACTTCATATCTATGTGTAAGATGAAAGGGACTATGCACTCACCTGAGAAGGTGGTGACTCGGTACTCGGACAACGCTTTGTTTACTTTAAAATAATTTCGTTTGACGAAACCTAGTATTATCACCACTAGATTTTAGTCTAATATTACCGTGACTAATAATTAGTCTTATTATTATTATTATTATTATTATTATTATTATTATTATTATTATTATTATTATGATTATTATTATTATTATTATTATTATTATTATTATTATTATTATTATTATTATTATATAAGCGTCTAAACAATACTTTCCAACTACTATGTACAGACAGGAGCCAGACATAAAACACCGGAGGGCAGGACCATTTTGGCGTATAGTACTTCTGAAATCCAACAACCCTATGCGGCCCTTTAAACCAGATTTCCCGTACCGCGAGTAGTTAAAAGATATTATAACGACACTTATATAAGTCATAATAATAGCTCAAATATTTATTATAAATTTATAATAACAATACTAATTTTAAATATAAACTATATTTAAAATAGGGTAAGCATAACTTACTTTCAAGGGGATTTTAGCTAGGAGTCGGGCTCTGCAGGGGCAGAACTTCGTCGCTGAATCTTTCTAAGAAAGATTCGTGCAGCGCTTCAGCGCTCACCTTACTATACTAAAACTACAGAAAGAGAAGTCGAATCACGAGGGACCGAAATGCTCGGGGGATAAGGAGAGAAAGACTCTTGAATCAAGAGAACGGTGCAAGAAATATGAGAGCCCAAGGCTCTTATTTATACTAATTGAATTTTCAAAAACGACCCTCCATAATTACTTAATGACCTTTTAGTTATATAACCAACTAAACACCCCTCTATAATACTATTTTAAATGGATTTAATGATATTTGTACTAAACTAATGTCGAAAGAACTCAACATTAGTCTTATAATGACCGCATCGTCGATACCTTTCTAATGATATATACATATGTATATATATGTGTACGTATACATGATTTATACTTTATTTTAATAAGTAAATATGCTATTATAATTTGTAACTCGTTCATACGAACTCTGTTTTTGACATTCTTTATATCCACGCGTAGGTGGAGACGTACTCTACAACTTTTGTTTAGACTCCGTTGGCTAATTTTGACTTTATTTTTAAAGTTATATTTTTAACAGGCCGGGACAAGATTGGTCCGTTAAAATCTCATAACTTCTTTATCCGATGTCCATTTTCGTCTTTATTTTTATCGTTACGCTACTAATAACGAGATCTTCGATTCTTGTTTAGGTTGTGTCGGCTAAAAATCAATCGATCTAAAATTCCAATTTCGGGTTGTACACCGCTAATCCGAAACTTCGAAAAATCATAACTTCTTCATACGAAGTCAGATTTGGGCGTTCTTTTTAGCGATGTTCTTAGTTTAACATATTCTAAGACTTTAGTTTAGAGCTCTAAGGCTAAATCTCTCTCTATAATAAATTTACTATTTACGCTTCCCAGCGCCGTGCCGGTCGCGAAACTTCGACGGGTCATAACTTCTTCGTTATAACTCGGATTTCGGCGTTCTTTATATGTACGGAAACCTTGTGACATATTTTACAACTTGGTTAAGATTATTTATTCTAAATAATCTTTTTGTAGAAAAGTCGTTTTGCGACCCCTATTGCCTCTAAGTTGACTAGCCCGGATCTGCGGGCGTTACAACTTCTCCTCCTTGGCTTTCTTGTACTCGTCATAAGCGAGCCACTCTTTCTTTTGTTTGCGCCAATATTCATCATATCAGTCTCCACTTGATTAACACGCTTGCACCTTCTTGTTGCCATTCTCATCTAAATCGCAGTCTCTACTGAAGTGAGGCCCATTGCAGTTTTCACAACCCACCCGAATAGCATGGATCGTTTGATACATTTTATCCATTCTCCTATCCATGGTTTTTAGCATAGACATGACCGCGGATAAGTCTTCAGTAGCAGCATAAGCGGCTCCCCTAGTGACATCATGTCTAAGGTTATGGTATTCTCTAGAGTGTTTAGAGAATTCTTCAATTAATTCTTTAATCACCGGGGGCGGTTTCTTTGTAAGCGGGCCTTGCGAGTCTACTAACTGCCTGGTTGTGACATTGACTCCATCATAGAAGATGGAGACTTCTTGCTGGCTGTTTAGATCATGATGTGGGCAATTTCTTAGTAAGCTCTTGTACCTCTCCCATGCCTCATATAGCGACTCTCCAGCTTGTTGTTCAAAGTTTGCAAGGGCCTCCTTCAACTTGGCTATCTTAGAAGGTGGGCAAAAGTGATCAATGAATTCTTCCTTCATCTTGGCCCAAGTAGTGACTGATCCGGGGGGAAGTGACTTGAGCCAGTCTTTGGCAGCACCCTTGAATGTCATCGGAAGCATACGAAGTAGTTGAGTCTCGCGGGTTACATTTGGAATATTGAAGTAATCAGCTACATCATTGACTTCATCCAAATGCTTGTAGGCATCTTCATGATCTTTTCCATAAAAAGGTATTTCTTTGAGTGAAGCTAGGATATGACCCTTTAGCTCGAAGGTAGCAGTCGCGGGAATTGCGGGTTGCACAAGTCCCGGGCCATTGTCGTCGCGCATCCTCTTCTTCCATTCTCCCATGGGTATTTCATCAATGTTAGCCATTGTGAAAGCTAACTCTTCCTCGGACTCGGTTTCGTGCTCGTATGTAGGCTCCTCTTCTTCCTCGGTCTCGTACTCGATATCTTCTTGAATTGGATCTTCGATTATCAAAGAGGCACTGGATGCTCCTGATTTACTGCTCTTCTTTTTCCCAAAAATAGTCTTCAAATTGGACAAAGGCGACTTCTTTGGTGTACTTGAACTCTCCACGTCCTTTCCTTTGTTCCTTTTCAATGCGGATTCGGGATCTTCAAATGGGGGTACCAGTGGGGTGTCTGATCCTCTAGTCATGAAAGTCTTGAAATAAATAGAATAAAAGCGTAAAAAGAACAAAAAAAATGTACTAAAAAAATTTATAAATTAACTGCTAAATAAACTGGTACTCGCCGAGTAGGTGCGACTGCACTCGACGAGTATCAGTGACATTTTGAAAAATTCTAAACTTAATATTAAAACTAAAATAGATGCTAAAACCTAATTACTAAATACTAAATTGCAATAAATGAACTCTATGCAAGTAAACTCACACAAAGGATCAAAAAAATTAGGAATTAGATTAATTATTTAGAACCGTTCCCCGGCAACGGCGCCAAAAACTTGATGTGTGTAAAATGCACTTGTTTTATCCCTACTTTTTATTAATAAATTTAGCACACAAAGGCAGTGAACCTGTCTTTTAGTGGTATAGATTAGTAAGTAAGGTGTCGAACTCAGGGAACGGAAAATTAAACTAATAACTAATTTTAACTAAAACAATTAATAAAAGTAAATGGGGTTTCTTCTAGTTTTGCAAGACTAGAAACTTAGGCACACTAAATTAACTAAATAAATAAAGCAAACAACTAATTCACCAAATTTGATAATGATGTTTCTGTTTAGGTTCAACCAATTCACTCCTATGGTTATTTGTATTTATGATAGATTAATTGTTATTGGCTACCAATTATAATGGTTAGGTTAATGATTTGGATTAAATAAGATTTGTAGTGGTCAATTAAGTTACTAATTCAATTAACCTCTTGTTTGATGGTTTCTCAAACAAGCTCACACATTAATCTTCCTATTGTCTTATTAATCTTAGTTTCATAATCATTACTCCTAAGCATATGGTTTAGTGTTCACATAGACATATGAGGTTAACAACTAAGAGATGTTCATGCAGCCTAATTGTCTTCCAATTAACAGAAAATAGTAGTGATTAATGCATAAGGTTCGTTAACAAACTTAATTTAATATATCACCAATAAAAAATCAAGCAAAAACTAATAATTAAACCATAGGAGTTCCTTGGTATTCCCTAAACAGAAACAAAAACGTATTTAGTTCATAGTTGCAGTAGAAACAAACACAAAAACAAGTTTAACTAGATCAAACATATTCAATTCCTAAATCTAAGTGGTAGGATTAACCTAGTTGCTTGAATTCTTCAAAAGATTGAAGCTTAGGGTTCCTCAGCGTCTTCTAGGGCTCTTAATCGCATCTTGACCTTCAAAAATCGCCAGGAATGTTGCCCCATTGGATAGAGACTCAGTTTTTATAGATATCTCAAAACAGGGTGTACTCGGCGAGTAGCAGAACCAACTCGCCGAGTAGGTGCATAGTTATCCGTCTTGAATCAGGAATCGTAGCTATCTTCTGGAATATCCTCGTGTACTCGCCGAGTAGAGTCGTGTACTCGCCGAGTAGATGGTCTTTTGTCCCTTATTTTCATTCTTTGGTCTTTAACTGCTTTCCCTTGCTCCCTTTTACTCCCAAGCATGTCTTCTGGACTGAAAACAAAATTCAAACCATTTTAAGTACCTTTTGTCCACATTATTCACATAATTAATTAAAAATGATTAAAAATATGTACTAAATAATTAACTAATTATGCACATATCAAAATACCCCACACTTGACTTTTGCTTGCCCACAAGCAAAACTAAATTTTAAGCATATTAGAATCACATATAATAACTCCAATCTAACCCAACCATTATTCCAAGACCGCAACGCATGCATTTGTGTCTAAAAGTTTTCCTAAGGACCCCCCATACTCCAAATACTCACAATCCTCATAAGATTTGTAGTGGTCAATTAAGTTACTAATTCAATTAACCTCTTGTTTGATGGTTTCTCAAACAAGCTCACACATTAATCTTCCTATTGTCTTATTAATCTTAGTTTCATAATCATGACTCCTAAGCATATGGTTTAGTGTTCACATAGACATATGAGGTTAACAACTAAGAGATGTTCATGCAGCCTAATTGTCTTCCAATTAACAGAAAATAGTAGTGATTAATTGTGACAACCCCAAATATATTGCCGTTACAAACCCTATTTTCACTAATGGAATGCGTCACTACATGTTATTTTATGTAATGTTTGGAGTCGTCAATAAACAAATATCTAGTTATTTATATGTTCCGATATTATCATAAGTAATTATAACTTGTAAATGTTAACCCCGTTTAACTAAATAGAGTTATATTACTTTTCAACCACTTCACCCGGGTAAAAAGTTTTTACCCCGTTAAACTTTAGCATCGGGTAGCTGTGTATCGGGTGCAATACCCGAGACATATATATACAAATGGACACTACAATTGAACTCTTTTACCACACCTTCACTCTCTCTCACTACTTTCTCTCTCTAGACCCGAAACCGACCCCAAATCCGCAAATTCCGGCTTCCAAACATAAGGACTCATTCCCTATCTTATTCTAAACATACTTCATTGTATTTAGGGGCCAAAAATCATAGAAAACAAGGACCAAAAAGAGTTTACGGCCTAAGAAGCCCCTTAGGCCGTAAACACCTAAAAACTTGCCAAAAACCTCATTTTTCCTTCCTTTAAGTTTATGGACTTATTAAGACATATACCTAGGAGAGTTTGGACATTAAAACACAAGGATTTGAAGCTTAAAAAGGAGTTTACAGCCCAAGCTTATGCTTAGGCCGTAAACACCCCAAAAACCCCAAAAACCCTTGTTAAAAGCCCCAAAAACTCATCTAGGGTGTTTAGTAATTTAGTCTTGGCACTAGGAAATGTTTAAGTGCATTAAACAACATCATTTGAGGACAAAAAGAGGAGTTTACGGCCAAGTCAAAGCTTGGGCCGTAAACACCCAAATTTTTGTGTCAAACAAGTCCCAAAAATTATCTAATACATGTATGGAATTTAGCTAAGGCCCTAGGATGTGTGTTGTACCATTAAACTTCTCATTTTGATGCCAAAAGAAGAGTTTACGGCCAAGGATATTCTTGGGCCGTAAACTCCCCAATTCTTATGCCAAAATGTCCCAAAACTCCATCTAAGGCCTTCTAGAATTTATCTAAGGTGAATGGGAGTTTGTTGTACCATTTAAACATCCATTTTGAGGGATTAAATGGAGTTTATGGCCCAAGCACAAGTCTTGGCCGTAAACTCCCCAAAATGTCACAAAATGAGGGTTTAATCCCTCCATATTAGTTCAAGACACATACCATTAAATCAAGGAAGTGAAATAAGGCCTTAAACTTGCATTTTGGAAGACCACATGAGTTTACGGCCAAGACTAGGGGGCTTACAGCCGTAAACTCCCAAGGAGTGGCCTTTGGCCTGTAAACTCCAAGTGAGTGAGCTCATGGACCCTCCCGTAAATCTTTCTTGGCCTTATACCACTCCTGGGAACCCCTTCTAGGCCCTAAAACCCCGAATTGATGCTAGAATGCCTAATTACTTAAATGGAAAGCATAAAATGATTAATTTCTTTTAAAACACATATTTTCATATGACATTAGGGTCTTAAAATGTGCACAAGTCATTGTTTGGAACAAAACGCTCAACCGACACTTTTACCCGATTTACCCGATTCACCCGATTTACGCGATTTCATGTGAGTTCATACCCCTTTAATGAACCTTTCAAATGTTTTAATTGCTGTAGGGGGGAGATACAAGTTGAATACACATGTTTATGGAAATTTATACAAGGCAGTTAATCATATTACAGAATTAATCACATGTGATTCACTACCTGTAGTTCAAATCACATGTGATTTATCACTATGCCTTATAAATCAATCATTTGTTTTCAAAACTATTTTGGATAAACAAACAAGTTTTAAATGTTTCTTTTGTACAATACTTTTATTTAATAAATCTCCTTATAAAAATGTAACCACACTGATATATTTATATAAGTAAGACTTGGAGGACTTAGGACCGATAGCTCGCCTTATTTCCTGTTCTTGTTTGATTGTGGGCTTAGGGTAGTGGTTATCTATCCGACTGTCGTTGATTTCTTAGTTATATATTTCGTATATTAGTGCGGATTACGAGTACTTCTTATTTCATTAGATGCCTAAATCACTAACCTGACTAGAATCATACACACTAAGTTAACTATAATAGGTATAGTTAAGGTCTCTATCCCTCGTAACTACTACTCTACATTACTATAATTCTCTCTATTATGAAACTATACACTAATAAGAGAATACAATATGAGTTATACAAAAGACTACTCCACTATAATACAAGAGAAAGTACTAATCATGAGATAACTCATTAATCCACTACGAGGCACTCTATTCGCTACGCACTACGCCCGAAGTCTTCCGATAGGAAGACGACACTATATGTATAGATCTATACGAGGCAGACACTATTACATCCTGACTGATAATTTCAGTCCGAGCCGCACAGGTCCAGGGATGCCTTTACTCCACTACACTATACATGACCGGGAAGGTCATGGGGGTCCGCTATTACTCACACTATTGGCGACATACAAGAAATACACTATAACCACACTAAAACACTAAACAAAAGATAAAGTTAATATCCCGAAGTAAATAAGTATCTAATACTAAAGG
Source organism: Lactuca saligna (assembly GCF_052625555.1). Lineage (NCBI taxonomy): Eukaryota > Viridiplantae > Streptophyta > Magnoliopsida > Asterales > Asteraceae > Lactuca > Lactuca saligna. The sequence continues at coordinate 161,658,318 of NC_136424.1, read as the reverse complement.
AAGCTGCACCACTATTATTTACTTCAAGTATAACTTACTATATTGCTTTACTTATCGGTGAGTCACTATTATACCTCCACGATAAATGGTTTACAAAGATGGAAATATCATATTTCTTAAAGGTTTTCACTTACTATACATTTCTGGAAAATATAAGATTTTCTAGGTTTTACTACTACTTTTAACTATAAACTTCAGCTTTCATACTAACGATTCTAATGCTTTTTATATGAGAACTCACACTAAACTCTTATGAACTCACCAGCTTTATGCTGATATTCTTTTCAAAATAACTTGTATCTTCAGGTCGAAGATAGACAGGTACAACTGCAGCATTTTTGGAGAAGATGGAGCATGCAAGACCCATCTTTTATTTTTGTTTACTTTTGGTGTTTGTTGAACATTACAAAACACACTTGTAAATACACTCACTATGTAAATGAAATGGTTGTATGTTTCTTGCTTTTACTATTATGCAATTGTGATGATACCGTACACTACGTCATCCACCCCGAAATGTATTCTGCCGTTATCGGTTTTAGGGTGTGACATTAATGCATAAGGTTCTTTAACAAACTTAATTTAATATATCACCAATAAACAATCAAGCAAAAACTAATAATTAAACCATAGGAGTTCCTTGGTATTCCCAAACAGAAACAAAAACGTATTTAGTTCATAGTTGCAGTAGAAACAAACACAAAAACAAGTTTAACTAGATCAAACATATTCAATTCCTAAATCTAAGTGGTAGGATTAACCTAGTTGCTTGAATTCTTCAAAAGATTGAAGCTTAGGGTTCCTCAACGTCTTCTAGGGCTCTTAATCGCAGCGTGGCCTTCAAAAATCGCCAGGAATGTTGCCCCATTGGATAAAGACTCGGTTTTTATAGATATCTCAAAACAGGGTGTACTCGGCGAGTAGCAGGACCAACTCGACGAGTAGGTGCATAGTTATCCGTCTTGAATCAGGAATCGTTGCTATCTTCTGGAATATCCTCGTGTACTCGCCGAGTAGATGGTCTTTTGTCCCTTATTTTCATTCTTTGGTCTTCAATTGCTTTCCCTTTCTCCCTTTTACTCCCAAGCATGTCTTCTGGACTAAAAACAAAATTCAAACCATTTGAAGTACCTTTTGTCCATATTATTCACATAATTAATTAAAAATGATTAAAAATATGTACTAAATAATTAACTAATTATGCACATATCAAAAGCTTAGGGCTTATTGCTAACAACTTAAAGCTTAAGTCATACATATTATGGTTTAAGGCTTAATACTTAGGGTATATGACTTATAACTTATGGCTTAATGTTTAATGCTTAAAACCCCTTCCCACAAACCCATGTTGATACTGTGACATCCCCAAATTCACGATCATTTTAAAAAAATTTATTTATGCTTATTTTAAAATCAGAGTAACCTTTTAAAGAAAATTATTGTGGAATTTTTCCAAAAAAAACATTATAAATATGTTATCAAAGCATTTCTTAGGAAATGTATTTTATTCATTTTAAAACTTTCGGATGTCATCGTCAATACAGAAACATAAACATAAACAGACCTTAAATTCATTTACACTAGTTATCTACATCTCCTTAATCTCTCGATGTAATGTAGCTTCATATCGACATCTTTGATACAAATAAACTAAGTGGATCAGGTTGGGAAACATGGTGAGTACATAGGGTTTTCAACCCACAATAATATAGTTATTATGTTTCATCATCAAATAATTAACCCATTTAACCATCCCCATTATCTTCTTTATTCTTAAGTATCTTCTCTATGAATCATCTACTCCTTATTATTTATTCCTAAGGATTGACCTAAGGAATAGGCACGAAGTCCATCATCACCAGGGTTTATATAACAGACACTAAGTCCATAGTCACCAAGGTTTATCTCGTTTATTGACAATATTATTTTCGAGAGTCAGTTCACAATACATGTTAATGGGTTTTTAGAATACACCGGGTGAACGTCTCGTTCACAACACCTACAGGTTGCGAGCCTGGTAGTGTTCCACTGGACTATCTAGAATAGTCTGTGGTTGTCATCCATATTCTGCTAGATGACGGGGCCAACTCTTGGGTAAAGGCTTCTCTCGTTTTTCACATCTCACCCTCATCTAATGTTCTATTTCACCTTTCATTTCATCATCCAACTCATCTTTTATCTACCCATCTTTACCCCTTGTAATTTATAGGTATAAAATACATATACAGTTTAAATCATTTAAAACACGTATATTAGTGTTCATCCAACATAGATAACACGTATACAGATAATATGCACATATAGCATGTAATTTATATAAAATACATCATATCTATGTGTAAAATAAAAGTAACTATGCGCTCACTTGTTAAAATGATGATTCCAAACTCAGACAACGCTTCGCTTTTAACGATTCTATTTTCCTTCGACAAAACCTAGCATTATTATCACTAAGTTTTAGTTTAATCTTTATTGCGACTAATTATTAGTCTAGATCCATCATTAACTCAAAGTCTACTTCATGATCTATCAAGTAAGGAACAACCAGGTAGGATCATATCGAATGTAGGGTCCGTTGGGTATATGAAGTATACTGTTTGGAAATCTCACTTTAAACACGTCACTAAATCACAGCCTAGACATCATCCCCATAAGTAGATCAATCAGTATAACGACTTTGAATTACTAATAAATTTTATTTATAGGTTCATAATAACGATATTATAAGTCATATTTAAAGTAGGGTAACATAACTTACTTAGCTAGGAGCCGGGATCTACAGGGGCAGAACTTCGTCGCTGAATCTTTCTAAAAAAGATTCTTGCAGCGCTTCAATGCTCACCTTATTATACTAAAAACTGCAAAAATAGAAGTCGAATAATGAGGGACAGAAATGCTCAGGGGATAAGAAGAGAAAGAATCTTGAATCAAGAGAATGGTGCAAGAAATATGAGAGCCTAGAGACTCTTATTTATAGTAATTGAATTTTCAAAAACCACCTTCTATACTTATTAAATGACTAAACACCTCTTTATAATACTATTTTAAATAGATTTAATGATATTTGTACTAAACTAATGTTGAAAGTACTCAACACTAGTCTTATAACGACTGCATCATCGATACATTTCTAACAATATATATATATATATATATATATATATATATATATATATATATATATAAACACACACACACATATATATAATTTACATTTTATTTTAATACGTAAATGTGTTATAAAAGAAGTATAACTCGTTCATACAAACTCCGTTTTTTGATGTTCTTTATATCCATGCGTAGCTATCGACGAGATCTACAACTTTCGTTTACACTCCGTCGGCTAATTTGGAATTTATATTTTTGTCCATATTTATATAAAATTAAATAATTTTGCTAAAATCATAACTCTCTCATATGGATTTCATTTTTGGCATTCTTTTTCTCAAAGTTCATATTTTAAGGAGTACTACGATTTTCATTTTGGTCGCATTAGTTTAAAGTCAACCATTCTCTTTGTATCTTTTTACGTCATATATTCGTTGTGTGCGGCTGACTTTTATATCTTATAAAAATCGTATATTATTCATATGGATTCAGATTTTGACGGAATTTATATTTTCGGGATCGGGACGACGTATACTTCCTAATACATTATATATATATATATATATATATATATATATATATATATATATATATATGTTTTGGCACACTTATTTTTACGATATATGAACGATTTGACTGATTTTTCCTATTTTATTATATTATAATAATCATGAAACATATAATATTCAAAAAATTATTCTTTATTACACCAAATAGGTTATAATTGTTAACACTAACTATTACTTTGGTTAAGATTATTTATCCTAAATAATCTTCTATAAAAAAACATTTTTAACGTTTATTATATCTTAATTGATTACCTCGAATCTGCAGGTGTTATAGATACCTACCCTACCCCTGTTGGGTATCTTGTTTGGTGGTAGCCTTTGATGCGATCAAGTTCATTCCATGCTGCTATTTGGTGTTTGCTGTCATATGATAGTTTTGACTGCTTTCCCATGTCGACTGATTGTTTTGCTCTTGGTTGCCTTATTTGTGCTAGCTTTGATGGTTTTGGGCATGGTGGTGCTTATTGATGTTGTAAGCTTAGTTGTGCTCATTGCCGGAAAAATGGTGTTTGGGTATATTCACTTTTAAACTTTTTACTTTTTACCCCCAAAGTTGTGGTTGGTGTAAATTGTAACTATATATTTGATTCTACAACTTTTAGTTGCTGCACAAATCAGAATTGTGGGTGTCATAAGGCCTGTTGATGCCGACATTTATGAGCCAGGTAATTGTCATTCACTTTGGGTAAACTTTATTCAATGAAAAAGCCTAATGTTGGGTTGCTTGCTTTTAACTTGTATTTTTGTAGCACTTGAAATGTTGCATGCTTATGGATTTAACATAATGGAGAAAGTTGATTAACTTTAGTCTTTTTGATTAACAACATTTGATTTTTGTTAACCTGCATCTTATTTTTATGCAAGTAAGGTGTTTGATTAATCAACTCAAAGAACCTGACTTACATGTATATGTGTTTGTATTGATATATCTTGTTGTGAAATACCTTGAGTTCTATAAATTTTATTTCTTTAGCTGAATTGGAGGATTACCGTAAATTTTGTTGTGTAGCTTGATTTTGGTCACATCTTTCTTACCCTAACTTTGTTTATATTTTTTAGGCCCTGAAGAACCTTAGCTACAACAGGTTCAACCATCCAAGAACTGATGTGAATTGCAATTATTGTTTGTGTGATGATTTAAGAATTATTGATCAACAAAATTAGTAGATTTAAATCTCAAAGCAATATAAATGGATCGATCATGATTCATTTGTTCTAAATAGATGTATTATAAGCTAATTATTTTAAATAAATGGACCATGACTCCACTTGACCAATTTATTATTAAAATTTTACCTATAATTAAGAGTTTTTTATTATAAAATATATAAAGTGTGCTATTTATCTATTTTTAATTGATCCAACCTAGATGGTTCGAGGATCTACCTAAGCCTGGAATAGGTGGATTTGTTGATCAATGTGTGCATTATAACTTATGTATCCCAAAAGAAGTACAACATACTTTGACAAGCACACCGAGCATGCTTTTTAATACCCTAACCTTTTGTTTGTTGCATGAATCAAAGGCATAAACAACAAAAGTTAATGGCAATATCCGTTTTATACTTATTAAACTTGGCTCACATGATAAACATGTTGGGATGGAGAATGTCACTTTCAATACTAAACCGTAACATGTAAACAAAAGGAATTTGGAAGGTTATGTAGGTTTTGGATGGTTTTAAACAAATGCATTGTAGATTTTTAAGAAAGTACATTGGCTTTTCCATACTACTGGGTGATAAAAAATGAAAAGTATGTTTCTTTTTCATGTACAAAAATACCAAAAAAATGAAAAGTTTGTTGCCAAAATTTTCATTTTTAAGTTGTTTTCTATATGTTTGGCAAAGCAAGTTTTAAATACTAAATTACTAATTGAGTTAACTTGTATTTTTCAATGCTTTCCCGTTATGAGTTTATTCTCAGTTTGTAGAGAACTTCGCATTATTGGTTTTAACACCTAATTTTCTTGGTACAGGAACCACAAGTAACTTTAGATTAAGACAACCAAGTCTAAGAAGGGGAAAAAGTTCAACAAGACTACATGGGATAATAAAGGAAACAAGGAGCAATGTTATTGAGAAAACAACGTAGAAGTTCTCATTCTCGGTTTAATATTTTCTTAAACTTTTTCCCTTTTGATGTTATCTGGATTTTATCTTGGTTATTATTTTTTTTGGTCAACTTTTAACAGGAAAAATTATGTATGAATATTATATTCTTATTAATAAAATTTTCTTTTTGTTACATTTTATTGTATATTTCTATCTTTTGCATTTGATAATAATAGGTGGTTATTAGATGTATCTATATTTGTGCCTAAATATATAAAAACCATGCAATTGTAAAAAGTTAATGGGCCTAAAACGAAACAAATGACATGGCCAAAATAAATAAATGTGACAAAAGCCTAAACATAGTGACATTTTATATTAATTGACGTGCTTCGATAGTAGTCACAATAAAAAACAATTGTGTCTAGAAAATAATGCGACAATATGGAAGATAATAGTCATGTTCATTTAAATTATGTGTGTTGATAGGATACTAATGAATACATTTTAAATACTTGTCTATGGGTATAGTACAAACAATAGTCACACTCCATAATATTTGCATGTCTAAATGATAAAATAGGTTATACTAATAATCAATTTTGTCTCACAATTACAAATACTATTATGTCTATAAATGTAACGCCCCGTTCTAAGAATAATGATTCATGGATCCTCGGGATCAAGAGTAAGGGCGTGTTGGTCCTTTAAGGGTAGTGGGTTGTACTCGAGAAGGTTTTGGAACGGTGAATGTTGATAGAAGCATAAGGCTTCTCGCCACCTTCGTGTGGACATAAAGTTCATCGGAAATGGGCTTAAAATAAAGAAGTTATGACATTTTGAAAATATTGTCATTTATGACCTTAATGTCAAAAGTTGATGAGGAAAGCCATGCATGAGAATGGGTCACGCTGGGTACGCCCAACGTAGGCTGGGTTACGCCCAGCGTAATCAGGTAAATGAATGCAGGTCTGTGTGTGTGTGTGGGGGGGGGGGGTACGCCCAACATACGTCCAGAGTCTTTAAACCCTAATTTGAGGGTGAGCCACTATATATAGAACATTATGGCTTCGACCCTAGCTCCCATATCAGCCTCCCTAGCCTCAGAAGAAACCCTAGAATGTTCCAACCTTCAATTATAGAGATCTTGGCCTTGGAAAGCTCATCTTGGTGGTTTAAGCTTGAAAGAGGAAAATAGGGAGTTGTCAAAGAGAAGTTGAGTGGCTGGAGATTGTAGATCTGGAAAGGAATCATCTTCTAGAGCCCTTTTGAGGTAAAAAGTCTCTAGCTTGACAATCATATTGTGTAGATCTATGTGTTGTGAAGTTTTGACACCATTCTTGTCCCAAAAACCTCATCTTGATGCATGATTCAAGTTGGTCGAGATTAGCTGTCCTTTCAGACCTTAGGAGAGGTCTTGAGTAAGAAAAATGAGGTCCCAAGGGCTTTGGTTGTCTCATATGTGATATAAGTAGGTCTTAATGGATTAAGACCTTGGATTAAGAGCTTTATGGATGTCCCAAGTAATAAAGTTTGAGACTTTATGAATCCTAGACACATTTGGCCTATGGATCTAAAGTTTGGGCTTAAAAGCTTAAGCCATTAAGAACTTATGTGGATTTGTTGATCAGCGAGGTTACTCCCCGCGTATATGATAGTACGACCTGCGTAGTGGGTATGTGTCCTGATTCCTGTCCGCGAGCATGGATGTACGCCCAACGTACCAAGAGGGGTACGCCTAGCATACTCCCTCTGTTGGGATTTCAATTTTGGGCCTTACTTGATTGGGCTGTCTATGGACTAATAAAGCTTGGGCCTTGACTGAATAGTATGGATGGAGTTTGGGCCCAGTAATTATTATGGACCTTGGATCTAGGCCCGTTTGTAGATGCAAGCCCAATTTAGTAAATTGGGCTTTGTATGAGAATTTGACTTTGGGCCTTAGCCCAATAAGAGGATGATGGACTTGATGAGTGTTGTGGGCCTTAGTCAATTTACCCTTGGAAGGATATTGCGATTGATCTAATGATTGTTTTGCTGCTTTGAATAGTTCGGGATTTTCGGTGAGTCGGTGATTCGGGAATCTTCTTCTTCAGTTCATAGTTTCGGCAGTTGCGAGGTGAGTTATCCTCACTATATCGATAGGGTCTAAGGCACCAAGGCCAGCCCTTTATCGGATTGTAATCTGGGTATCATTATTATGTTATTGCGTTGCTATGTTTGCATCATGGTAGTTAGGGTGGTATATGTTAGAGACCCGGTTAGGTCGGTATCCTGGTTGGATGATAATATGTTATGTGATCTGCTCGATCGGTTTGTTTGGATGTGAATTGTTATATGATTGTATGTTTATGTGCACATGGTTGTTGGACTGGGGTTGGGTTGAGGCGGGTCCTTCTTTGTGCTGTAGGCCAACATACCCAGGGCGGACCGGTTATCCCGAAGGCCCAGCGAGCGATCCGGATAGGCTGTAGGCCCCGGGAGGGCGGACTAGACGTGCCGAGGCTCGAAGAGTGGACCAGGCCGACTAAAGGCCCGGTGCGGGCGGACCAGTTATACTGTAGACTCATAGAGTGGACCAGGTGGGTTGAAGGCCCGGTGCAGGCGGACCAACCACACTACAGACTCGATGGATATGGCTAAACTCGGAGGGTGGACCAGGTGGACTGAAGGCCCGGTGCGGCAGACCAGTCTATGTTATGTTATGATATGGCTTGTTATGTGTATGACATGTGTGGTTGGTATTTTGGGGTATCTCACTAAGCTTTTGGGCTTACAGTTGTGGTTTAAATGTTTCAGGTACTTCAGGAGACCGTGGCAAGGCAAAGGCATGATCGTACCGCTCCTCATGTTTATGTTTTATGATATGGTTCTGGGAAGACTCTGATAATAATTGTATTGAAAACCTTTTTGTAATAACTTTATGAAATTGGGTTGTTTTTGAAAAATTAAATTGGTTGGAATTTTTATGGTCGTTACAACAAATCAATTATAGTTATTTTTAATTGATTTTCTATGTCGAAATGATATAAAATAGTCATATGTACGACTTTTTATATGTCTTAACGATAGCATTGGTCATGATTAGTAGTATAAATAGGGCTATAAGCTAATACTAAATCCATAATATTAATAATATGTGTCTTTATAATACTTGTGATCATGTTTCACTTAATCGTGTGTCTCTATAAGATAGACAGTAGTCACCAAAAATGATTGTTTCTATAACTAATTATTAGCAAAATTGCCACTTATGAAATTAATTACATGTGATCATTTAGCGAACATGGTCATGTTCACCATAATTAGATGTCTTCAAAAAAACATCCAATAGCCTTAATAAACTTTACACCGTGTGACAATTTGTAGAGTCTAGTTTTTGCAAAAGTCGAAGTGTCTGTTTTGAGTTTCGCATGTTAGTTATTTTACTAAGTCTTCATTTGTGCGAAGCTTATAGTTCAGGACTTAGTATATTTTTTGTACACTCATGTTTCCTATAAATAGGGACTGAGGTTAGAAGTAGAGATAAGTTTTTCTTTAATTCTGTAATCAGTTTCTTCATCAATATAAGATCTGATTAATATTTACTCTTTGTGTTCTTACTTTTTATTCATATAATCATGATTGCTTTATAAATCTCGATTACAATTCTCATCAATTGGTATCAGAGCAGGATTCAAACTGCATTGATCTGATTTTTGTTTTAGAATCATTTGCTTTTTGAGTAGTGTTTTTATTCAAAAAATTTCCGTGCATTTTGGTTCTGAAAATCACTCTTGATCTTCAGATTTGAATCGATTCTGCATTTGATTTGTTTAGTCAAGTGATCGATTAGCAATTAATGATCAATTCACAAAATCATCAAGTTTTTCAAGTTTTTCTGAAAAAATTCTCGTGTTCATCAATGGCGAACTTCAACATGAATACCATGACTTCTTTCTCTCACTTGCTTGGTTCTTCAACCAAAATTCTAATGTTAATCCCTGAGTACTATGATCAGTGGGCTGATAGGATGGAGGATTACTTAAATGGAATTGATGAAGAACTCTGGAATTGTATCAGTGGAAAAGTTCTACCTCCTGAAAATGTTCAAACAATCGGATCATCTGCTTCTTCAATTGACATTGTTGAACAACAAAATCGCATGAAAAAGAATGAGAAAAGATGTATGAGGGAGCTAAGAGGTGCTTTGCCTCCTTTGGTTTACAATTACATTCGTAGTTGTAAAACAGCCAATGATATTTGGATCACACTGAAAGAGAAATATCAAGGAAGTGAGAAGACAAAGATCAATTCCGCTAAGCAATGTCTTGTTGAACTTAAGGAATTCAAACAAAAGGATGTTGAAACAATTGAAAACTACTATGATCGTCTAAATGAGCTTGTTTATCGTTGCAACAGGTATGGAATCTCAAGATCTCTTATAGAATTCAATCTGATATTCATCATGGGTCTTCGCAAAGAATGGCGTAGTGTGAGTATGATGATAAAGAACCAGCAAAGTTTTGATACAACCACCGTGAAGGATCTCTACAACCAGCTGAAAACTCATGAAAATGAAGTTACAGAAATGCTTGAAGAATCGAAACAGAGTCTAGGAGGACCTTTGGCTTTAGTTTCAAAGGTTACTGAAACTGATGCTGGTGAGAAAGAAGAATCAGACAATGAAGGTTTCTTAATGAATTCTGATGATGAAGCGGTTTCCTTTTATTCAAATAACAGAGTTAAGAATTTTTTCAATAAGCTTTAAATCCAAAAGGGAAGCAAACTGATGCGAAGAGTGGTTTCATAAAAGCTAGAGGTGAGGAAAAGAAGAAATTTGAGAAAGATGAAGAAAAGCAGAAAGATGCGAAAGCTAAGAAGAAACTAAAAGGATATATAGGAATTAGTTGTCATTACTGCAATGGTGCGAATCACTTCGCAGCTGATTGCATGTTGCGAAAGAAAGAGGAGAAGAAGAGCAAAATTAAAGATGGAGCCTATTACTCAGAGAAGCTTGAGGAGGTGCGTGCGAAGGTGAAAGGCTTGTCTTTGGTTGCGAAAGGAGAGTCTGATGAAGAAGAAAGTGGAACTTATCAGATCTGGTCTTCAGGATTTGATGATGAAGAGATGAGGCACCCAACTCATGGTGCCATGTTCGCAAGTTACGAAGATAATTGCGAAAAGAATGTTTCTGGACGATGCTTTGTGTCCACGTCCACTGATAAATCTCCAATGACCACTAAGGTATGTGCTATTCTTGAATCTTTTAATATTCCTTTATCTGCTTATGATGCTGAAATAACTTCATTTGATGATACTGTTGCTTATTTTGATGTTGTTATTGTCTCTGCTAGTACTGAAGCACAAAATCTAAATTCGCAATTAGTTGAGACAAGAAGACAATTAGAAATAAAACGAAGCAGAGTAGATACACTAGAATTACAAATGAAAAATGTAAATTGTGATAGGGACAAACTTGATAAAGAAGTTAGGTTGTTACTAGCACAAAGAAACATTTATTGTAACTCTGCTAAACGTTTGTATGCGAAGTTAACTGCTTTACATCATTCATCTGAGATAAGCAAAGAAGAACATAGGAAACTACTACCTTTTCTTGAATTTGAATGCGAAAAAGTTCATGTTGTTTCTTATGACTGTGAGAATACTATTGCTCAGTTTGACAAAATACCTGATGATAGGTTTGCCTATGGTATTGTCAAAATTGATGAATTTTTGAATGCGAATGAATTGGTTAATATTGTTAATGAAAGCTTAACAATGAATGAACAAGTGAAAATACTAATTAGTAAAACGCCACAATGAAACACCATGCATGTCGCAAGTTGGTGATATATATACAGTCACTACAATTACTAAATAAGTGTGTCTACTGACGGTTTAATGTCACAATATTGAATAAAATGATTGATTTTAGCAACAAAATTCTCTAACCAATAGCCACACTTTTATAATAAAGCCACATTTTTTCATATCATATAAACACTGCATTTTAAAGTGACGATAAGACACATACCATGGAGTCACCTTCCGTCACACTTTCAGTGAAAAAATAAAATGTCACTATACGCATATGGTCACACTTTTATGGTGTGTCCATAGGTCATTTTTGTACTGGTGTAAAAATTTGTTCTCAAGAACAACATGATTTCTTTGAGTAATAATAATATATTAACAACTACATTGTACAAAAGGAACTATTTATAAAACGGCCATACATGGGCCAAATCATAGGATTGTAAATACACATAACATAAATACACGAAATTTATTTTCTTTTTATTATAAATTCATAAATATTAATAGTTTTCTTAAAAATAACATGTGTGGTTTCATAGCTACTTCCATCTAGCCAATAAATTACATAGTTCTCAAAGCAACTTCATCACTACTTCCATATGTAGCTTAGCACCAAAAAAAAGTTTCAAGGGGTTCTCAAGGAAAGTTGGTGTTTTGATCGACACCACTTGGATTTGACTCCGGTCTCACATCTATGCGGCCCGCAGATTCTCATTCCCTGATTTGTGATGTCCTTCATTGTGGGTGCTATTCAGTATTGTCAAATCATTTAGAGACTTTGGATTATTTGGAATTTTGCACTTGAATCTGCTTCCATCTGACGATTTCAAAACTTGCATATTTTGAGTTAAGGACAGAGAATGAATTTGTAATTTAGTATTTTTCTTATTCTATTACATACAAAGACAATGCAAGTTTAAATTTTGCATTTAGACTTGTTGATGTTTTTCTCGTAGACCAACCAAAAAAATACAAGTCAAAAGAAGTCAACCCATCAAATTAAATCTAATTTGGCGTAGATTGATTAAACATGAAATCTTTTTAAGTCGTAACACATCAATTTTGAAACTTTCTTTACAAGATTTTTTTTTTCAATTCAAAGTTCTACACTTAGTTTTTTCTTTCTTTTCTAGCATCACGTTCACAAATTTGAAATCTTTTTCCACGTTGCTTTGTTTTTCTTCTGATTAAAGATTTTCAACACTTAAAAATGTATTTTTTTTCAGACACTTTTATAGAGTTGTTTTGTTTTCTCTTTTGAATTACAATGTAGCATATAATGAGCCTAATAGTATTCCCCTTCAAGACATCTTCGATGATGTATAACCGAGTTTTTGATTAGGCCTAACAATCATGTCGTGTTCGGGTTGGCGTGTCGCGGGTCAAAATATGCCAACCCAAACAGACTCGTTTAAATATATAGGTCACGGGTTGGCAGGTTTGAAACATAAACCTATATATCACCCGCCAACCCATTTATTTATACGGGTTAACAAGTTGGTGGATTCGTGGGTCAGATTTGGGTTTGTGGATCAAATTCCATAAATAAAAATGACAATTAAACATGAATAAATTCTTGATGGTTAATGCAAACATATCTGAATTTTAGACGTTTAAATCTTAAACATCCAAATGAAAATTAAAAACATTCATAGAAACATGTTCAAACAAAACATTAATACAAACATAGATAATTCAAGTGCTAAAGTAATAGCCACAATTCTCATTTTTTCTCCCAAAAAATAAATTTAATTTTCCAACACCATTTCGATACTTGATTTCGGTCACAAAGTAACAGAGGGGAGATTGGGATTGTGGGAGACTGGAAGTCTGGAAGAGGGAGATACGCTCATACGCAATTTGATTTTGAGATTATTATTTAAGGCAAACAGGCAAAATGGTTACAGATTTAGCCTTACAGGTTATGACATATGACCTTAGGTCATCCACCACGAGTCAAAATGTCAAAAGTGTCAAATGGTCTATGAATCAATTGTATATATTATATAATACTTATTAAATATTAATACTTGATACATAAATACATTTAAAAATAAAATAATTTTTTTATTAAAAAGGTAAACGGGTTGGCGGGTCAACCCGTTTATTTTTTGAGAAACCCATATATGACCCGTTTAATAAACAAGTTGGCGGGTTGAAACTCAACCCAAACCCATTTATTTCGTGTCGTGTCGCGGGTCGTGTTGATAATTGTTAGCCCTATTTTTGATGCATTTATTTATTTTAGTTTTTCATTTTCAATGTTTATCTTATATTTCTATTATTCTAGTTTATTTTGAAATTGGTACTTTAAAGGATGTCACATTTGACTTTCAAGTGCATGATTATAGCTTATGATATTCATGCTTACTACACATCTAAAGAATCAGCACCAGAAAAATAGGAAAATTAGGAGTCTAAGGCTTCAAAAGGGGGTACATGAGGAACCTTCAGGCTTACTTAGAAAAGCATATGAACTTTAGGTCTATTGTTTACAAGAAAAAAATTTAGTTAACAACTATGATGATAGTTATGGACTTATGATGATACATGTAATTAAGCTATCTCTCTCTCTCTCTCTCTCCCTCTCTTGAAATGTTAATTGTGCATTGAACATAAATAAACTAGGATTGTTGTGATATTTTTTTCTGTTTATTTGCTTTCCTGTCATGGCAGGTGATGAACATGTTTAAAGGTGGATCAATATTATCTACATGTGTCATGATGATGATGATGATGACTGAGAGGAAAAGTAACTAAACTATATATTAGTGATATTAACTCTCTTGTTTCTGGCAAAATCGTTGAAATCAATGAACAACTCAACATCTATTAAATTATTAAGTTGACTGACATTTTACAATCAAACAATGGAATGGAGCAAAAATGGCATGTTCATGGATTAGGGTATCATTCTAGAACCAAACAGGAAGTATTGAGGATGCAACAATTGTACACTACGATGGAGTAATGAAACCATGATTAGTATTGGCATTAAAAAATATAAAATCTTTTGGATGAAACATTTCAAATATGATCACCCCTACAACCGTGTAACATAGAATAGCTTCATATATTTCATATTGTAATTCACTTGTGATTCACATATGAATTACATGTGATTTACATGTAAATCACATATGAATTACATGTGATTCACATGTATATCACATATGCATTTTGTGAGTCTTTTTGCGTCAATCAATTTCTTTTTAATTTTCTTGTAGTTTTGGAAGAAATTGTGTTGAATATTGAAGAGGTGAAAAGTGATAAATTCGAGAAAATATGAAAATATTGACATGAAGACATGAAAACGATTTGGAATTTTGTAGCAATTTTTTGTTTTTTATATTTTATATTGTATCGAATAAAGTACTTATTGTATTGTGTTTATAGATTAGTAAATAAAATGAGTTTTCTTATGATTTTCTTACAAATATTATAGTATATGAAATATGCATATATGCATTTGTAAAAATATGCATAAATGTACCAAAAATATTGAGTTTTTTGGTTAAAAGATTATAGTATTTTTTAAATATTCTAGTTTTTATTTTATTTTATTGATTTTTAATTAAAAAAAAACTACAGTTTTTTCAAAAAACATATTTTTTTCAATTTTTTTTTCAAAAATTCATGTTTTCTATAAAAAAATTTGCACTTTTTAAAAAAAATGAAAAATATTATTTTTAAAAAATCTAAAATTTTGAATTATTATTTAATTTTTAGACATTTCTATTAATATTTACAATAACACAAAAAATTAAACACTAAATGAGATTGATAAGATTACGATCATGACCTGAATGAATTAGTTTTGATCTTACGCTCCACTTTTAGTTCTCGGGTTCTCGGGAAACTATGAGTGTTCAACCGATCTCGCCCATATATATATATATATATATATATATATATATATATATATATATATATATATATATATATATATATATATAATTGCATCCTTACAAATATTTAATTTTTGGGATACATTTTGTAATTTACATGTTTCCTTGTAATAACATAACTATAAATACACTTAATTTACGATAATTACTCTTGATGTTCCACAATTATGCAGTCGAGTAGGAAGCCATTATGGCAATGCCACAAAGGCCTTCTTGCGTATCAATATCTCTTTGTATCATTATGTACCCCTCTTGACCCCAACCTGTTCCCCAAGAGTTCTTCACGAGCCAATATTTAGTTCCGTCAGCACTCGCTCCATAACTAACCGCAGTAACACCATTGTCTATTTCAATACCACATTCTCTTGTAAACACCCCGCTAGAGTAGAATAGGAAGTCGGACCCACTAGCATCAATGGCCACAGAAATAAGCAGACTAGCTATAGCTTTCAAAGGTGCACTTTCACTATTAGCAGGAACGTCTTCATGACCCGTAATCACTGCAGCATGGTTAGATTCCTCGTTGTTGTTGCAGGTGCCATCGACTCCTTTGTACGGGTAGTTGCTCTCTATAGTAAGGCCTTTATTTTTTAGGATGAAATCAAAGGTGTCTTCCATATGACCGCCCTCACATCCATGATCCTGACCACTGGTGTCACAATCCACAAGCTCTTGTTCAGATAGAGAGACCAATTTACCTGTTTTCAATTGTGTAACACCGTAAATTTTCAAACCAAAATTGACATTTTCAAACACAAATAAACACATGTCACATTTTCTCAAAAATTTCAAGCATCACTCATGAACACATATTTCAAAAATTGTTTATCACAAATCCATGATCCTCCAAACAACATATCTCCATTGAGGGTGTGTACAATCAAACCGAGGCCTTCCCGTGATCTTGAGAAGTACCTGAAACACATAACACATATCACATTAAGCATGAAACTTAGTGAATTCCCTAAAATACCTCACACACAACTCATTAGCCACTTGAGGCTATAAATCAATAAGACCTTCTGGTTAATGTGTCTCAGTGGGACCCTCCAGTCCCACAACTCGGGTGGACCCTCCGGTCCTAACTTAGATGGACCCTCCGGTCCTAACTTTGTAAGATTAGAATAATACACAACATAAATCACATAGACAAATGTGGAATATCAAAATACTCAATATAAGCACATAAGACCCTCCAATCACACACTCAGATTACTAATCTAGGTATGTATAGTGAGAAGACTCACCTTGTAAGAATCGGATAACTCGAACTCGAATCACCGGTCTAGCCTCCGCCTAACACAATATGATAATTATCCCTAACCAATAACGACTCTTAATGAAGCTAAACCAACCATTTTACAAACTCACAGAAGGGTAAAAGACCATTTTACCCCTCTATGGCCTTAATGGTCCACAAATTGACCAAACCCGAAAAGTCAACCAAAAGTCAATGTCAGTGCGTATGCTACGCGTACCAACTCTCTACGCTGGGCGTACTCTGCTGCCATGCAGGCATCAGGGATGCTCTACCCCTACGCTGCACGTACTGGGATTATGCCTAGCGTACGTCCCAGTTTCACTCTTTCTACTCGTTTGGTCTTAATCAGTTAAGACCTTGGTTCATATCATAGATTTGGACTCCCTAATAGCTCTTACTCCATAAAGTTAGTGACTTTAAGCCTTTGGATGGCTGATAAGGTCACAAACACACAAAAATCTCATTCTCTTAACTCAAAATGCTCATATCTTATGCATGGCTTGATTCCAACGTCCAAGTCTTGATTTTTATGACACTACACCACTGAATACACTCAAAGGGGTTGATCATAGTCTCTAGAGATCAATATCTCATAAAGTCTCTAACTTTTGGAACAAAACCCTAAAATACTCTACTATGATGCATAAATCAAAAGAGTGAGAAAGCTTGAAGCTTTATACCTCTATATGAAGCTCCTAACTCAGATATGCTCAGATCCAAGGGCTTAGACTCTCACTCCTTTTTCTCCAATGCTTCTTCTTCACTCCAAGAACATACAAAATAACTTAAAGGCTCTCAAATGTACTCACAATATATATGAATGAAGGTTTAGGATTTAAGAGGTTTTGTTGTCTGAGAATGGTGGCCAGGAATGAGTCCATCATATAGTTTATATAGGAGACTCACCCTAAATTAGGGTTTTCACTCTAGGCTTAGTACGCCCAGCATACCCTCTGGTACACCCAGCGTACTAGGTGGCTTCCGCATCAGAAGCACGCATATGAGTACGTTGAACGTACACTCACATACACCCCGCGTACTAATTCACCACCTTTTCTCAATAAGGGGCTAAAATAGACAAGTACTCAAAAGATCAAGTGTTACAAGGTATACCTAGACTTGGGATGTTATAAGTTGGGTTATTCCTTCCATAGCTTCCATAACTGAAGACGCCCAGTAACACCCTAGAAACATATATGATGCGATATCGAGTTTAAATATGGTCTTGTTAACAAAAATAACTTAATTAGTTCTTAGACTGCATCTCAAGTTTGAAATTCCCGTAGTAGTTTTTACTTACCACATTGGCCTTGGTATTTAACAGGCGTTACTGTGCCTGTCTTTCTATAGTCCATTGATGATGGAACTGCTGTCGCATTTTCGTACCTGAACGCAGAGGTCGATGAGGAACATTCGTGTGCCTTGAATGGGTTCCTTGTGCTTGTGAACTCTTGGTTTGTAAGGTCTGCAAGCTCATTGCCTGCTAGTTTGTAAGCTGTAACGCCTTGTTCCTGGTATGTATTCAATTAAAGATTTATTCATTTTTGTATAGAAACTCGACGAGTTGGAGGCTCCAAACTCTTTGAGTAGGAATGGAAATTGGACGCGGGTTGTAAAGTCCAATCAATGAGTTGAGAGACTCAACTCGACGAGTAGGCTAGCAGGAGTGAAACCCTAATTTTGGGGTTTTGCATCCTATTTAAGCATCTTAATCCCTTCATGCTAACCTCATTTCCAGACTCCAAGTCTGAAACCCTAAATCTAGAAACCCTATGCATTTGTGAGCTTGTGAGCTATTTTTTAGTGATGTTTTGTGTGTGTTGAAGCTTGTGAAGGAAGGAGAGGCTTGGGGATTCAAGAAGAAGTTAGTTGATCCAGAGACTCTATTTCATTCTCATCATTTTTTGCTAATCAAGTCTTAACCTTGCTTAGTAACTTCTTAGATCTTCTTATTATCATTTTATTGGGTTTTTGGTCCAAGAAGCATGATCTTTGGGAAATGGACGTCCCAAGTGAATATACCTTCAGATCTAGGTGCAAATTGAAGGGCTCTCATGGCATAAAGGTGCAAATTGTATGGCCATTGAAGCCCCATGTAAGCTTTAGGATGTCATTTTGTCCTTTTAAGCTCCAAAAGGCCATTCATGGAGAGAAAGATGGAAGATTTATGTGTTCTTGTAGTGTCTAGGGTCTAGATCTCAGTTTATATGCCTTGGTTTAGAGTATTGATGGTGTTTGGACCAAGATCTAGGTCTTAAAGAATTAGGGTTTGAACTAAACCAATTATGTAAGGCTATTAATGGGTAAAGTTGGAAACTTTACCCTTAAAAGGACATTTTCAGTGTATATGAGAAGTATGAAGCTCAGATATGAAGATTAGGGGATTAATCCATTAAGATGAAGCAACATACTAAGGAACTCGGCGAGTCCATAGAGGGACTCGACGAGTTAGAACGATTTGCCCCGATTCTGTAGAGGGCAGAACTCAACGAGTCTAAGGAGGGACTCGATGAGTTGACTCATTTTATCATGATTCTGCTGAGCATGGAAACTTGGCGAGTTAGAGAGATGACTCGACGAATTAAGTTAAATCATGGTGTTGACTTTGACTTTGACTAGATGTTGACCATGACCTTGACCTTGATTTTGACCAAGGTTAACCCGTGAAGGGGTCTTGAGTATAGAATGATATCTAAGGGGTTGTTTCTATATAGGGCGTGAGTAGAGCCGGTTGCAGGAGCAGAGACATTTCAACTATTTCACCTGACATTTGAGGTGATTTCCCTCCTGTATGAACGGGTAGAAGGCACCAATGTCAGCCCATATATGTATGCTAGTATGTTCCGGGATTAGGTTTGATGTCGGGGTAGCCTGAAGTAGGTTTATATGATTTCAGACTTCGGTCCGATGCCGAGGAAAAGCCCAAGGAATGTTTGTATGCTTGATGTCTTCATGATTCTTGCATGTGCTTGTTTATATGTTTCAGACTTCGGTCCGATGGCATGGTAAGCCCAAGGAATGCTTATATGTTATGTTATGTGTTTTCGGATTGTGGTCCAATGTCGGGCGGGGCCTGAGGAACGTTTATATGTTTATGTTATATGCATTGTTGATATGTTTATATGTATACCGAATTTCGGTCCGATGCCGGGTAGGGACCGATGCTGAACTCGTCTGATGTCGAGCGGGGCCCAATGTAGTGGGCAATGCCCAATTTTATGTTACTATTTGATTATGTGATTATGTGTATGGTATGTGGTAGTTTGGGGAGAGTCACTAAGCTTTGTGCTTACAATTTTTATTTTTGGTTTCAGGTACTACCGGTAGCAAGGGGAAGAGCTCAGGATGATTGTAGTGCACGCACCATTTATTTAGCCTAGGATGTTTATGCTATGATATATTTAACATATGTTTATGATATTTTGAGATACCTGACTTATGATTTTTATATGATGTTTGATAACTAAGGTTTTCTTAATGATTAAAAATGAAATTTTTTGACCGTATTTTTGGGATGTTTTATAAGCTTTATTCATGACACTGTTGGATGACTCTATGTGCTGAACATTCTCTTGAAAAATATTTGAATGTTGTTCTTTCTCATCGACATCCTTATACAAGCGTCCATCACTAGCCATCTATTGTACATGGCTCTCATAGCTTGATATTTAAGGAAGCAACCTAGATGTGGTGTGTGAAAGCAAAGTAGCAGAAAAGAAGATTAATACCAATAAAGTCAGGGTTGTCTAGTTTGTTCATGTCATAATTTTGGTAGATATAAGAAAAAATGATTTGTTTGATCAACTTCAGGGTGAGACTTGGTTTTCCAAGATTGACCTTCGGTTTGGATATCATCAGTTGATGATTCAGGATGAGGATATACCGAAGACGACTTTCAGGACTCGGTATTGGCACTATGAGTTTGTGGTGATGCCGTTCAGGCTCACCAATTCCCAAGTGCGTTCATGGACCTCATGAACAGAGTGTGTAGGCCGATGTTGGATCAGTTGGTGATTGTTTTTATCGATGATATTCTGGTCTACTCTAAGACCAGGGAGCAGCACGAGAAACATTTGAGGGAGGTATTAGAGACCCTGAAGGCGGAGAAACTTTATGTGAAGTTCTCCAAGTGCGATTTCTGGCTGTGGGAAGTACAGTTTTTGGGGCATGTCATCAATCAGGAGGGTATTTCCGTTGATCCAGCCAAGGTTGAGGCTGTGATGCGGTGGGAAGTGCCGAGGAATGTATCAGAGATTCGTAGCTTCTTGGGCTTAGCAGGCTACTATTGGAGACTTATCCAGGATTTCTCCAAGATTCCTATGTTATTGACCTGCTTGACCAAGAAAAATGTGACTTTTCGGTGGGGTGCGGATCAGTAGATGGCTTATGAGACCCTGAGATGGAGATTATGCGAGGCTTCGATTCTAGTACTACCTGTGGGGTTAGATGATTTGGAGGTGTACTGATATGTGCATATTTAGCTATATTTTTAGTATAGATTTTTATTATTTATTAGCTAATTATTTGCAAATTATGGATAAAAGGTACTTAATAGTGTTTAAATTGTATTTCCAGTCCAAAAGATATGCTTGGAAGCAAAAAGAAGCAGGAGAGGCGATCAAAAGCTCGGGAACTGAAGAGAGAAGAAAAAGAGCCAAATACTGAAGCTACTCAACGAGTAGGAGCCTCTACTCAACGAGTACCCATGAAGGTTCGTGAAGCAATACGTAAAGTCCTTGCCGTACACGGATTCTACAAAGGGGACTCGGCGAGTCGGTTGTCTACTCGACGAGTAGACCCTGTTTTGTGAAAACTATAAATACAAGCCACATTCCCGAATTTAGGGTTTCACTGGAATCCTTATGGAATTACTTTGTGACCAAGAAGGCATCTGGAGCTTTGGAAATCGTGTGAGAACCCTAATCTTCAAGTCTAAGAGGATTCAAGGCAACATAAACTTACTTTTCTACTTTATTTTTGAATAGAACTATGTTGGGATTGTTAGAATTCGTTTTTAAGTTTTTCTCTGTTGTAATTATGAACTAATTCCTTTAGTTTCTGTTTAGGGTAGATAAGTTTGCTCCTATGGATTGATTTATATTTAGATTGATTGTTTATTGGTGAATCTTGGTAAATTAAGCTTGTTAAATAACCTTATGCATTAACCATAACTATTTTCTATTAATTGACAAGTAATTAAGCTGCATGAACATCTCTTAATTGCTTACCTCATATGATTTATGTGAAAACATTTTTATATGCCTAGGAATAGTGAATGTGAAACTAGGGTTAACTAGAGAATGCGTAAATTAATGTGTGAGCTTGTGTGATAAACCATCAACAAGAGGTTAATTGAATTATTAATTTTATTAACTAATTACAAGTCTTATTTAATCTGAATAAATAAACTAGGGAATTTATTAGTTTAATCACTTGATCACTACTTAAATTAATTTATTTTCTAAGGATTGGTAATAGTGTATGTGAATCTAATCACCTTAGTCGGTAACCAATAACAATTAATCCATTGCATTGCCATAAAATCAACCATAAGAGTAAATGAATCGAACCTAAACAGAAACCTTTTTATTACTAAATTTAGTTGATTTTTACTTGTTTTTATTGTTAGTTATTTAATTGTGTGTTAGTTAGTGTGTTAAAGTTTCTAGTCTTGCAAAACTAGAGAAAACTTTTTACTTTTATTACTTGCTTAGTTAATTCTTGTTATTAGTTTAATCTCCGTTCCTTGAGTTCAATACCCTACTTATTCAACTATATCACTAATAGACAAGTTCACTATCTTTGTGTGTTTAAATTTTGTCTTAAAAGTAGGACTACAACCCGTGCATTTTTATACACATCAAGTTTTTGGCACCGTTGTCGGGAAATGGTTCAAAAATTAATTGTAATTTCTTGTATTATTTATCCTTTGTGTGAGATATATCTTGCTCAAAGTTACTGCTTTAGTAGTTTAGTTATTAGGTTAAGTTTTAATTTTATCTATTTTTTATAATTTTTTGTTTAATTTTTTTCCTGTTTTAGCCTTGAACTCGACAAGTGCAATCAAAGTTACTCGGTGAGTCCACAACTGAAGTTCAGTTTCGTTTTTATTTTATTTTTGCTCTTTTTACGCGTGTTTCTTGTTTTGATTTCAGGTTTTACATGACCCGAGGATCCAACACAACCTAGTTCCTCCATACGAAGATCCGGAATCCACTCTTAGAAAAAACAAAGACAAGGCCGTTGAAGACACTAACTCATTAAGTAAATCACCTTTCAAAGACCTTAAGTCAGTATTTGGGTAGAAGAATAGCAAGAAAACAGGCGAAACCAATAGTCAAAAGAGCGAGAAAAGCAAGTTTGAACGTTTTGAAGGAATTCCAATTCCAAAAGAAACCGATATCGATTCCAAATCTGAAGAAGAAAGCGACTTTGAAGGCGAACCCACTAACACCATGGCTAACATCGATGAAGTTCCCATGGGTGAATGGAAGAAAAGGATATGTGAGGATACCGGTCCGGGACTCGTGCAACCCATGATTCCCGCGACTGCCACTTTTGAACTATAAGGCCACATAGTTGCTCAACTTAAGGAAATTCCCTTCTACAGGAAAGATCACGAAGACGCATACAAACATTTGGACGAGGTCAACGATGTACTCGACTACTTCAATGTTCCTAATGTACCTTGCGAAACCGTTTTGTTTTGTATGCTTCCAGTCACATTCAAGGGAGCTACGAAAGACTGGCTGAAATCACTCCCTCCAGGATCCATCACTACATGGGTTAAAATGAAAGAAGAATTTATAGACCAATTTTTCCCTCCTTCAAAGATAGCCAAGTTGAAGAAAGCCATAGCCAACTTTGAACAACAAGCTGGAGAGTCACTTTATGAGGTATGGGAGAGATACAAGGGCCTACTAAGGAACTGCCCACATCATGATCTAAATAGTCAACAAGAATTTTCCATCTTCTATGATGGAGTCAATGTAACAACAAGGTAGCTCCTTGATTCGCAAGGACCTCTCACGAAGAAGCCACCCCCGGTGATCAAAGAGATAATTGAAGAATTCTCCAAACACTCTAGAGAATATCATAACCCAAGATATGACTTAACTCGAGGGGCGGTGAACTCTATTAATTATGACATGGCAGCAATGATGGCAAAATTGGAAAGCATGGACCGAAGGATGACCAAGATGGACCAATCCATCCATGCCGTTAGAGTGGGATGCAAAAACTGCAAAGGGCCTCACCTTACTAAATATTGTGACCTTGACGAGAATGGGAACCGAAAAGTACAAGTGTGCTATTCAAGTTGAGATAGGTATGATGATAATTGGCGAAAACCCAAGAAAGAATGGCTACCATATGATGAGTACAAAAAGACAAAGGAGAAAAAATATAAGCAAAAAGATAGAGACTTTTATCAAAAGGAGGAACCAGAGCATGAAAAGAAATCAGATTTGGAAGACATGCTTACAAGATTCGTGGCCGCTTCTGAGAAAAGACATAGTGATACCGATGCTGCAATTAAATATCAACAAAACATGTTAAAAGAACACCAAATTATGATGAAATATCAACAAGATCTGCTTAGGAATCAGCAAGCATCCATTCTCAACATAAAAAAGCAGTTGGGTCAACTTGCACAACAAGTAAACGAGAGACGACCGAGTGGACTTCCTGGCAATACCGAAAGTAACCCAAAAGGTGAACATATAAATATCGCGAAGACTAGGAGTGGGAAGATTATAACTCCTCTGGCACCTATTCAGCAAGAAGATCTGAAGATGGTGCAAAAGGAAGAAGAAAAACATGGAGAATCACAACTTCCCGACCTGAATCGTCAAGTCGAGGTTATGGACTCGACGAGTCCCCCACCTGAACAGAAAAAAGCCTCCTGTTAAGCCATATTAGCCACCACTGCCATTTACAGCTCGATCCAGACAAGAAAAGAACGATGTTGACTACCAGAAGTTTCTAGAACACATAAAGGTTGTTCAAATTAATTTGCCATTCATAGAGGCGGTTGCACAAATGCCTAAACATGCCAAATTCCTCAAGGAGCTTCTAACTAATAGAAAGAAGATGGAAGAGGTGAAGAAAGTGGTCCTAAATGAGAACTGTTCAGCTACCATGTTAAACAAACTACCTAAGAAAAACGGTGATCCGGGAAGCTTACCATTGTCTTGTCAATTCGGAAACTTAGCTACCATTTATGCATTGGCTGATTCGGGGGAAAGTGTAAATCTCATGTCGTACTCATTCTTCAAGAAACTAGATCTTCCGGAGCTAATTCCAATTCGAATGGAAATTCACCTAGCAAATAAAACGGTCACATTCCCAAGGGGAATATGCGAAGATCTATTGGTGAAAGTTGATAAGTTCGTATTCCCCACGGACTTCATAGTATTAGACATGGAAGCGGATCCTCAAGTCCCAATCATACTTGGAAGACCTTTCCTAAACACCATGAGTGCTATAGTTGACATGTGAGATTCTAAACTTGCTCTTCGGGTGGGAGATGCATCAGTTACTTTTAGGGTTGAGCAAGCTATGAAGCATCCATGTAATAATGATGACATGACATTATCAGTTGATATGTTGGAATAGTTAATGGAGGAATGGAATGAAGATGAGCCCAACAAGTCCACCGTCACCCTTGAAGAAGAATTTGATGCTGAAAGAGACCTGCTGGAAATAGAGAGACTGCTCGAGGAAGCTGAATATAATGATCTGATCAGAAGTGCAGAACACTCGACTCACCGAGTAGCCACGGCTGACTCAACGAGTCCATTCGAAGAAACTCGATTTGTCACGAATTTTACCCAGGACTCGACGAGTCCCCTCACTGGACTCGACGTGTTCAACATTCAAGACACAAAAACTAAACTTAAAGCACTACCAGATCACTTGGAGTATGCATTTCTTGAAGATGGCCAACAAAAACCAGTAATTATAACTGTTGATTTGGCCAAACATGAAAAAGAAAGTCTTGTGGGTGTACTACGGAAGAGGCAATGTGCTATAGTGTGGAAGATAACCGATATCAAGGGAATTAGCCTGGTTTATTATTCTCATAAGATTAACTTAGAAGAGGGAGCTAAACCTGTAGTTCAACGTCAAAGAAGACTTAACCCTAATATGCAAGAAGTTGTGAAAAAGGAGGTGGTTAAACTATTAGATGCTAGAACCATTTAATCAATCTACGATAGCCCATGGGTAAGTCTGGTGCAAGTGGTACCGAAAAAAGGAGGAATGACTGTGGTGATCAATGAAAATAACGAGTTAATTCCAACAAGAACAGTAACCGGGTGGCGCGTTTGCATCGACTACAAAAAACTAAATGATGCCACATGCAAGGATCACTTCCCGTTGCCATTTATCGATCAAATGCTCAAAAGGCTCTCTGGTCATTTATATTATTGTTTCCTTGATGGTTTTTCGGGGTATTTTCAAATTCCAATCGACCCACAAGACCAAGAGAAGACCACTTTTACATGCCCAAGTGGAACATTCGCATATAGACGCATGCCTTTTGGGTTATGCAATGCACCAGCTACTTTCCAAAGGTGCATGATGGCCATTTTTCATGATATGATTGAGAAATTTATGGAGGTCTTTATGGATGACTTCTTAGTGTTCGAGTCATCCTTTGAAGATTGTTTATCCAACTTGGATTTGATGCTACCTAGATGTGAGAAAACCAACCTTGTCCTTAATTGTGAAAAATGCTACTTCATGGTAAAAGAAAGAATTGTGTTGGGACACAAAGTTTCAAGAAAGGGGATAGAAGTGGATAGAGCAAAAGTAGA
This sequence comes from Lactuca saligna, assembly GCF_052625555.1. Classification (NCBI taxonomy): domain Eukaryota; kingdom Viridiplantae; phylum Streptophyta; class Magnoliopsida; order Asterales; family Asteraceae; genus Lactuca; species Lactuca saligna. The sequence continues at coordinate 161,631,801 of NC_136424.1, read as the reverse complement.
CACTATAGCTAAGTTACCCCGTCTAACAAATGTAAAAGGGGTAAGGAGTTTTCTTGGACATGCGCGATTTTATCGTCGCTTCATTAAAGACTTCTTGAAGATCACTAGGCCTTTGACTCAACTAATCTTGAAGGATGCTCCATTCGATTTCTCTAAAGAATGTCATGAGGAATTTCATTATTAATGTAAAGATTGACCACTACTCCTATCTTGATAGCACCAAATTGGAATTTTCCTTTCGAGCTAATATGTGATGCTAGTGATTATGTTGTGGGTGTTGTTTTAAGGCAAAGGGTTGATAAACATTTTCAACCTATTTATTATGCAAGCAAAACTTTGAACTCAACTCAATAGAACTACACTACTACCGAGAAGGAGCTGCTAGCAGTGGTATACGCTTTTGATAGGTTTCGACCTTATTTGGTATTATCCAAGACCATAGTTTTTACCGACCATTCTGCCCTAAAGTATCTTTTTGCTAAACAAGATTCTAAGCCCCGATTGATACATTGGGTCTTACTTTTACAAGAATTTTATATTGAAATAAAAGATAAGAAGGGAATGGAAAATGTAGCTGCCAACCATTTGTCAAGATTAGAAAACCCGCATTTGGAGGAGTTAGAAGAAGACAAGATTGGAGATGATTTTCCCGATGAATATCTTTTAGTGTGGGGTATTTTGATATTAGTAATAAAGGGTTAAGTTTAGATTTGCTTGAGGGGAAGCAAAGCCTAAGTGTGCGGTATTTTGATATTGCCATATTTATACCTATTTTTAGGCAATATCTAAGTACATTTTCATTAATAAGTTGATAATATGTTTAGAATAATGATACTTATGACCTTAAATTATTATTTTCAGTCGATTAGAAGTATTTTTCGAAGAGAGGGACCAAAAGCGACAATTTATAGAACATGGGAGATCTGGAATACAAGAGATGAATAAATCTACGAAAATTACTAAACCCACGACGTGGCATGGATGCCCACGACGTGGCATGAGTATTCTAGAAGATAAAGATCGCGTAAAGAAAGAGTCCTTGCCCGATACGGATTGCTTGGGGATCACGACGTGGCCAAGCTAGCCACGACGTGGCGCGATATTTTTGAGGATATTTAAGCAATCTCAGTTATTACGAATATAGGCTTTTGGTGGATAGAGAAAGGGATTCCAGAAGGCGATTTTGAGCGGAAGAAAAGGCCTGGGAAGAAGCTTTCAACACCAAAAGAGTGAAGGTCTATAATTTAGGTTACTTATTTGCTACTTAGGAACATGTTTCAATATACTTTGATTTGTGTTAGTGTGTTAGTTGCTATTATGAGCAGCTGAATCTAGCTACTCTTGTTTAGCTAGATGAAGCTTCCAACTTATGAATAGCTTAATTTTTATGGATTTATTTAGCTGGTGAATTGCTTGTGTTGGATTTATAGTTACCTAGCATGCTTGTGTTTGTTTCTTTAGTTGCTTGAATCCATGTTCTGTGTAGATTAGTGACCATTAACTGCATGAACTTGTTTACCTAATGATTTAGTGAACATTAAATTATTACAGCTAGGATTGACCAATCTTAGTTAGTAATTAGAGTAAATAAACTTAGTTGTGTTAGAGAACGTGGATTGTGACTATAATTGCGTTTGCATAATAATTCTTACATAGCATATTCATATTCATAATTATCTCTGTGTTTAATTGTGTGTGACCATACATAATTTGACATGAATTAATTAATTATTGGTAAAGTTAGACTTGAATTACTAATACAATTACAACCAACTTGATAATTCATAATTATTAGCTAGCCATAAGGACAAAGTGGATTCGAACTAGACAAGAGTGTTTTTACTTAATTAACTGAATTTGAGTTAAGTTCGTCTGATCTTGTAAAATCAGATAAAACCCCTTTCTAAACTCGTTAATAATTAGGTTAATTTGATAGCAACTATATTAATTAGTAACACCGTTCCCTGTGATCGACACCCGACTTACCCAAGCTATACTGTAATCTGACTAGGTACACTGCCTATAAGTGCATAGTTAGTTTAAGTTTGTTAGGTTATAAATATTAAAATTAGTGGGTACTTTCGTGCACATCAAGTTTTTGGCGTCGTTGCCAGGGAACGGCTTAGTTTATTAGCTTATTTATTCGCATTAAATTAATCGATCCTTCTTGTGGGGTAAACCCCACAAAAGTTAATTTTTCAGCAAAGTTTAATTTTTTTTATTTTATTTTAGTCATAGAGTCCACATCGTGGCCAGATAAGTGCCACGACATGGACACCTAGAATTTTAGATTTTTTTTTTAGTTTTTAGTTAATTTTTCTATTTTGGTTCAGTTTTAGGTTTTGTTTATTTAGTTAATCTGCAGGAGTTCATGACCAGAGGCTCAAACACACCCTTGGCGCCACCACTTGAAGATACCGAGTTTGCAATTCACAAGAAAAAGACGCCCATACAAGAATTCAAATCAGTGTTTTCAAAGAAATCAGGGAAGAAGATTGGGGAGTCAAGTTCATCCTCGAAGAGCAAAAGCAAGCTTGAACACTTGGATCAAATACCCTTCCAAACCGAATCCGAGTACGATACCGAGCCCGAATTTGAAGAACATACGAGCGAACCCGAGAACGAGCCAAGGCACGAGATGGAAAATATTGAGGAAATGTCCATGTGAGCTTACAGAAATAGAATTCGAGAAGATGTTGGTCCAGGCTTAGTACAACCCGCAATCCATGCCACTGCCACATTCGAGCTAAAGGGACATATCCTTTCCGCACTAAAGGATATTGTAACGTCCGTAGATCCGGGCTAGTCAAATTAAAGGCAATAGGAGTCGAAAATGACTTTTTGACAAAAGATTATTTAGAATAAATAATCTTAACCAAGTTGTAGAGTATGTTACAAGGTTTTCGTACATATAAAGAAGCCGAAATCCGAGTTATAACGAAGAAGTTATGACCCGTCAAAGTTTCGCGTCAGAACCGGCACGATACCGAAAAGCGTAAATAATGAATTTACGATAAAGCGAGATTTAGCCTTAGGAATCTAAACGAAAGTCATAGAATATGTTAAACTAAGAACATCGATAAAAAGAACGCCCAAATCTGACTTCGAATGAAGAAGTTATGATTTTTCGAAGTTTCGGATTAGCAGTGTACACCCCGAAATTTGAATATTAGATTGAGCGGTTTTAGCCGACATGACCTGAACGAGAATCGAAGATCTCGTTAAGAGTAGCGTAACGAGAAAAAGATGGGCAAAAACGGACATCGGATGAAGAAGTTATGAGAATTTAACAGACCAATCCTGTCCCGGCCTGTTAATAATATAAAATTTAAAATCGAGCCAAAATTAGCCGACGGAGTCTAGACAAAAGTTGTAGAGTACGTTCCCACCTTCACGTGGATATAAAGAACGTCAAAAACGGAGCTCGTATGCGAAATTTACGAATTTTTAAAGTTAGAAAGTGAAATTGCGAGACCTGGTGCGAAGTAGTTGACGTGGCAGCACCACAGCCGTCCGATGCCAATGACAAGGCTCGCTTCTGATCAACGCCACATCGCCCCTCGCTACACCCAGCGTTCGGTCTCATACGCGCCGTGTTCGCTTAGCCATTCTCGGTCCAGCTTCGCCCACGTCGCCCCAGCACATCATCGACACGTCGGTACGGCATCGGAAGTACGCGTTGCGTACTTCGGATCTACGCCCCGCGTAGTGAAGGCCTCACGACTATAAAAGGAGGCCGAGGCTGCCTCCATTTTCGCACCAAAATCTCCTTCTCTCCCTATATTCTTTCTCTCTCTCTAGCTCCCCAAACCCCCCTAAACCCTAGGAAAACCCCCTAGCTCCCGAGGGAAGCCCCGAGGCTCCCGGAGTCCCGAGAAAAGAGTTTTTCGGTTTCGAAACGCTGCTCCAATTAAGTTCCGGTTTTCGATAAAATTCGTTGTAAGTGTGCTACGCTTACGCAATTTTTAATATACCTTTCAAATAATTATAGGAATGTTATTAGGTCCTTAAAATATTTATTTGGGCTATTATTATGAGTTATATTCAGTGTTATTAACACTTATATAATAATAATAATAGTCAGACTAATTAATTTGTCGCAGTTATCGTTAGACTAAACCCTAGTGGTATTGGTACTAGGTTTTATCGAAGGAATATCGTTTTAGGAGTATCGAAGCGCTGTCCGAATGCTGAGTCACCACCTAATCAAGTGAGTGCATAGTTACTTTCAGCTTACACATAGATATGAAGTATTTTATATAAATTACGTGCTATGTGTGCATATTATCCGAATACTTGCTATCTATGTTGGGTGAGCGATTTTATACATGTTTTAAATGATTTAAAATGTATGTGTATTTTATATCTACAAATATGTTGGGATAAAACATGGGTAGATGAAATAGTTTATGTGTGACAAAAATAAAATGAGGAAGAGGTAATATAGACCATGAGGTAAGGGTAAGAGGTGAACCATGAGAGAAGCCTTTTTCCCAATTGATGGCCCTGTCATCCAGTAGAGTATGGATGACAAGCACGGACTATTCTAGACAGTCCAGTGGACACTAGCAGGCTCGCAACCTGTAGGTGTTTTGAACTGTGTATTCACCAGGTGTACTCTAAAAACCCATCGACATGTATTGCGAGTAGAGTCTCGAAAACGATACCGTCGATAAACGAGATAAAACCCATTGACCTGTATTGCGAGAGGAGTCTCGGAAACGATACTGTCAATAAACGATATAAACCTTGGGAACTATGGATTTAGTGCCCGTTGAGTAAACCTTGGCAACGATGGATTTCGTGCCTATTCCTTAGGATAACCTTTAGGAATAAATAAATGAGGAATAGTTGAATTCTTAAAGTAGAATAAAGAATAGAATGGGGATGGGTAATTGGATTGATTGCTTAAATATTTAAACATAATAATTTATATTATTGTGGGCTGAAAACCCTATGTACTCACCAGGTTTCCCAACCTGACCCACTCAGTTTATTTACATCACACATATTGATATGAAGTCACATTACACTGAGAGATTAAAGAGATGTAGATCACTAGTGTAAATAAATGTAAGTTCCGTTTATGCTTATGTTCCTGTATTGACGATGACATCCCAAACATTTTAACATAAATAAAAATACATTTCTTCGAAAATGTTTTGATAACGTGTTTATCGTATTTTTCTGGGAACAAATTCCGCAACATTTTTATGAAAAGAAGTACTCTGATTTTTATAAAGCATAAACAAAATCGGTCTTTTCTGGCCGTGAAAATGGGGATGTCACAGATATCCCATTCTATGGAAAGGATCACAAGGATGCTTTCAAACACTTAGATGAAGTAAATGACATTGCCGATTTCTTCAATGTCCCAAATATTAACAGAGACACCATTTTGCTAAGGATGCTCCCCGTTACCTTTAAAGGACCTGCTAAGGATTGGTTAAAAGCACTTTCACCCGGTACCGTAACTACTTGGGCTCAAATGCTTGAGCAGTTTTTAGATTAATACTGTCCACCATCCAAGATTGCTAAACTCAAAAAGGCAATAGCCAAATTTGAGCAAAACCCGAGAGAGTCACTTTACGAAGCTTGGGACCGTTACAAAGGGTTGTTAAGGAATTGTCCTCAACATAACCTTAACATTCAACAGGAGGTATCAATATTTTATGATGGGGTAAACGTGATGACAAGACAACTCCTTGATTCTTAACGACCACTTACAAGGAAAAATCCGGGCGAAGTCAAGGAATTAATTAAAGAATTCGCGAAACACTCTCGCGAATACCACAACCCTAGGCAGGAAGGAATTAAAGGCGGAGGAGGAGCCAAACTAAAGAAATAGCAGCCATGATGGTTATGCTAAATAATGTGGACCGGAGGTTGACACAAATGGATCACTCAATTCATGCCATAAGAGTGGGTTGTGAGAGGTGTAGTGGTCCGCACTTAAAAAAGGACTGCAATTTAGATGAGTTTGGGAACAGAAAAGCTCAAGTGTGCTACTCGAGTGGGGATAAGTTTGATGAAGACCGGAGGAAACCAAAGAAGGAGTGGCTGCCATATGAAGAGTATAAGAAACAAAAAGAAGAGAAGTACAGGCATACAAGTCGAGCTTCTATCAAAAGGAGCAGCCACCAGTCGAGAAGAAACCCGATCTAGAGACCATGTTGATGAAGTTTATGGAATCCTCGGAAAAGAGACACGATGCTACTTATTATGCTATTAATGAACAACAAGCTTTACTAAAGAATCAAAAAGCCTCCCTCAATAACCATGAAGCACAACTTGGCCAACTAGCTACTCTGGTTCATGAGAAGTTGTCCCTGAAAAATCCCGAAATGAAGACCCAATCTCATGTAATGGCCATAGATACTGAAGAAGAGGCCATCTCTGAGTTCTTAGAGGCACTAGAAGAAGAACAACAGTAGCCCGATCCAAAGTTGAAGAAGCCCAAGCTCGAAAATCAAGATGCTGCTGAATATCAGAATTCACGACGTGAACCATATCAGTTCACGATGTGGGCCCGTCAGGAACAGAAAATTTTTGAAGTTGGTTCGGTTTATTAGGCGCCCTTGCTATTTCCTTCCCGAGCTGACCTTAGTCCAATAGAAAGAGATCATATGGAGTTTGTTAAGCACGTGAAGGGTATCCCGATTAATACTCCCTTTGTCGAGTCCTTATCCAAAATTCCCGAGTATCAAAAATTACTACAAGATCTGATAGACACTCGTAACCAATTAAAGAAATATTCTAAAGTGATTTTAAGTAAGAAAAGCACAAAAGCTGTGTTGGGAGAGATACCAGAGAAGATGGGGGATCCTGGACGCCTCACTCTTCCGTGTGAATTTGGTAACAAAATGAAGGTTAATGCTTTAGCCGATTCTAGGGCTAGCATTAATTTGATTCCTTATTCATTTTATCAGAAGTTAGAAGTTCAGAAGATGAAGGCTACAAGAATGATTATTCACATGGTGAACCATTCAGTGACACAACCCCGGGGCTTCGTGGAGTATATTTTAGTAAAAATTGGAAATTTTATTTTTCCGATAGATTTTGTAGTATTGGATATGAAGGAAGACCCTGATGTTGCAATTATCCTTGGTCGTCCATTGCTTAACACTGTTGGAGCTCTTTTTGATATTTGAGAGTCTAAGCTCACCTTGAGGGTTGGAGATGAAAAAGAAGTTTTTGGGATAGAAGATGGCTTCCAAAGGAATCATGTTAAATAAGAGGTGTTCACAATCAATGAAGATAATGAACTAGAAGAACTGGAAAAGCTTATGGAAGAAGAAATCAAGGCAGTTCATCAAGTCAAAAGAACAAAACCAAGAGCATTTATTCCATATTTGGTTGAAGTCATTGCTTACAAGAGTCCACCTTCTTGGGTAAGCGAGGAAGATGAGATGGCAAGTGATGAAGAGGAGGTTACTTCAATGGTGAAAAAGACATTAGTGAAAGAGGAGAATGATGCTACGGAGTGCAGGGAGGAAATAAAAGGGACCAAACGCAAGCTTGATGAAGAAGAGGTCAAAGTTAAAAAGGAGAATTCAAAGAAGGCGTACAAAAGACGAGTCCAAGCTTACAAGAGGCGTTTAAAGGAACAAAAGGTCCAACTAGGGATGAACTCTTCAGAAGATTCAACGTAGGAGGCACGGAGTCCAGCTCAAGACTCCAAGAAAAAGAAGCGCTTCTCGGGAGGCAACCCGAGCTTGGTTTGCATTTTCTTTTCTTTTAATTTTTGAGTTTTAATTAGGAAAGATATCAACTCATCATCTAATAACTGATACTTAGTAAGAATTAGTTGTGGGGAGCTTTAATTAATAAATAAAATACAAAGTAATTAATTAATTTTTTTTTTTTGTTATTTAACTCATTTTTTTTGAGATCAGACGTAATCCACGTCGTGGCTTGTCAATGCCACGTCGTGGTTAAAGAGCAATTACGGGGATAAGATTTTTTTTAACAGATTAAAATCTTTCATAGTCCACGACGTGGCCTTTAAAAAGTCACCCGAGGGGGGGGGGGAGGGGACCATTTATTAAACCCTTTGACCGCACATTCCCATTTGCTTGCTGCCTCATGAACGGAAACAAGGTCCCCACAACCGATTTCTTAATTTGTCTTCCAAATCCTTCGCATTTTCTTGTCTTCTAACTCCATTTGGTATGTATTCGATCTATTAATTGTAGTTATTACTTACAATTTTTACATTTTCAAGGTTAGGGTTTATGTGAATAATGAGATTCACGAAATTGGTGGAAATTAGTTGTTGATTTTAGGTTGCATGTCCTTTGAATAGCAATAGGAACAAACCCCAAGTATTGTTTTTGGTTAAAATCGTATATAGAGTGATTGATCCAGACCCATGTCCCGATTGCGGTCCACGACGTGGCGTGCTTGGCCACGTCGTGACTCCTGGGCAAACAGGTTAATTTTTTTTTTAATACTTTGGGTGTTTGCTGCTTTGGTTTAATTTTATTTGCAGAAATGGGACCTCGAAGGGCTGTTCCACAGGAGGAAAATCCGATTGATGTGGCGAGTATTCATCCCTTATATTGGTTTCCACAAAACATTCCCCGACCATTATTGACTACATATGAAAATCGGTTGGGATGGTTGTACAACAGAGAATTTGCGATAGCTCCGGTTGTCGATTGGGGATGGCTCGGTGGTGTCGGAATGGTTGCTGAGCTAGAACGATATTGGACAAAAATATACGAAGGGGATCATTTTTCTTTCACTTGTCACGGGTGGAGGAATTTGTTCGCAATTCAAGAACCCGTGTACCAGGAGTTATCGGTGGAGTTTTTCTCTACTATATGCTTCGAGGAACGCACCATTAACTTTACTTACAACCAGGCACTTGTGTTCCGGTTGGGCGGTGTTTATAGGGAGTGTAGTTTTCAAGATTTTGCTTGGCGAATGGGACTTTATACGGAGGTGGAGACTCAATCTCCGTTCTTCATACCGTTTCTACATGGGTGTGTTCGGGATTTTAATCCCGCTATTATGGATGTCCAGTTCTGGCGGAGTATTTCCAACCATGAGTATAATACTCGTGACTCTAGTGAGTCACAAATTCGAAATCCTGTTTTCCAATTTCTACATCGCCTTATCACTTTTTCTATAAATCACAAGCATCGTGGCGATAAAGTTCCTATTCAGAATTTCTTCTATCTGTGAAGTCTTATTACCCGTGGGTTTGCTGTGATTTACCATATATGTTGGCGAGGTTCATGGGGAAGAAAACGGCCAATTCTAGGCCCGGGAGTCCGATTACGGGAGGACATCTGGTTACTCGCCTTGCTCGGTCATATCATATTTTGACTCACGACTTTGTGAGGAATCTTACCCGATTCCTGGACACTGATTTAACCATTCAAGTTTTGGGAGTTATGCGGGTAGTGGTGAATGTCGGGGGCGGTTTTGTTATACCGCCAGTAGATGACGAGCAGGAGGAGGTGCAACCGGAGCAACCACTAGCCAGACCGAGGCGAAGAAATGTTCGATCTAGAGGAGAGACAGAGAGAGAGAGAGAGCGTGCTGCTCCACAACAATTACAAGGAGTACCCACCGACCCTTTTCAGAGTCGGGTGGGAACTTATTTGGATAACCTCTGGGGGCATGCTATTTATAATACCCAGCTTACTGAGGGTATTTATTCGCATTTTGGTGTGACACGGCCACCTTCTATGCCACCACATTATCCTTATTTTCCAACATGGGAGGAGCTTTGGAATCCGCAGAATGATGGGGCAGGACCGAGTGGAACACATAGACAAGGAGATGATGATTGATTTTCTTTTCTATTTAGTGTCTTTTCTTTTGGTTTTATGTAGTTTTTTTTATGTTGGACTTTGGTTCGTGATGTAAGACTTTGTTAATCTATGATGTTACTCTTTTATTTCTTTTGGGTTGTTTCGCTTTTCATATTAGCATTGGAATTTTCAGAAGCACATAAGGCTAAGTCAAGAGCTGTGTTTGTCTAGTCGAGTCAAGGAAGGTTAAAGTCATGAGTCGGAACCACAATTCAAGATAAGTGTGGGGTACGTTAGAGGGAGAGAGGTTACAGTTGGGAAGTATATTTACATAGAAGAGTCTTAACCCATTTAGACACTGGTCAAGCTGCTAGGATGAATAAAGCAATGAGGCATTTTTTTTTCTGACGGTCAGTTTCCACGACGTGGGCTTCTTACACCACGTCGTGGCTTTCATCCAATTTGAAGAATTGAAAGAGCCTTCTGTTCGCGTTTTGATCTAAGGTCACGACGTGGTATTTTCTGCCATGACGTGAATCATTTCAGACTTTCCCACATTTTTCTACATATTTGCACCCACTTTGAAGAATTGAAGTTTCGAGTCATGTTCATGGTTTATCTACATATTCATCCAGTTCTACACCAACTTTATATTTTCGAGAGGTCTGTGTTCGAGAAGAACGTTTTCCACGCTTTTGGAGATGCTCACACCACTATCCCATGGGAGTTTGTTCCTTTTTCTCCGTTTTTCTTAATTTTGATTTATTCTATGCATACAATGAGGGCATTGTATGAAATAAGTGTGGGATAGGGGTAGAAAAAGTAAATTACTAGGGAATTTGAAAATTGAAATCTTTTCATAATTAAATCTAGTAATAATAATTTGAACTGTAGTTGCTGGTGTTATATGGGATGATCCGATAAAAGATCAAATGTTTAGTTGAGCCAATACACGTTATAGTGCATTTGTGACCTCCTTATTTGAGTGAAATTATGGAACAAAAACATAATCCCGTTTGGTTTGAGGGATGCAATATGTTTATCATCGTGTACCAGAAATGTATCCAGGAAAATTATTATCTTTAACCAATAAAGGTTGGATTTGAGCGCCCCTGCTTAAGCATGTAGGATTTGAGTGAAAAAAAGTGAGGTACATGTAAAAAAGAGAGAGAATTGCAAGAAAAGTTTGAAGAATTTTGGAGCAACTAAATTGAAGATCAAAAGATCAAAATTCCGAAGAAATTCAAAAAGTTGAAGATACCAGAAATCAAATCAAACAACGTGGTGAAATCAAAGATTAAATTATTCAGGAAGTGAAGAATTCAAAAGAGCTCCATAGTGGTATCATAAATTGTAATTCTAGATTATGTATGCTTAGGTTGCTCAACCAAAAATACCTTAAGGTTAGGAGGTTTTTTGGGGGTGGATTCGGAGGGATGCATAAAATGAGCATTGTTCGGAAGAAGTGGGCGAGTGTTTATGAAGATTGTGAGTATTTAAAGTATGGGGGGGTACTTTAGGAAAATTTTAGACACGAATGCATGCATTGAAGACTTGGCATAATGGCTGAGCTGGAATCGGATTGTCCTATGTGATGTTAGTAATAAAGGGTTAAGTTTAGATTTGCATGAGGGCAAGCAAAGCCTAAGTGTGGGGTATTTTGATATTGCCATATTTATACCTATTTTTAGGCAATATCTAAGTACATTTTTATTAATAAGTTGATAATATGTTTAGAATAATGATACTTATGACCTTAAATTGTTATTTTCAGTCAATTAGAAGTATTTTTGAAGAGAGGGACCAAAAGCGACAATTTATAGAACATGGGAGATCTGGAATACAAGAGATGAATAAATCCACGAAAATTACTAAACCCACGATGTGGCATGAGTATTCTAGAAGATAAAGATCACGTAAAGAAAGAGTCCTTGCCCGATATGGAATGCTTGGGGATCACGACGTGGCGCGGTATTTTTGAGGATATTTAAGCAATCTCGGGTATTACGAATAGAGACTTTTGGTGGCCAGAGAAAGGGATTCCAGAAGGCGATTTTGAGTAGAAGAAAAATCCTAGGAAGAAGCTTTCAACGCCAAAAGATTGAAGGTCTATAATTTAGGTTACTTATTTGTTACTTAGGAACATGTTTCAATATACTTTGATTTGTGTTAGTGTGTTAGTTGCTATTATGAGCAACTGAATCTAGCTACTCTTGTTTAGCTAGATGAAGCTTCCAACTTATGAATAGCTTAATTTTTATGGATATATTTAGTTGGTGAATTGCTTGTGTTGGATTTATAGTTACCTAGCATGCTTGTGTTTGTTTCCATTTACGACCGTAAACCCATTTAAAGGCCCATGTTTCCCGTGTGTGTGTGTGTGTGTGTGTGTGTGTATATATATATATATATATATATATATATATATATATATATATATATATATATAGGGGTGAGGGCTGTGAGGAATAGATTGATGAACACTAGAGGAGCTTAAGTGTGTGCATTTGAAGGTGTTCTAGAGAGAGAAACTAGAGAGAAGTTTTTTGTGTGTGAATCTTTTGTATCTGGATCTTCATTCTAATCAATTCATACATAGATTCATCATATTCTTCTTCTTCTTCTCTTTTACTTTATCTGACATCATCCGTTTGATTGGGATTCCGAACCATCAAAAGGACCTGATTGATACACAGACATTTTTAGGGACTTACAATTGGTATTAGAGTTTGGTTTGTATCACTCATCTTTGTTAGATCTGGAGCCGATTTGATCTTATTTTGGAAAGATTCTTGCATTTTTGGATAGATCTCGGAAAATTAGGGGGGGGGGTTGTTCTTCGCGTTTTTCCTAAAAACGAGTTTTTGATCGAGTTTTGGAGCAAAAAAGGTGAAAAAACGTTGTTTTTCGTCAAGAACAACGATTTCTGAAGAGCTTACGGCCGGAAACGTGTTCACGGTAGCCGGAGTTTGCAGTCTTTTCTCGGTCAGCAGCATCCTCGCACCTCGTCCTCGCCTACGTGCCTCAGATCATTAGTCTCGCTTGATCCTCGCATTGCAGAAGCCTTGCATCAGCGCTTCAATAAAAAAAGGAAAGCGAAGCTGTCGTTGGCGGGGTTCGAATCCGAGAAATCTACTACATAAGTCAGCGCGCTTTGCCAACTCCACCAAATGATCCTTTGTGAGTTAACTCCGAAATTTTAAACTTAACCATTCCTTGCCGCTTCCAAGTTTCGCGAATTTTACACTTTTTGCCCAAAAATCAATTTCTTTTATTTTTAAGCTCCATTTTCATCCAAAAATTTTAATTTTTAATTTTTGGCTTTTTACTTAAAATTTTGACTTTGACTTTAAAGTTTGACCTTTGAATTTAAACTTTGACTTTCTCGTTTGACTTTTAAGTTTTCAAATTTAGCTTTTCGGTTTGACTTTTAAGTTTGATTTTTCAAGTTTGACTTTTTAAATTTGACTTTTGAGGTTGACTTTTGAGTTTATAGTCAAAGGGCATTTTTAAATTTAAGTTTGACTTCTAGTTGTGCTTTTAATAGTTTTTGAAGTTTACGAGGGAATTAAAGACATGAAAGAGAGTCATCAGGAGATGTTAAGAGAAAATTTCAACATTTTCGATTATATCCCTGGAGAAACCCTCGAAACTCAGTTGCAGTGATTTACTATACTTACTACTGAGATGAATATAGATGGGATCTTCTTGCCTAAGTTTGAGATAAACAAAAAGCTACTGAATTCACTTCTGAAATCGTGGGATATGAACGTGGCTATCATCAAGAAGACAAAAGATCTCAATCATCTTAGTCTTGCTGATGTAATTGAAGAACTTGATGCTTTGAAGTGTGGAAATACAATGAGTTCTGCAAACATCTTGGTCAATGAAGTTTCATGTTCTCAATCATGTGAAGTTTCATGTACACTATCTAGTGAAGATACGATTAAATTTCTTCGGGAACAAATTGATTTATTAAAAAGAGAAGTTGGGGACCTAAGATGTGAAGGATATCAACTCAGGAAAGGACATAAACCCCTAAAGGCTGAATTAGAAGCAAAAACCAAAGACTTTAGGAAGTTTCAGGAAGAGTATAGTAACAAGTGTGAAAATTATGACTATATTAAGAGACAACTTGCTGCTATAACTGAAGAACTTGACACTTTGAAAATTAAGTGTGGAAAAACAGATGTTAGTTTTAAAAATTATACTGCGTCAAGTCAGACAGTCGATTCCTTATTTGAAACCCAATTAAAATTCAAAGATAATCAAAACAAGGGTCTAGGGTATGATAGTGTTCCTCCACCTTTCAATCATAACTACACATCCATCCCTATGACACAGGAAGAAATTGCCAAGGAGGCACATCTTCATTATGTCAAACCATTTGGATTTGTGTCAGGAGGTATTCAGGTTGAAAATACTAATGTGTCTACTTCATGTGCAAGTAAAGCAGCAGAAGATGAGAACAAGGAGAAAAACATTGAACAAACCAACATCTCTTTGAACTATGAGTCTGTTGTTTCGAACTCAGCTGCTTCTGATCAACCTACTGTTGAGAAATACATGCCACCAATTCCAACGCAATAGAGTGCTTGTTGCAAGTGTGCATGTGGGAAAAATCAGAGACAAGGCAAGGATGCGCCACCAGGGGCAGGAAGAAACAACTTCCCAGTGACGAAAAAGACTTGTTTTCACTGTGGAACGCCTGGACACATTGCCAGAAATTGTCCTAATCGTGCATAGGTTCCCTACTATGCTTAAGGCTGGCAGAACACGCCAAGAGGGAGATTTTTCAAAAGAAACCCCTCAAGGTCACGTTCAGACAATGCCGACTGGAATGCCATGAAGGCTAATAATTCAACTCCCAAGGCTAAGCATCCAACTCCCAAGAACAAGAAGGGAATGTTGACCCAGAAGTCTAGTTCAAGAGATGCTCTGGTGAAACAAAGACCGGTTAGGTCAAGGTCATCTCAGAAGCCAACTACAAGTTCAAAAGCAAGTACTGAGCCACCCATCCGATCGAACAAGAAATGGGTTAAACCCAAATATAGATGGGTACCAAAGGTGAAAACTCCCAAATCTTCTACTGACTCTAATATTTCATTGTTTTCTGTTTGTGATAAGCAGGATATGTCATGAGAGAGAGTACCCTGCATTGATGACAAAGGTCGACCCAGTTTCAAAATGGATTGGGTTCCAAATACCAATTGATCCCGTTTTGTGTTGGAGTAGCTATGGAGGCATATCATCAGACTTCGGTTTGCTGGTAGTGGTTGTTCCTAGCACATGATAGGAGGCATCTCTTAACTATACAACATTCAGACATTTGTTTGAGAGTATGTGTCCTTTGCGGGAAAGGAAGAAAAGAAGAGATCACTCATGGGGTTAGTGCTTAACGACATGAAGAATTTTCGGATCTGTTCTGAGATTACGCGTGCTGTTCTCAGACCTTCTGGATGCAAATTCAATCGGTGACTTACGGTTTGACTTTTCTTCTCTATACTCTTGAGTTTTTCTTAAGCTGATTCGCTTTAAAGACTAATTTTTTGTTGTAGGATAGTTTAAATTTGTGCATTTACTTTCGTTTCTCTCATAAGCTCAAATTTAGGGGGAGAAATAAAGACAAAACAAAAATTAGAAAATTTTAAAAAATCCAAAAACATTAGAAAATCAGAAAATTAATATATATATATATATATATATATATATATATATATATATATATGTGTGTGTGTGTGTGTGTGTTGGTTATGAAATGTGCTTGAGGGAGATGTTTTGGGAAATGAAATTAGCAAGTGATAAAGGGCAACCTGAATCTGCGTAATGTACCTAAATTGAATCGTCTAGGCTTTGTGTTCGATGTGTTGGTAGGCATGAAAGATTTAAAATGGACTTGACTAGGCATAGATAAACTTAAGGAATCTAGAGACTTGAAAAATCTTGATCTAGATAGATCCATTTAGCCTGAAAATACGACGCTCAGATAGGTTAAGTAGGGAAATATACATGAGAATCTACCGATCACATTTAATAACCCGTATCTAGAACTGTGGATTCACTTTTCCTCGATGTATGGATTTTGTCCTTAATTCCTGTTGGATGAGGTGACTGGGGAATTCCGATAAACTAGGTCTGTAGAAGGTTATTTTCTTTTCTTTCTGTCTGTTAGTCATATGTTGCCTCCTTTGCGTGATCGAAGGATCCGACCTGGACTGTAACATATGCAACTCTATCTCTCTGCATCTTCTCTCTATGCAATTCTTCCCATCTGTTAGCCATATACTGTCTCCTCTGCGTGATTAAAAATCCGACCTGGTACACAGTATATGCATCATTCTCTTTTCAATCCCTCTAAAAACCTCAGTTAGTCATATGTTTTATCCTTTGCGTGATTGGAAAAGATCTGACCTGGATGTACAACATATGTATTCTAAATCTATCATCTCTCTTAATAATTGTCTGCTCACCCGATGTAAGGAGTATTCTAGAAGTCCTTGATGGATGGAGCATATTAGGAAGCAGGAAACACGTTTTAGTTCAATTAAACTTGAACACTCAAAGATTGTCTATAGATCTCGCTGCTCAATTTAGGTGGACAACAATATCCCTGGTCGTCGTCAGCTGAATGGTCCTTAAGATATAGTATCTAGGAACTTGGGATCACTTTGTCTTACAATTATTAGTATGTCCTAATTTTGTCACAATTTTTCGTATTTAAGTGGACAACAATACCAGCGATCGACCAGACAAACATGTGAAGATAGAAGGTACCGACAAGTGGATAAAGGTGTAGGGTTTTAAAGCACTCCATGGATGATGGCAATGGGCCCCTTTGATGAATTCTAGGTTAAAATCCCAAGACTTGTCTTTTCCCTATAAATAGTCATGTATTATTCATTATTAGGGTTAAGAGTGAGGCAAAATGTAGCCGCCACGTGAGGTTTCTTATGTAGTGTTAGATTCTTTAGTCTATGCTGAAAGTGTAATTTATTCCTCATGTTTTAAATAAATCGAGTGATCATTCGACATATCTTCTTTATTTGTGTTTGTTCTTATTTTCCGCATCTTGTTCATCAAATCTCAATTAGGGTTTTAATCCCAACAAGTGGTATCAAAGCGGTCTTTGATGATCTATTGATTTTTGAAGTATCGATTCTTGATTTGATGATTTTCTGCACAAGTTATTGAATGTATCTGATACAGAGGCTAGTGACTGAACCACCAGTTATCAACATACCTCCTTCACCAACCCCATCCTCCAATTCTGGTGCTACTCTTGGGGGAGATGATGAGGATTTTGACTCCATTTACTACAATCCTTATAGACTTCCAACCAAAGATGAAGCTGATGCTCCTGTCACAAGTCAACAAATACAGGATATTCATGAGAAGTTGGATCGATTGCTTGCAGACAGTAAATCCTATGGTGGTGTGGTTCTCAAAGCATTTTTGGAGACGGCCATTAAACAATACACTGACGCAATTGATAAATCTACTGAGGCAGTTAATGAGTCTACGTCTACATGTAAGAAGGCTACCAAGGAAGTTTCTGGGTATTTTTTTCAATAACAAGTGGTATCAAATCGGGATGTGGTAATCAATGAAGAAGTATTCAATGATTTGGAGTTACAGTCAAATCGCCATATGGGTCTCACATCATCAAAGCTTAATGTAATCGAAACGAGAAAGATTGTGATGTAAAACAAAGACTGTCAAAATCAAAAGTGTGAAATTTTTTTGAGATCGGAACTGGATGTGAATGATCTGTTTTGAATATCGATATCAAGTGAATGTTTGTTTCTGGAAAAATGGTGAAATTAAACACCCGGAACAAAAGAATGATGAGTTACCTGTGAACGAATGAAATCGAAATGGAATGGTTTAAAGTTGTTCTTGGTGGTCAATGCGAAATTCAAAATTGGGATTGCATCTTAATCAGATTCGTGTGCGATCGAATGAAATCTGAATCAAAATCAGGGTGAACAAATGCGAATGTCTTCTTACGAACGTCTGTTGATGATTGATTCGCAGTGAACCTGATTCTTAATTCGTATCTGTTGGACTCGTAACGAGTGATTCATGGGAGTTATTTTTTATTTTATTTTTTGGATTCGCAGTTCACACGAGTGGTTATTTGCCAATTTGCATCTGGGTGATTAATTGGGAAGAAGATGTTAAAGATTCACTATTGGTCCCCGCAACTTTAGAAAATTAACACTTTTGGTCCCTGTTGTTTTCACAGCTTGGCAGTTTTGAACCATTTCCAGAATTTGTTACAAATGAAGGGGAATATGGTGCATAGTTATTAATTTAGTCCCCTAAATTTCTACATAGTGACAATTTCAACCCATTTTTGAAGAGTTTCCAAATTTGAGGGCTGGTGAATAGTTTTGGGTTTCTTAACGCACATATTTTTTTCGTGAACAGAAAATTATGGATTCCATCAAGTATTGGCGGTTCGGAAAGTCGTTTTTTCGTGATAACGACAAATTTTCACGACTTTTTCGGATTTTATACTTCATTGTATATATCATTTGTCGCGGGGGAGCAAAGTTGATTTTATCCATTCAAGATCATTCTCATGACCATAAGAAGGCTTTATAATCACGTTTTAGATTATAAATCGGGGGAGAATTGGTATGGCCATTCGAAATTGGATTTGTGACTTTTCAAAGTTGAAGATTTTTTTATAAAGCTTATGGTAGAATTATGAAGGTAGCTTTTACAGCGGAAGTTCTTCATCGAGCTTGGCTAAAGCTTTTACAGAGAAGTATCCTTTACAGCAGAAGTTCTTTATCGAGCTCTGCTAAGGACTTGTTATATCTCCGGCTTCTAGTGTTTTCTCGATCAAGTGGCGTTACGAATCTTAAATTTGGGTTGTTACATGATATTTTTGATGGCTTATATCATTAGCTTATTTGAAGATCATTATGACTTGGAGAGGGAGCTCTTCAAAGACAAGAAGTGATTCGGTTTCTTTGTTCTGAAATAGGTTTTTATGGCGGGTTTGGTTTTCATGAAGATTCTTTGGGATTACATTCGAAAATGAAGTTTAAAGACATTACTTCAGTGCTTGATTTATATATCCTAGAGCCCGTGTTTGAAGACTATTGAAGAATCAAGATTCGTGGATATATTGCTTCATATATTCCTTGTTGCAGATCTTTTTATTTGCTAGATGCTTGTTTTGGAAGTTAAAGCATTGTCATCCATTCCATACTTTGAGGGGGGGATTGTAGGGTTTCAAAGCACTCCATGGATGATGGCAATGAGCCCCTTTGATGAATTCTAGGTTAAAAGCCCAAGACTTGTCTTTTCCCTATAAATAGTCATGTATTATTCATTATTAGGGTTAAGAGTGAGGCAAAATGTAGCCGCCACGTGAGGTTTCTTATGTAGTGTTAGATTCTTTAGTCTATGCTGAAAGTGTAATTTATTCCTCATATTTGAATAAATCGAGTGATCATTCGACATATCTTCTTTATTTGTGTTTGTTCTTATTTTCCGCATCTTGTTCATCAAATCTCAATTAGGGTTTTAATCCCAACAAAAGGCTATCTAAAAACTTCGATCCCACATCATTCTTAAAGTTAGATATCATTTTATTTTTGTTAAATTTGTTCATAGTTTCTTCTAATTTAAATATTAGGGAAGAATTAAGAATTTAAAAAAAAAAACAAACAAACAAACAAGAATAGTGTTATTTCTGTTTTACTTGTTCAAGAAAATCAAAAAACCCAAAAAATATTTTTGTTTCTGTGCTAAGTTTTCTTTTAGTTTTGTTTTGTCTTGAAAAGTGATTTCAGGTATAGATAAGACTCATGAAGTTTGTGTTGAAGATTTCTGAGCCAAGGCTTCATCTGTGAGCATCGAAGAATTCGCATTCGAAGGAGCAAGAAATGAAGATTATTCTTTCGACATTCAATCTTTCAACCCCAGAAGCAAGGTGAAGCTGAAATTGAAGAATATGTGAAAGATTGCATTGAAGCCTCCTCAATCAGTCTGCTGCTATCTTAAACCTGCTGAAGTGATCTAGATGTTCAGTTCTCTCTGATGTTCTCTCTGAAGATTCGCAAGCTGAAAGCGCTATCTTTCAAGAATCAGTACATCAAGCCTCCTCACCCGACGTACGTTCAAAGCCAAATTCTAAAGAAAAGCCCAACTACTCAATATGAAGTCATTCATTGAAGATTAATGTTGAAGCCAAGTTTCCAATGAAGATTAACAAGAAAAGCTAGCTACTTTTTAGGGGGAGCTTGTTGGGTCATTTAAGAAAAAAAAAAGAAAGCTATAAACCAATGGGGAGATTGCTGGGTAAAAAATATGGTTTATACTTTGCTTTTCTAGGAAATTGTATTTTTATGTAATATTATATAGGTGTTTACGGCCCAATGGGTGTTTACGGCCGTAAACCCATTTACGACCGTAAACCCATTTAAAGTCCCATTTTCCCATGTGTGTGTGTGTGTGTGTGTGTGTGTATATGAGGGGTGTGAGGAATAGATTTATGAACACTAGAAGAGCTTAAGTGTGTGCATTTGAAGGTGTTCTAGAGAGAGAAACTAGAGAGAAGTTTTGTGTGTGTGAATCTTTTGTATCCGGATCTTCATTCTAATCAATTCATACATAGATTCATCATATCCTTCTTCTTTTTCTCTTCTATTTTATTTGACATCATATGTTTGATTGGGATTCCGCACCATCAAACGGATCTGATTGATACACATACATTTTTAGGGACTTACATTTTTATTATTTATTAGCTAATTATTTTCAAATTATGGACAAAAGGTACTTAATAGTTTTTAAATTGTATTTTCAGTCCAAAAGATATGCTCGGAAGCAAAAGGAAGCAGGAGAGGCGATCGGAAGCTCGGGAACTGAAGAGAGAAGAAAAAGAGCCAAATACTGAAGCTACTCAACGAGTAGGAACTTCTACTCGACGAGTACCCATGAAGGTTCGCGAAGCAATACGTAAAGTCCTTGCCGTACACGGATTCTACAAAGGGGACTCGGCGAGTCGGTTGTCTACTCGACGAGTAGACCCTGTTTTGTGAAAACTATAAATACAAGCCACATTCCCGAATTTAGGGTTTCACTGGAATCCTTATGGAATTACTTTGCGACCAAGAAGGCATCTAGAGCTTTGGAAATAGTGTGAGAACCCTAATCTTCAAGTCTAAGAGGATTCAAGGCAACATAAACTTACTTTTCTACTTTATTTTTGAATAGAACTATGTTGGGATTGTTAGAATTCGTTTTTAGGTTTTTATCTGTTGTAATTATGAACTAATTCCTTTAGTTTCTGTTTAGGGTAGATAATTTTGCTCCTATGGATTGATTTATATTTAGATTGATTGTTTATTGGTGAATCTTGTTAAATTAAGCTTATTAAAGAACCTTATGCATTAACCATAACTATTTTCTGTTAATTGACAAGTAATTAAGCTGCATGAACATCTCTTAATTGCATACCTCATATGATTTATGTGAAAACATTGTGATATACCTAGGAATAGTGAATGTGAAACTAGGGTTAACTAAAGAATGGGTAAATTAATGTGTGAGCTGGTGTGATAAAGCATCAACAAGAGGTTAATTGAATTATTAATTTGATTAAATAATTACAAGTCTTATTTAATCCAGATAAATAAACTAGGGAATTTATTAGTTTAATCACTTGATCACTGCTTAAATTAATTTATTTTCTAAGGATTAGTAATAGCGAATGTGAATCTAATCACCTTAGTTGGTAACCAATAACAATTAATCCATTACATTGCCATAAAATCAACCATAGGAGTAAATGAAGCGAACCTAAACAGAAACCTTTTTATTACCGAATTTAGTTGATTTTTACTTGTTTTTAGTTGTTAGTTATTTAATTGCATGTTAGTTAGTGTGTTAAAGTTTCTAGTCTTGCAAAACTAGAGAAAATCTTTTACTTTTATTACTTTCTTATTTAATTCTAGTTATTAGTTTAATTTCCGTTCCTTGAGTTTGATACCCTACTTATTCAACTATATCACTAATAGAATGGTTCACTGCCTTTGTGTGTTTAAATTTTGTCTTAAAAGTAGGACTAGTACCCATGCATTTTTATACACATCATGTACTGCGACGCATCGATCTCAGGGTTAGGTGTGGTACTGATGCAGAGGGGGCATGTGATAGCTTACGTCTCGAGGAAGTTGAAGCCTCATGAGGCAAATGACCCCACTCATGACCTGGAATTGGGGGCAGTTGTGTTTGCCCTTAAGATTTGGAGGTACTATTTAAATGGAGGTGTGGTTCACTATCTATACTGATCACAAGAGTCTGAATTATTTGATGGATCAGCAGAACCCCAACATGCGACAGAGGAGATAGCTGGATATGATGAATGATTATGATTGCGAGATTCTATACCACCCAGGGAAGGCCAACATGGTGGCCGATGCATTAATCCGCAAGATGGAAGGGTCCCCGATTAGGGACATTTGTATGAGGATGACCGTGATTTCTCCTTTGTTGGATATGACTAGGAAGGCCCAGGTCGAGGGGGCGAAGAAGGAGAATTGGAAGATAGAGAAAATTCACGGACAATATCCTTTATTTGTTAAAGATAGTCTCGGCCTTTAGACGCAGTGTGGTCGGGTATGGGTACGAGTGACAAGGGGAGTGTGACAGAGTTTATTAGAGGAGGCGCACAAATCCAAGTTCTCTATACACCCAGAAGCTACAAAAATGTATAGGGACTTGAGGCTGAGTTATTGGTGGCCCTGCATGAAGCGGGAGATCGCCTGGTTCGTGGAGAGGTGCTTGACCTATAGGAAGGTCAAGGCCGAGCATCAACGGCCTCATGGAAAGGTTCAGACAGTACCCATCCTCATGTGGAAATGGGTGGAAATCACCATGGACTTCATCACGAAGTTGCCTAGGATGGCGAAGAGAGTGAACGCTATATGGGTGATCGTAGATAGACTAACGAAGAGCACCCACTTTATTCCGATTTCTAAGAGTATATTCGTGGAGAAGTTGGCAGATATTTATGTTCGTGAGGTGGTGGCTAGATGTGGGGTGCTTGTGTCTATAGTCACCGACAGGGATGCCCGCTTTACTTCCAGATTTTGGAAGAAGTTCCACGAGGAACTGAGCACTCAGCTACATTTCAGTACTGCGTATCACCCTCAGACCAACGGTCAGAGTGAGAGGACGATCCAGACGCTGGAAGAAATGCTTCGAGCATGTGTACTGGATTTTGGAGGGAGTTGGGATACATACATCCCACTAGCAAAGTTCTCGTACAACAACAGTTATCATACTAGTATCGACTGAGCCCCATTCGAGATGTTTTATGGTCGGAGGTGCAGGACCCAGTGTGTTGGGACGAGGTTGGACACCGGGTCATGGGGAGCACCGAGGTAGTGCTTAAGACTACCGGATTGATTCATCAGGACCGCGACCGGTTGTGAGTTGTGCAGAGCCGTCAGAAAATTTATGCTGACCGGCGGCGTTCGGATCTCGAGTTTTAGGTGGGGGATTTTGTATTGCTGAAAGTGTCGCCCTGGAAAGGGATTATCAGGTTTCGATAGAGGGCCAAGTTGGGGCCTCGGTTCATAGGTCTGTTTAGGATCACAAGCCGAGTGGGCAAGGTGGCATATCGCTTGGAGCTGCCAGAGGAACTTAGTGAGATCCACAACACCTTCCACATGTCTCAGCTTCGGAAGTGTGTTGTTGACGAGTCTGCATTTGTTTCCTTGGATGACATTCAGGTGGATGAGAGCCAGAACTATGTTGAGAAGTCAGTCACCATCTTAGATAGGAAGATGAAGGGTCTTCGAAACAAAGAAGTGAAGTTGGTAAAGGTACAATGGTAGCACCAGAAGGGTTCTGAATGGACTTGGGAGCCGGAGGAGGAGATGCAGGAGCATTATCCTAAACTATTTATAGCTACGAACTTCAAGGATGAAGTCTAGTCCAAGTGGGGGAGAGTTGTAGCACCCTAAATCTGGTATGTCTTGAAACCTTCAAGAATTATTTTTTTAGCATAATTGGTCCTTTAAGTATATTGGGCGTACTTAAGTGTACGCTCAGCGTACTATGCATGGCTGGATGCGGAGGAGCTGGAGGTACGCTGGGCGTACCAGCAGTACGCTGCGCGTACGTGCCAGTGGTCCAAAACCCTAATTTTCGGACTTGAGGCCTATTTAAGCGACCTTATGTCCCTTGGACTTAATCCTAGAGAGCCCCCACAACCTTAGAACGTCCTTACACTCCAGAGAAACTTGTGAGACCATTTTGAGCTTTAAAAAGTGCATTTGTGACTATTTTAGTGTTCATTCCAAGAAGAAGAGGTGGTTAAACAAGTTTGGAACGAGTTGGTGCTTCAAGATCTTGCAT
The DNA here is from genome assembly GCF_052625555.1 of Lactuca saligna. Lineage (NCBI taxonomy): Eukaryota > Viridiplantae > Streptophyta > Magnoliopsida > Asterales > Asteraceae > Lactuca > Lactuca saligna. The sequence goes on along the minus strand of NC_136424.1, from coordinate 161,607,652 downwards.
CATAGTCATCTTGCTAAGCTTCTGTAGGTAAAAAGCTTGGATCTTTAATCTTAAATCTCTAGATTTAGTTAGGGTTTTCTACCTTGTCCCTTTTGGTTGATTTTGGTACTCCATTTGTGAGTTAAGAAACTCTAGAAGGTGGGAGTGATAGATTTGAGGTCCCTTGGTCCTTTAGTATCATAAAAATGGAGGCTTGATGGGAGTTTTGGCCTCATGCATGGGTTAAAGACCTTGGAAAGGTCTTAATGGAGGCGTTTGGTGTATACGAGGCATGCAAAGGCATAAAGTTGCCAACTTTATGCCTTAGGACATCTTAACAGACTTACATCTGGATTTTGGACGTAAAGGAAACGAGTATTAAGCACTTAATGGAGAAAGTGCTTAAACTGGTTGTACGTTGGGCATAACCCAGTGGACATCACGCGTAGTCCCAAGTCCCAATACACTGCGCATACCAGGATGGTACGCCGAGCGTACACGTTGCAGATGGGTCGAATCTGTTTTGGGCCTTTGAGTTATTTGGGCCTCATTTGATTATCAGGCATGGTGTATTATGGGAATTATGAGTCATACCATTTTTGTGGGCCATGGATATATTGATTGGGCTTTATTGGGCCAAGTAGCCCATTAAGAATTTTAGACTTGGACTTTGGGCCCATTAGCAAGGGATGGATAATTAGGCCTTATGGAAGGGTTGAGAGTTGGGTTTCCCTTGGTTAATCAAAGTCCTAACATTATCTAGTATTATTATTCAACACGGGAGGTTGCGGACTGTTAGGAGAACAGCTTTTGTATTCAGCAGACAAAGGTGAGTCTTCTCACCATACCCATGGGTCTAAGGCACCAAGGCTGGCCCATTATGTGATTATGATATATGTGTTAGCCATTCTGTGATTTGATATGATATGTGATAGTGTGTTTTGCATGAAGACCCCCCGGGGGGGGGGGGGGGGGGGGAGCCCGTGGCATTGGATGTAAGTCCATGTAGGGTAGTCCATGGCAGTCCTAGGTAAAGACCATGTGGGGTAGCTCATGGCATTGGATGTAAGACCATGTAGGGTAGCCTATGGCAGTCCTAGGTAAAGACCATGTGGTGTAGCCAATGACACTATTACATGTTTTATGTATGCATGGCTTATGTGATATGTGTTTAGCTTTAATTAGCTAACGAGATATGTGTATGTGTATGTGTATGTGTAGTGTGTGGTATGCTTTAAGGAACTCACTAAGCATTTCACTTACAGGTTGTTGATTTGTTTCAGGTACATCCGAGCCTAAGGTGTAACATCCCAAAAATACAGGCCAAAATTTTCATTTTTAAATACGTCATTTTAAAACCAACAGTGTAATAAAACATTTGTAATATTATGTCATGTCACAACCAAAGTAGAAATAATCAAACATGTTATCATAAAACAATATCAGAGTATAATCCCAAATATCTCATGTGCGGAAAACCATAGTGTGATGCGCTACGATCAAGCCGTCTCCTTTCCTTTAAACACGAAGTACCTGAAACCAAAACTGAAAACCGTAAGCACGAAGCTTAGTGAGTTCCCCATCACACCACATACCATACAAGAACATTACATATACACTGTCGGGCAATTCTGGGGTGCCCGATCTACCCGGTACGGCTGTTATGGGGTGCCGATCTACCCGTATGGCTATTCTGGGGTGCCAACCTACCCGTGTCAAGCCATTCTGGGGCGCTGACCTACCCATGTCAATCCATTCTGGGGTGCTGACCTACCTGTCGGTCCTAACAACCGACCCTCGAGGACTATTCCACCCCTACTACTAATATCACATGTATCATAACATAAACATACTATCAGACATATATGGGGTGTCCGAACTACCCTTCGGTCCTAACAACCGAACTTGGGGACTATTCCCCTCCTACTACCATTATTACATATAACATATCATGCAAGCATATAAACATATCATCTCATACTGTCAGACATATCTGGGGTGTCTGGGCTACCCTTCGGTCCTAACAACCAAACTCTACTACTATCACATATAACATATCATGCCAGCATATAACATATCAGGTAGTAGCAAACCTAGATGATATCACAAAGACAATCATCTAACATACAACTCCTACTGGTGGGCCGACATTGTGGCCGTAGACCCACCGCTACTGGAAGGTAACTCACCTCACACCGCTGAAGTCCCATAGACATAATCCCACATTGATGAAGTCTCGTAGACACAACCCCAACTGCTGGATGATAGATTCCCGAAATGTTAACACCAAAATAACACCTAATTAATAATTGGGTTCCACTACATAACCATAAGTACATACTTTGGATAATTACTACATTACCCCATGCTAGACTTTATTCAAGCCCAAGGCCCAATCCAAGGCCCAAAAGTCCACTATGGCTCAAAGCCCAACATATGGCCCAATTTTCCAAATTGGGCCCAAACCCTTACAAGGTCTTACCATAAGGCCCAACCATTTAGTCCAGTCCAACATTCAACATTCTAATGGCCCAATATCACATAGTCATAAAGGCCCAAACTATGGTCCATCTATGGCCCAATTTTCCAAATTGGGCCCAACTCCTCATATGGGCCTTACCTCAAAGCCCATTAATTATTCTAGTCCATTTGCTTGATCTTGGATGGCCCACTAATAACTCAATCATCAAGGCCTAATAGAAAGGCCCGACAATAAACCCAAGTTAAATTAGGGTTTCACATAAAATGAAGATTAGGGTTAAGTTTCCTACTTAACCCATTAAGGACTTAATCCTCTAAGGACTTAATCCATTAAGCCCAATATCGTTTAGATTAATCTTTACCAATGATTATTATTTAATATCTCAAGTTATTAAATAACTCTCGTGTGTGTTTCCCAATTAATTCTTAAAATTAGGGTTTTTCAATCCAAATATTAGCCCATTTATCAATTTGTTGGCCTTATATGTCAATTAGGGCTTTATTGGGCTTATTAGGCCTACTGGAATATCATTAAGCCCATTAGGCTAACAAGGCCCATTAGGGTTTTAAGCATCCCCAATCGATTCAACTCACAAGACAAGCACACCGCCACCCAACACGGCGGCCGGTGGCGGCAGGAGGCGGAAGCCACCACCCTAAGGTGGTGGTTTTTAGTTTCTTTCCATTATTAAATTTGTAATTTACACTTTACAACATTGGAACTCAAAATAAGCACATACACTAAACAACATAAACACACACATACAACCACCCTATGGTGCCCGGTGGTGGTAGAAGGTGGCAGACACCACCCTATGGTGGTGGTGATGCCTTTTCCAGCAATCCAGTCAACACCCACATGCATAAACATGCCTTCAGCTTGGAGAGGGAAGCCAACCACCCATTTGATGGTGTATGGCAGCGGCAGTGGTGATTTCACGTCGGCAGCCACCACCTCGTGGTGGTGGCAGTGGTTCCTTTGGGTTCCCTATCGAATAGCTCCCCCACACCCGAATATTGAAGAAGAATCACATCCACATGAACTCACGAAAAACTGTAGCAACGATTCACGGTGGTGGCTCGACTGGTCTCGGTGGTTTTGGCTAGAGCGAGTCGTCGGCGAGACATCGACCAAGAGCAACAGTGGCGCAACTGTAGAATGAAATAGAGACGGAGGAGATTGGCGACCCTAATAGTGAACCACAGCAACACGATCCTTGATCTCCCGACCAACCCGCATCGACTCGTGGCTCCTTGGTCTTCAACGGCGGTGGTGGTGATCGAACTCTAACTCACTGCGGCAGTAGCTTCGGTCCGCGAAGTGGCGAGTGGGCAAAGCCTCAACTGACAGCGAATGAAGAAGGAGAATGAGGGAAAAAGGACGGTTGTCTGGTGGTCGTTAGCTGATTGGGAGCGTGGTGGTGGCGGCTCCGGTGAGGGGGGCATAAGGGGGATCACGACCGCTACATAAGGGAGGGTTTTGGGTTAGGGTTTGATTGATAATGAGGCTATATACCCGGCTCCACTTTGGAGTTTTCCATAATGGCAATAATAGTCCCTCCATGCCCTTTTTCTTACAAATGCAATCCAATATTTACCCTTTCTACCCTGGCTTTGGAAATCTTCTTCATATTAAATCCGATAATTACCATTTGAACCCTCAACACCAAAATCCTTTACACCTTAGGTACAAAATTTACCAAACAACCCCCAATATCTTAATTATGACATAATCAACCCCTCCACCTCATTTCCTTTTAAATTAAATCCAAATAGTTACCACGGAGCCCTTGTCTTCATAAATATTTACAAACTGAGTCCGGAACTTGCACTTTTAACCCCTGACCTCAAAAACTGTGACAATTAGCCCTTCGAGACCATCTGCTGATATATAATTATTTATTTTAGGGCTACCATTTGTTCATTAATTTATTAATTTATTTAATAAATAAACGGGTGTTACATAAGAGCAAGGGCAAGGTGTGATGGCGCGACATGCACTCTATCTCTCTCTTTCACTATTAGGTTTTGGGAACACTCTGATGATTTGAATAAGTTGTAATGAATCGTTGGTTGAAAACAATTATGTTGGGATTTCATGGTTTATGCAATTATGTTTTATTAATTAAAAGTGAAAATTTTCTTTAAAAATGTGGGTCGTTACAACTAGCATAGCATCATCCTATATACCAGGATACCAACCTAAACCAGGTCACTAAACATAATACTATCCTAACTACCAGGATGCAGATCTAACATATCAGTAAGCATAATATCATCCTAACTTCTAGGATGCAGATCTAAGAGATCAATAAGCATATCAAGCAAGTACCAGTATACAATCCGAAAAAGGGCCGGCGATGGTGCCTTAGACCCTGCTGATATAGTGAGAATAACTCACCTCGCACTGCTGATCTAAACTGAAGAGTCGAACTCCCGAATCTCTGCCTCACCAAAAATCCCGAACAACAGATCTCTCGACTCCTAAAGCTATCAATACCAAAATATCACTTAGTTCAAAACAATAATTCTCCTTAAGGTAAAATAACCATTTTACCCCTAGTCCAACCTGGTCCATATCTAAGGCTCAAAATCATAATATAAAAAGCCCAACACCGGATGGGCTTCCCAAACCCACTAGTGGCCCACTAATGGCCTAATTTGCTAAATTGGGCCCAATCCCTCTTATGGGCCTTACCCTAAGCCCAAACATCTTCTTAGCCCACATTATCTGGCTCTTGATGGCCCACTAAGGCCCAAAGGACCAAAATCCCTCTGCATGACCCAAACTGAGGCCCAAAATCCATAAGGCCCATAATTGATAAGTATGTTGGGCGTACTCCTATGTACGTTAAGCGTATTAACCAAATGGTGCGTATGTTGGGCGTACCTACTTGTACGCTCAGCGTACTCCCTTGTTAAGTTATTTTCCCATTAAGTGCTTAATACTCAGATTCAGGAGCTACAATCACAGATCCAAGTCCTTTCCAACGTCTTAATCCATAAAGTGACTGACTTGGTGACTTTGCATGCCCCCAAACAAGTCCCAACTCCAAAAATGATGTTCTACTTCCATGAAAGTGGTCTTAACTCTAGCATGAACCTATTAAGACCACCAAGATGACAACTTTCTGACCTGGGGAGTCATTTAGCACTAAGGGTGGCAACCCTTAGCCTAGAAGCTGGATTTGGACTAAAAAGCTTCAACCTTTGGACCAAAATGACTTCAAAACTAAACCACACTAGATCGAAGCACTCTTAGATAAAGTTTATAGCTTTATACCTCCAAGTGATCTGGAATGGAACCCCAAACTCAGATCTACTGCTTTCCCTTTGATCAACCACCTTGATATACTCTTCACTTGCTTGGAAATGGCTTTACAATCACATAAATGCTCTTTAATGACCACCAAAGCTCCAAGAACACTCAAGGGAGGGTTAGGGTTTCGTGGTGGCTATATGAAGATGAAAGGGAGGCTGATAATTAGGGTGTTATGTTCTTTATATAGCGACATGCTCTAAAATTAGGGTTTGGGGTCTTTAAGAGTACGTTGGGCGTACCTCTCGTATGTTAGGTGTATTCCTCCCCATACTCACGATCATTTACTCCACTACATTGGGAGTACACCAGCTTACATTGGGTGTACCCAGCCGGACACGTCCATGCTTCCCTTGTATGCATGGGACTTGCTTGGCAAACATTTCCATTAGGGACCATTTATGCCAAATGCTTTAAAGTGCTATAACTTCTTCATTCTAAGTCCATTTCCAACGAACTTTATATCCAAGAAAAGGTGGCGAGAAGCCCTACGCTCCTGACCACACACCTAAGCCTTAAAACTTCCGAATAAATCCGGAGACCATAAAAGACCGAATTGATCAGACGTTGGGCCTCCGAGACCGCCACATAGTGCTTTTCAAAATGGGGTGTTACATAGAGGTGTTATAGATGATCTTATTTCCAACACTAAAATATCTAAAATCCCTATAATTTGTATATGCAATGATCGATACAGTAAAAAACTTCTTTCTTTTCGATAACTAACAAAACAACAAATGGCGAAAAAACTGTTACATATTCCAAATGCAGAAAAATTCAAATAAATGAGGTTGCCTTAAAGAACTTGTTGAAAGATTTAATGGATATATGGGTACGGCCAAATAATAAAATAAAATTCCTAAAATCATGTGTATAATAAGACCACTAAATGAAAACCAAACATTATTATAGGATTTATAGACTGTAAATTACATTCTTTATGTTAGCAATCAATTTCTTTTTCTCTCTTCTTCCACGTTTCATTCTTCAACCAACAACTAATTTTTCTATAACCAAATATTAAAACCAATCAAATTTAAACAAGCATAAATAAATACAAATGAAATAAATAGGAAATGAGTTAACATAGTGCAAAGGGATTCATCAAAGTTTAATATTTCCTACCCTTAGGTTTCAAGTTTAGAGACTTGTAAATTATTATAAGGATTGTTAAGAAAATAGATGATATCACACTTCAAATATAATAACATTGCGTTACCTGTACATTCCTACAAACTCCATTGTCTGAAAATTATAAACATAAAACCGATTAAACATGTAAAATAATTTTTTTTATAGGATAATATTATGTTTAATACTCGTCATCATTCTCGATGCATGAGTTAAAACAAAGAGAACGATTGGTTTACATTGCCATAAAACCCTTGGTTCAAAATCACAGAATGTGTATGGTTTAAAATTCTGTCATTTACGTGTTGTTTTGGATTTAATCTCGTGAATTATGGTCAAGTAACCTTTCTTTTTTGCTTTTCTTGTTCAAGATCAAAGAACCATAGTGTAAGATGCATCAAATCAACTTTTGAATCTAAGTTGTCAATGAAGGAAATTCCTCATGTTACCCAAGCAATCAGAACCATGAAAAAAGGAGTTGGATTGTTTGCATATGAAGTTAAACCCTAAACCCCTCGCCGAAAAATAAATAATCAAAAGAACATATCAACTTCCAACATTTCGATATAAACTAACTTATCTTACAAATTCCAAACCCAAGTTAGGTCAATATAAATCAACGTTGAGTGAATAAAACATATCAAAGAAGCATACCTTTAGAAATTGACCAAAAGAAAGCAAGTAGATAGCATTGTTTCGATTTTTGCAACAACAAAAAACCAAGCACGCATATGTTGGGATATGGGGTGAAACAATGGTTTGATGTTGAGATATAGGGTGATACACGGAGAAGAATGTACTTGCTATGGGAGACAATTAAATGACACCTTATTAACCTATTGATCAAAATGATGATGGAAATCGTGTCCCTCATTGTTTTGTTCAGCAACGATCCATGTTTCAAATGCAAAAAAAAAAAAAAAAAACAAAAAAAAAAAAAAAAAAAAAAAACAAAAAAAAAAAAAAAAAAAAAAAACAAAACAAAAAAAAAAACAAAAAACAAAAAACAAAAAAAAAAGGTGAGACTTATCAACGTCACCTAAAATGTGACCTTAGAGCAAATGAAATTGAAAAGTACAAAATTGAAAACACACATTAAACCACGATCAAAATATACTAACAGGTTATAAAATTGTTAAATTAGTTAAATGAGAAACTTGAATCTTCATAATATTTAAGATATTTCAAATGGATTTCTAAACAAATAACCTATCATCTCTATAGTAAGGTAGTTCTCCTTCAAATCTCGTATTATATTTCAACACTCATATTGAGTCCTAAAATCTTAGACATATATTGTAGAACCAAATTGAAGATTAGGGTTCATAAAATAGGTTCTTACCTCCGTATTACAGCTGATGGGGGACACATAATGTCCGGATTGAGTCGCCGTGAGAGAAAAGATGAAGACGATGGACAGGATATCTGGGAAAGGAAGTGTCAACAATCAGATGGTGACCAGATGCATACTAAGAATCTAAGATGAGAGACACATGAGTGAATCTTCAATGAAATGAGAGAGATGAAGGTGAAAGAGATGCTTAGCTTTGTTGGAGATGAATGTGCGTTTGAGGTATATATGAAGTAGACAAAAGGCAGATTCCTGATTTCTTGCTATTAGTGTGTTGATTTATCGATGATTGTTGATTTCTTGTTATAAGCATTTGAAATTTCAATTGCAGGAAATTAGGAACAAAATCAAGATAAGATTTTTGAAATTTCGGATTTCATGTACCGAGTTAGCAATCGAAGTATAAAATGCACTGAATGAAAGGGACAATTCAGGAATTTCAGTTAGAAACCTTGAGCGGGAAAAGAAGCTTTAGGTGGGCTGAACAATTGCCATGTGGCAAAAATGGTTTTATTTATTAGATTAGGGGAAGGGGATTAGGTAGAAATTAATAAAACCAAGCCATATGAAAAAAAAAAAATTGAAAATAATTACAAAATATAATTGTAACTAAATCAATATGTAACTAAATCAATAAAAGTATGATACGTGGAAGAAAAAATTATTTATTTGAAAATTTAGAGTTTACAATTTCAATTTTTGATGAGCTTTTTCGGTTGTTATGTGTATATTAATTAACATGTTTATGTTATGTGACACTTGTTTTATTGAAAATACTATCTTATATATATGTTCTTACGCTATTACAACTTTCAATCAAACCCATCAAAATACGCAGGAAACCTTGAACTAAATTCTTCCACAAATCTTTCGCTTAATTTCTCACTCCACTTCTTCAAATGCCGTCGTCGGAAACGTACGAGACAGCCCCGCCGGAGTTCCAAACGTTATCTTCCCGGATTCATCCGCAGAGATATCCGAAATCGTCACCCAAATCAAAAGCTCCTTGCTCTTAACACCTGTTAGATTCCGCATCCGCCGATTCTCAATCAACGCCGTTACTTCGCTATCGTACGACACATTCCGACCAATCGCACGGAAGAGATGATTCGTCTTCTTCTTCCGGCAAACCCACACGAACCCTGTGGATTCGTTGTGGCCGATCTCCGTCACGTCAGTCATCGGAATCAGGCCTTTTGGTAGGGAGAATCTGGCGAGGACTTCTTGCGCTTTCTCTTTGCATAGATCTTCGCCGGTAAATACTTGGGCATCTTCACGCTGAGATCGGATCTGTTGTGACGCCATTTTGGGGGTTTTGAGAGGGAGAATTTGAGGGTTTGTTGGAGCGATGAACGGGTGTGGTAAAGTTGTGGGGTTTTGGGTGACTATAAATTGGGTGGCAAAAGGGTTTACGTGTTGAAATACTGTATTTTATATTGCGTTACAAAGTTTTTTTTTTTTTTTTTTTTTTTTAATTACTAAAATTATATTTTGTTAAAAGTTTTTTTTTTTTTTTTATAAAAATGATTTACTTTTTGATAAAATTCTTGAAGTGACAAAAGCATTTTAAGATTCATTTCATGTTGTATACGTCCAAGCAAGGATGGACCGATTCGAGGACAAGTGCCCATGAAGTCAACAAGTAGCCTTCTTTCAATGTTAAATCTTGTCCCCACAACATCTTTAAAAGATAAACAATCTTGAGTAAGCAAGCATATTTCAAAAGAAAAAAATGAAATGTGCTTGTTCCTCAACGATTTACATGTTGTTCGTGTCATTCCCAAACATTTTTCTCGTTATTCCCGAGCTAGTTTTGTACCTTTCCTATGAAGTTTCGCCCTTTGTCCTATGATTTCCACCAATACAAAGAGATCCTTTATCTCTCAAATGCGAGTATTGGCAGATTGAAGTTGCATGAGTATGTAACATGGTTGTTCTTTGGGTAGTATACTTACAAAAATCGTTAGGTTCAAGTCTTCACAGCCATATTTTAGAAGTTTTAGTTTTAATATAATGTATATCAAGATCTTTATCGGCAATGAGATCATATGTCAGCTACCTAACATGTCATTCTTACCTTGTTGACCCCTCAATTGATGTTTTCTAGAAGCTGGAAGGCTGGAGGCCAATTCATGATGGCAACAAGAATAAATTAACCGTACTTATAAAAGCGGGTTTTTTGATTCGCATAATGATTTTAAAAATAATGGAACAGGAAAATGTTACGTTTTTGGTTGATATAGAATGTAATGTGTTATCTATTTGGAAAGTAACTATACATTACAACGAAAATACTCTTCTGTATTTTTTGTAACTTATTATTATTTTAAAAAATATGATAGAACTTTCATTAGTTAAACTCTTAGCCACTTAAACTTATGGCGGCATGTCAACGTGGGGCGTAAGCAAGTATGTGTACATGTGGGTATGGTTGCACTAGCAGGGGTGGGTAGGTGGGTATGGGTATGTATGTAGGGTGTAGGGTGGATGGGTGGGTGTAGCGGGGATATCTAGGTGTTAGGTTGGGGTGAGGGGCATAGGTGGGTGTGTGTAGGGGTAGGGTGTATGTTTAGGGTTGTAGGTAGGATGGGGTAGGCATGTAGAGGTAGAGGTGTGGTGAGTTAGATAGATTTATTTTTGGGTGAGTAGGTAGGACGGGGTGGGTGCGTTGGATTAGGTGTCTAAGTCAATAACTAGATTAGTATAATCTTGAATTATTAGCAAAGTCCTTTTAGATCCCCCTTAAACCCAGTAATTGAAAATGATGATTTTTAGAGAGAGAGAGTGATTTATTAATTTATTATGTGATTAATAAATTAACTAGAAATTAAAATAAATAATTTATTAATGTATTATGAGAATAATATATTAATTAGAAATTGTATTGTTTAATTGGAATAATTAAAAGTGAAAGGACTAAAGATGACAATGTTCTAAAGATTGAAGATTGACCAATTTTAGAACCTCCCTAGTAGGGGGAACATATTCTAAAGGTATTCTAGGGTTTCCTTGGGCATTAAGGGTGCCTTGGATGCCTTATGGAGGAAGTTAAAGGATTAGGGTTTATCTTAGGAAACTGTCTTATCCTTAGCTCCTTTGATCACCTATAAAAACCCTTCATTAGGGATATCAACGGGGGCAAACGGGACAGGGATTGCATCCCCCGCCCCCACCTGTGACATCCCCAAAATCTCGGCCAGAAAAGACCGATTTCATTTATGCTTTTTAAAATAATTTTCAGAGTAAATCCTTTTAATTTTAAAAGAGATGCGGAACTTGTTCCCAAAAACAAAACATGATAAAATAGATATTTATCAAAACATTTCTTAAAGAAATATGATTTCATTTCATAATCAAAAGTCGGGATGTCATGTTCCGATACAGATCATAAAGCGTAAACGATAGCATTACAAGTCATTCAACAAATATATACATATACAGACTTGTAAACAAAACAACTTGATGTTCGCCCATCTTAAGCTCTTGCGCCACTTCCTGTAAAATAAATCAACTGAGTGGGTCAGGCTTGGGAGCCTGGTGAGCATATAGGGTTTTCAACCCACAATAATTATATTTAATTTCAACAATCAACAATAAACCCAATTATCCATTCCCGTTATCCTCACCTTACGTTCCTAAAAATAACGTCTATTATAAGGAACTTATTTCAGGATTTTTCATCGGGACGGACATTACTGCAGAGGGGCTTCCTCAACAATAAGTGTCCTAAAGGCAACCATGTGGGGGATAGAGTACACCGGTGAACACGTCGTTCACAACACCTACAGGTAATGAGCCTGCTAGTGTTCCACAGGACAGTCTAGAATAGTCCGTGGTCGTCATTCATACTCTGCTGAATGACTAGAATAACACCAATAACACCGATGCCTCTCATCTGTTTATTACACACCAATTATCTACCCATGTTCTACCCAACATATTAGTAGATAAAAATATATACATTTTTATACATAGTTTAAAAACCTGTATAACATGTTTTAATCAACACATATTCCACATAACAGATGAGACATACACACATAACACGTATTTCATAGAGAATACATCAGATCTATAAGATAGAAGAGAGTGAATATACACTCACACGTATAACAACCAAATATATACACATAACACGTATTTTATAGGAAATACTTCATAATATTGCGTTGGAATGAAAATAACTACACACTCACTTGATCAGAAGATGATCGGGCAGCACTACGGCTTGCAGAAGTAGTAATCCTCCGCAGATCTGGAAGATCTCTACGAAAATTGAACTTCTCGCGGGCAAAGCTTCGGCTCGGAAACCGCACTTCTCGGGATCTTCGGGATCTCGGGACTCGCTTCGGGACTCGGGAATATTACCGGGGCTTCGGGATGGCTTCGGGGGTAAAAACGCAGAGCTTCGGCGCAAAAACGAGAGAGAATTAGCAAATTGGCCGGCTGCCCTCGCATGCCTTTTATAGGAGGCTGGAAGCCTCTCGTACGCGGGGCGTACGCCAGTACGCGGGGCGTACTGCCTCAGAAACGTAAGCGCTTGCGTCATCCGAAGCCACTTGCTGCGATGTCGACACTTTCGGAGTACGCGGGGCGTACTCACTTACGCGGCGCGTAAGTCGGATAAGATCTGTGACTCGCCTTCGGATAATGCTTCCGAATTTGAATTAAAAATAATTATAAATTAATTAATAAACTTCGGAAATTCATATCTTCTTCATACGAACTCCGTTTTCGATGTTCTTTATATCCACGGAAATGTGAGACTACACTCTACAACTTTCATCTAGACTCCGTCGGCTAATTTTCACTTTTATTTTTATTATTTATTTTTAGAAGGCTCGGACAGGAAAACTTCGTTATTAAATCATAACTTCTTCGTCCGACGTCCGTTCTCGCCTACCTTTTCATTGCTTCGCTACTAACAACAAGATCTTCGATTCTCATTTAGATTGTTTCGGCTAAAAACCGCTTGATCTCAAATCGAGTATTCGGGCTGTATACTGCTAAGTCGAAACTTAGAAAAATCATAACTTCCTCATACGAAGTCAGATTTGGGCGTTCCTTTTATGCACGCTCTCGGTTTAACGAAATCTACGACTTTCGTTTAGATCGCTAAGGCTAAATATCGCTCTATCTTAAATTCATATTTTACGTCATTCGGCGTCGTGTCGGTTCTGTCGCGAAACTTCAACAGGTCATAACTTCTTCGTTATAACTCGGATTTTGGCATTCCTTATATCTCCGGAATCCTTGTTTCGACCACTACAACTTTATGCAAAGATGTCGGGCGTATCTCACACTTTAATTTTGACGCTTATTTCATTCTTAATTCATTAAATTATAAAAATCAAGAAAATAAACACATAAATCACATAATTCACAAATAATAAATTTTTGTTATTTCAAATTTAGTTACAAAGGTTAACCTAGACTATTACATTGCTAAAAATGGCAAGCCCAGAAACACAGGCGTTACAATTCTCTCCACCTTAGAATGATTCCGTCCCCGGAATCACACATCAACAAACAAATGCGGATAGCGACTCCTCATGTCACTCTCCGTCTCCCAGGTGAGATTCGGCCCATTCGTGTGTTTCCATCGGACAAGCACTAACTCGACCATCTTGTTTCGCAACTTCTTAGTCTTTCGGTCAACAATTGCCTCTGGTTCTTCAATCAACCTTTTGTTCTCATCGATTCTCAATTCAGAAATTGGAATTATATCGGGAACTTCTCCCGCGAACTTTCTCAAATAACACACATGAAATGTGTTGTGAATTCCATTCAGTTCTTCGGGTAATTCGAGCTTGTAAGCTTGGTTCCCAATCCTCTGAAGAACTTTAAACGGTCCAATAAACCTTGGACTCAACTTTCCCCTTTTACCAAATCTTATAAGTCCCTTCCACGGCGAGACTTTAAGCAAAACCGAATCCCCAACTTCAAAAGTCATCGGTCTTCGCTTTTTGTCAGCATAACTCTTTTGATGATCTTGAGCTGCTAACATTCTTTCCCTAATTATTTTCAACTTTTCAGCAGTCTGATGAACCATCTCCGGTCCCATAAACTGCTTTTCCCCAGCCTCAAGCCAACAAGACGGCGTACGACACTTCTGTCCATACAAAGCTTGATAAGGTTCCATCTTTATGCTCGAGTGAAAACTATTATTATAGGAAAATTCTACCAAAGGTAAATGTTCATCCCAATTACCTAGGAATTCCAAGGTACACGCTCTCAACATATCTTCAAGTGTTTGTATCGTCCGTTCGCTCTGACCATCAGTCTGCAGATGGTAAGCTGTACTTAAACACAACTTGGTACCCAATTCCTCTTGTAGACTTTTCCAAAATCTTGAGGTGAAACGACTATCACGATCCGACACAATTGTTAGCGGAACACCGTGAAGTCTCACAATTTCCTTCACATAAGAATTCGCAAGCTTTTCCATAGACCATTTTCTCATTGGCTGCTATGAAATGCGCACTCTTAGTGAATCGATCGACGACCACCCAAATCATGTCGTGACCATTCTTTGTTCTGGGCAGTTTAGTGACAAAATCCATAGTAATGTCTTCCCACTTACCCATAGGCACAGGCAATGGTTCTAAACTCCCGTACGGTTTCTGATGTTGTGCCTTGACTCTTGCACAAGTCACACACTCGGCCACATACTTCGCAATGTCGAGCTTCATCGTCGGCCACCAATAATAGGGATTCAGGTCCCTATACATTTTAGTGCTACCGGGATGAATTGAGTACATGGTCTTGTGAGCTTCTTCCATAAGAAGATCTCTGACTCCTCCTGTCTTAGGTATCCAAATCCGATCTTGGAACACCTTCAGTCCGTGACTGTTTACACCGAACACCAACGTTTTGCCCAAACGTTCCTCCTTCCGGTCATTCTTCTCCGAAGCTTCCTCTTGAGCTTTCTTTATACTTTCTAAAATGGTTGAGACAACTTCAATTCTCAACGCTCTTGGCCTTCGCTTTTCAAGATTGACTTTCCGACTGAGAGCATCAGCAACAACATTGGCCTTACCGGGGTGGTAAAGTATCTCACAGTCGTAGTCTTTAAGTAGTTCCAGCCAGCGTCATTGCCTCATATTCAATTCTTTCTGACTAAAGAGATATTGGAGACTCTTATGATCAGTGAAAAGTTTGCACTTCGTGCCATAGAGGTAATGCCTCCATATTTTCAAAGCGAAAACTACCGCTGCCAACTCCAAATCATGAGTCGGGTAGTTCTTTTCATGCTCTTTCAGCTGTCGAGATGCATACGCGATCACCTTATCTCTTTGGGTCAAAACACAACCCAATCCAACACCAGACGCATCGCTATAAACAGTGAAGTCTTCAACTCCATCGGGTAGAGAAAGTATCGGTGCCTTGCATAGTTTCTTCTTTAGCTTCTCGAATGCTTCTTTATGCTTATCACTCCAAGCATAAGTAGCTCCTTTGTGGGTCAAAGCTGTTAATGGACTAGAAATCGAAGAAAAGCCTTGGATAAACCTTCGGTAATATCCGGCTAATCCTAAAAAGCTTCGAATCTCCGTGGGACTTTTTGGTTGTTCCCACTTCATTACAGCTTCAATCTTTGCTGGATCAACCATTATACCTTCTTGGTTGACCACGTGACCCAAGAATTGGACTTCTCGAATCCAAAAATCACATTTGGAGAACTTCGCATACAGCTTCTCCTTCTTCAAGACTTCCAAAACTTCTCGCAAGTGTCTGCCATGCTCCTCTTGGCTATTTGAATAAATCAGAATGTCATCAATGAACACTATCACAGATTTATCAAGGAACGGATTACAAACCCTGTTCATTAAATCCATGAATGCTGCGGGAGCATTGGTTAGTCCAAACGACATAACCAAAAACTCATAGTGTCCATATCGGGTTCTGAATGCGGTCTTCTCTATATCCTGCTCTCTTACTTTTAGCTGATGATATCCTGACCTCAAGTCGATCTTTGAGAAATAACTTGAACCTTGTAGCTGATTGAATAGGTCATCAATCCTCGGCAACGGATATCTATTCTTTATTGTTGCCTTATTCAGCTCTCGGTAATCAATGCACATCCTCATGCTTCCATCTTTCTTCTTTACGAATAACACCGGAGCTCCCCAGGGTGATGAACTAGGTCTAATGAAACCTTTGTCCAATAACTCCTGAAGTTGCATCATTAGCTCCTTCATCTCCGTCGGTGCTAATCGATAAGGTGTTTTTGCAATTGGCGTTGTTCCGGGCAACAAGTCAATACGAAATTCTACTTGTCGATCGGGCGGTAATCCAGGAAGATCTTCGGGAAATACTTCCGGATAATCACACACAACGGGAATATTTTTCATCACCTTCTTTTCCTTCTTAGCATCGATCACGAATGCTAAGTATGATGTACACCCCTTGGTCAAACATTTTATGGCTTTCATTAGAGAAATGATTCCAGAATTTACTCTGCGTTTATCTCCATACACCATAAACGATTCCTTTCCAGGCGGATTCACTTTCACTATTTTCTTCTTGCATAAAATTTCGGCATCATTGGCACTAAGCCAATCCATTCCCAAAACGATGTCGAAACCATTAAGTTCTATAGGTAATAATTCCTCGTGGAACTTATTCCCATTCAAATCAATTAAAATGTTTTTCATACGATGGCTAACAGGTACAATCTTGCCACTAGCAACTTCGACTAACAAAGCATTATCTAGTCTCACAATAGGCAAAGCTAGTTTTCTACCAAATTCATGTGATATAAAGGAGTAGTTGGCTCCAGAATCAAATAAAATTTGGGCAGGCAATTTGTTAACGAGAAAGGTACCTGAAGCAACATCAGCTTCATCTTTAGCAGCTTCCAGTGTCATCTGGAATGCTCTTGCCTTTGGCTTTGGTGGAATGTTGGGTCTTGCTGCCTCCTTCTTCTTCAGACAATCCCTTGAGATGTGCCCCTCCTCACCGCAACCATAACAAACATTCTTGGTGAAGGTGCATTCGTTGGCATAATGCCCTGGCTTTCCACATTTGTAGCATGTGGTTTCCCCGCCACACTTCCCATGATGCTTCTTCTTGCACTTGTCGCACCATTTCGCCTCTACCTTTCCTCCACTTCCTCTCGAACTAGACTTCGAGAATTTACTTTTCTTGCTGGACCCTGAAAATCCATCGATTTTCCTTTTCTCACCAACCTCTGACCTTTCCAGACCTTTTTCCCTGATCTGGGTCTCAACATTTCTAGCAGCCTAGATGGCGGCTTTCAATGTGGTTGCTTGCTTAACCATTAGACCATAGTCCGCTGGTAGTCCAAGGGCAAACTTGTTGACCTTAGAGAGTTCTGTAGGCACCAAAATGGGATAAACTTCATCTTTTCCGTGAAACTTGTAGCGTATTCAGTAACGCTCAATTTCCCCTTCTTCAAATTCTGAAACTCATTACTGATTTCCAAAAGGTCCTGCTCGGAGCAGTATTGCAGTTTTAGTTGTTCCAGAAAGTCTTCCCAAGACATTTTGCTTGCTTCTCCCTTGGGCATAGAGTCAGCTAACATCTTCCACCAACTCAACACGCCAGATTTTAGCAGAGGGATCGCAAGAGCGGTCTTCTGCCTGTTGCTGCATTTGCAACTTTCAAACATAGTCTCCATTTCAGAGACCCAGTCCATAACTTGTACCGGCGTCGGGCTTCCGGATAGGCATGGTGGTTTGGATGCCATGAAATCCTTATACTTGCACCCACGACCATCATTTCCTCCATACTGGTTATTGCGTCTAACCACTGGTTGTTCGTCTTGACCAATGATCCCACTAAAGTTTTCTCCTTCAGACTGCCCTCCATTCTCCTCGGGCTCTTCCGCTTGAATTGACGGTTCTTCACGATTCTGCCTAAGCAGGTGTCTTGTTTCTTCCATCTGACGATCCAACATCATTTGAATCATCATTTGTACACCAGCCATTGTTATCGGCTCAGGTGCAGCAGCTACGACAGGTGCTTGCTCGATTACAGGCGGTTGATTCCTGTTTTCATTAGCATTTCCAACTCCGCTTCTTGTTCTCACCATTTTGATCTATACACCGAATAATTTCACCTTATTACTCCAAACGATTACATACTAGTTCTAATATCGTATACATACGCTTAGAATCCTAAACACATAAACCTTCAGATCCGGTTGGCAACAAACCATAGATCCGAACAAATAATATCATATATGGCAACATATAACATTTAGCACATAAAAGCATTTTAGGCAACTTTCCTAAAATAAACTAGTGCTTGTGTCTAAGATCCAACAGACACACACCTCGCAATCTCCACTTAGCATCCTAAGTTTAAGTTTAGAAATCCTACAAATTCCTAGTTCGCTTAAACTAATGCTCTGATACCAACTGCGACATCCCCAAAATCTCGGCCAGAAAAGACCGATTTCATTTATGCTTTTTAAAATAATTTTCAGAGTAAATCCTTTTAATTTTAAAAGAGATGCGGAATTTGTTCCCAAAAAGAAAACATGATAAAATAGATATTTATCAAAACATTTCATAAAGAAATATGATTTCATTTCATAATCAAAAGTCGGGATGTCATGTTCCGATACAGATCATAAAGCATAAACGATAGCATTACAAGTCATTCAACAAATATATACATATACAGACTTGTAAACAAAACAACTTGATGTTCGCCCATCTTAAGCTCTTGCGCCACTTCCTGTAAAATAAATCAACTGAGTGGGTCAGGCTTGGGAGCCTGGTGAGCATATAGGGTTTTCAACCCACAATAATTATATTTAATTTCAACAATCAACAATAAACCCAATTACCCATTCCCGTTATCCTCACCTTACGTTCCTAAAAATAACGTCTATTATAAGGAACTTATTTCAGGATTTTTCATCGGGACGGACATTACTGCAGAGGAGCTTCCTCAACAATAAGTGTCCTAAAGGCAACCATGTGGGGGATAGAGTACACCGGTGAACACGTCGTTCACAACACCTACAGGTAATGAGCCTGCTAGTGTTCACAGGACAGTCTAGAATAGTCCGTGGTCGTCATCCATACTCTGCTGAATGACTAGAATAACACCAATAACACCGAGGCCTCTCATCTGTTTATTACACACCAATTATCTACCCATGTCCTACCCAACATATTAGTAGATAAAAATATATACATTTTTATACATAGTTTAAAAACCTGTATAACATGTTTTAATCAACACATATTCCACATAACAGATGACACATACACACATAACACGTATTTCATAGAGAATACATCAGATCTATAAGATAGAAGAGAGTGAATATACACTCACACGTATAACAACCAAATATATACACATAACACGTATTTTATAGGAAATACTTCATAATATTTCGTTGGAATGAAAATAACTACACACTCACTTGATCAGAAGATGATCGGGCAGCACTACGGCTTGCAGAAGTAGTAATCCTCCGCAGATCTGGAAGATCTCTACGAAAATCGAACTTCTCGCGGGCAAAGCTTCGGCTCGGAAACCGCACTTCTCGGGATCTTCGGGATCTCGGGACTCGCTTCGGGACTCGGGAATATTACCGGGGCTTCGGGATGGCTTCGGGGGTAAAAACGCAGAGCTTCGGCGCAAAAACGAGAGAGAATTAGCAAATTGGCCGGCTGCCCTCGCATGCCTTTTATAGGAGGCTGGAAGCCTCTCGTACGCGGGGCGTACGCCAGTACGCGGGGCGTACTGCCTCAGAAACGTAAGCGCTTGCGTCATCCGAAGCCACTTGCTGCGATGTCGACACTTTCGGAGTACGCAGGGCGTACTCACTTACGCGGCGCGTAAGTCGGATAAGATCTGTGACTCGCCTTCGGATAATGCTTCCGAATTTGAATTAAAAATAATTATAAATTAATTAATAAACTTCGGAAATTCATATCTTCTTCATACGAACTCCGTTTTCGACGTTCTTTATATCCACGGAAATGTGAGACTACACTCTACAACTTTCATTTAGACTCCGTCGGCTAATTTTCACTTTTATTTTTATTATTTATTTTTAGAAGGCTCGGACAGGAAAACTTCGTTATTAAATCATAACTTCTTCGTCCGACGTCCGTTCTCGCCTACCTTTTCATTGCTTCGCTACTAACCGCTCGATCTCAAATCGAGTATTCGGGCTGTATACTGCTAAGTCGAAACTTAGAAAAATCATAACTTCCTCATACGAAGTCAGATTTGGGCGTTCCTTTTATGCACGCTCTCGGTTTAACGAAATCTACGACTTTCGTTTAGATCGCTAAGGCTAAATATCGCTCTATCTTAAATTCATATTTTACGTCATTCGGCGTCATGTCGGTTCTGTCGCGAAACTTCGACAGGTCATAACTTCTTCGTTATAACTCGGATTTTGGCATTCCTTATATCTCCGGAATCCTTGTTTCAACCACTACAACTTTATGCAAAGATGTCGGGCGTATCTGACACTTTAATTTTGATGCTTATTTCATTCTTAATTCATTAAATTATAAAAATCAAGAAAATAAACACATAAATCACATAATTCACATAATTCACAAATAATAAATTTTTATTATTTCAAATTTAGTTACAAAGGTTAACCTAGACTATTACATTGCTAAAAATGGCAAGCCCAGAAACACAGGCGTTACACCACCCCCGCCCCCAAAATCTCCATCCTTTTCACCCCTGCCCCCGCCCTCGAATTCCCCTTCTAACCCCCGTCCCCGCACCCGTTCCCCCGCCCCCGATTGATTTTGGGCTACCTTATTTGGGCTAAAAGAAGTTCTTGTTTAGGCTAAAAGAAACTATTTTTGGGTAACAAATAAATATCTGTAACATAATTTTACATGTTACAAACAACTTAAAAACATGTTTTTGTTGAGTTTTTGTACGTAAAAATCATTTTATTGTTTATTACATTTATATAATTAATATATGTCAATATATATTTTATTAACGGGGCCCCCACGGGGGTTTCGGGACGGGACAACCAACCCCCACCCCCGCCCCCGTCTCCGATTTTTTTCAACAAATGCCCCCATACGGTACGGGGCCCCCACGGGATCGGGGTCCCACGAGACTTTTTGACATCCCTACGCTCCATGGGGTTCTAAATTTCAGCCATCCCTATTCCTCAAGGCAAAACCAAAATTTTTACTTCCCCCTCTCCTCTCTCTTCAAGTCTCCTAGTTGCTAGTGTTAGGTGTGAACCATCAGAGGCACGAGATTTATGGTGCTTGCTTCAAAAGCTTTGAAGAAGGGTTTTTGATTGTTTACTATAACAAATCAAAAGGTATGTAATCTTCCATTATGAATTTTGATTTCATCAAGGTTATTGTAATTTGATAATTTATAGTATAGTAACTTTATGTGAAAGACATTTATCATTTTAGGTTGCATGTTCCCTAATCATTTAATTGTTAAATGTTTTTCTGCTTAGAGCATTGTTGTTGTAACCTACGTTTTCTATCAGTGGTATCAGAGCATAGGGTTGTCTTTCATCTAATTACACATAAGTGAATCGAACAAACAAAGAAAACTCATTTTTTTTCATCTCACGACGTGAGATCTGGAAAATTTGATTTTTTTCGATTTTAATCTGCCTAATCTGTTATGCATTATTATTATTTGGTAATTATCTGTTTTGTATTTGCAAAATCCGAATTTGCCTATATATTTGATAATTAGATAAAACCCTATAAATTATGAGATAAATCATTGACTTGATTAATTATTTAATTGATTAATACTATTAATTTTAAATGTGTAAATGATTAATTTAGATATTAATTAATTTTAATAATTAATGTCAAATCTCTAGTATTTTAAAATTGTTTAAAATACACCTTATACTCACAATGCTAGCACGTCTCATTCACGAAGTCATACTATAAGGGGAGTTTAAGGAAGTGGTCTATAAAATGATCGCAATTGGATATTCATTCTTACTCACCGCTCTTTTGTATGGTGGAAGGTCGTTAGCCGAACGGATTTGATAGGACAAAATCTTATTAATAAGTATAATGCTATAAAAGTAACTAAACCTTTTTAAAACCCCACTCTTAGTTACTTTAGAAAAAATATGAAAAGTATGCTACTCTATGAAAAACGTGATGGGTTTTATACAAACAATCCTATGTGTACATGCAACCCTAACTTTGGATCTATGTCTTCACTATTAGATACAAAATATAATGAACACAAGAATAAAACCCTAATATACAATGCTATTTTCAAAATTCACATATAAGGTTAGATCACATACCTTTTGTTGTTATATTGTAATAACAACTCAAATCTCCAAACTCTTTGTCTTGAAAGCAGGCACCACAAGTGTAATGCCTCTAATGGCTCACAAACACCACAAGCAATTGGAGAACCTATAGAGAGAGGAGGAGGAGGAATAGAAATCGGCCTTGGTATCTCTAGAGAATGGGTGGGACGATTTCTCAAGGCCAAGGGTCTTTATATAGGGTTGTGATTAGGGTTTCGGTCCTTATCCTTATCTAATTACTTGCCCACCAAGCAATCACAAGATAAGCCTTGAAAAGCCCATATCCTCTATCCCTTGGATGATTTCAAGGATATCTTATCCTTGATTTCTTCCAACCTATAATAAGGATAATCATTGCCCTAATTTGTAACTATTACATAATTACAATTCAGTCCCTCTAGTTTAATTAATTACACTTGATCACAAAATTAATTCCTAATTAATTATTGACAAATATTAATTAAACAAATATGATTTCTCCTTTAATATATTATTCTTACAACATATTAATAAATCATAATAACCTCTCTCTTCAACTATTTCTCCAGTTAAGTTGCTTTGGTGAAGGCAACCCAAAAGGATCGTGCACAACCGGGTCAAGTACTTACCAAATATGGTTACAGCCTTAGACACTAATCCAACAGTCTCCCATTTGGATAAGTCTAGTAACCACAAATGTAACGTACACCTCGATTAGCAATCATAGCTCTCAAATACGCTGTTGAACTCTGATCTTATCAGTAACTTGTCCTTTAGATAAGGGATCGTACAGTCGTCTGTGTAGATATTATGCAGACAATTTTATGGAACCAATTGTCCAGTAGTTGGTTTCTCGATCTCAGATTTATTCGACATAGAACTTAATTGAACACATCAATTGAGTCCTAACCGGGCCCGGCACATAAGTCAAATCAAATCATCGAGCGGTCGTGATATCACTTTTATCCTCTTAGGATAGAAGTAACAGATAAACTTCGACTTATATGCATTTACTTATTCACCAATCAATTATACACAACAATGCGTTTTATGACATCAATTTACTGATGCGGTTTCGCATTATCAATGCATAACCAATAAGCAAATAATAAACCATATATCTAGGTTTTAATACCATATGATATTATCATCTTGCGATCACTTTTTGTCATATTCCATAAAGTGATTCCAGCAAGTGCGGGTTTATTCCAATGCTCAAAACCTTTTTCATAAGCACTCATGAACGTTGTAGCAAACATTTGCCATGTCTAATACCATTCAGACAATCTACACACCAATTCATGACAATCTTCATTCATACCTACTTATAACATATGAACGATTGTGGACTGTTTGAATAATTCGATTATTCTTAATAAACACAATTATTCTGGAAGTCAAAACATGCAAAGTGAAACAATAGTTAAACAATTAACATAAGACAATAACTTTACTTATAAATAATACTCCTTTATATAATCATCAAATGTCAATTACATTTATCTATTACACGTTTCAAAACTATCTAATCTAAACTAATATCATCCCTCGGTCCAATGCTCCTAGCATGTTGCAAATGCTTAACCCTACTCAGTCCCTTCGTAAGCGAATCTGCTGGATTATCTTCCGATGATATCCTCTTAACCACGAGGTGTCCTTCTTCTACTCGATGTCTAATAAAATGATATTTTCTGTCGATATGTCGGGATCTACCATGATCCCTTGGTTCCTTGGTCAAGGCAACCGCTCCTTCATTATCACAGAAAATTTCCATAGGCTCCTTTATGGCAGGCACAACTCCAGGGTCACCAATGAAGTTCTTTAACCATATCGCCTCCTTTGACGCTTCGCTCGCTGCAATGTACTCTGATTCGCACGTTGAATCAGCTACAGTTTCCTGCTTGGAACTTTTCCAAGTCACTGCTCCACCATTTGGAGTAAAGACCCAGCCCGAATGCGAACGGTAGTTGTCTCTGTCGGTTTGGAAGCTGGCGTCACTATACCCTCGCACTTTTAAGTTATCACTCCCTCCGAGGACTAAGAACCATTCCTTCGTCCTCCGAAGGTACTTAAGTATATTCTTGACATCAATCCAATGAGCTTTGCCTGGATTCCCTTGATATCTACTGACCATGCTCAAAGCAAAGGCCACATCAGGGCGAGTACAAGTCATAGCATACATGATTGAGCTAACTGCGGAAGCATAAGGTACTTGACTCATCTCTGCTATTTCGGCTTCGGTACTCGGACTTTGAGTCTTACTCAACTTGGCATTACTCTGTATCGGTAGTTCTCACTTCTTCGAGTTTTCCATACTAAAACGTTTTAGTACCTTTTCCAAGTAAGTATTCTGACTAAGTCCTATTAGTCTCTTACTTCGTTCTCTCACTATCCTTATTCCCAAAATATAGGAAGCCTCTCCGAGGTCCTTCATAGCGAAGCACTTCCCGGGCCAGGACTTAACCTCCTGCAGAGTCGGGATATCGTTTCCTATGAGCAGTATGTCAACGACATACAAAACGAGGAAGCTAACTATACTCCCACTGGCCTTCACATATACACATGATTCATCTTTGCTTCATACAAATCCAAACTCTTTGACTTTCTCATCAAAGCAAATATTCCATCTGCGAGATGCTTGCTTAAGCCCATAAATGGACTTCTCAAGCTTGCACACTCTATCGGGATGCTTCGTATCGACAAAACCCTCTGGCTGAGCCATGTAAACATCCTCAGCCAACTTCCCATTAAGGAAAGAGGTCTTGAAATCCATTTGCCATATCTCATAGTCATGAAATGCAGCAATGGCTAGCATTACCCTAATAGACTTTATTTTCGCAACTGGTGAGAAGGTCTCATCATAGTCAACCCCGAGAGTTTGAGTAAAGCCCTTCGCCACCAATCGCGCCTTATAAGTGTGTGCATTCCCATCCACGTCGGTCTTCTTCTTGAAGATCCATTTGCACCCAACTGTCTTACGTCCAGGTACATTGTCAACCAAATTCCAAACTTGGTTATCATACATGGACTGAATCTTGTTGTCCATCGCCTCTTTCCATTTCTCAAACTCTGGGCCTGCCATGGCTTCCTTATATCTACTAGGTTCATCTAAACTTATTAGTGTACCAGCACTAATATACGTGTCCCCTACAGTAGTAATATGAAAACAATAAAACTGGGGTTAAACTCTAACTCTTTCAGAACGTCTAAGAGGTAAGGACTCGTCAATTGGTTCAACCGGAGTTTCCTCCTCGGGTTGAGCGCCAGCGGTAGAGGTTCTTTCATCACTTGATTCTTGAATCTCTTAAAGATCGATTTGCCTCCCACTGTCTCCTTGGCTTATGAGTTCTCGCTCTCGGAAAACCCCTCTCCTCGCAACGAAGACAACATTATCATTCGGTCTATAGAAAATATATCCAAAGGATCTCTGCGGGTAGCCGATGAAAATACATCACTCACTACGAGGCTCGAGCTTATCGTGAGTTTCTCATCTTACGAAAACCTCACATCCCCAAACCTTGATATGTGCCAATGAGGGAGCCTTCCCTGCCCACATCTCGTGAGGTGTTTTGGCAACCTTCTTTGTAGGGACCAGGTTAAGGATATGGGCGGCAGTCTCTAAGGCATACCCCCAGAATGAGATAGGTAGTGAAGCATGACTCATCATAGAACGGACCATGTCTAACAAGGTTCGATTACACCTTTGATATGTGCATATTTAGTGTGTATTAAGTGTAGTTTATTAGTCATATATTAGCTAAATTGTTGCATATTATGGACAAAAGGTACTTAAAAGTGTTAAATTATGTTTTTCAGTCCAAAGATGAAGCTCGGAAGCGAAAGGAAGCAAGAGAAGCGGTTAGGAGCTCAAGAGTGGAAAGAAGAAAGAAAACACCCATAAAAGGCTTCTACTCGTCGAGTTGCCCCTTGACTCGACGAGTCCGGTCGCGGATTCAGAAAGATAAGCATTCGGAAGTCAAGATAGTTATCAGGCTACGACTAATGTGAGAGGGACTCGGCGAGTCACCATGTGACTCGACGAGTCGGGACGCATATATAAAGATAACTCTTTAATGCGAGAGAGGAGAATTCTGGGAAGTTTCAGAAGTGCTTAGCTGCGAATAAGAAGCCAGAAGAACCCTAGAAGTCGACCAAAGAAGCTAGAATCCAATTCCGGGAGTAATTAAGGCGTAATTTCACCATTCTACTTAATTCTTTTGTTTTGTCAATATGATTAAGCAACTTGAACTTATTTGTTTGCTGTTATTCACCTTAGTTATGAACTAATTTCTTTATACTTCTGTTTGGGGATACAAAGTTGACAATATGGTTTGATTGATTGGTAGGATTAATTCTAAGTTGGTGATTAATTGTTATTTTAGCTTGCTAAAGATCCTTGTGTATGAATGATAATTAATTTTCTGTTAATAGGAAGATAATTGATTAGCATGAACATCTATTGATTATCAACCTCATATGATAAGTGACCACTATATCATATGTCTAGAATTAATGAATATGAAACTAGGATTAATAAGGAAATTGAGTAAATTCATGTGCAAGCGTGTAAGATGACTATCGAACAAGAGGTTAATTAAGAATAATGAATTAATTAGCTATTGCAAGTCTAACTTAACCCGAATAATTAATCTAGTAAATATAATTAAGTTGAGCAATTGGCCACTGTTTGAATTAGTTTATTTGCTAAGGATTAGGGTAGTGAACACAACTTAATCACTTGAATCGGTAACCAACGAAAGAATTAATCCATTGCACTATTACCTTAAAAGCAACCATAAAGTTAACCGAGTTGAACTAAACAGAAGTTTCTTTCCCATTATTGAATCTAGTTAATTTGTTCTTTTCTAGTCTTGCATTAGTTTTGTTTAGTAAGTTTCTAGTCTTGTAAAACTAGAGAAAAACCCTTATTTGCTAAAGTAATTTAGATAGAATTAGTTTTTAATTTAATTTGTCGTTCCCTGTGTTCGATACCCTGCTTGTTTAGCTATACCACAATTGATAGGTTCACTGCCTTTTGTGTGTTATTTGATAATTAAAGTAGGATTAAAACTAAGTGAGTTTTACACACATCAAGTTTTTGGCGCCGTTGCCGGGGAACGGTTCTAAAATTAGCATTAAAATTCTAATTCAATCGATCCTTTGTGTAAGATTCATCTTACACAAAGTTAATTTCTGTTTCATTTTCTTGTTTAAGTTTTAGTTAAAAAAAATAATAAAAATAAAATAAAAATAAAAAAAAAATAAAAATAACACTGATTTTAACGTGAACTCGCCGAGTGCATTCGCCCCGACTCGGCGAGTCTGACGCTGAATCAGATTAAATTTTTGTTCTTTTTTACGCGTTTTGTTTTGTTTTAGTTTGCAGTTGGTTGATGACCCGAGGATCTGCTACACCTCTAATTCCCCCTCTTGAAGATCCGGAAACCGCATTAAGAAGAAACAAGGGCAAAACCGTTGGAGAAACCGCTTCTTCAAAGAACTCACCACTCAAAAACTTCAAATCCGTTTTTGGCAAGAAGAGGAGCAGCAAAGCAGGAGCATCCAGTGCGTCGTTGACAACCGAAGATCTAATCCCAAAAGACACCGATTACGAGACCGAAGAAGAAAGCGAGCACACATCCGAGTTTGAAGAAGACTTAGCCACCGCTATGGCTAATATTGACGAAATCCCCATGGGGGAATGGAAGAAAAGGATGCGTGATGACACTGGCCCGGGACTTGTGCAACCCGCAATCCCCGCTACCGCTACGTTTGAACTAAAGGGCCATATTCTCGCTCAACTCAAGGAGATACCATTTCACGGGAGAGATCATGAAGACGCCTATAAGCACTTAGATGAAGTAAATGACGTGGCGGATTACTTCAATGTACCTAATGTGCCCCGCGAGGTCCAGCTGCTACGCATGCTTCCTGTCACGTTTAAAGGAGCTGCAAAGGATTGGTTGAAGTCACTCCCTCCCGGATCAGTTACCACATGGGCCAAAATGAAAGAAGAGTTCATAGATCACTTCTGCCCACCTTCCAAGATAACCAAGCTAAAGAAAGCCATTGCCAACTTCGAGCAACAACCCGGTGAATCCCTTTATGAAGCTTGGGAAAGATACAAGAGCCTACTTCGAAATTGCCCCCACCACGATCTCAATAGCCAACAAGAGGTCTCTATCTTTTATGATGGAGTAAATGTCACCACGAGGCAACTACTCGATTCACAAGGCCCACTCACCCGAAAGCCACCTCCGGAAATAAAAGAATTAATTGAAGAATTCTCCAGGCACTCTAGAGAATATCACAACCCGAGGAATGAAGTGAGTCGCGGAGCAGTAAATTCGGTAAACGATGGTATGGCGGCGGTGATAGCGAAACTCGATAGCCTAGACCGAAGAATGACAAAAATGGATCAAACGATCCATGCTATTAGAGTTGGATGTGAAAATTGTGGCGGTCCCCATCTTACCAAGGAATGTGATCGAGACGAGAATGGTAATAAAAAGGCTCAAGTATTCTACTCCAGCGGCGATAGATACGATGAAGACTGGAGGAAACCGAAGAAGGAATGGCTCCCATACGAAGAGTACAGAAAGGCTAAGGAAGAGAAATATAAACAGAGGGAGAGGGGGTATTATCAAAAGGAAGAACCGGTGACGGACAAGAAGACTAATTTAGAAGAAATACTTACAAAATTCATAGCCGCGTCCGAGAAAAGACATAATGATCATGATGTGGCAATGCAAGAAACCAGAAACATGTTGAGGAATCAGCAAGCTTCTATTCTCAACATTGAGAAACAGTTGGGCCAACTTGCACATCAAGTAAATGAAAGAAGACCGGGCCAACTTCCGAGCGACACCCAACCCAATCCAAGAAACGAGAACGTGAGCGTAATAACCTCCAGCGGTGAAGAAGAATTGGCAGAAACACTAAGGGTTTCCAAGGGGAAGGCAGAAAAGGAAGAAAAACCAGAACAAGAAGAACTCGATCCGACTCGCCGAGTCACCAAAATGGACTCGACGAGTCCAGTCGGGAATGAAGAAAAAGCCAGTTTTCTGAAGCCATACAATCCTCCTTTGCCATACCCATCCAGAGCCATTCCTTCAGAAAAAGTTCAAGCCTATAGGACCTTCATGGAGCATGTCAAGGCTTTACAAGTCAATATGCCATTTGTGGACACAATGCTCCAAACTCCTAAATACTTTAACTTGCTTAAAGGCCTGTTTGCTGCTAGGAAAGATCTTGCTGAAGTCGCGGAGATATTGATGAGTGAGCTGCCTGAGAAGAAGGGTGATCCGGGTAACATAGTAATTCCGTGCCAATTTGGTAATGAAGTTTCTACACAAGCATTGGCTGATTAAGGGGCAAGCATTAATTTGATGCCCTATTCATTCTTTAAGAAGCTGAATTTACCAGCACCAAAGCCGGTAAATATGAGAATCCATTTGGCAAATAAAACGATAATTCACCCACAAGGCATTTGTGAAAATCTCCTTATCAAGGTGGACAAGTTCATTTTCCCAGTAGACTTCGTGGTGGTGGAGATGAAAGAAGACCCCGAAATACCAATTGTTTTGGGAAGAACATTCTTAAACACCGCAGGTGCCCTAATAGACATAAGTGAGTCCACTTTGACATTAAGAGTCGGTGATGAGTCGGTGATGTTTAAAGCTAATCCAGAGGTCAAGCAAGAAGAAGTAAAAGGAATGGAGGCCCAACACGCCGATGTGGCATGCCTTGATACGATGCCATGTGGAGAAGAGTCAAGCACAAAAGAGGATGAGGACGTAAATAGAAGCAGAGCAGAAGCGGATCACCAATTCACTACTAAACCGAGAGCACGGACCGCTATGAAGTATGAAGTTATCAAATTTAAAGAAAAGGAGGTTCAAAAATTGGTGCAAAAGCTTGGGTTGAAAAAGAAGAAGAGGAAAAGAGAGGCCCAACCAGCTGAGGATGATATAGAGAAAAAAAGAAGAGACGAATTAAAAAGGGCTTACAAGAAGAAGATTCACGCCTACAAGACTAAGTATAAACCACAAAAAGTGAGGCGTACATTCCCGATGCTTGAAGATGACAAAACGTAAATGGGAAGGAGTCTAGCTAATGACTCCTCAAAAAAAGAAGCGCTTGGCGGGAGGCAACCCGTCGTTAGAGTTTGCTTTCTTTTACTCTTTATTTTTATTTTTGTTTTGTGTTTCAATTTTAATCTTCCAAATCATCGGACTTGTCTGCTTAAGGGAGCACCTGGCTTAAGAGTGGGGTGAAACGATTTTGAATAAATAACAAAATTTTAAAAATTAGAAATGTTTTACAAGGGACTCGCCGAGTCTGACCCGGACTCGACGAGTATATACTGATCTCAGAAAAAATATTAACTGCGCGATTGGACTCGCCGAGTCCGACCCTGACTCGACGAGTCGAGCTTATTTATAGAAAAAAATAAACATTTTCGAAATTACTTTTACATCTAATAGGGTTTTAACCCTAAAAGTTCAGTTTCCACACTACACTCACCGGGTACAATTCTCTCTCAAACATTCAAGTGCTCTTCAACCTTTCTTCCAAATTCTCAAGAATTAAACTCAAAAGGTAACAACTTTCTTCTTGATTTCTAGATAGAATGTGATTATAAGGTCATCTACACTTGCAATTTCATGAAAAAAAACCCGTTTTTGAAATAGTGACTAAATTCTAGGTTTTCGATTTTGTCATGAATATTGTTGTTTTGAACGTTTATTGTGGCCTTATTACTTAGTAGGAAGTCCCTGAACAAAACCCTTGCAAGAATTTAAAGATTACATGGTTCAATTTTGTGAGACCCGTCGACTGACTCGTACAGGTCGCGCGACTTGCTGAGTCCGACCCTGACTCGACGAGTCCAATCGGTTTGCAGAAACAGTTCGTTTTGCTTACATTCTGTGTTTTCTGGGTATGGTTTATATGTTTTGCAGGAATCATGTTTAGGAGAGGGCAATCTTCAAGTGGTAGCCAAGGGGAATTTCCATGGTTGAATTTCCCACAAATCGAGTCCGCTTCAACAATGCGGAAGTGGAAGAAGAAGCTTTCTGATATCAAAAAGAAGGAGGTCCATGTCCCGAACAGAATTGATTGGGAATGGTTGCAAAATGTGAGATATGAAGAAGAATTAGCTCCATACCTTTTAAAGGAGTTTCAACATGACGGCGAGTCAATGATATGTGATGGGTGGAGCCGGGTCTTCCGCATGCAAGAGCCGGTATATTTGGAGCTTTGCTTGGAGTTCTTCTCCACGGTATCTTTTACCGGTGGAGTGGATTTATATCATCCGGCAAGTTTCACATTTTGTCTTGGGGGCGAGTATCATCAATGCTCGGTGGTGGATCTTGCTTGCCGGCTAGGGATTTATGATCAACCTTTGGTTTCAACGAACCTCTTTCGGGCCTTTTTGGCAACCACTCACATGGTGTTTCCCGATGGGGTTACTAGCACGGGTTGGTGGAACACTATAGGGAATAAAGTTTATATCCCGAAGTCTGCGCAGGAAGGGAGCATCCGATCCCCAACCCACCGCCTCATTCACCGCCTTATTTCCTCCACCATCAACCAAAGGAAGGACGATGACAAGGTTTCCAACCTTGATGTTTTCTACCTTTGGAGCATTATCACGCCCGGCGTCTTTTGCAACATCCCGTGGTGCATTGCTTCATACCTCTCAGCGGGTGCGGTCAAAGATCGAAAAACATCGCGTATCAATGGAGGCATGTTTGTCACTCGATTGGCTAATTCATTCGGGTTGATGAACCGTGGTGCCTGGAACCTCATGACTTTGATCCCGACACCCCCATTTAATCCCATTCTTTTCCGCAGAGCACGAATCATTGAAAACTATGGTGGTGGCCATTATGCCATCCCAAATGATGACCCGGTTGTAGGTCCCGAAGCACCGGGAAGAAGGGTGAGATCGCGAAGGGAAAGGGATGTGGAGGATGAACCGCCAGTGATTCCGGTAGAGACTGAAGACGTACCAATGGATTGGTACAATATAGAGATGAGGCGGATGCAAGACCAAATGGCGAGGGGGTTAAATTTTAGCAACCAATCCCACATACGACTTTTTGACCACTTCAATATTCCACATATTGATGGTGGGAATTATCCATACATTCCATCGTGGGACGAGAGGATTAGTGCACGCCAAAGCGGAGCTGGGGGAAGTGGAGCCAACGACGATGATGAGGAGGATGAGGATTGATTTTTGTGTTTTTGTGTTCAAAAAATTTGCAATTTTTATTTTGTTTTGTTTTTGGTGTGTATGTTTTGAGATATTATTTTGTTTAATAGTTGTTTGCTTTAGTTATTTTCAGGATTGCATTTTGATTTCTTAGGATGAGGTAAAGCATGGATGTTTTTACGTATGAGAGCGAGTCAAGGAAGCGAGTTTTTAACGTCAAAGTGTCAAGTCCGGTCTTAGGGGTATGAGCGATTGAGTCCACCTGTGAGGAAGGGTTAAAGAAGTTGTGAGAGGCTAAAACAGTTGCCACATACCAAGTTTTTTCATTCAGGTGCCAACTCGTCGAGTGCACTAAGCTGACTCGACGAGTCGCTTTGTATTTCCAGATATTTTGAGAATGCGCCCTGCTACTCGGCGAGTCCATCATCAGACTCGATGAGTCGATCATTTTTTGAGCCGAACGACTGCTGATTTGATGCTAATATTTATACCACTTGCATCCTTCTACTTCCATATCCATTCTTGAAGATCTTATGCCGATTTTCGCATATTAGAGTGACCCACACGAGACATGGATGAGATTTTTCCATGTATGAAGTTTATTGAAGATGGAGCTTAAATGAGAGTGATCAACCTATCCACTGCTATCCCAGGGGAGTTTGTTCCAATTCCCTCTTTATTTTTATGTTTTTTATATGCAATGAGGGCATTGCATCACATAAGTGTGGGGTAGGGGGTTGGTTACATATTAGTCAATTTTAAAAATTTTGCATACCAAAAGGATTATTTAGGATCTAATTTAGAAAATTTTGGTAAAAAATTAGGATTCCATGTAGAATTGTGTTAATAATTGCATGACAACCCAAATGTTTAGTTGAGCCTATATACGTTCTAGTGCATTTGTGGCTTCCTTATTTCAGTGAAATCATGAGACAAAAACACGACCTTGCTCAGCCTGAGGGATGTAATATGTTTAGCAGCCTAAACCTGAAATGTATCCAGGATGATTTTTATCATTAGCCAATAAAGGTTGAGATTGAGCGCCCCTGCTTAAGCATGTAGGGATTTGAGTGAAAAAAAAGTGAGGTATACATGAAAAAAAGAGAGAATTACAAGAAAAGTTTGAAGAATTTTTGGAGCATCAAAGTTAAATATCAAATATGAAGATCGAAAATTCTGAAGAAATCCAAAAAGTTGAAGATACCAAAAATCAAACAACAAAGGTGGTGAATTCAAAGATATCTAAGATCAAATTATCAAGCAAATGAAGAATTCCAAAGAGTTCCATGGTGGTATCGAAAAGTTGTAATTCTAGATGATGTATGCCTGGGTTGCTCAATTAAAAATACCTTGAGGGTAAAGAGGTTTTCTGAGGATGGATTCGGAGGGTTGCATAAAATGAGCATAGTTCGGGGTGAGTGGGCGAACGTTTATGAGGATTGTGAGTATTTGAAGTATGGGGGGTTTTTAGGAATTTTAGACACAAATGCATGCGTTGCGGTCTTGGCATAATGGCTGGGTTGGATTGGAGTTATTATATGTGATTCTAATGTGTTAAAATTCAGTTTTGCTTGAGGGCAAGCAAAAGACAAGTGTGGGGTATTTTGATATGTGCATATTTAGTGTGTATTAAGTGTAGTTTATTAGTCATATATTAGCTAAATTGTTGCATATTATGGACAAAAGGTACTTAAAAGTGTTAAATTATGTTTTTCAGTCCAAAGATGAAGCTCGGAAGCGAAAGGAAGCAAGAGAAGCGGTTAGGAGCTCAAGAGTGGAAAGAAGAAAGAAAACACCCATAAAAGGCTTCTACTCGTCGAGTTGCCCCTTGACTCGACGAGTCCGGTCGCGGATTCAGAAAGATAAGCATTCGGAAGTCAAGATAGTTATCAGGCTACGACTAATGTGAGAGGGACTCGGCGAGTCACCATGTGACTCGACGAGTCGGGACGCATATATAAAGATAACTCTTTAATGCGAGAGAGGAGAATTCTGGGAAGTTTCAGAAGTGCTTAGCTGCGAATAAGAAGACAGAAGAACCCTAGAAGTCGACCAAAGAAGCTAGAATCCAATTCCGGGAGTAATTAAGGCGTAATTTCACCATTCTACTTAATTCTTTTGTTTTGTCAATATGATTAAGCAACTTGAACTTATTTGTTTGCTGTTATTCACCTTAGTTATGAACTAATTTATTTATACTTCTGTTTGGGGATACAAAGTTGACAATATGGTTTGATTGATTGGTAGGATTAATTCTAAGTTGGTGATTAATTGTTATTTTAGCTTGCTAAAGATCCTTGTGTATGAATGATAATTAATT
The DNA here is from genome assembly GCF_052625555.1 of Lactuca saligna. NCBI lineage: Eukaryota > Viridiplantae > Streptophyta > Magnoliopsida > Asterales > Asteraceae > Lactuca > Lactuca saligna. The sequence continues at coordinate 161,572,592 of NC_136424.1, read as the reverse complement.
TTCTGTTAATAGGAAGATAATTGATTAGCATGAACATCTATTGATTATCAACCTCATATGATAAGTGACCACTATATCATATGTCTAGAATTAATGAATATGAAACTAGGATTAATAAGTAAATTGAGTAAATTCATGTGCAAGCGTGTAAGATGACTATCGAACAAGAGGTTAATTAAGAATAATGAATTAATTAGCTATTGCAAGTCTAACTTAACCCGAATAATTAATCTAGTAAATATAATTAAGTTGAGCAATTGGCCACTGTTTGAATTAGTTTATTTGCTAAGGATTAGGGTAGTGAACACAACTTAATCACTTGAATCGGTAACCAACGAAAGAATTAATCCATTGCACTATTACCTTAAAAGCAACCATAAAGTTAACCGAGTTGAACTAAACAGAAGTTTCTTTCCCATTATTGAATCTAGTTAATTTGTTCTTTTCTAGTCTTGCATTAGTTTTGTTTAGTAAGTTTCTAGTCTTGTAAAACTAGAGAAAAACCCTTATTTGCTAAAGTAATTTAGATAGAATTAGTTTTTAATTTAATTTGTCGTTCCCTGTGTTCGATACCCTGCTTGTTTAGCTATACCACAATTGATAGGTTCATTGCCTTTTGTGTGTTATTTGATAATTAAAGTAGGATTAAAACTAAGTGAGTTTTACACACATCAAGTTTTTTTCTGCCACACCATTTAAGTGCGGTGTCCTAGGTGGCGTCAATTGCGAAACTATTCCGCATTCCTTGAGATAGTCGTGGAATTCAAGACTTAGGTACTCTCCTCCTCGATCGGATTGAAGCATCTTGATTTTCCTGCCCAATTGATTCTCCACTTCATGCTTGAATTCTTTGAACTTTTCAAATGTTTCTGACTTGTTCTTGATTAAGTAAATATACCCATATCTACTATAATCATCGGTAAAAGTCACATAGAAGCGGTTTTCATCCTTTGTGGTGGATCTAAATGGCCCACATACATCGGTATGTATGAGATCCAATAAACCCTCACCCCTCGCACAAGTGCCAGTGAAGGGTTACTTGGTCATCTTTCCAAGCAAACAAGATTCGCACGTGTCATCTTCCTTAAGGTCGAATGACTCCAACACTCCATCCTTTTGGAGTTGGGCTATGCGCTTCTTTTTGACATGTCCAAGATAAAAATGCCACAAAGATGCTTTATCCATACTATTGGAAGAATCTATACACAACAAATCATTTCCTAGGTTATCTACAACCATAACAGTTTCATAAATTCCATTGCAAGGTATTGCTTCAAAGTATAAGACACCATTTAGATAAGCATAAATAGAACAATTCTCATTATTAAACGAATATCTAAATCCCTGTCTAAATAAACCATGAAATGAAATGATGTTTCTTGCCATATCTGGCGAGTAGCAACAATTACTCAAATCTAAATTTAATCCATTATTAAGCACTAAAGAATACACTCCAATCTTGGTGACAGCCGACGTTCTTCTGTTCCCTTTCATTAGATTTATTCTTCCATGCTCCACATCCCTATTTTTTCCTAGTCCCTGCAAATCAGAACAAATGTGGTAACCACATCCTGTATCAAGAACCCAAGAAATAGCATGTGATGAATCATTATATTTAATTGTGTATATACCTGCAAAAGATGGCTTGATCTTTCCATCCTTGATGGCTTGCAGGTATTCTTCTCTTCCAATGCCCTATTTTGTGGCAATGACGAGACTCTGCCTCCTTCGGGTTAGGATTGGGCTTAGTAGGATCAACCTTGGTCCCACTAGAAGAGGAACCATCTTGGGACTTTCCCTTGCGGTGGCTCTTTGACGGAGCCTTCCTCTTCCCTGCCCTATAGCCAAAACAGGAGCAGTGGATGGATTGGGAGTTGGTGCAACAGATTTGTCCTTTAGGTTGCTCTCAGCAGTCCTTGGAGTTTGCTTAGGGTGACCTCTTTCTTGTTCATGTGGTAGGTCATCCTAAATTGGTTGTAGCATGAAAGCAAGGAGTGAAGAACAATGTCAATAGCCAAATCCTCCCCAAAGTTAACATTTAACTTGCGAAGACGATCGACATATCTCTACATCTTTTGCAAGTGCACGGTAAGAGATTCTCCACTTCCCATCTTAGCGGTGATCATATCCGTAATGATCTCATAGCGCTCTTGCCTCGTGCTTTCATGATACCTCTCCATTAAGTCTTGATGCATTTCATATGGATACATGTCCTCATAGGACTTTTGGAATTCTTGGTTCATGGTGGCTATCATGATGCAATGTACTTTCGTTGCATCACGTTCGTGGGTCTCAAAGATAGCCATTTCAGCGGGAGTGGCGACTTCTGGATTGATCTTCTCGAGCTTTTTGTTGAGGACATACTCTTTATCCTCTTAGCGCGCAATAGTGTGAATGTATCTTATCCATTCGCTAAAGTTTGTTCCATCAAAAGTCACCTTTTGGCAAAGACTCATTAACATGAATGAGTTAGCAGCAGCGTTGTTTGCGTTCGGCATATAGAAATAGAAAGGACAAGGTTGATTAGAATTGAATCCCTAATTAAACACCCAAAATGAAAAATTAGGGCTAGGACCCAACAACATTATTCACATATTAGAAAACGGATGCCGTAATCCAACACACAAATAATTTGGAGGTAAGTGAATGACGATTCACTAATTCTTCATCATGAAAAACATAGGCTTAGGTTTTAAATGTATTGAGAATTCCTAGATTTTTCTTGGAGATTCATTGAACCTTTCAATGGCATGTTTAAATCTCGATATGCCCCTCTCGTATGTGATTGGGATGCCGAGGATCACAAAGTGGATGTGAATAACCATGCAAATCTACACGGCGCCTTCATTGTTACAATCACCTATTCGATGTGCCGGTAAACAATACACGCTCCACCGAACTATGATAAACAATGAATCACCCTTTGCCGCCTTCGCTTAGAACCAATTAGTGTGCCGGTTAACCACACACGCTCCACTAACTTCTTAGTAAGGGGGCAAAGTGCAATTTCATGAAATTGCATCAATTCACTTTTCCTAAAGTAACTAGGATTGGCAATTTGAAAAACATGTAGTTACTTTGTATTTTAACATTTTACTTTTAATGAGGAGATAGTGTTGCCCTATCCTACCCGTTCGGCTAACGACCCTCCACTAGTCAAGCAAGCGGTGGATGTGAGTGTACATCCATTAAGCGCCATTTTATAGGCAGCAACCTTATACCCACCTTATAGACCGGCTTCGTGAATGAGGCCTACTAACGGTAAGACTAGCGTTTTTAATTATACATATATATTTATTAAACTTGTAATAATATAATAGTATAGGGTGTATTTTAATCATTTCAAAATACTAGGGTTTTAATCTTCAATTTAAAATTTTCGAAATTTAATACAATTTAAATTAAACTTTTAAATATTAAAACTCTCTTGATTAAACAATTAATTTGAATTATTAACTCACAAGGGATTTATTAAATCATGAGGATAATTACCATTTATACATTTAAAATATCCTAATCCCTTGAATCCCTCTCTAAATCTCGAAAATAAGGGATACGATAATGCAAGATCTTCAATTACCATATTTAACAATTAAAGGATAATTACAAGATATGAGATTATCCAAATCCCTAAAATTTAGGATCTTATCTTGGGGAAGGAGGCTAATCTCGAAATCTAAGGGTTTGCAAACCCTAGATTTCAAAATCTTGGATCAAAGGAAAGGATTCACAAAACCTTTCATGATATTTTCGCAAATTAGGGTTAGAAAACCCTAATCTCGAAATCTATAGCCTCCTAGGGTTTATTAGCTATAAACCCTAATTTGTCAAGTTCATACATTCAAATATACTAATTGACAATAAGTAAACCAATGGCTCTGATACCACTGATGGAAACAATCCTATGTGTACATGCAACCCTAGCTTTGGATCTATGTCTTCACTATTAGATACACAACATTATGAACACAAGAATAAAACCCTAATGTACAATGCTATTTTCGAAATTCACATATAAGGTTAGATCACATACCTTTTGTTTTTATATTGTAATAACAATTCAAATCTCCTAACTCTTTGTCTTGAAAGCAAGCACCACAAGTGTAATGCCTCTAATGGCTCACAAACACCACAAGCAATTGGAGAACCTATATATATATATATATATATATATATATATATATATATATATATATATATATATATATATAGAGAGAGAGAGAGAGAGAGAGAGGAGGAGGAGGAGGAGGAATAGAAAT